>NC_069660.1:74407333-75032333 GCF_027244095.1 Hemicordylus capensis
TGGCCTTGCAGTGGGGTGGGGTGAGCACTGGGCTCGGGCTCAATCCCAGCACTGCACACAAGCAGTCCTACCTACATAGGGCTTCCCTAACCTGAGCTGGGCTGCTCATGTGCATAGCCTTATTGTGGCAGAAGACATCTGATGGCAGCCCAGTTCTAGCAGAAGCCACACATTTGGCAATCAACTGAAAGACAGCTCTTTGAACATGCAACAGCTGGGTCAGTGCATTACCCAGCCATATTCTCCCATCCTCATGATGAACCCTGGGTGGTTGCCACACACAGCAATGGTCTTGGGAGGAGGGGTGCTTGTGCAGAGGCATTTCCTACAGCTTGAAAAGCAAAAGGAAGAGCAGCCTTGCTTACCACCAAGAGGAGCCAAAGTTTTTAAAGGGACACTTTGCCCCCATTGAGAAAGTACTGAAACCCATCCAGCATGCAATGCCCCCCAGAAAGTCATATAAAGGGAAAGTCATGAGGAACAGATGAGGCAGCAGTGATCAAAGCATCACTGCTGCCTCTTCTGAGAAGACCCAGAAGTTTGATACAGGGCAACTCCTTCAGTAGTCAAAATTAGGGAGAGAACTACCATCTTTTATGAACTGCAGAGATAGTAACTCCAGAGCAGCACTAACTGTCTGAGGCCAGGACAGAGATCTTGGAGTTGTGGTGGACAGCTCATGGAAAGTGTTGATAACAGTGTGCAGCAGCTGTGAAAGAGGCAAATTCCATGCTTGGGATCATTAGGAAGGGGATTGGGTGGGCAGGAGAAGCGCTAATGTTATAATGCCCTTATTCAAATCTATGGTGTAGCCACATTTGGAGTACTGAGTACAGTTCTGGTCGCTATATCTTAAGAAGGATATTGTAGAACTAAAAAAGGCGCAGAAGAGGGCAACCAAGATGATCAGGGACCTGGAGCACTTTCCTTATGAGACAAGCCTAGAGCATCTGGGGCTTTTTAGTTTGCAAAAGAGGTGACTATGGGGAAACATAGTAGAGGTTTATAAAATTATACATGGAGCAGAGAAATTTTTCTACCTTTCCCACAACACTAGAATTAAGGGCCATCCCATGAAACGGATGACTAGGAAATTTAGGACCAACAAAAGGAAGTATTTTTTCACACAGCACATACTTGACCTATGGAATTCTCTGCCATGGGATGTGGTGATGGTTACTAGTTTGGATGGCATTAAAAAAGGCTTAGACAAATCCACTGACAGGTCTATCAGTGGTTACTAGTCTGATGGCTATAGGCCACCTCCAGCCTCAGAGGCAATATGACTCTAAATCACCTCTTGCCTGTGGGCATCTGGGGGACTACTGTGTGAAACAGGATGCTGGACTAGATAGGCCTTGGGCCTGATCCAGAAGGGCTGTTCTTATGTTCTAGAACCAAGAACAAGTAGGCCAAGTATTCTTGCATGGATTGGAGGTCTTCAGCGTACATCAGGGCAGATAACGTTCCAATGCTTACATAGTACCAGAGATTCAGAACTTTACTGGACATAAATCAGATACCATAATTTGTTGCCAATAATATCAGGCTAAACTACCCTTCTCTTCAAAGGACTTGCTTTTGTGAACTACAGCACTCTGTACAGACAATGGCTGACAGACCATGCAGCCTCCCATGAGTGTTCAACATAATGTGGGCACTGCTGCATCTTCCTAATGGCTGTTGTGAAAGCACACACTTGCATAAATGCTGAAATTGTGTGAAGGAGTTGCACAGCCGTTGGAAATAATGGCTGTGTGACTGTGCAACTCTCTCACACAATTTAAGCATTTATGCAAGTGTGTGTTTTCACAACAGTCATTAGAAAGATATAGCAGCTCCTGTGTTGCGCTAAATGCACACAAGAGGCTGTGTGGTACATCAGCAAATAATTTTGCCTTGTACCATAGTATGCTCTTTCCTATTCCCCATGTCACAACTGGTTCTGCAACAGCCAATGAGAATTCACAGTACAACATGAAAAAGTTTCTCTCAGTCACATGAGCAAAAGTGGTCTACAAACCTGAGGTTTCTTCCTGGGTCGTCCTCGTCCTCTCTTCTCAGACACGTCCTTGTCCTGTTTGGCAGCCAGGGGTTGGCTTGATTCTGAACTGGATTCACTCATCTTCCTTCTTTTAAATGACAGAAAGAAGAACAAAATGAAGTTACAGTATGCTTCTGTCTCACGATGCAGATTGGGGAAATGCTCTCAGGGGCCAATCTATTCTCCAGTTAACAGTCTGGAGACTATAAGTGAATTTTGCTGCATTGCTACACAAAGTGATCATCAAGTTCGTTGATTTAACAGGACTTCAGTCATGAACTTTAGGTATTCTGGCACAGCAGAAACATCACATACAAAAGTCAAAGAGATGCAACGTGAACATGTAGACTACCTCTTACAAGTGAAACTGCATGCAAACTTTTGACCACACTGTTCAACATTTGGATCAGGTTTATGGGTCGCCTGTTGACCATCCCTTCTGCAGGCATCTGATGGAGAGGAGCTCTACAGTGGACCTACAAAACCTAAGGTCTGTGGGCAGACTGTGGCCTCCTGGGAGAATTCCAAACATCTGTTGTTCAAGGCCTGTGGCATGTGCTTGTGGGAAAACCTGTGGCTCATAAAGGCTATCATCGGTGAGGGTTAATACCTGCATTTTCAGACACTTTCACATGAAAAAACATGTTTTCAGCATGGTGGTTTTAATGTAGGTAAAGATTAAGGTAGAAGTATTACATAGTGCTGTTCAGACAATGGTTTTCCCTGTGACACTCTATGGATGCGAAAGCTGGACTCTGAAGAAGCAAGACAGAAAAAGCATTGACACTTTTGAACTTTGGTGCTGGAGATCACTTTTGAGGATACCATGGACAGCCAGGAAAACAAATGGATCATAGAACAAATCAATCCAGAATTTTCACTCAAGGCACAAATGACCAGGCTCAAACTATCATATTTCAGACACATTATGTGAAAACCCAGCTCCCTCGAGAAGTCCATAATACTGGGGAACGTTGAGGAAAGAGGAGGACATCCAGCAGCAAGGTGGATGGACTCGATTATGACAGCAATGAATGCACCATTGAAAGACCTTAAAGGCCAAGTTGAAGACAGATCATCCTGGAGAGGATCTATCTATGTGGTCACTAAGAGTTGACACCGACTTGACGACACTTAATTAATCAATTATATAGTGCACAAGTCCTTGAAGGACTTCATCGTCTAAAGAAATAATGTAGAGTTCTCTGGCAAGAGCCAGCTCCAAGAAGAAGCAGCCAGTACTGAGCCTTTCAACCAGACTCTGCAAAATTGCTCTCATGACTTGGAGAGGCTTACCTGAGCAAGGAATTGCCCTAAACCAGAGGTCAATTTTGTATACCTATGCCCTTTAGATCATGCTTATCAACATGTCATTCTGTTCATCTCCAGTTGCTGCCCGAGATAATCAGAAGAGGATGAGAAGAGATTGACTGGTGCACTGTTTCCCCTTCAAAGTCTACTGCATATTCTTAATCCAATAAAACTTTGTGGCCAACACACAGATTTTTGTCCTGTCATACTACTACTACTACGGATATTTATATACCACTGTTCAACAAAATTCTCAAAGCGGTTTACATAAAAAAATAAGGAGAACCATCATCCTTAGTAGTCCTTCGAAAAAGCCTCTAACTGAAAAGCTATGCCACTCTACTGTATTTTCAATAGTGAACATTTGTAGTGCTAACAGCAGCATCTGAAGAGAAGCAATAGATGAGAGACTTCTACATTGTTATTGGTTCACTGCAACCTTGCCCTGCCCCTGTCTGGCTGGTTGTACAGTCGTCCCTCTCGAACCGTGGGTTCCCCAATTGCCGATTTGAGTATCTGAGACTGGGAAACTGTCACCAGTCTTGCCAACTGTGACCTGCGTACCTGCAGTTTGGCAATTAAATTATTTGGGGGGGGTCATTTCCGGGGGTCAGGGGGCGATTCTTTGTTTTTACCTTGTTTTTCGGCCTGTCTGTGACCATGATTCCCCTAACCCCGTTTCTAATGCTTTCCTATTGCTCGTCTACCACAAATTCGCCAACTGCAAGGTTTCCCAGGAACAGAACCCTCGCGGTTGGCAAGGGACGACTGTATATGGTCTACCCCTTGCTGGCCCTCCCTTGTCCTACCTGTGGAAGATTTATCTAGTGTCTAAACTACTGGCACAGATGCAAAGATTTTTGAGGACAGCATCAAGCGCTTTTGCAGGGCCTGCTGAGATTTTCATGCGATACCCTCCATGGTTTGGGCCAATATACTACAGATATTTGCAAAACAAATATATTTAAAATAAATCTTGTAAGAAGTGTAGAATAGGAATAGTTTTACATTAGCAGAAGATTAACTTAGGTTAAGGAAGCCCTTGGAGATGTCACCTCAGTTATAGAGCCTGATCAAGCCTGCAACACTTCCTTAATACTGCTAGAAAATACATTTTATGCGACACCCAGTTGCATATCTTCCCCTCTCTGCTATTTATAGTGGCCAACATGATATCCAATGTCTCAGTGCTGCTGAGAATCATATTGGGGCAGCTGTGGAAACCAACCCCGAAGCTTTTGAGGATGAGTGGCTGTGAAAGCAGTGCTGCTGCATTTACTTCCCCAGCAAATAACTGAGGCAGCACTGCTTGTGCAGCCACTCATCCTCAATAGTGTTGGGTCTCCTTTGTGTGCCCACAGCAATCCCGATATGATGTGCAGCCTTGCTGAGATGCTACACATCATGTCAGCCAGTGACATCTAAGGAATCCTCAGAAGATTCAAGCCATCCTGTAACCCCTGCTAACTGGGCAAGAGGCACCTTTTACTGTGGTGATTCTCTTTATTTAGTAGGGGAAGTGTAACTGGCCCTATCCACCCCCAGCACAGTACTTCCAGTGACTGTTGCTGGTGTCTACCTTAGGTTTCTTTTTAGAATGTGAGCCCTTTGGGGACAGGGATCCATCTTATTTATTTGTTTGTTATTTCTCTGTGTAAACTGCCCTGAGCCATTTTTGGAAGGACAGTATAGAAATTGAAATAATAATAATAATAATAATAATAATAATAATAATAATACCCAGGTCCTTGGGAAGGACTCGATGTCTGGATAAAACAAACCAGTCAATAACACCTGTCTGACTGTGTAAAATAATAATAATCATCATCATCAAGATGGGGGCACCCTTCTCCTTAGTCTGGCTATGAACTTGACTCTTATAGGATGTAAAAGATAATCAGTATTAAATATACTCAATACACTGACAGAAACAAATACAAATACAGGAAAAAATATATTCACTTGAAATTGGTCTAGACTGCTTGCCCCCTTATTCGACATATCTGCCATTGACTAAGAGGGAAGAATTTTTCTACATTACATAGAATACATGTTTCATTGAACTACAAGGTCTAGGGTAGCATGCTTATTCATTAGAAAAGTTGCTGGTGTCACTTTCTCACACAGCCAAGCACAACAATTGTTTACTTCCAGTTAAAGGTGACATGCTTTACTCTGTTAAAACTGCACGAAAAATACCACTCTTTGATAGAAGTAATCAACTCACTCCAGTTTTATCTCTGTGGTCTGTCTAGACTGCAGTCTGTCACCCAATTAAAGAAATCTTGATCGATTCAAGCTAATATGATTATTACTTAAATTGTTAAATCCACATACAGAGATGCTTTTGAAGGGGGAAAAGCATACCTTACGTCGGCAGCATTTTGGAAAAGTCTTTCTGTGCCATGAAAGGTGGGGAATGCCTCTAACATGGCACATATTATCCCTCTTTGAAGAAGCCATTGCCTTACCATTTTTAACTTTAAAAAAATGTTTCTAGCCCAATTTACTAACCAGAACACCACTACCACCTTAGAAAAGTAATAATAAAAAATGACTCCCACCCTCCTGAGCCCCCCCACCGATTCTTTCAATTGAAAAGTGAAAGTTTCAGAAAACATAGGAAAAACCCTCTATGAAATTTTATCTTTTAGAATTACAAGTTAAGTACTTAGGGCAAAGTTTTGCAGCATTGTTTTAGCTACTCTTTATTCCCTCAAATATGCTGACAACGATGCAACGTATTGGAAAATTACAATTTTTGTATACATGTACAACTCCTATCTTCTCACTTCAGATTTCTCTGACTTCTGCAGGCTGTGAAAAACATGTCTAGATTTGGTAACATACACACCAGATCAAGGAACAAGCAAGCATGTGAAATCAAGGAGAAGCTTGTTTCAATCTGTGCAAGCTTTCAGTTCTCTGAAAACCATGGACATAAAAATAGAGATTCTGAATCGGAAGTTGCTGCTCTTTCAGAAACAGATACTAATTAAGAAACTTGAGACAGCAGTATTATTAGAGGCTGTATTTATTGTTCAAAATGGATATGTTGGTTTCTTGTAGCTAAATGTTATTCAGTTAGTAGGCCACTTAATGTATGTGATGATAGATTGCCAAGGAGTTCAGTATCAAAAAGTTTAACTAGAGATTGAGATTAGGATCTCACTTTGCAGGGTCTTGTAGCATTTTGTTTCTGGACAATGCTGAAATTTTCTAGTAGGTTTCTAACTCCAGATAAGAACTTCTTTTGTTTACTACGATATTTTCAGCTCTTCCCCCACCCTCAGTTTTTTTATTTTACAACTGGTAAGATGTTTTGATTCTTGCTTGCTGCTTCATCTCCAATACTGGCTGGGTATATCTGTAATTATTATTTGAATAAAACTAAGACATTCATACTTTTAATGTTTTCATATCAAACAGTACAATTCTATGTGCTAAACTATACATTTATTTATGTTCTTAAAGAGGTAAAGCAAGTTTAGATCCGATAAGAAACCACTATCTTATTTCAATGTTTCCCAGAAAACACATTCTCTCCTTCCCTCACATAGTTTCAGAATTCCTAAGAGTTTACTGAAGCACCTTTAGAAAATTGATCAATGGGATTTAAGATCAATTCATCCAACTGATTAAATTGACCAAATATTGCAGCCCGTGTTATTTTATCATGGCACTTCCAGTAACAATTCACAAACAAAAGAAACTGACATTCTGAAGTTCTGTTACTTAGAGATTTCATCTAGAATTTTACTAGAATTTGGAAGGATGCTTTTGCAAAGGGACCTCTCACCCTCTTCTAAAGGAGTTCACATCTAATTGCCTATATATTACTATTAGTGAAACATTGACAGCTGGATGTTAAGAGACTAGCAAGTACTCTGCAGCATTCCAGCTACACGTAAAGACATCCAGACCACATGTTGAGCCCATACAGATGGCCTACCTACCCAGAATCAGCTTCTCTCACTCTAGGTAGCTTGGTGATCTACATAATCCTACCTAGCAGAAAGGAAGATTTTACCACACAGCAGGTGCAGATGTGTGGCAAAATGATTGTAAGTGCTTGTTACTCTCTGCTTTGAAGAGCTAACAAAGTGCAAGTCAAGTTTTCATAGAGTTTTGGATATCATAGTAAGATGGTTGTTCCAAAAAGATTTAAACATAAGGAGCATAAACCAAGATGTATTTTAAGCCAAAATAAATTCAAGTAAGTATTTCTGAAAATGTAAAGTATCCTACAACAAAAAGAAGAACCCACAACCCCACTCACTGGACAAAGAGGTACGTTTAAAAGTAGTGGATAGAAATGTGTCACTATTCATGCCAGCATACAGTCTTTTTCAGTGACAATTTGCCGGTTTCTTCCTTGTGCCTTTTTAACGTTTTTGTTTGTTGTGGGACAGGGAAATTTTCCCATTTCTTTTACCATGTAAACCACTTTGTGAATTTTTTTTGTTGCAAAGTAGTATACAAATAGTATTTCCACAGTACATGCATTGTGCTAATATAACAGCACCTTGCCTTGAATGGAGCAGAAGCTTCTTTACACTCGTCAGACCCCCTCCTTGGGAGGGAAGGAGGATTTTTCCTGGGATTGCCTTTGTTAACAGCTTTGGGATGTATTTGTGGAATAAGAATGGTGCATGGGAGTTACCTCCCCCAGAATTACTGCTCCAATCAACAATATTTGTTTCAAAAAGTGTCTGCTTAGATATTTGTTTAAAAATAAAAGCCTCATGAGATCCTATCACAGATCTTTAATGCAGCTAGTCCTAAGCAGTCTTCCTACCACACATTCACTGCTTTCTCATCCTTTATGCTTGCTGTCTTGTCAGCAGTCAAGATCTAACAGGGAGCAGAAACAGGACCACAAAGAGACCAGCTACCTGCAGAGTGGTTGCCATGGTGAGCACTGGGAGCAGGAGGGGTGTCACTACAAAGCAACACAACAAAGTTTGGGATGCTAATGGAGGGGTACCATCTCACTTCCAGTTCTAGGAGGAAAATGTCACTGACCCTTTCTGGCACATGGCTGACCAAACAGTCTTGTGAGCCACAAGTTGTTTCTTTGTGTCACTGAGAACAGAAAGCCTCAACATTTACGCATGTTTTAGGCACTGAAGTGTTTACCTAGATGTAGGCCTGGACATACATTTCCTTCCTAGTGATAGGGAGGAAATGTATGTCCAGGCCTACATCTAGGTAAACACTTCAGTGCCTAAAACATGCGTAAATGTTGAGGTGGCAGTTTAGATGGGCAGTCTCCATTTTCCCAGTGGAAAAGCCTATAGGAGGTCTTTGCTGTTATGATAGCCATATCAGCTGAGGAGGTTAGAATTAGCAACCCACAATTCTCCTCACCATGACAAATGTTTTACCAAACTCTGGAAAGGGTAACAAAAAAGAGCTCCACATTTAAGGCAATCAGATGCATATTATCAAGCAAAAACAAGAACACACAACCCAAACACAGACACACAAGAGGACAACGTTGCATGTGGTTATTATAAGCCAGTTCATCATTAATGAAGTAGGGCAAGTGTTCTACCCAGCTTTGGGAGCTGTGCACATCCCCAATTTTTGGTTGTGTGCTAGTTAAGACCTAGTTGGGGGAAGGCATGATCATCTGAGAGACGGGGGCTGGACAGGATGGCATCTTACTCAGGTTTCATCTCACAGACGATCACTCCCCTCTTCTCCTATCAAGGTTTGCGTGAGCACATGGCCAACAATCGGGAGTGTGCACAGCTCTCAATGCTGGGAAGAACATTTGTCCTACCTCATTAACGTATTGTGTAAACTGGCTTTATATGGATAGATGTCAATTTAGAAATGAACTGCTCCAATTTTAATCCAACACAACTCACCCAGTGAAGGAAAGGGCACCACCCCACTTGTGCAAGTGTCTCTCACCATGACACACACTCTCCCAGGAAAACTGGCTTACAGACTCATCCACAAAGAAGAGCGGGAAGAAAGGGGTGCTCTGAGACGCGGCCACCCTACCTACCTTTCTCTTCAGCTTGGATTGGGGCAGGGGTGCGGATTGCCCACACCATTGTGTTGAATTTCAGAGGATGCAACAGCACTGCAGGGAAGACCTCTCAGCTCTCTCTTCAGTTCAGAGATGGATCTGGCTGTCCATGCAGTGCATAGAAGCAGCACTTGGAGCATCTCAACCACCCAGGATCAAAACAAGCCCCAGCTCCAAGTTGGGACGTGGAAAAGGGTGGGGAATGTTCCCACAGTTGTGCTGCACGTCCAAGGCTGCCTAAGTCCAGTACAACTGCAGAGACTCCACCAACCCCTCTCTTCAGTGCCAACCTTGGAGCTGACAGAAGGGAACAGCAGATTTTCCTTGAATTTGCAGAGGAACAAAAAGAGGGAAGATCAACAGCTCATTCTGATGTCTACTCAGAATTAAGTCCAACTGTGTTCAATGGGAATTGCTCCCAGGATTTTATCCAGTCATGGCTTTTAGCTTGCATCTCCTCTGGAATGGAGGGTACAAGTCCACATATCAGTTGGATTTACCCTGAAGTCACAGTGCGCTATCAGGGACCAATCGACGTGTGATTCTGGTTTCCCCCAAATTAGGGCTGCATATTCTAGCTTAGCCTGATTTATATCAGAGGTTTAAAAATCCACTATTTTGCATTGGTTTTTTGGGACAACATCGAGTTTGCAGTAAAGCCTCCCAGTAAACTCATGGTAAACCCTGCTGTGTGTAAAAGTCCCAGGTAAGTATGCACAAGATGATGGTCAAAGCAATCCAATTGAGGCTTACCTGGGAATAAGTCCCACTGAACATAGTGGAGTTCTTCCTACTCAGATGTTACATACAATTAAGCTGAAGGGAGAGGCAGAGTGTGGAGACCACACATTTTGACTCTGCTGCCAAAGCAAGCCAAAATTTGTGAACTCCTGATTAGGACTAGGGAGAGTTGGGGCTGTGTGGGCCAGAAAGAGTTTTCAGTGGCAGCTGAGCAAGGTGGCTAGCCTTGACCAAAATCCAGTAAGAAGGAGTAAAGACATTTAACTATTTCTAGAGAAGAGGTACAGTATTACTCTTTTGTCTACTTTCTGAAGGAAAGAAGGTTTACGAAATCACCATGTATCTGTGTGTCCCTCTAACAACATTTGCATTTATTGTGGATATAAACCAAATTGATGGGGGTATTTTGTTTCAAGATGGCAGTTGCTCAAATACAGGCAGCACTCCTTTGTGACCTATGTGCCAACAGCCTGATAAAAACCAAATTCACAGGAGGAGATCAATGCAAGATCTCCAATGCTATGTTAAAAGAAGTGGATATTAGGCTCATTACTTCTACTTTGAACTACCTGTATTACTATAGCAAAACCTGTAGAGACGTTTAACCCAAATGAGACTCAAGTTAAACATACTTGGTGTCTTATACCAAGTTCCTACACCCTTTCCCTCCATCTAGTAATCCCTGCTAAGTGAGCAAAGAGGCGTCTTATCAAGTGGCGATTCTTATATTTTGCAGGGAGGTCGATCCCAATCTGACCCCAGCACAACATCCTTCCAGTAGCTGTCTACCTTATATTTCCTTAAAGACTCTGAGCCCTTTTGGGACAGGGAACCATCTTATTTATTTTTCTATGTAAACCACTTTGAGCACTTTTGTTGAAAAGTGATATATAAATATTTGTAGTAGTATGCTTAGTTTATGGCAGCAGAAATGCTGACATCTTGGAGTTCTCAGCATATGAAGATTTGAAGTATGCTCAGGGGATTGAGAACTCCAATCAGTTCCCCATAATCAGAGTAGGTTTCCTAAAGTTGAAAACTGTAACTGCCAACTCAAGGCTCAATTTTTAATGTCCAAATCCTTATTCCCCATTGCAAATCATGCAGATAAAAAATTCTAATTTCCATAAGGTAGAGATATTAACTGAATGATTAGCCCTCACAGCTTATAAATAAGAAATTGTCAGTAGTCCTTTTTTACTAACTAGAATGCGTTTATTTTTAACATTACAGAAAATCCCTTATTGGTCCATCTTAAGGGCTTTTACGGGACTGCTAAGTGGGATTTTATGGCTTGAATTGGCATTCTGCAGGACTCAGATATTTCTAGGAAAAATATGCTTAAAAATAAATATATACCCCAGACAGAGACTTGAACTTTGAACACAGAGACCTCCTAGTCTTGACAAATATGTAAACTGACTCATGTTCAATTATGGAAACTACTCATGGTTAAAAAAAAAAAATATTGAGGATGTTTCTCTTTTTTAAAAAAAGTCACAGACTCCTATAAACACTCTTAATATTACTCACAACTTTTTAAAAGGCACTTTAAATATTTTCTTTCAGAAGCTCTCACGTGAAAAATATGCTTTCAGTGTTGTGGTTTTAATGTAGATAAATATCTTTGCTCATCTGCTATAAATCCTCCACTTTTTCCAGCACCACCACCACCACCACCACAACTGAAAACCACATTGTTTGGGAAGCAACAATATATGCTTCACTAAGGCTGTACAGTTGTTCTTTTCTGAAAGCTTGACAGATATATCAGGATGGGCTTTGGAAAGTCCAGAGTGGTGTTAGCTCCATAAAAATTTTTTCTTGCACAGTGAGAAACTCTTGCAGTTGGGAGACTGGGTAAAGGTGGTCTTTCCACTCCAAAATGCCAGGTTGATCAGGAGTTGTAGCTCAGTGGTACAGCCCAACCTTGGCATGCCGTAGGCTCTAGGTTAAATCCCCATTCCAGGTAGGCCTGGGAAAGACCCGTCCGAAACCCTGGAGAGCTGCTGCCAATCAATGTAGACAACACTGAACTAACGGACCAATAGTCTGACTCAGTACAAGGCAAGTTCATATGTTCCTGTCCACCAGATAGCCACAGGGACTCTGTTTCTACCTAGAGTTCCCTCCCTATAGCTTAGAAGAGGAGCCTACCACAAGACTAGAACATGCAAGGCACATTTAGGTCACATTATTATTATTATTATTATTATTATTATTATTCATTTATATCCTGCTCTTCCTCCAAGGAGCCCAGAGCGGTGTACTACGTACTTGAGTTTCTCTTTCACAACAACCCTGTGAAGTAGGTTAGGCTGAGAGAGAAGTGACTGGCCCAGAGTCACCCAGCTAGTTTCATGGCTGAATGGGGATTTGAACTCAGGTCTCCCTGGTCGTAGTCCAGCACTCTAACCACTACACCACGCTGGCTCTCACATGAAGAACTTAGGGAAATGGAAGAACTTAAATTAGCAGTAGTTATCATACTTCGGACACATTATGCGAAGGGACCCAGCTCCCTTGAGAAGTCCATCATGCTGGGGAAAGTTGAACGAAAGAGAAGCAGAGGATGACCAGCAGCAAGGTGGATGGACTTGATCACGACAACAACGAATGCACCACCAAGATACCTTAAAGGCCAAGTTGAAGACAGATCATCAGAGAATGTGGTCGTTAAGAGTTGAAACCGAATTGACAACACTTAATCAATCAATCAATGGAATCTTAACAGAACAAAGTAGAAACAATAGTGTGGCAAAGATGTCCAAAAAGATAACACTGATCTCACATGGATCTCTGTAAGTGAATCTATAGGATGTATGGGCTGAAGACCTCATAGAGTTGTGAAAGAGGATTCTACAACACTACTGTTATTGGATATATGCTGCTTCTGAACCCAAACAGTGTCCCACAAACCCAAAGTCAAGCTTTGTCACAAGAACATGATTAAGCTATGAATATTAGATAGCAGGCCTGCTCAATTTAGCCCCACCCCCAACTGTTTTTGGACTATTCCAGGGATTATGGTAATTGTGGGCCAAAATCTGCAGGAGGGCTGAAGTTGAGCAGCCCTGTTGTAGATGCTAAGCCACTCATTCAACAGATCAAAATCTGCAGCCCAATTTATATAATTCATTAAGTTTCTACATTAAGTTTCTACATGTGTATATTTGATATGCAATGCATGACTGCTATGAGATTTTTATGACTTGATGGTATAGAGGCACAATAAATAAATGGAGGTGGATACACCACTCTTACTTGACAACCTGGCTAATTAGAAATAAACTGTACAAAATATTACTGTTAGCTCCAACTTCCCAACATGATAGGCTCTCACGCATGAGTTATTTAGCCAAATTGTAAACACTGCTTATAATGTCCTAGTAAGTATTACAAAAACATTAGCTTCTTCTAGCTGCTATAAACCCTCTGGTCTAGGACACAGGAGAACCATGTAACTTGTATCTAGCATACTAGATACAGACATAGCTAGTATATCATACTATACTAGATATATCCAGTATATCATAGTATCTAATGTACTGTAGATGTTCATTAGGTGTAGAAGATCAACTAGCTGAATCAGATGTATGCAGCCTAAGCATCTCTAAAGGATATCAGCTCTTAAATTGCTATCTTGCAATAGCAGTTCCTGAACATTTTATTAAGGATGTCCCACTAAGAATGTCTTTGTTAAGTGACTTCCATGTGGTCCTGATCAGCCCTTTGTGCTTTATTGTCCTCCCAGCACAAACTGTGTTCACATATTACATTCAGCACGCCTATAGGAGAGTATGCACAATCTGTACTCTGCATTTTGAGAGGGCCAAGTCCAGTGTTCCCTCTAATAGGGATTCCCAGATGTTGTTGACTACAACCCCCAGAATCCCCAGCTGCAACAGCTTTTGCTTGGAGATTATGAGAGTTGTAGTCAATAACATCTGAGAATCTCTGTTAGAGGGAACACTGGTCCAGTCAGCAACCCCAGGTTAACTTTTTAATGAACATGTGTAGACACCTGGACATGTCTACAATGTTCAGGTGTCTGAACATTGAATGAATAGCTCTTATAGATGAATAGCTCTTATAGATAACTCTGTTGTCAGAATTCCCACCTTTGCTGCTGGACTGAACAGTTATATTGCCCCTTTCAAAACACAAGTGTACAGTGCCAGTGCAAGACCACAGCATCTTCTTAAACATTATTTTTATTTATTTGTTCATTCATTCATTCAATTTCTATACCACCCTTCCAAAAATGACTCAGGGTGGTTTAGACAGAGACCTATTTTTGAGCATATCTGGAAGCCAGAGAACCTCATCAGTGCTCCCAAAGGAAGTTAAATGGCCACAGCCATAACCTGTAACCCTAAGCAGCAACAGTCCTGTGCAGTTCTTTCCAACAAAGAAACCTGTTGATTTATCTCCCAGGTTCCCACGCCCTCAGGTGTACTAATCATTCAAAATAAATTTTGAAAGACAAATGGTTGCTTAAGTCTAGATTCCCTGCAACCCCAAGATGGCTGGCTTAATTCCAAACAATGTGGCGTCCCAGTGGTACCTCCCAGGAGATAGATCAGTTTCTGAAGAGCTCAAAGAGCCTGTTTGAAGGAAACAGGACTGGCTGTGGCACAAGAGACCCATTAATAGAGACATTCCAAGGGGATTCTTTGAAGCCCCAGAAGATAATAAAGCAGCCAAGCCCTAAAGCAGCCAAGCCAAGCAGCCAAGCCCTCTTAAAACTAGCATAATAAAAGTGATGGGCTGGGGGAGTGGGGTTTACACAGGAAGGAGAATAACCTAAGACTTTTGAAGAGCTCTGCCCTGCTGGGGATATAAATTCAGCCCCAGGAGGGCTTGATTTCATGGGTGAAGTGTGGTCCTCATCATCAAGAGGAAGCAGTAAGGAAAGAATTCCTTTAAAGTTCACAGTGGGCTTGGTGGGTGGGTGGTTAAGTTGGAGAGTTACAACTTTTTATCCCCAGCTTGCTGGCTACTTGAATCAATCGTGTCTAACACCCACAACACAACCACCCCTCTTTATGTGTTAGAAGCCCAACACGGCATCTCTCTCCACCACCCCATGGGCAGGGTTTAACTACACTTGAAATACGAGTTAGCCAAGCACCAGTATTAAGGCAGCAGGGGTCATGCCAGAATGCACTTTTAAATTTGAGTTTCCCAGCATTTCCAAAATGAACAATCCGCCGACAAAGGTAGGCAGATCCTGACAGATTCAGCAAGACCTAACAAGAGCCTGCAATTAGGGTTGGAGAGAGAGAGAGATGGGTGCCACCTTGCATTGAGCCAAAGTCTCTCTCTCTCACACACACACACACACACACTTCATGGCTGGAAACGCGGAACCCCAACAATAGCAAACCCGTTGCTCAAGAGCGAAAGCCATCACATATATAGGTTTTGCCACATCTTGCGGGAGCAAGTCCATGAAACCGAAAACCTTCCCGCCGCTAAACACCTGCAAAATTATAGCACTGCTATTAAACCATGTTCTTTAAAGGAAATGAATGCCCTGGGATCTTCCCCTTTAAAAGAGCGGAAGGGGGTGTTGCTAGTAAGCCCAATGCACTACCTGCTACTTGCTAAAAAAAAAAGAGAGAGAGAGAGAGAGAGAGAGAGAGATTCCAGATCTGCATGTCTATTGGAAGACATATATTACAAAAAAAATTAATAAGTGGAGGAAAGTAGTGTCGCGCGATTTGAAAATGAAACAGCTCCAGCGCGCGTATATTTGCAAGGACCTCGAACGAAGGAGGAAGAAGGGGGGCAGGGCAACCTGAAACGCCAGCCGCCACACAGCACCAGCGTCACCGGAGCCCTGCAGACACGGGCAAGTTGCAAAAGGCAACGGGGAGCCGATCATAACCTTTCAGGAAAAGCAATTCCAATCCTCAACACGGACTACTCCTCCTCTCTTCCGGGGGGCTGGTGATGGAAGAAGAGGGAGAAATCCCAACCATCGGGTCGAGACCTGCTCCAGAAATACGCCCGCTTCCCCGCCCCCGAAAACAGGATCAAGTACCCTGGAATTTTAACATTAAAGGAGAAATGCCCGACAGAATTAACCCCCAGCGTACAAATTACATAGCTACCTTCCCTCCCCCAACCCCAGCAAGCTTTGCCAAAGAATCCCCCCTCCCTCCTCCCCTTGCCATGCAGGATGAGAATAAAAGCCAGGAGGATGCTTTATTCCGCATGCAAATTCCAAACACAAATAGAATTCTCTCTCTCTCTTTTGCAGTTGGAAGATGACTTTGCAAAACGCATTACTAAATTTTGTAAATCCTAATAAGATAAACGTAAACTTTTTTAAAAAAAGAAATGAGAAACTTACAATTGCTCTTATTCGCGAATCTGTGTGTGTTTTTCCTTGTGTGTTGTGATGAAATTAAAATAAACCCCCCTTCTGGCTGCTGATGGTTGCAAATGCAGATCTGAAACAGAAGACAGAAACTCGCACTGAAAAAAAAAAGAGAACGAAAGAGAGCGAGCAGACAGACCCCCTCTTATTTATATAAATTTTAAAAAAATGTTCCAAGAGGAAGGAAGCTGGGTCAAAATCATTTACTGAATTTTTTTTTAAAGGAAGAAATAAAATCCTCCTCTAAGTCTTACTGGAGGAAATCCAGGAGCTAAAAATAGCAAAATCACACTCCAAATTAAATAAGGGCAGGCTGGCTAAGGGGAGCTTAGCCCTTCCAATGGAAGAGAGAGAGGGTAAAGGGGAGGGGGCGGAGCTACGCAGAGGCTGCATCATCACCTGTGGGTGGAGGGAATGCAAAGAAGGCAACAAGAGTGGTTTAAAAGGACTGCTTCGTTTAAAGCAGGCATTGTAAAGAAAGGTGGTGAAAACTGCTGAAACGGAAAACAAAAGGAAAATATTAGCAGACGTAGCAGCAGCAGCTGCTGCTGCCTTCTTCTCTCGCTCGATAGGATGGAGAAATAATGTTTCCAAAACTTTTTTAAAACAAGGAAAGCTTCTAGTTCTTTTACAGGAGAAAATTCAGTCTTCTGTAACATGGGAAGTGTGGGCCTAAGGGAGAATGCAATGCCAGGCTAAGCAAGTTACTCTGAAGACAAAAACACAGAGAAAGTCTATTAGGACTTGTTCCTTATTATGTGTGCATCACTGGCATTCTGTGGTGTGATTATAAACAATATTTAGTAACAGTCCTGAAATAAAAAGTAAGTATTAGTAACTATTGTGCTTTTCTTCACATTCATTGAGCACAACCCAGTCAAAGTTAAGGAAGAATATGCAGTTCTTTAATGCTTAATTGCTTAATTAATGCTTAAACTTAATTATGATGTGAGGATTGACTACAAAATTTCTTCCTTTTCTCACAGGAAGGTGCTTGAGGGATTTCTCCTTGCTGACTGATGTAATTGGTGATTCTGGCTGTCCTGCCATAAAGGGTTGTAGGGGGTCAAAAACTTGGCTGGCTGGGTGTTGGACTACAACTCCCATGAACTCCAGGCACAATGATCTTCAGCCATTGTGGCTGGGGATCATGGGAGTTGTAGTTTGATGACATTAGAGGATCTCAGACTTGGACCCCTGTTGTACTAGGTAACACACTGCTGCCTTCCATTTCCTATGAAGTTGAATACAACTTTTAAGTAAAGGCACATAGGACAGCAGCCCTACTTACTCACTAAAATAAGTGAGATTGCTTCTTAGTACATGTGGTTAGGACTGGACTGTGTAGCAATTACTTACCTCATGAGTCTACATACATGTACTCCTAAGGAAGTCCCATATATTTCAGTGCAACTTACTTCTAAGTAAGTGTGCTTGTGGGTGCAGCCTTCATGATTGGTGAAAACAACAAGCAGCCCAGGCTTTCCTCTAATGTAGTGTGGAAAAACACATTTTCCTTAGGGTAGTTTTCAGGCACACTTTCTTTTATATGTATTCCATTTTCTAGCATCCTGGTGATAACAGCAGTCACTTTTCCACTGTAACAATAACACTGTGAAAGCATTTGATGCTTTTTTAAAAGTCTGTTTTAATGTGATCTTAGTAGCTAGAGGTTAAAAAGTGCACGTGACCCGCTATTTCTCCACAGAACACCAACCTGTGCTGTGCAAAATGGTTGCTATAAACAAATCATTAATTAGCTAAACCAGTCAACTTGGTTTTAGCTATTTAATAGCTAGATCTCTATATTCATGTAGCTGCAATAGCTCAAGTCACGGTGTGTGCTGTTAGATCTGTGGTGTGCATCTGTCAAGATGCACAGATTAGAACAGCCCAGCTAGACCCTGTTACTAGCCCTTACTTCAGACTTGCATAACATAAGGTCTGCAAGCCAAAAGAAACCTCCTTTCTCACATGTGTTCCCCAGAGGAATCCCAAACACCCATTATTTGATGCCTGTTTCCACCTGTTTGTGGGGAAATCTACACAGACCACATCAGCAGCAGTGTGGGTGTAACATTCCTGCTTTGCTTCTCTCTTCCTTTGATTCATAGGTGGAGCTGCCCAGTCTTGTCAGCCTGTTGCAATCATCAACTATTTATGTATTTAAAATATTTATACCCCGCCCCTCCAGCACACTACTGCTCAGAGTAGCCCACTACAACAATAAAATAAAGTAAAAGATTAATAAAATTAAACTAGTTAAAAGGCCAAGACTAAAACCACACTTAAAATGACAAATTTTTAAGTGTTTCAAATTACATGTTATTAATTAAAAGGTGAAAATTGAGAACTAAAAACCCTACCCGATATAAGCAGCAGATAAAACATTAAAAAGCCTCTTTTAAAAATGTGTTTGTTTTTTAAAAACACTGAGGGAGGGAGCATGGCAAAGCTCTTAAGGGAGGGTGTTCCAAAGCTGAGGGGCCACAACTGAAAAGGCCCTGCCTCTAATCCCTGCCAACTGGATCTCTGTTAGTGGCAGGCAGGGCCTGAGCTGCTGAGCAGAGGGCCCTGGCAGTTGGGGTGAATCCAGTCTGACAGGTACCCTGGCCCAAAACTGTGTAGAGCTAGTCATAGTACTTGCCTGCACACAATGCTTTCCTGGGGCCAGTCCACACATAGTTTTAGAAGTGTGCTTAAAACAAAAACTTGCATCTCTAAAGAAATGTAATGTGTGAATTATGAGACAACTGTGTTTAGAGGTCTACAGGCAATATATTGTACATTTATTAGAGAGCCAGGACTGGCTACAGCTCCCTGTCAAGTACACATTGTTTCAACTCTAAGTTTGCAGCTATGTTCTATGCATAAAGGTCCTTAGTGGATGAACTGCTGGGAGAGTGAATACCATGTATGCTGTTGCCAAGATCAGGGAGGAGGAGGAGAGTTCAGAAGGAAGAGGCAGGCACAGAGCATAAAAAGAGACTGAAAGAAGAAAACAGGAATAACAAGTATGGACCCGCAACAAAATGTTGCAGTGTATCTCTAGTATGCATGGGTTACTTGAGTCTGTGCCTCAGCATGGTGAAAGTTTTAGGCACATTTCCATCTCAGAAGCAGAAGGGGTTGGGACTGTCTTGAGGGAGTATTCTTCAAGCTGAGAAATTTCCTGCTCTTTTTGTGCAAGCCCTCCTCACCACTGAGTTCCATTAGCTCCACCCACCTTGTTGTCTGTTAGTTGCCCTCTGAATCTGTATATATTCTGCTTTATTGAGTTACATTGGGGCAGTTTGGGGTTGGGGTTTTTTGGGGGGAGGGTTCCCTTTAGGTTTTTTCTTCAGATTTCTGAAAAATTGATCTATCTACAGGTTACCCCAAGTTTGCCAGTGCCTGCTTCTTGCTCACAGGTGCTGCAGCACCTATAAGGATCATAACATTTCCAGCTCTTTTAGAAACAGGTAATAGAGTTGGGGATGCAGAGCAGCCTGAAATGCCTTCTTTTTTCTGCATCCTACAAACCAGCCGCAATGATTTTGTTTTCTTTCTTCTGAATCTTCAGCATTAGAACTGAAGATCTGAAAAACTATACAGATATTAATAGCTAAACAAATAGCCTGGTGGTTTTTTCCTGTTCTCTTGTTCTATTGATGCCAACATGACAGAACTTCTCCTGTAGGCAGTGCAGGATAGTTCCTTTCACCCCCCATTTTCTTGGGAGGCATCAGTTTATTGCATGTCAGGGGCGTAACTATAATAGGGCAAGGGGAGACAGTTGTCTGGGGGCCCACTGCCTTGGCCCCCCCACATGACTGATTCCCCCAGCCATGCACCCGCCCAGGCTTCCTTCAGTTGTATTTATCCTCTGAAATTGATGTGAGTGTTAAGACCTGGAGCTACCAGGACAGCATGTCTTTCTCTAGTACCATTAAATGACTTGCATCGTCCACAATTTACAAAACCTTTTAAAAAATAATTTAAGATGATGTTCTATTGTGGCACATAGGTGTTATATGTATAATAAATTTTACTACGTGTTTTGTTACCATTATTCAGCCTCATTTCAGATTTCTTTACTTCATGAGCTGGGCTTCAGGGAGGGGGCCCCATTTTAAAATCTTGTCTATGGGCCCACTCCAACCTTGCTATGCCCCTGTTGCATGTGTATCTCTTTCCTTTAAGACACATGCTCCCCTTGGGTCCCTGCTACTCAAGAAGCAAGGGAGTCCCATAGACAAACATTTTTATGTACAAAAAGCTCGCCAAGTTAGGGATGTGAAGGTCTGGATACATTCAGACAAAACAGCATTTCCTCCCTCCCACCATTTATTCCACAAGACTTTAAACTGAAATGTTGAGGGGGGAAATGGAAGTAAAACTCTCTTATAAATATTATTCTTTTTCCAAAGCATAAATGAAATACTTCTAAAAACAGTGTTTAAAATAATATTGTTGCACAGCCAATCTGTTCTGCTGCAAATCTTCTCTTAAATTAAAAGGTAATCATGTTAGTGATGATAGCATTGTTACTATATTTGAATGGATTATTAAACAAGCCACACTCTTAGGACTTAATGTTGGAAAGCTACTTTCAGAACTTGTAACTTGCAGAACATCTTCAGGAATTTGTATTTGAGTATTCAGCTTATTGTTCCTGCAACATAGTGGCAGGACCCCCAAAGACCACAGCCTCTGGTTTCTCTTGCCCTAGTAGAACAGATGGGCATCTTTTTGTATGTTAGGATAAAAACTTTGTAAAGTCCAAGAGAAAGATAGTAGATTTAATGAAACAAAACTTAGCTAGACATCTGGAATCTTAGCCATTTAGCAGGTAATGATATAACCAATGATGTTTGTCTCAGCTATTATAAGCACATACATTATTAACTGTATTTTCAGATTTGAACATGTATATATTGAGTGCCAAATTACCATGGGTATCTTCTTCAGAATGAGGAATGTGGTTTCATAAATGTAAGTAAAATTTTAATGTTTTTTCTTTGATGGGATGTGTCTTAAATGAACAGAAAATGACCGAGGCAAAGAAGTAGCCCTGACAGATCAATAAAGATGTAAGAGAGGAAACTGATCCCCATCAGGCTATAACATGCCAGAGAGCCAGGGGTGTATCTAGGGTAGGGCAGGCAGGGCACGTGCCCTGGGCGTCACCTTAAGGAGGGCACCATTTTGTAAAATTTTTTTTAAAATGGCTGCTGAAAACAAAATGGCCACTGCACATGCTCAAATGGCCTCTGTGAGGCCCTAGGCCATGCCAGGCCTTGCAGAGACCATTTGAGCATGCACGGTGGCCATTTTGTTTTCAGCAGCCATTTTTTTTTAAAAAAATATTATTTTTAAAAATGGCCACCGCACATGCTCAAATTGTCCCTGTGAGGCCCTAGAGGCCAGTGGGGGGGAGGGAAAACCTTTGCAGACCCCCCATGCCCCCACGGCCTTTAGAAAGCCCCCTGAAGGAGCTACAGGTAAAAAGTTTTTTTTTTTAAAAAAAATAGTATGCTATAAGACACTGTACACATATTCAGATTGGCACTATGTACAGCAAATCAGGGCTTGTGAATACTGAGCTGAAGCTTATGAGTTAGGATTGTATTCATTAAATGTGATGTCTTAATAGTTAATGTCCCTAGATACGCCTCTGCAGAGAGCTAGCTCTCAAAGGCCTACAGTAGTGAAATGGGCTGTGAGTGTATTATTGATATTGCTGTTATATGACAGGACATTGTTGCCAGGCAGCTAAAGATGCTGGTAAGTACGGAATGCATGTACCATGATAACAATTATTGTTGTAAGAAGTACACATTGAAGGCAAACTTTGAAATAATAGCTCTGCTGTCCAGCCATACAGATGATGAAAAGGATAGTCTACATTTTAATGGTGAAGAGTATCACAGCCGCCTGTTCAAACATATTCACAAGCATTACTTCATGAGAAGTCTGGCAATGAGCTTGTAATACATGTTCTTAAGTGCTCTATGTACAATGGTGATGGGCTGAGGAGGACTGGGAGAAATCCTGTTGGACTCGGAGGTACGCTGCCTTCTGCAATCAAGGAACTGGAAGTAGAACATAAATATGTATTTTGCGTCAAGCCTCCATAAGTAACTGTACCATTATGCACAAATGATAGATGAGGTTTGGGAAGGCTCCACACCATATCTTTCATTTCAGTCTTTCTATCATCTTCATTCATGACATAAAGATCTCTGGCCACAAGACATTCAGGTGCTAGAATAGCCATTCCAAATGGTTTGTGGAATGTCGATTGTTTCTAACACGATCTGAATGATTTGCAATAATGATAAATGAAGTTTCAAGCAGTTTGGGCATCATAGCTCGACATTTAGAAATCTTCTGATACAAGACAGATATGGTATTGTGACTTCTACCAATAACCAAGAAACTATTTGAAATTATCCAAAGTATGTCAGTGTACAGTTTACTTTGTTTCCACAAAGTATCTTGCCAAATTACTGTGATGTCACAAAAGTTTTTCTCTGAACATAGAAATACACACAGGAAGGTATCCACCCACAAAATTAATTCCTCCATCTTCTGCATCAAGTGAAAGAAACTGATGAAGATTTGAAATATGGATCCAAGATCAGGGAACAAGCTAAAATGTGAAAAGACTTGAGAAACTTACCCTGCCAACTGTGTAAAGAAGCACCTTTTAAAGTGATGAATCTCTTATACTGTATTTCTTGGTGGGGAGCGGGACTACTGTCCCTATCCAGCATCAGCACAGCATTCCTGCAGTAGTGGTGTCTGCTTTATGCTTGAGCCCTTTTGGGACAGGAGGCCATCTTATTTATTTAGTTATTCCCCACCCACCCAACATAAACTGCTTTGAAAACAGTGTGTGTCTGCCTTTTTCTCTATCTATGTCTATCCCCGTAGTAGTACATGTCAACTTTTCATTTTCTAATGTCCATGAAGCTCAGTGTGAAAGTTCAGAATATGAAATGAACTGATTTTTCTGGAGAAATAAACTTATGTAATTATTTTCCAGGATATATTATTTACTGAGCTGGAGGAGGATATAAACCAAATCAATATATATGGATGACTAATTCTGCCTGGCAGAAATTACTCTTGCTGTATTTGATGATGAAATAATATCCTAGTATTATAAAGTGTAACTGAATATCTAAATGTATTGCTAATCCTTAATTATGTTATAGGGATTTTATTTTCTTTTTCTCTTTAAATATGGGTTTCTCCTATTTTTGCATGATAATGCTGAGGTCTGTGTACTATTTCTAAGCGTAAGCAATAAAATCTTGGTTGTGTTTACTAAACGTTATTTATATTTTCCAACTCCCCCCACCCATTAACTGGCAAAAATGAAAAGATATTTAGGGGGCAAGTGGCAACTTGTGGTTCCATCTCTAATGCTGATTTTATTTGTAATTATTGTTTTAGGAAAACAAAGGCATTTATACTTTAAAGTTTCATAAATATACCAAAGAGTACAGTGCCAAGTGATGTTATTATACTGACACAGTTGTGCCAGTATAGTTAAGATGAGGAGTGCTTTCAGCATTCTGTCGTTATAAGCCCTAAAGATTTTATTGCTTATAAAGTCAAAAGTATCCACCCAATCCCTCTGAAATAATGCACACATGTACTAGAGGACATGAGACACAACTCTTCTGAACTTGGTGCATATCCGTTGCAAAATGGCTATGATACGGCAGTTTAAGTTTTAAACTCCTAAAAAGAGGTTTCGAAGTGTTGGCGATCTTTTTTTCACCACAGATAATGTATATTTCAGAATGTTTGATGTCTTTTTAGCATTCCGCCCAAATTCAGGTAGGGATGTGCCAAAACGCAATTCGAAAGCCAAATTGTGACACAGTTCCTTTAAAACCAAGGGCTTACTCAACCCCTTTAATATGGAGGAGAGCAGGGCTGTCGTTCCTGCTCCTCCACTCGCTGTGCCATTGCCGTACTGGCGGTGCTTCCCTCAGCTACCCCCGTGCAGCACCTGCATGCACATGGCCTCTGCACGTGAATGCATAAGATCTGCTAGTATGTTTAAAACAAAAATGCCAATAACCCATCTTCTCCTACTTTGTAGAGAGTACAGCAAGAAAGAGATAGTGACTGACATGATGAGGAACATTACTGAAATTAAAAAAAACATGTTAAGGAATGCCTAATGTCCTTTTAATTTCAATGAGACTACTTTGAGTAAGCCATTATCCTATCAGCCATTAAGTGGAGGTCTGAGTCTTAAAGGGAAGAAATCTACTCCGTCTATGCTTAGAGGCTATATCACTTGTGTACATCCTTTAAAATATACTACTTTCTAGACAGAAGAGACAGACATGAATAAGTATATTAAAACAGGCCACAGCTTTATTATTAGAGGAAGAAGAGCCAAGGCCAGAAGAACTCATATCATCTCCTCAGAGCTCAACTGTAGCAGGGGACAGGCCCTGGAAAGGTGTGGGGAGGGCTGCTGCTCAAGGCCTGTGTGTCCTGAGTGAAGGAAGGAGAACAAGCAGAAGAGAGAAGGGCTTCTATAAGTTTCCATCCCTTAAAAGAGTTGGAGTTTCAAGAATTTGGGCGCTTTTGTTCTCTAGGGGGCTCATAAAGCAGAGTATGAGTCACTATATCTCAGCGTGGTGTAGTGGTTAGAGTGCTGGACTAGGACCGGGGAGACCTGAGTTCAAATCCCCATTCAGCCATGATACTCGCTGGGTGACTCTGGGCCAGTCACTTCTCTCTCAGCCTAGCCTACTTCACAGGGTTGTTGTGAGGAGAAACTCAAGTATGTAGTACACTGCTCTGGGCTCCTTGGAGGAAGAGTGGGATATAAAATGTAAAAAATAAATAAATACAATAATATATCACCTAGAGATGTACTTATGATAGATAAATAAATACATAAATATGGTTAAAAGGCACACAGAGGCTTAAGGCCTACTATTTCTTTTGCATTTTAAAATTTTATTGATTTTAACAATACCTTAACAATCAAGTAACACTTAATTAAGTAAATATTGACTTCCCGCTTACCAGTCTGTGTGGTTCTTGTTAACTATACATATAAGCCATTGCTATAATAATATAAAACATATATACTCCATCTTACAATTTGATTTTACCCTACCCAACCTGCTGTAATTACTAAATTTCAAACCCTGCTGAAAGGTCCATGTTTGAAAAATAGGTCTTTAAGTAAAGCAAGAAAGGTTCCCAATCTTCTTTGAAACATTCCAAGTTTTCATCCCTTATAAGTGTTATAAGTTTTGCCATCTCCACATATTCCAAATTTTTTATCAACCAGTCTTCTTTTTAAGGCATTTTATTGTCTTTCCATTTCTGCGTGTATACTATTCTAGCCGCCATGGTTGCATACATAAAAAAAGTTAAGTTTCTTCTAGAGAACTCTCCTTGAGTTATTCTCAGCAAGAAGGATTCTGGCTTCTTAGAAATGTCATTTAAAAAAATTTCTTCAACTCATTATATATCATATCCCAAAAGGCCTTTGCCTTCCCACATGACCACCACATGTGAAAGAAAGTTCCTTCACATTGTCCACATTTCCAACATTTATTTGAAGCATTTTTATACATTAATGCTAATTTTTTCAGATACCACCTGTACATCATCTTATAACAATTTTCTTTTAAAGTATAACAGGCAGTGAACTTTAAATCAGTTTTCCATAATTTTTCCCAAGCTGCCATCTCTATATTATGACCCACATCTTGAGCCCATTTTATCATAGTCATTTTAACCGCTTTGTCTCTTGTCTCCTCCAAAAGCAACAACTTATACATCTTAGAGACTAATTTTTCATCATTTTCACACAGCTCCTTCTCAAATCTCGACATCTGATCCTCAAATCCATCTTTAAGATCCTTCTTGTAAATTTCGTTTAGCTGATGGTACTGAAACCAGTTGCTAACCAAATTTTGGACTTCAGCTAGATTTTTTAATTTACAGCCCTTATCTTGAAAACACAACAAATCTCTATAGGCACCCCATTCAGACTGCATATTTATCTCTTTATGTGCCAAAGCTTCAATCGGGGATACCCATAATGGAGTTTTAGGCTCCAGCCATGTTTTATATTTTGCTCACACTCGCATTAGACTCCTTCTTACATAGTGTTTAAGAAAATCATTATGCACTTTAGTTTTATCATACCACAAATAAGAATGCCATCCAAACCTTCTATCAAATGCTTCCAAATCAAGTATTCTGGGATTTCTTAATGTTATCCATTCCTTTAACCATGTCAAACAAACAGCATCAAAATACAACCTTAAATCCAGCAGGGTAAGACCACCTCTTTCTTTAGCATCTGTTAAATTTTTAAATTTCATTCTTGGTCTTTTTCCTTGCCAAACAAATTTAGTTATGTCCTTTTGCCACTGCTTAAAACAAGTTAACGTATTAATTACAGGAATAGTCTGAAAAAGAAACAACATTTTAGGCAAAACATTCATCTTGACAACTGAAATTCTTCCCATTAAAGATAAGTTCATTCTAGTCCATCTTTGCAAATCAATTTTTACTGTATTCCATATTTTGACATAATTATTTGAAAACAGCAAAGAATTTTTATTTGTCAGCCAGACACCCAAATATTTAATTTTCTTCTCCACTTTCAATTCACTTATTTCATAGAGTCTATCCTTAAATTTCTGGTCCATATTCTTTGTCAATACCTTCATTTTAGTCTTATTTATATAAAACCCAGCCAATTGGCCAAATTGTTCTATTTTTTCCAAGAGCCTTCCGATCTTCTCTAATGGATTTTCAAGAAAAAACACCACATCATCCACAAAGGCTCTAAGTTTATACTCCTGCTTCCCTATTTTCAAGCCATGTATTTGATCATCTTCTCTAATATTTCTACAAAGGACTTCCAGAACTAATATAAAAAGTAATGGGGAAAGTGGGCAACCTTGTCTGGTTCCTTTTTGTATTTTGCAATTATTTGATAGTTCCCCATTTATAATAATTTTAGCATATTGCTCCGAATATATTGTCTTAACCGCTCTAGTGAAATTCTTGCCAGCTCCCATTGCATCCAGTAGCCTCCACATAAATTGCCAGGAAACATTATCAAATGCTTTCTCTGCATCCAGAAAGATCATAGCTATTTGTTTATCATTATGTTTTTCATAATACTCCAATGCATTCAGGACTGTTCTCACATTGTCTCTTAATTGCCTTTTTGGCAAAAAGCCTGCTTGATCTTCATGAATAAAAGCTCTTAGAGAGCAAGAAACTCCCAGTGGCCTTAATATTAAGGATTTCACACTGATTCAAAGACAAACTCACCATTAATAGCCATATTATTAAGACATCACATTTAACTCACTTCTCACAAGAAGCAAAGTAGGAGCAAATGAATACAATCCTAGCTCATAAGCTTCAGCTCAGTATTCACAAGCCCTGATTCTCTGTACATAGCGCCAAACTGAACATGTGTACAGTGACTTATATTATATTAAATTTTTAAAAATTGTTTTACCTGTAGCCCCTTCAGGGGGGCTTCCTAAAGGCTGGGGGGGGGTCTACAAAGGTTTCCCCCCCCACTGGCCTCTAGGGCCTCACAGGGACCATTTGAGCATGTGCGGCGGCCATTTTCTAAAAAAAAATTCTTTTAATGGCCGTGAAAACAAAATGGCCTCTGCGCATGTTCAAATGACCTCTGTGAGGCCTGGCATGGCCTAGGGCCTCACAGAGGCCATTTGAGCATGCGCGGTGGCCATTTTGTTTTCGGCGACAATTTTTTTAATTTATTTTTTTTAAAAAAAATGGCACCGCCCTTCAAGTGGTGCCCGGGGCACTTGCCCTGCCTACCCTACCCTAGATACGCCCCTGACGACATGATAGATTTGGATGTCCAGACCATATCTATCCTTGAGTGAGATTTGTATCTTTCAGAGAAATAGGTATATTCCTTCGCGTTTGAATTTTTAATTCTCCACAAATCATAGAGATCCATGTGTTCTACTAAATCAAAAAAGGCTTTTGGTAGCCTACCTTCTAAAATCCTTTCAGACGTATCAGATTTTCTATCTAAAGTTGTAGAGACAACCCCATTAACATCTCCCAATAGGAATAAGTTAGCATTCGATAACTCAGCCATCTTCTGTTCTAAATATTTATAAAATTCTACTTTTTTAAAAAATTGGGTGCATATATATATATATCACCATTTTGAGTCCAGAAACTATAATTTCCAAAGCTATCACCCTGCCTTCTTCGTCTTTAAAAATCAACTTGGGTTCAAATTGTTGCTTCACATAGAGCACTACCCCTCTTTTTTTTTTTTTTTTTTGGTCAGAGGAAACGAATTCTTGGCCCAAAGCCTTATTAACCAAATATTTTCTATCTTGTTTTCTAATATGTGTCTCCTGTAGGCATATAATGTCCAAATTTTGCTTTTTGCCCTTTTGGTTCTATTATTTAAACCATTGACATTCCATGAGACTATTTTGTAATCCATTTTGACTAGTTGGAATTATGTGTTGAAGGCACTGGGTGCTCTGGAGTTAAAGTCTTTTTGTATTTACGCCAAAATTCTTGCGCTTTGAGGAGCTCTGTAAACCTATTCCTCTTCCCTTTGTAAAAAAAGGAGACCCCTTCAGGGACTTCCCATCTGAAATATATTCCATTGGCGTTTAAGGCATCTGTTAAAAATTTGTAATCCTTACATTTCGTTAAGATCCTGGATGGTATTTCTTTCAAAACTCTAACCTGTTGGCTCAGAAAGCACTCTTTTTGTCTCAGTTCTAAGGGGCTTTAGCAAAATGTGCTTGCAGTATCTGCTCTGTGATTGATTTGGAGTTAAATTGAACCATAGAATCTCTTGGTACCTTGTTAGTTGTGACATATACAGAATTTAGACGAAAAGCTGAATCTATCTGCTTATCCATCTCTTCACTTGAGGTTCCCAAAAGAAGTTCAAGTTCCTCCCTAAGCACTTTTTGGATATCTTGCCCAGTTTTTTCTGGGATTCCTCTAAACCTCAGAAAGCACTCTTTTTGTCTCAGTTCTAGCAAAGCCATCTGGTCTAGTAATTTTTCCCTATCATCTCTTAATGATCCCAGGTCTTGCTCCAAACTTTCTACCCTTCTTTTAAATTCTTTATTGTCATCAGCTAATTTTTTCACTGTCTCCTCAATATTTGATGTTCTCTTATTCAGTGTTTGTATGTCCTGACTTACTTGTTGTAAGGTCCCAGAGTTAGCTTCTAGTAGCTGTTTCATAGCAACTAATGTCTCATTCAGCTCTGAGGACATTTTCCCTTCCCCCCAGCCTGGGTTTGGGACAGAAAGCCTTCTGGCTTGTGTTGGATTCTGTTGTTTAACTTTTTGCATTATTTCCAACTCTTCTTCACATAAAGCAGTATGTAAATAGTCAAACCCAGAAACACAACTCTTAGAGCAAAATTCAGTCTCCTTGTTATCCAAAAATGTACAGGCCTCCAATTGTTTCCAAATGGGGCGTAACAAGGCTGGAGTGGGCCCAGAGACAAAATTTTAAAATGGGCCCCTCGCTGATACACACACACTCACTTCACATGTGACTTGCCTCTGGGGGGCCCCTCGAGGCATGGGGGCCCCCAGGCAGCCGCCTCCCCTTGCCTAATGGTAGTTATGCCCCTGAAATAGACTCAGCTCCAGACCGCAGCCCTTCTGTCTTTTCACCGCAAATTTATTTTCCCATGGTTCAATGGTCCACCTTCTTTATCTAATTGGTGCGGTTTCTGATAGACATATTCAACAGCAAATAGCATTTGCTTCTTAAGTTTTACTCTCTCTGGAGAATTCACAGAATAGTCCCAATTACTTTACTTTTTAAGTTTTGGAATTTTTAACCATCAGTTCAATACTTGAATTGCAGCATTTAATACACAGATTCAGTTCCCAACCTTAATTTATGGTTGACAGACTCACATGGACCTCTCAGCCATGGCTTGATGGCAGCCCAATCGTTACAGCAACAGCAGGTAAAGTTCTAGCAATTTATCACTGATCACACTTCGGGGTAAGCTCCTTGACCTATAACCATTAATCATAATCCAAATCAAAAGAAATTGGATGCCGGAGAAGCTTCTGTCCTTGGATTTCCAAAGGAGCAGTATAGCATGATGAATCCCAGGACCCACCGCTTGACTTAAATCAAAGCTGTACTTTCCAGCGCAACTTGAGATAACGAGCAGGCTCTGGGGGATGCAGTGGGCAATCTCAGTCCAAACCCTTTAATCCAGGGTGGTGGTGGTGGGGTTAAGAAGGCTCAAACCCCTCCAAACAACTCCTCCTTGGTCTCCCCTGTCGGGAAGCATGCAGCCTCTTCAGCCGTCCAACCGGAAGTCAAGGCCTACTATTTCAGTCAGATTGGTTTAAGGCCTACCACAATTTTGCCGATAATAACATCCTGAAGGAAATTAAAACAAGCAGGATAACTATAGCAATAGCAATAGCAATAGCAATAGCAATAGCACTTACATTTATATACCGCTTTATAGCCGGAGCTCTCTAAGCGGTTTACAATGATTTAGCATATTGCCCCCAACATTCTGGGTACTCATTTTACCGACCTCGGAAGGATGGAAGGCTGAGTCAACCTTGAGCCCCTGGTCAGGATCGAACTTGTAACCTTCTGGTTACAGGGCGGCAGTTTTACCACTGCGCCACCAGGGGCTCTTTCCCATAAACTATGAGGTTTATGGGAAATTTCAAAGAAGAGAATCTGAAGTTTTGGACACGGTTGTTAAAGTATTTGTTATTTTTAATGATCATTATTGTTTATGTGTGTTTTCTTTCAAGAAAAAAAAGAAGTACTGATTTTAAGTGAACACAAATTACCTACTTCTTGTTGTGCCCTTATTCATTGCTAAATAATCATAAGGCAATTACTGAATCCAGTAATTTAATTTAATTGTGTTTTTTCAGGTGGCTGGTGGGGAGGGGGAGTGTGATTACCTTAGCTGAAGATGTTACAAAATTTTTGGTGTTCAGCATCAGGAAGTTCTACCTTGTGGTTTGGGTGAGCTCTTCCCCATATAATAGAGTATAATTAGATTAGATTTTCCTTTTAAAAATGCCTGGAAATTCAGTATCCAGAAACCTTCCATTTAAGATGAGAGTTATGAGGCTCCATGGACCTACACTTTACCTTGGTCTTCCAGTTGGACATTGGGCTGGGGAGGGATGCATCCAGGCAGACATTTAACAAGTGCAGTTTCCCTAATCACTTCTTAGAGATGCTCCTGATGGTTTTCTGCCTGATGCATCTCTAAACAAGGCAAAGTGTGGGTGCATGGAACCTCATTTCTAAAGCCATCATCATGTGGGTATGCAATAAAGACTATGGCAATAAAGTCTATGCAAAGTCTTTATAGCTTATCTGGTGTGCAAGTTAAAATGGGCACCTTAACTTGCCATTTCTATTATTTTTAAAGCATGAATGAAAATATAAAGCCTCTTAACTCTCATCTTAAACCAACGGTTTTTGGATTACTGAATATATATATTGGCTCACATACTGACTAGTGTTATATGCACGGAGGAGAGGTAAGATTTTCACCAATCCTCCCTTGTGCCCTAGTGCAGTGCTTCTCCCAAATATGTCCCTGAGGCTCCCCTAATCCTCAGGGACATATTTTCAGAGGACATTGGGGCAGCAGAGAGAAGGGGGAACCAGTGAAAATTGCCCTTCTCCCTCCATGCTTAAGTGAAATGTCGTTCTGCACAAACCAGTGTGTGACCCAATATGTTTAACATGCTTAGGTTTAATAAGAGAGTAAGTATTGCATGCATGTCTATTTCCTCCCATATCTCTGTTTTTTCATTTTGATGTCCTGCTCAGGGCTGCATTCCACCCCAGTGAGCACAATTTTGGAATCTGTTTTGAATACAGAGACTGAATCTAGAAATACGAGATGGTGAGTGCCTCTGAGGATGTGCTGAGTGCTTTTACCTCACTACTGAAGAACTACAACATATCTACTCTCTACACGGTTACCATTAAGAACACAGACTTCCAGGATTTCCATGCCATATGGCATGTCAAGGCTGAACTCCAGCACCTCTCCTTCTAAAAAAGAAATTAAGCTAACCCCATCTTCTTTCCTAGTACAATGTGCAAACAGAGTATCTAATCCCATTCCACAAAAAATCACTCCTTGTTTTCTCTGAGTGACTACCCTTTTTAGCAGTTCTTCAAGAAAGTACTCCAACTGCCTCTCTCTCAGTAGAGAAGTTCTCCATTGTTTGCCCCCCACCCCCAGGGCTTCTTTGTCAGAGCTCAGCCCAGGAATCAGGTTTTGGTGTCAGAGCTGACTGAACCCAGAGAGTCCCCCCTTCCCTTCCCAACAAAAGACCATTACAAAGTTTCCTCCTCCTCCTCCTCTCCAGCAGTCTCTCTTCCTTCCTTCTACCTCTGCCTGACTGATGCACCTTTCAGGGCAAGGCTTCACTGCCATAAGTGCATTATAATATAAGATTCTGTATACTGTATGCAGATAAACAGAGTCATTCATAGTGGAGTTTCTACCATTTCAATAAGGGTAGGATTTCACTTCCAAACAAATTTGGCTTCGACTTGTGTGTTAAAGGAAATGAAGTTTCAAGCACTCTGTTGCTTTAAGCACAGGATCTTCGTATAATGCCATGTTGTCATATAATGGAAGGGAATGGAGCTACAGTGGGCAGAAGTCACATGACTTCAGGAATCAAACTAAAGAAATGAAGAAGAGATGTAGGGACAGTGCAGAGAACACTTTGCAGCATAGCCACATAGATGTTTTTCTTGCTGACATTCCATTGTGTCTGACCCTAAAGCAGACTTCCCCAAACCTTTGATACCTGGGAGACAGATATTTTCTGGATTAAAACTGGATGCACACTTCATACTTGCACTCAAAAAAGCATATAAATGTTTCCTTGATTAGCTCCCAGAACAATGGGCTGGTGTCTTTCTGACAACTTTGGTCACTGAACCAAGGCTCACAAATAGGGCCATATTTTCTGGGCAATAATGATGCTTCTGGAATCCCTCAGGCCCTGTTAATTGTAGCATAGGTGGCCTCAGGGAATTCTAATGCGTCCTGCCTTCCTCAGTGTTTCATGGGCCCTCCCCACTCTGGTGGGCAGGAAGTGGCAGATGTAGCCTACATGGAGGTTTAACTTTTCAGGGGGCTCTTCAGCTCCTCTTGTGGCACATAATTTGGGAAGCAGAATACTGCAGAAACAGCCACCTAATGGCGCAGCAGGGAAATGACTTGACTTGCATGCCAGAGGTTGCTGGTTTTAATCCCTACTGGTATGTTTCCCAGACTATGGGAAACATCTATATCGGGCAGCACTGATACAGGAAGATGCACTAGGTGCACTAGGTGGCAATGGTAAACCCCTCCTGTATTCTACCAAAGACAACCACAGGGCTCTGTGGTCGCCAGGAGTCGACACTGACTCGACAGCACACTTTACCTTTATGCTGCAGAAACAGTGGGTGATGAAAACTGGTGTACAATGTCATCAGGACTTACTCTGGGGGCATCTGCAGATGCTCTGCAGTTGAGGTGAGGAGAGAGAAAGAACAAGTGCTGGAAACAATGAGAGAGAGGAACAGAATTTCCTGGTCTCTTCCTCTTGGAAATGTATGGTAAAACTGGATAGGACCAACACCTTTTAACCGGGCAAATTATACAGGGTCCATCCAGCTATTTGCTATGTCAGTGAGGCAAAATAAGGACAGCAAGCGGCATAATATGACCCCAATATAGTCATGGGCCACATTGCTTTAATTATTTAAATGATTCAATATGGTATTGGAGAACAGGTCACAAATGCCTAATGGACATGATAGCTCCTTTATTATTTTACACAGCAATTTCATTTTTCAGAGTGTGCATGATAAACAAAACAATACTATGCACTGTCTTTCTCCACAACAGTGTGTCCTTATTGGTTAATTTTTTTGGGGAAACCATACTTCCTGTAGCTGTTGGCTACAGTAAAAGATCCCTCCTGCCCAATACTTTTGTAATTAAAGGCAGGCCTGGTTGAAATTTGCTCAGATGCCAATTCTGCGTTCACCAAAAGTACTGACAAACTTCATGTATGTTCTCTTATGCATAGACAGAGCTCCTGCAATATGAATAATCCATTTAAGTTATGAATAAGTGGCAACCCTATAAGAAGGTTCTGGAGATAGGGCAAGCAAGATACCACACAAGTGGGCTGTATGTTTACATGTGCACATCTTTTAGTACTGTGGGTCCCCAGCAGAGATGTGGGGAGGAGCATGTGGCAGGCTAGGAGTCAATAGGTATGCAGGAAAATAATGGCTTGTGTATTTCCCCCACCTTATCAAATACTGATGGAGGGTGAGGAGGCCTGTGTGTGCCTCTGGGGCTGGGAGGTGGGCTTTCCATTTCTTTCTCTTGAGCCTGGAGCCTAAAGTGGGGAGTAGGGATGTGCAGCACGGAACCACAAGCGGCCCGTTCAGTTGCGGGGTGGTGGTGGTGGTGGTGGTGGTTTAACCTTTAAGGCGCAGGGAGGGTGCTCTTACCCCCACCACATTTCCCCTGGTGGCACTGTCTGGAAAATCACTGGCATGAGGTGGCAGCGTACTTCCTTGCTGCCCCGGTCAGCGCCAAACCGGAAGTGACCAACGCGCTATTGGGATGCGGAGCAAGGAGGAAACCAGACACAGAAGACACACTTTAGCCCAATTCAGACATTATGCTGTATGATGTCTGTATACTCATATATGCTGCTGTGAATGGCTGTACCTGTCATCATTTAAAAAGTGAACCTGGACACAGACCCTTCAAATGCATTATACAGATAGGAAGAGTACTTCTGTACCTGCATTCAGCAATGTGAATGACTGTGCTTGTGTACACTTTACACTCGTATGAGTGTTGAACATAATGTGTGGATGGGCCTTTTCTCTTTGAGGCCAGTTCCTTTCCCCCATTCACTGTATCCCCCTCATTGTCCTTGCATATTTATGTGTATGTAAGAATGGTAGGTAACAGCTATGTTTCTTGATCCTCCTAAGTGTGTAGTCCTGTTCACATCTGCCTCAGAGTAAGCTCCATTGGACACAGTGAAACTTACTTCTGAGTAAACATGCCTCAGATCAGCTGCAAATGAATGGGATAGGGATTCAGGTTTAAGAACTCTTTCTAAAAACTCTTTTATTGAGTGTGTGAGTGTGCTGTGGTGGTATTTACTGGGTACCATTGTTCTCAAGCTATAGGGGAGGGAGCAAGACCTAACAATTACTTTATAGTGAGAACTGCTTTATAGTCAGTTGCTCATGGTAGAAAGATTACAAGCATTCATTAGTTTAACCTCCAAATAGCAAATGAGTCACACTAAGGAGTGACCATAGGTCAGCACTGAGGATGTGACCTGGACAGTACTTTGTGGTGAGCCAAGATGCACAAAATTAAATGGGTTCAGAACCAAGCAGGGGGTGAAAAGCAGATTTCCACAGAGGATATTTGTCTCCTGTTAAATAGTCTGTGTAATAGACAGCTGAATAGCCACAAGAAAACCCCAGTTTATCACATTGCTTTTCCTTCTCATTTAATTGCAATGAGACTCTGTGAAGGTTTTTGCATTTCTGATGTGATGTAAATGTAATATATTTAACTGGTCAAGCTTAAATTATTTTGCACGATTAAAAAACAACCACTTAAAATTCTAACTCAAAATTGCTTGCGGAAATTTGCATGTATTGTCTTCCCATTTGTATCTTGCCCCTACATCCCATGTTTTAGGGATTTTAGCTTAATCAGGATTGGTATAAAATATTCTTTTTACCTACTTACCAACTAAGTTTGTGCCTCACCTGCCCTCTGACAAGTTCAGGGGGGCCTACATGAGGTTGTACCATATGAGAATTCCAGTTTGGTAGATTAGGCCAAGAGACAGCAATTTACCCAAGGCTGCCCAATGAGCTAAATGGCTGATGTGGGAATTTGAACTTGGATCTCTCCACCACACTCTCTATCCATTCCATATTACACTGGCTTTTGGTAAATTGGTATTTAATACTAGATTATTTCACTTTAAAATAGTAAGAAGTCAAACTTTAGATGTAAGCTTTTCACATCCGGGTTTTTGTTTGCATTTCCTCCAGAATGGAGGTGTGCATTCACATATCAGCCAACTTTACCCCCAAGTCCCTGTGAGCTATCGAGAAACACATCACACACAATTTCAATTTTTTCATTGTGAATTTCATTGGGTTTTTCATTGTGCGTTAGATTTATATCTGGGGTTAAAAAATCCACTTTTTGCATCAGTTTTTTGGGCAACTTCGAACTCACAGTAAAGCCTCACAGAAAACCTGCGGTAAAGCCTGCTGTCTGGGAAAGCTCATGGTAACATCTGAACTTTTTTTCCTTCTTTTTTTTGGAAGTGTAGCATTTTGAATTCAAATTTTTATACTTTGTTGAAAGCCACTTTGGTGGATAATTTTATTTCAGTTCTGCTTCTTACTCATGTTGCTGTCTTTATGTAAGACACCCCCCCCCATTTAATGGCTCACATGTTGAAAATAAAATGTTGAGGTGACAACTTCTGTAGTTGTTCCAGCAGAAGTATACCAACATGGAAGTGCGTAGGATAATACTTTTGATTTCCTTGATTTTGAAGGAGGTTCATCACAGGTTCATCACAAAGAAAACACTAAAGATGGTACAAGAGCACCTTGCTGCCTGAAACATACTGAAAGACTTTTCCAGATGCAGCAGCTTTTCCACATTCATCAAACCTGGAAGTACAAATAAGTATCTGCTGTCCTTGAGGTTTGTCAGATCTGGGCAAAGGGTATGCCCCCTCTGCCTCCGCTAACTGATGCATGTTTGAACTAGTAGCGATGAGCATGGTTGAGATGTGCACAGACACTGGGGCAGTTGGTGAATTGGGGCAGAGTGTGAAGACTAGGCAGTGAACAGTGGTTGGGGATGTAAGATTAGGAAGGATGACAGTTGGGTTACAAGGAAGACTATGGAAAGATCTATGGGAAGATCAGAAGCTGCAAGAAGTGAATAGGGAATGGCAAAATCATGGGAATGTGGCAGGAAGCCGTGATAGGGATATAGCTGCTTGTGTCAGATGACAGGACTGCAAAGACAAGTGCAGGGGTGTATAGCAAGGTTGGGGTGGGTGTGGGTCCTGGGACAAAATGTGAAGATGGGCCCCTGCCCCCTTCTTCTTCTTCTTCTTCAGAGACGTGCGAGGGGGAAAGTAAGGAGCAAGCTGTCACCCAGCTGGTGCCCCTCCCCCCTCAGGGGTCCAGGGCCATTTGTCACCCCCCTTGTTCAATTGTAGCTATGCCTCTGCAGAAGGGGAAGATTGAGAGATCACCAGATTCCCCCATTAAGTTGTGCCTCCTTCAGGATTTTGATCCATGTGTGCTCCTGCCACAGAAGAAGTTTGGTCCTTTTTGCCTGCTTCTAAGGTAAAGTGTGCCGTCGAGTTGATTGCACCCACAGAGTCCTGTGGTTTTCTTTGGTAGAATACAGGAGGGGTTTACCATTGGCTCCTCCCACGCACTATGAGATGAAGCCTTTCAGCATCTTCCTATATCGCTGCTGCCCGATAGGGATTTGAACCGGCAACCTTCTGCTTGTTAGTCAAGCATTTTCCCACTGCCCCACTTAAGGTGGCTTCTACATGTGACTTATTCAAGTCACAAGTGAATCCTCTAATAGCAGCAAAAAATTAATCCGGGGCTCAGCTGTCAGTCCAAATTCTTCTCTTTGCAGCAAAATGAAGATGACTTTATCATTCTATCATTGTTTATAAAGCTGGACACTTTATCTCATTAGGTTTGCAAAGCAGATCTTCCCGGAAGCTTAAAAAAACCCAGGAAGCTGTCATATACCGAGCCAGATTGCTTGTCCATCTAGCTCAGTATTGTTTGTACTGAAACAGCAGCTCTTCAGGGTTTCAGACTGGAGTCTTTCCCAGCCCCCACTGGAGATGGCAGGGATTGAACCTGGGACCTTCTGTGCTCTTCCACTGAGCTACAGTTCCTTCTCATCTTACCTACATGAAACCAAATTGTTGACATTTCTTGTTGTAACAGTTATTAAGAATAATATTTATACACTGCTTTTCAGCAAAAACAAAAAAAAAGTTTCAAAGCAGTTTACATAGCAAAAGGGATAAGAAAATTTTTCCTTGTTAGGGCTGTCATATGGAAAAGAAGATAGGTCTCCTGTACCTTTAATAGGTACTCAGATGAAGGAATTTCAGTAGGTGCAGCTTTTGTTTCCCCTGCACAACCAGCAGTACCTGCTGAAATGCCCTCTTCTGTGAATCTCTTAAAGATCCAGGAGACCTGTTCTCCTTTCAATGTGGCAGCCCTATTCCTTGTCACAAAGGGAATTACAACCTAAAATGAAATAAAGGAGGAAGACCCAAGCAACAGCCACTTAAGGAACACTGGGCTAGGTTGGATAGAGACAGTTGCTATCTCTGTGTTAAATATAAGACAGCCACCACTTGAAAGGATGCCTCTTTGCCCAGTTACCAAGGGTTAAAAATATATGTGCAATTTATTGCTTTTTGTAGAAGCAGCTAGTACCCAATAACCTGTAAAGTTTCCTTGCAGACATGACTAACCCATGTTGGTAGAATAATCTGATACCCCTACTCTGAGATTAAAAAATCCCATCGGGGTTCAGATTCTTCCTCCACACATAGTGCTGACAAGAGAGGGCTGATGATGCCTGCCCACCCACAGAGCTCCTGAGGACCAGTTCTTGGAACAATGCAACATGGTTGGCCTTATCCAAGGTACTGTCCAGATGTGAGTGGGTGTGGCAAAGGAGATCTGTTACTACTGTTTATTGCTAATGGTGAAGTAGCATCTTGTTATCAGTTACAGTCCCTCTGTGCCAGGTAAAATAAAACCATGAAACAGATGCTATGCCAAGAGAGTCACAATATATCTGCATGAGTTGGAAGACATCAGGTGGGAGCAGGGGCGTAACTACTATTAGGCAAGGGGAGGCAGCTGCCTGGGGGCCCCCACGCCTCAAGGGGCCCCCCAGAGGCAAGTCACATGACTATATATTGTGAAGTGTGTGATGTGTATCAGCGAGGGGCCCAGTTTAAAATTTTGTCTCTGGGCCCACTCCAGCCTTGTTAGGCCCCTGCGTGGGAGTAAGAGATGCAAGTGTAAGAAGGAGAAGACACTGGCCGGAAGGCATGCAGGCCCTTGACAACTGTCTGCATTGGCATTGGAGCAGAATATTAGCCTTGGATACATAAGTAAACAGTACTGTACTTTGCATTACAGCAGGACCTCACAGCCTACCAAGTCACTAGGTAATCCACGTGAAAACAAGAAGTGAAACCTCACATTTCTTTTGCGAAGTAGGCAAGTATTATTGTAATCTCTATTGTGCAAATGGCAAGAAAGCAGGTCAACAAGAAAGGGACAGGTTTAAGAAGTAAAACTCATTGTTTTGGAAGCCCATGACACATTGTGAGCACTACACAATACAAAAAGAGTAACTTAGTGCCCATTGACCATTCAGCCATTCTGAATGTTGCTTCTGGTACAATTGTGTACGAAATGTAGCATTGTTCATTAATTTTCTAGCAGGGCTCCTGTATCTTTAACAACTGCATGATAAGGGGATATTTGGCATGTGAAGGTTTCATGTCATTTCATCTCCCTGCCAGGAAAAGCTTCACCTACCAATTGTCTACCTATATGAAATTATTAATGGTACAGAAGGAAGTGACCTTGGATCATTTGGAGATGTGCCACCTTTCCCATTATGAAGGCCTATGGGAAAAAGTTTGTTGCTGTTCAGAATTTAGGCTTAATGCACAGAAATGGTCATATGTAAGGGCCAGCGCATGTGCTCCTTTGGTGTATGGCTAGTCACTTATTTCCCTGCTGGGCTCACATTTTCATCCCCACAACAAAGCATTTAAAGTACCACTTGATCATGGGCATATTTGAATCTGGGCTGATAGTTGGATTTCAAGTAAGTGATGTGGCAAAGGACCACATACATTGTTGTTAGACAGGTCTACAGGATTAGTGAGAAGGGGATGGAGAAACGTCAACTATGTTCCCTCTGGACAATTCTGTGAAAAAGGTTTAGAAATTATATTTAATAATGCTTATTATATCTTAAGCACAGCACCTACAAAAATAAGGTACTGTACAATTATTAAAGCAATGATAAGTCTTGCTTGCACGCTTACAATTTAAATAGACAGACACATAAAGAAACGGAAGGGAGTAAGGAAAGACACTGGCAGGAGACAGACAAGAAGTTTAAAATCTCAGCAAATGAGGGAAGCCTGGGAAAAGAGAAGTTCTACTTAAAGAATGGGAGGGACTGAATCCATGCAAATGTCTAGAGGCAATGAATTCCAGAGATAAGGTGCTGCCAAAGACAATGGACACAGTAGCAGATGCACCTGACTAAAAAGATTGGAGTGAGAAGCACAGAGCTCTGGGAGAAGTAGAAAGAGAAATTAATGAAACAAGATAAACAGGAGTAAGAGAGTATTCAGGTATTTAAGTAGTAGAACTGTAAGGTGGGCATAAGAGGAAGGAAGTTTTTACAAAAGAGGAGAAACATATTTTACAAAAGAGGAGAAACAAATAAGAAATATTTATTGGCAAGAAAACCAAGATAAGCTGTCCAGAGAAGATTAGCTATCACTGGCTCACACCCTGACTAACAAAGCACACACATAAAGAGGGATTATTTTCCCAGTCTCTCTATGTGTGCACTGTTGTGCAAGTGGGTGAAACATCCCCACTCTGCTCATGCTATGGAAGAGAGGAAACTGGTCACTGACCTTCAGCAACCTGGTTCCTCTCTTCCAAATTGCTTCTGAAGAATGGGCAGAGTAGGGATGTTTCACCTAATTGAGCAATAGCTCATGCCTACAGGGATGGCAGAGCTGTGCACAGGACCCCTTTGCATATATCCTTGTAGTCCCTCTTTACATGTGCATTTTGTTAGGATGTCAGCCAATGGTTTTTAAATGGGAAGACCAACAAAGACTGCAATACAATATTCAAATGTGGATTAAAGGAGAGAGTAACAAGAGTTGCAGCAGCATCTTCAGAAAGAAAAACTTATTTTAGAAATGTTGATAATTATTTCCTTTGAAAAAGTCTGAAATGTGCTAAGAAAAAGGCAAAGTAAAGTCAACAATTGCATCCAGATTCCTAGCATATGGAACAGGGGAAACAGAAACACTATCTAGAGTTAAGGAAATAGAAGGAACTGAAGAAGAAGCTGTAGGAGGAAAAATAAGAAATGCAGCCTTAGAAACTTAACTTAAAATGAGAAGTCATCCAAAAAGAGACAGAAGCAAGGCGGACAAAGATTAGCCATTGACATTGGGAATAAAATCTGTAACTGACAAATATAACTGAAAATTATCAGCATAAAAGTGATACAATTTATGCAGGGAAAAATAATTTTCTCTTTGTGATTTGTTTGTGTCTAAAGATACTGTGCATGTCTGTGTCCATTCATGGAAGTAGTGTTCATGTCATCACAAAATATGCCTCCCCCACACCTTTTGTTCTCATTGGTTTCAATGAGAAAGCCACTTCCACTCTTCCTGCCAATATCTTGCATGAAATCTGTTGACATCTGGGAAAATTTCCATGGGATCATGCCTGCCAAATTTCAGACAGATGGTACTAAGGATACTTGTTTTAGAGGACACTAAAAAAGGGCATACAGACACAGCTTGCTATCTAAACCAGGCTTCCCCGAACTGTGGCCCTCCAGATGTTGCTGAACTACAACTTCCAGCATACCCAGCCACAAAAAATTGTGTCTAGGGATGCTGGGAGTTGTAGTTCAGCAACATCTGGAGGGACACAGTTTGGGGAAGCCTGATCTAAACTAATGGTAAACAGAAATAAAAAACTCCAGGCATAGCAAAAGGGTACCCAGACAGCCCCCAAATACATGAGAAATGAATAATTTATTGGAATACTAGTGTGTTTGAGGGCAGGGTGGTGTTTTTCAAACAGTTCCAAGGCAAGCACAAACAGTACAGTATGCAAGCTCATAATATGCTGAGAAAGATGGAAACCATTTCAGTGGGATGGTGATGATCAGTGGGAAGCAGATTAGGAATTCAATACATTGCTCCAGATAAAGTCAAGGCAAGATTCCATCCTATAAACAACTATGGGAGGGAAATAGAATTTGGTGTGGGGTGGTGGATAGTAGAATGGAAGCTTTATTTCAAATAAAGTTGTTGCTGCTGCTGCTTTGTATCTTATGGTTATATTGTACATGTTTTTGAAACCTTATAATTAGATTTGTATTTTTATATTCCAATTTAATTTTTATTTTGCAGTTTTTATAGTTTTATATTGTTTTCATTATCTTGTAAACCACCTTGAGATTATCTTAATGAAAGGTGGTATACAAATTTAACAGTAAATAAAGTTCCACAGCAAGCCTGCTTAAACTTCCCTCCCATGCAAAATGCAATGTTACAAACTCAGAGTTATATGGCAGTATAAGAAAGACGATGGGTTAGGGTGGTTGGGTCAGATTAGGATAAAACTGGATAAAAATAAAGTGCTCAACCCTAGACAGAGTCAGAGAAATAATGCTGGAATATCCTAAATGGAAATGAACAACTTGATTTTTGCTTTGGGCAAACATCTACAAATGCCAAACAGACTGGGGGAATAAAAAAGCAGAACAGAACAGGATTTTCTTTTTTCTTTTGCATATCCTATCCATTCTCTACCTCACCATGGAGAATGGACAAAGTGAGCATATGTCATCTGTTTTTTATATTTCTGAACACCTTCCCCCTTTTCACTTTATGGCATTTCCACTCCATGTCTCAAGAAACCCTATCAGATTGATTTTGACCAATCCTTTCTAGCCTGGGGCATTTAGGCTAGAATGTGTCTGAGTTCAAGACTGGAGAGTTTACGTTGTCAATTTTTTCTCATGCATGAAAGCTCTCTCTTTCCTCCCCCACCATATAGCTGATGGTGGAAATCAAAACAGAGAGAACAAAGCAGATCTGATCAGACCCAGTCACTGAAATGGATCGCTGCTCCCTCAGGACTGGTTTGTGGTCATTGTGCTTGGCTTGGGATGCATGCCAAACAAAACAAAATAGATTCTGCTGATTGCATTTTAGCATTGGTCTTACATCAATGGATATCTCTGATAGTTAATACCAAAAGAATGTCTAATGTGGTAACAACTAAAGAATAAAAGGAAGGGTTCCTGATACAGAATCGTAGGGAACATCAACAGATTGAAGAAATAAAGCTGGGAAGGATCAATTCATAGAAATAGAGAAGGGTGATGTGTGTGAGTAAGGGTAGAAATAGGAGAAGTCAATTAGTTGGGTTGTTTTTCATTGCTGGGGGGGAAATTGAGAATTCACAGAGGAAAAGCCGCTCTCTAAAAACCTGAGCTTTGTCTTGAAACATCAGTCTCTCTCTCTCTCCCTCTCATGCACAAACATGCTAGGTAAATCCCCAGTCTCAGGTGCTGATCCTGCTGAGATCTGCTGCTGGCACAGATGCTTATTTACTCAAGCTATGCTTTGCTACTCACACCTGTGCCCTCCCTGATAGGAATTTCCCCTGGGAAAGTGGAGAGCCATGTTTCTGAAAGTGTTGTTGGGAAGGGCACTATTTAACTCGGGTGCTACCATTCTTTTCTTCTTCCATGTCTTGACATGCATTAGAGATGCTTTACTTTCAGCATGGCAAGACCTTGACTGGTAGGGCTGAGATACAGAGGGTTTTCTGGTCCTAACCCCTTAAAGGACCCCCCAAATTAGGAATCTTGGATTCTAAACATTACATTGCTCATCCCAGAATTGTAGGGGCATCTGAAGTTGAATCCTGGCCCAAACGTTTGTAGGTCAAGACCAATTGTATAGTAGGCAGCAAAATCTGTCGTCTTTTTCCTCTGCTAGTAACAAACACTCCATGGTTCTAGCCCCCCCCCCCCGTGATCTAGCTCATTGCCCTGGGCATTCAATTTGCCTACTTCAGTTTAGACCCATCTGTGCTGTTATGATGCCCCTGCACATGCAGAGTTCCCCACTTGTACACAGTGGACATGCCCCATCTCCATTCATTGTAGTGAACAGGGAAGTCTTCGTGGAGTTCTATGTGAGTAACAGAACTATGATGCCTGCATGTTGCACTCAGACAGTAAATAAGAAACGCGACTGCAACACGATATATGGATTAAACTCAGATCAACTTTAATCATGGATCTGCAATATAACAAATCTGATTATCGGTAGGTACAGCTCCTAGGGCTGAAGCAGTTCCGCCTCCCTTCCTTTCTCAAGCAAGCAAACCAGACTCAGATGTCAAAAGCAGTCATCCAGCTGCTGCTTCCTTTTCAAAGCCCCACAGTTGGCTGTGTTGAGGAAGGTTTCTCCGGAGTCACCTCCCCGCCAAGCCACAGAGTGGATGAGGGGACCACTTCCCTAAAAGGGGTCCATAGCCTTGGGCCCCAATTTGAGACTATTTAATGAACCTCCTGCCTCATTGTAATAGTGCCTCTGCTTACTCACCAGTGATTGTAGTATGGCAATTGCCCTGCACCCACACTCGCCTACTACACTGTTTACACCACTGCCGCTGCCACAGAATCAAAGCAGCATGTAAAAGTGCCAGTGTGAAGTAGGCAAAAAGCTCCCCACTGGAAGCCAATAATAGTGGGGGTGAAAAATTCCTGCTTTGTTCCATGTGGCAACTGGTTTCTCCCAGGCAGCCATGGGTGGGCAGGCGTGTGGGTGCTGATCTGACTAAGAGGGCCACAAGAGGACAGGGCTGGCTTAAATAGCAAAGTCCAGCACTGCAGATCGTCTCTTGGCCCAAGTCATAGCATGCCAATGATGAGGGTAGTGCATCTCATCTCTTCCAGCAGCTGGACACAGCTCCAACTCCCTGACACCATGCTGGGAGCTGCAGGGAAGGAGTGGCTGAATTGCTTGAGTGGGACAATGTCTTTTAAAAGTCATCCTTGATTGACCATCTTGACCTCTGTGGTTTTGCTCTTTCATGTTTGTATTGCAGATTTCCAGATTTTGTACAATAATGGAATATTGCCCCAGAGGATACTGTATAACTGCTTTGAATTTTGAGAGTTGTGGAACAGCTGGATCATTAGCAGGGGCAGAGGGAGACCAGTGGCAGCTCGGGTCCAGCCCTTTGCCACGCCTCTAGCCTTGCCCCCTGCATCAGATGCAGGATGCGTGGTTAAGTCACACCCCCTGCATCTGATATCAGATGCAGGGGCATAGTTCAGCTCTCAAATGGGGCCATGCGGCCCCATTTGCGAGCAAAGTCAAGCCAGTGCCGCATTCACAGTGTGGCCGGAGCGGCTCTCCCTGCCTTTTCAAGGCAGGGAGAGTCACTCCCAGAAAGGCTGCAAACGTGGCACTGGCCGGATTTTGCTTGTAAACGGGGCCACGAGGCCCCCTTTGCGAGCAAAACAACACTCCTGCGCCTGAGGTCAGATGCAGGGGTGTGGCTGGGAAACGATGCACGGCCCTGAGGGGCGGTGGCCCGGGTTCTTCAAACCCATTCATGCAATGGTGGCTCCACCCCTGATCATTAGGATAAAGGATTGGTCAAAGCCAACCCATGAAAGCATTTCTTTCATGCCATATGAAGCATACTTACATTGGCCTGTGACTTGGCAGTTAAAAAAAAACCCCTAAGAGCTAGTCAGTGGTTTTCATGCTTTGTAAAAGGAGAAGAAATAAAAGTGATCTCTCTCTCTCTCTGTATAGTAGCCCTAAGGAAGGGTTGGCTATCCCTGGATTAGGAAGTCACACACCATGATCTTCTTGTACTGTCCTATGTTTAACAGCTTAGTCACAGAGCACATGCTTTGTATCGCAGGTTCATTCCCTGGTGTCTACAAATAGGGCTATGACTTCTATCATCTCTAGTAACAATGGCCAATAGCCAGAGATGATGGGAGTTGTAGGGCAACATTTGGATGGGGGCCAGAGATGTTGACTTTATGACCCCTGGTGTGGACAATACCAACCAAGGTGGACTAATATTCATAGGGCAGCTTAATATGTAACATCTGCTACCAGCCTGGTGATCTACACAAGAGGTCCCAACTGCCTGCACACGCCACTGACGTTTTGCAAACCTGTATTTAAAGTTTAAAATCTGTCTTGAATCCATATGTAGCTTTAGGGTATGACATGCTCTGCAGATTCTAGAGTTTTTACAAAAAAGACTGGATATTTGTGCACATATATGTCCAGAGACTAACACGTATGCAAGATCAGTAGGTACATACAGGCACCACATATATAGGAGCACATCTGAAATGTCACTTCTCATCGCATGCGTAGCAATATGCCACCAAAAAGTAACCACATGGTACAACACTAGTGAAGACAGAGTGTACTTGTATTCAGAGGCACTCTTACCCCTGGATTTGGGGGCCAAAGTCCAGGGCTTCCACAGCCCCTGCCCCCCCATCCTCTTTAGTCTGTACTGGGTGGTGTGGTCATCCAGCCAAGCATAATGATGCTTAATTTGCAGGGGAGAGGGGGCCCCAAAGACCTTTAGGCCCAGACTCTAAAATTACTTAGGAGCATCTCTGCTTGCACTGGATGAGCTTTGTCAGGCTATTCTGCTATCTGGTATGCTTGAGAGACAGAGAGTTGTCAGCCTTTGGGACAAGAGACTTCCAATAAGCTTAAGTTACACAGGAACAAAGTGAAAATGGGAGAGGAATATTTCCTTTCCCCTCATTGTGATCTGTGTAGAGTAAGTACCTCTGTTGATATCTGTGCCTGGTGGGTCAAAGGGTTCTTTGGTGGGCAGCAACGCTGGATTGGAGCCCAGGAGACAAGGTGGAAATCAGGCAAGATCTGGAAAAGAGAGAGATGAAACCCGCCCTCGGACCAAGAGCTGTAATGGGAAACTGGTACAAAGAGGAGCTCTCTATGGAGTTGTTGTATCAGCAAAGGTCATGCCCTTAATGAAGTGCTTATATAGGAGTCAAGAGCCCCACCCCCTTCCTGGAGCAATAATTGGCCCCAACCTGAGTCAGGTGCCTGAGCTGGCTTCCCCCCTCTCTCTTGAGTAGCCCATTGGGAGGAAGGTCTCAAACAACCAGGTAAGCATTTTATTATTTATTTATTCGGTTTCTATATTGCCCTTCCAAAAAATGGCTCAGGGCATATTTTTGTCTCCAGTGCTAGGACTTGGCAGCCATGGTTTGGTATCATCTCTACTGCCAGGGTGCCAGAGGTAATGGAAGGTACCTCTGAGAAGCTCCACTGTCCAGAGGTGGTATTAAATCTAAAGGATTTTGGGGTTCCTCCAAAAAGTAACTGTGAGATGAGTGGGCTCTGACTGATTGGGACCAGTTGGGGTTGGGGGTCTTGACTGAGGCTTGCTGTTCCTGTTCTGCTTCCTCTTCTAAGTCTGGGTGAGTTCTCAGGTGAAAAGTTGCTACCCAGAGTTTATGAGGCCTGGTTTTCTCACTCAATTGTGCTCTTTTCTTTCTTGGCAGCAGGAGTGAACTTGGCAGCTCCCTACCAAAGGCTTTCTTTCCTGGTCTAGCCTGTTCTGCGAATATCTCCTTGGCTTTCCTGACAGTTCATCTTCTGATCTGGGACTGCGAATGCACCTTGACATGCCCCTAGCTTCTATCACACATCCCTTGTGCAAATATGCAAACCTGTTTAGCACAGCAGCAAATATTGTAATCAGAATTATGTGACTTCAGCAAACCCAGTTACCCCCTGCTAACTGAACAAAAGAGGCACCTTTTAACAGTGGTGATTCTCTTTATTTAGCAGTGGGAGAGCAACTGGCCCTATCCATCCCCAGCACAGCCTCCCTCCAGAGGCTGTTGCTGTCTATGTTTCTTGTTTAGATTATGAGCTCTTTGGGGACAAGGAGCGATTTTATTTATTTCTATGTAGACTGCTTTGGGGACTTCTGTTGAAAAGCTGTATGTAAATGTTTGTCGCGTTCGTAACTCTGCATCATTATTTTGAACATAGGGTTGGGGCTACCTTGGTGAAAGGGGCTTTTTAATTTTTGTTTTGATGCAAGGTCCACCCGGCTTGGAAACAAAATAAGCTACCTCAATGGTACAGCAGCAGTTTCGTTTCCTTCTGTTTCCCCTTGCCTAGTTTCATGTTCTGTTTAAAGCTCTGCATCTTTCAGCATGCTGGCCCATCCTTACTGCAACCCTAGAAAGCCTTCTAGCTGGTTAGGACCTTCTAAACCTCACACACAGTCAGACCAAGCACCTTCAGAAACATGCGTGCGTGTGGGCATGAGACGGGCTCAAATGTGTGCACACCTTGTGGCATTAGTAGACTGATGAGCTTCATTAGGATGATCCAGAGGGGTCATGCAAAAGGTTGGAAGCATGGGAGAGGAAATGGTGTTACTGATTAACTAGAGTAATGATTCTCAATGAGAGATGCAAAGGGTCATTAATAAGAGCTCAGACTGCAGGGAGCCTGTCTGCCAAGCTCTTCAATCAAAGTGTTTTATTACAAATAGTCTTTCTGCCACAAAGCAGCAGTTGCAGGAGCAGGCCACTGATCACCAAAGATGGCACAGCTGTTGCTGGAGAACTTTCCCAAATAGCTGTTTTGTTAAAAGAACCTAGCTTCAGACACCCACACTTCCTAAAACCTGCAGAGAAAGAAGATATGGAAATGGTGTTGCTGGGACCCAAGAAGGTTGTTCTCATAACCAAAAATGATGGGCATGGGGGGGAAGGCTGGGGGAGAGGCAGGCTCCTCCTACCTGCCTCCCTGCACATGATATGACCAAAGTTTGCTGGAAGGCTCTGCTGCTCATAGGGCACATGAGCCATGGTGTAGGGAGCTGGAGGAGGAAGTGCCAGGAATGCAGTGCTCTTGATGCCTGGCTCTATGTGCGCTTGGGCTGCCTGAAGCCTGAGCGCGTGCGCGCGTGTACACACACACACACACACACACCCTGGCTGAAAGGGTGCGCTTGTGTTCTTCTACCCTGGTAATCCTCTTCTTATCTGTTCAGTTGTGTCCGACTCTCGGTCACTCTATGGATCAATCCACTCCATGCCATCCTATCTCGTATGGCTTCCTTTAATTCCACCATGTTCATTCCGGTGTAATTTTTAATAATATCCAGCTACTGAGTACACGGCCGTCCCCTTCTCCTTCTTCCGCTGACCATTCCCAGCATAATTTGTCTTTTAGAGTGAATCAGCTTACATGACCTGACCAAAATATGTCAGTCTTTGTTTAGTAATCTTGGCTTCTAGCGATATTATTGGTTTAACTCAATCTAAAACTTCCTTATTTGTGATTCTTGCTGTCCATGGGATACGCAACAGTCGCCTCCAACACCACATTTTGAAAGCATCCATCCCTTCTCCTATCTGCTTTCTTCAAAGTCCAAGTTTCACAGCCATATGTAGCTATTGGAAATATTATTGCATTGACTAGTCTGCATATTACCCTGGCAATAGCCTGGGGGAAATTCCTCGGCTGTCCGGCAGGGCAGCACCAGGATCAGCCTTGATCCCAGCTCTTCACACAAGCAGCCCTACCCTGAAGGAGCTGCATAAGCCCAGGTGAGGCTGCTTGCGTGAGTAGCCTCAAGTTATCGGAATTTTGTGCCCACATCTCTTCTTTGCTTGTGTGGACTGAGCAGCTCTTAAATACTCAGCAAAGTGAGACTGATTGAATGGGTGCTGTGTAGACTATGGGTATGCTAAATGAATGCACCCCAGTTTCCAAAAAACCCCAAGAGGAACCCTGAATGCTTCCAAATCACTAAGCAAAAGATGGAATCCTAATATAACCTTCTGAGTAGATAAATAATGCTATAAAGACAGTGGATGCAGAGATGGTACAATTATAACTTTTAGTGGACCAGCTCAAGGGGATGAAGAAGTATGCAGGTGTCTGTATTGCACAAAGGCTTGCATATTCTTGCACTTGTGGTTTCTTCTCTCTGAATTCCCCTTTCTCAGATCTGCTTTCAAAAATATACTAATGAGACTCTTATGTGTGTGTTTGCCTGTAATATGTGCTATCCTCTCACTCTTGGCAATACAAGAATTAAAGAACACCAAGTACTCTAAGCAACTTTGTTAAACTGAAGTAACTGTGCACAGATTTCAAAAGGCCGTCAAAGAACACCAATTCTTTGAATCCTAGAGGTTGCAGAATGAGCATGCCTCAAATACACTGGCCACATGACCTGGAAATGACATTTGGAAAGAGTTTGCCTTTTGAAACCAGAATGTCTAAATTTGTCATTTTACAGCCAAATAAGGAAAAGAAAGATGACTGGCCAAAAGAGCATGCAATCTTCTAAACAGCAGCAGTGACTTCCACTGGGATGATACAGTGGGCTGTAGTTGCATAATAACAGTGCATGCCACATCATTGTTAAGCATGAAAATGCAAACCCAAAGTTCAGCCCCTTTCTGAGTGCAAGGCCATCCATTCACAAGCTCCATATTGATCTGTGGATGAAATTTACCTTGCATTGTAAGGCAAGCAAAGATCAGGCAAAATGCAGAAAGGTGCTCGTAGTAGACCAAATTGGTTAAGCTGATGATGATAAATCCTGTGATGGGAGAAAAGGAGAGTGTATTGGCAAGCCTCAACCTTGAACACATGCAGTCCTTAGCCACACCCTTTGAGTGCCCCAGTACTGTGGTTGTCCACAGAGACAAGTGCTGAACATGGTCTGAGCTTTTCCTCACAATTTAGCACCCCTCTCCCCAGGTTCAGCACTTGACTCTGCAGACAACCACTGAATGCAGGGACATTTTAGGTACGATTAAGAAGTGTGTTGGCATGGGATGGGGCTGGTGGCAGCCCTATACCATACTCCCGTTTCTCCCCACTATGGGTATACTGGGCAGCATCCAGATTAATTAGTTATGACTAACTTAACTGCCTTCAATTTCAATGGGACTTAGTCATGGGGTCATCCCATGAAACTGATTGCCAAGAAATATAGGACCGACAAAAGGGAGTACTTTTCCCATTCAATGTATAATCAACCAATGACATTCTCTGACACAAGATGTGGTGACATCCAACAGCCTGGATGGCTTTAAGAGGGGTTTAGATAAATTCATGTTGGACAGGTCTATCAATGGCAAGATGCCTCTGAATGCTAGTTGCAGGGGAGTAATAGCAGGAGAGAGGGCATGTCCTCACCTCTTGCCTGTGGGCTTCCCAGAGGCATCTGGTGGGCCACTGTGTGAGGATGCTGGACTAGATGGGCCTTGGGCCTGATCCAGCAGGGCTTTTCTTATGTCATAACTAAGTTAGTCTTGTTAGTGGATGGACTGTATCTCAGTTGGCAGAGCATCTCCTTTGCATGTTTCCAGGTTCAGTCCTTGATTTCTCTAGGTAGGGAAGGGATAGGAGAAATGCTGCCTGAAATCTTGGAGAGCCACTGCCAATCCTTAGGGCTGTCCACACAATAGTATAAGCTCTGAGAGCTGTGCATGCGCCCAATTTTCAGTTATGTGTGAGCAAACAACTAGGTAGGAGGGGAAAGAGGATCTGGATAGGATGGCGTTTCCTTCTAACATGTTAAAATGCAGCACTGTCCTATCCGCAGCTCCTCTCTGACACACAGTCACTCCCACTTCCCCCTACCTAGTTTGCTGACACGTGATCAGAAATCGGGAACATGCACAGCTCTCAGAGGTGGGTAACACTGGCCCTATCCAGTTCTTGGTCATGTGAATAGCCCAAGTGTAGACAGTACTGAGCTAGATGGACCAAAGGTCTGACTTTGTATAAGGTAGCTTCCTGTGTTTCTGGTTTTTGCCCATTGCATCTATACTTATAATGCCTGATCTGTAGTGCTATACAGTGAACCAAACTCTAAGCCTATTCTCATGAGCAGGCTAGGGCAGCCCAGTCTGGGTTAGGCTGCTCGTGTACAGTGCTGGGATCTGTGTGGATCCTTGTGCTGCCTGCCCACCTAACCTTACTTTTAACCCCAACCCTTAGGTGAGGTTTAAGGGTGCAAGCATGCCCGTAACCTTGGCACCAGGAGTGTGCGCGTGCTCAGGCTGCTTGCAGAGTTGGGCGCCTAGAGTGCTCAGAGATGCACAGAGTCAGGGCAGAGGTGCTCTTACCCATGGACTTCGGGCCTCCACAGCCCCTGGGGGCCCTCAAATCCTTTTTAGTCTCTCCTGGGTGGTGTGGTTTCTGCCCTCAAGAACCTATGTTTTAAAAATGGTGCTTAACTTGCAGGTCCCCCCTCCAAAGGCCTTTAGTCCAGGCTCCAAAATTACCTAGGTGCACCTCTGAGTCAGTGGCCTAGAGCGCCTGACTCATGGGGGTATCCCCCAATGCACCATGCTCATCGTGCGGTGCATTGTGGGATATCCAGAGGCCAGGACACATTGTCTCAGCCTCCAGAGAGCTGTGCTGCCAGGAGCAGTGTGGATTGGATTATGTGGGCATGTGGCGGCACGCCAAATAATGGAACACCAATGGGGGAGGGGGGAGTAGGTTCATCCCTGCCTTCCCCGCTTCCGCCTGATCTCCTGGTCATGTGAATAGCCCTTCTGTGTTTCAGAGGAAGACAAACACTCCCATGGTTTCTGACAATCTCACTTGAGGGAAGATCCCATCTGTTCCAGCACCAAATATGGCAATCAATATTGGCTATCCTGAACATGGGTAGAACACATTCATTAAGTGATTCTTGGGGAAACTGAGATTGAAGCATCCAATTGAGATGCTTCTCTACACTACCTAGCACACACTTTTTTGTGTTTGTCTGTGGAAATTCCTGATGAAGCAGTGGAGGTATGGAGCTGTTGGGTGCCAGGGATCTTGTATGAGGGGCTTTGGAAGCAGGGCCCAAGTGCCTTACTTCCAGAGCAACCGTACTTATAGCAAGAACTGCTGGTCTAATTCCACCTGTTCTGCAGTATCACCACTGCAGATGGCCAGAAAACAACACTAGTGTCTAGTCCAGGCCTGCTCAACTTAGCCCCCCCCCAACTGCTTTTGGACTACAACTCCCATAATCCCCAGCCACAGTAGCCAACAACCAGGCATTATGGGAGTTGGACAACATCTGCAGGAGGGCCGAAGTTGAGCAGGCTGGTCTAGCCTAACAGGGATCTGATGATGCAAGGAGCCCCATCTGGCCCTATAAAGCAGCCAGCTCTAGCCTAGGACAGGGGTGGCTCTTCCATTAGGCAGGGTGAGGTTGCTGGCTTGTGAGTGGACATGAGGAAGGGTGCAAGTACCACCCTCACCATTACAGGTGCCACTCTATGGGCCTCCTTGCTGCCACTACCCTTCCTCATTCTACTGGAATATACTGTTAATTTTCCTCTCCTCATCCTGCTGAGGCAGGCCTCATCTGTCCCTTCTTCCTCTTTTGAGGTAAACCAGGAATGGTCCTGCTATCACTGCTGTCTGGCTGTGTGGCATAGTCTGAGAGTGTTTGCATGCCACAGCCTCAGCAGCATGGTCTGAGAATGCCAAGCACTTGCTCACAGGTGTGGGGGGTGGGCATCATATTGTCCTTCACCTCAGACAGCAAAATGTCATAGATCAGGGATTCTCAACGTTGGGTCCCCAGATGTTATTGGACTTCAACTCCCATAATCCCCAGCCCCATTGGCCTTTGGTTGGGGTTTATGGGAGTTGAGAAGTCCAATAACATCTGAGGACCAAACGTTGAGAATCCCTGCTATAGACCACCCCTGGCCTATACTCAGCCTGAACAATTCATTGTTTTAGAGCAGATTGTTCATGACTATCCGCTTCTCCATCTGCCTGGTTCTTCTTGGCCTACCTAACTGCACATGGTGCCCCTGGCTAGTCTAGACTATCTAGACTATCTGTATGAAAAAAGTACTCTCATGTCAAGCTTGTCATGATGGGTTACAACCTGGGTACAAGTTGTGGGATTTGATCAGCCCATGTGTTTCAGGTACGCTTTGGGAGGCCTACGTTTACTGAGCCTGCACATTCCCAAACTGAAGATGTCTTGGCCTACAGGACGTTTTGTTTGCCACTAAACTGCACTGGAACAAAACTCTGCAGCTCTCCAGTCAGCAATTGCTAGGAGGAGCCATATTTTGAATGGCCTATGCCTTTGCTTGCATGTGGGGAGTTAGCAGCTGAGGTCTACAAGAGAGAACCCTGACAAAGCCTTTGATGTGGTTTGTGTTGGAGTCCGTTCCATGTGTTTTGGGTGAGGGGCTTTGAGGTATAATAGCGTGTGGTCTCTACTGCTATTCATGCTGAGAAGGAAGGGCTCAAGAGCACTTTGCTTGTGTCTTGGGTGTTCACACTAGAGGAAATGGATGACTAACCTAATAGGGATCGGTCCTTGGGTTGAGAGGCTAGATTGAGAATGAGATGGGAAGTCCTCAGGGGCTGGGTTGAGCTCCCATGAGCCACCAGTGGCCTATGCCTACCCCCCACCTCTAGATGTTGTTATGACTGGATGGTTGCCCTATTAGACTTGTTCTCTCCAAACAGCTCTAGTCTAAATAGTAAAGCTGGATGCACAAGAAATCTCTGCATTCAAAGAATTTGTGAACAGTCCTGCTCCTGTTCATTTTCCACAAACACACACAAAAGTTTCAGGCTTCCTCAGTTACGATTCTTCCAGCTGCTTAGCTCAAAGTCTGCTGTTTTTCGTAAGGATTTGGACATCATCAGTGGCACAAGTTCACTGTGGCAAAGGGAAATAACTCGGGGATAGCAGCAAGCTTGTCCCTGCTCCAAGGAAGGCTTCTCCAGTCACAGTGCCAAATTCCTTGACAACTTTCCCTTTTAGTCAGCTCCGGTTTGAAAAGTACCCTTGGAAGGGACTTCCCTCTTGTGACTCACATGTTGGTCATACGCAGCGGTGACTCAGCAGTCTTGACACCAGGCCAGATGTTCTCACGGGAGCATAGCAGGAGAATGGAGCGGAGGAGAAGGCGAAACTAGGGGCAAACAGTGTGGGGGAGGAAAGTGTGGGGGTGGCAGAGGAAAGAGAGAAACAGAGAGACACGCAGCAAGCAGACTGCAACAGACGGTGACTTTCAGACTGCTTTTCTGTGACACTGTTTTTGTGTCTCCTGTCCTCTTCACCTTTTGCTGCATATTTCTGGTGCCTTCTTCCACTGTGACCCTAAGTATTTTAGTATGCTAGATACAGCGTTGGGTCAACGCCCTCATTCTCATCTGGATGGAAAGGCCCCCCCCCTCCCCACCACTGTCCATTGCCTGTATGAAGCCCCAGCGAACTGCTCTGCTGGTTCCAAGGAGAAAGCGGTACTTTATGGTTGCTTAGCAACACTAGATGCTGTCCTCAACATTGGACCCTGTATGGGCCCATCACCCAGACAACTGCCCTGTCCAGCACAAGTATATCCTCATTGAGAACGAGCCCTTCAAAAGTCACCCTGCTGGGCCTTCTACTGTCAGATTTGTTTATCCTTTTTGGAGGAAGTTATGTGAATTTGCTCCAATCTTTATACCGTCTTCTTATCCCCTTCTGCATCTATCACAAACTCCTTGCCCTTTCTCCTTTAATGACCTAGGCTCACCTTGTCTTTCTGCTCTTATTTCCTGGTATCTTCCCACCTGTGTCCTTTGCTCTTATAACTATCACCCTCAACCACCCACAGGTTTCCTGCTTTCTTAAGCAATTTCACTCATTTCTCCCATATTCCCACCTTATCTCCCACTTACAGGTTGCCACCTATTTCTCCTTTAAACTATTTCTTCAAAACTCACTTCTTCCCAATTTCTTCTCAAAATCCACCTGTATGATAGGATGAAAGCCCTTGCAAAGTGTTTCCTTTTAAGTTCCTCAATTGTTCATGGGGTTTGCATGGGGAAAATAAAGGGAACTGTAGTCATTTATACCTGCTGGAGTCTATCCCATTAGTTTCAAGGCAGCTGTATTGATTTCATGGTGGCTGGAGGTCTCATCCATTGACTGAAATTGAGCTATGCTCATTTGCTAATTGAGAATGTGGCTCTAGCTGGAGAAACCCGTTAAATATCATGGTTGGGTTTATTTTAAAGGAATAAGTACCTGCCCATTAAATCTTATTCACATGTGCATGCATGCATGCGCACACACCCCCTTCACATATCCTTACAGACCATACAAAATCATCTCATCCACGTTTACCCCCTGCACAACAAGCTGAAACTGCTGATGTCTTTGTGGGGAAGGCAGCTCTATGAGAGACCTCTAGATGTTGTTGCAGCTTCTTCTGTTCTGCCAGGCTCTTTGTGACTGTTAATTTACTTTGGCTGTTAGAATGAGGGCATGATGAGAGTCCTAGGGACAAAGTAGGGTTTGGAGGAGTGGGGGCAGGGGTGTAGGAAATTGGGTGTGCACCCTGGGACAAGGAGCAAAGATCAGCCCCTGCCTTCTCCTCCTCCTCTCCCCCACCATCTTTGCTGCAAAAGAATGGTAAGGACATGGTGAACAACAGGACATTCTTCCCATGCCTGTGCTCTCAGTCACCCCTCTGCAAATAACATCACACTCTCTGCATGCACTCAGACACTTTCTCATGCACACACTTGCACATGTGCATTCCCCCAGGCGCGCGCGTGCACACACACACTCCTCAGAAATACACACGCATACATATACATATATACATATTCCTCAGAAATATATATATGAAACATATCTACTACTGTGTATAAACATATATACCTATTAAAGGTAAGGTTGCGCCGTCGAGTCGGAGTCAGGTCCTGGAGACCACAAAGCCCTGTGGTTGTCCTTTGGTAGAATACAGGAGGGGTTTACCATTGTCACCTCCTGCACAGTATGAGATGATGCCTTTCAGCATCTTCCTATATCGCTGCTGCCCGATACAGGAGTTTCCCATAGTCTGGGAAACATACCAGTGGGGATTCGAACCAGCAACTTCTTGCTCCCTAGGCAAGTTACTTTCCCACTGCCTACATACATACCTTCTGAAGTAGGCTTATCTCTTTTGAAGCTGAGATAAGTCTTCTTGCTAGGAGCAAACTGTCCCCCAACCAGTAGGTCTCTCTCCCTCTGGGGCCTAGAGGCATTTGTCCCTCCTTGCTAAATTATAGCAACGCCTTTGAGTGGAGGATGACCCCTGGGCCTGAACATATCAGTGGGGGTTTGAAGTCCTATGTATGCATTACACTCAATGCATTTGCAGTATAGCACTTCCTATCTGTAGCTTTAATTTATTATTATTATCTTGTTTACACAGTCAGACAGGTGTTATTGACTGGTTTGTTTTATCCAGACATCAAGTCCTTCCCGAGGACCTGGGATGGCTGAATTTTATCATCAATACTGTTGGTTATTATAGATATCGTTGTAGAATATAGGCTGTTCCCAGTAAAGTTGCTTTTTGTAATTGGCGGATGGTGATTTCTGTGACCCCTATGGTGTTGAGGTGCTGCAAGTCGTTTTGGAATTGCACCTAGGTTGCCAATTACCACTGGGATTATTTTGGTCTTTTTCTGCCACAGCCTTTCAATTTCAATTTGTAGATCTTTGTATTTGGTGATTTTTTTTCTATTTCTTTTTCTTCTATTCTGCTATCCCCTGGTATTGTTATGTCGATTATTTTAACTTGTTTTTCTTTCTTCTCAACTACAGTTATATCTGGTGTATTGTGCGGCAGATGTTATTATTATTATTATTATTACTACATTTATATCCCGTTCTTCCTCCAAGGAGCCCAGAGTGATGTACTACATACTTAAGTTTCTCTTTCACAACAACCCTGTGAAGTAGGTTAGGCTGAGAGAGAAGTGACTGGCCCAGAGTCACCCAGCTAGTTTCATGGCTGAATGGGGATTTGAACTCGGGTCTCCCCGGTCCTAGTCCAGCACTCTAACCACTACACCACGCAGGCTCGTGGACAGGGCATGTACCCAGGTTAACTTTTACAATGAACACATGTACAGTTGTTCACACAAAAAACATGTACAGGCGTACAGACACCTGAATGCATGTACAATGTCTAAATAGGGTTGAGACTCCAGAAGAAATTCCAGTGGTAGAAATAAGAGCGTGGAAGAAGGAAACATTTTGTCATTGCTTCCCATGTCAGGTAGCATGTACTGCTGTGTCACTGAAGTCAAATTCCATTATAACATATTGGCAAATCATAGGAGTTTTAATTCCCTCCCGCCTCTACTGACAGGTCAGTCTATGAATAAAACATGGTGTAATGGCCAGGATTCCTTTGTTAGACAGACTGCTGATTAATGGACATAGGGACATAGGAAGCTGCCATATACTGAGTCAGACCATTGGTCCATCTAGCTCAGTATTGTCTACCCAGACTGGCAGCAGCTTCTGCAAGGTTGAAGGCAGGAATCTCTCTCAGCCCTATCATGGAGAAGCCAGGGAGGGAACTTGGAACCTTCTGCTCTTCCCAGAGCGGCTCCATCCCCTGAGGGGAACATCTTACAGTGCTCACACATCCAGTCTCCCATCCATATGCAACCAGGTGGACCCTGCTTAGCTAAGGGGACAAGTCATGATTGCTACCACAAGACCAGCTCTCCTCTGGTCAGTTTATGTTTCCTCAGTGAATGGATGAAGTTTCCTCACTGGGAGCTAACATTAAGAGAGAGCTTAGACTCTGCCTAAGTGTTGGAATAAGATAGCCATCAAAGTGCGGAGAAGGTGACACCTTTCCAGGTGAGAGAGGGAGCAGATGTGAGTGTGTGTGAGGAAGCAGCAATTTACAGCTTGGAAGGGACAGAGGGCTTTCCCAGAAGACAACAATAAAGTGTGGGAGCAGCAAAGCTTTTGTGCAAGCTCCAAACTCTGTTTTACTCACAGTATGCATGCTTGTGGAGGATTTTGTGCTCCTTCCTGCTCTGAAACTTCTCTTAGGGATGTGCACGAACTGGTTCCGTGGCCCTTGTACAGACCACTGAACTTGTTTGGAGGTCCGGCATTCAGACCAGTTCAGAGGCAGGGGGTGGGGTTTTACCGTTAAGGAGCAGGGAGGATGCCCATCCCCCTGGCTTCCCCTGCACTGTTGCTGTCTCCCAAGACACTGGCGTGGGGCTGCTGCATACCTACTTGCAGCTCCAGTCAACCATACACGCGTACCAGCCACTTCCAGTACGACACTGACCGGGGTTGCAAGGAGGTACACAGCAGCCCTGCACCAGCATTTTTGGAGACAGGGCTGGTAGGGGGAAAGTGGCGGGAGTGGGCATCCTGCTCCTTAAAGGTTATCCCCCCCCCGCCACCTCCCAGGAGTGCACAAACCTGTTCGTGCACATCCCTAACTTCTCTCTGGCCACATGTTGAGCAGAGGCCACAGAATTTTCATGGTGCCACCTGCTGACCAGCTTTTGTATTACAAGAGAACCCACCCACTACTTTTGTGGTGATTGGCGAAAGGGATGGGTTCTTCTCCAAATGCATGAGCTAGCTGTCAGGTGACACTGCAAAAACCATGCAACATCCATGTTTAGTATGTGGCCAGAGGATAAGATCACACTAGGAAGGATGGTGCAGTCCATGCTGCACCGGGCAGCTGAGCATGACTGTGAACTGCTCACAGGGGCGTAATGATAGGGGGGGGGCAGGCAGGGCACGTGCCCTGGGCGCCACTTGAGGAGGGGGCGGCAAAAAGTGCCATGACCCCCCCGCTGATCCCCTCCCTTACCGGAAAAAAAAATCATTTTTAAAATAAAAAATTATTTAAGAGAGAGCCTGGCCCTGCAGGAGGCAGCCGCCTGCTGCCGTGTGTGTCCTCCGAGGGGATGGCTGTGGGCAGTGGGGGAGCAAGCGGAGTCCGGAGTCCATAGCGGCGGCTGCCACCAGAGCAATGCTGAGGCCTGCCGTGTGGCCCGTGTGGCGTGCCTTGCAGTTCAGAAGCGATGCCGGGCCAAACGGCAGGCCTCGGCGTTGCGCTCTATGTTACATTTGCTGTGCCGGCAGCGGCTGCTGCCGCAAGTCAAAGACCTTGCTTCTTGCCGCTTGCTCACCCCCGCTCCTGCCCCATCTCAGTTGATTAGCGATGCCGGGCCACACGGCAGGCCTCGGCGTTGCTCTGGTGGCGGCCGCCGCTATGGACTCCGGACTCCGCTTGCTCCCCCTCCGCCCACAGCCATCCCCTTGGAGGACACACACGGCAGCAGGCGGCTGCCTCCTGCAGGGCCAGGCTCTCTCTTGCTAGGAGAGAAAAAAACAAAAAATAAATAAAAACGTGGTAAGTTGTATTTATTATTATTTTTATTACAACTACCGCCCTATCCATCCAAAGGCTCTGGGCGCCTGGGGGGGGGGGCGCGGCACAATTTCAGTGTTTGCCCTGGGTGCCGTTTTACGTAGTTACGCCTCTGCCTGCGCAGGGTGGTTTAGCATAGCATGACTGGAGAGGGGGGGAGGAGTGAGGAAAGAAAGATGTGGGATGGGAATATGTTATGTTGCATGTTGAAATGTTTCTGCTAATGCATGTTTGCATAAACATACCTGTTTTCTATTCTTACATTCTTGTGAGTTTAGTTGCTGTTTGTGCCCTCAAGAACCCACATGTTAAAAATACTGCATGTGTCACGGTGTGTGTGTAGGGGGATGATGTGTAACTTGCAGAGGGTGGGGTGGGGGCTCCTAAGGCCTTTAGGTCCAGGCTGCAAAATTACCTAGGTGTACCTCTGGATGTGGGGTAGCAAAACTGCTGCCTTCTAGGAGTATCCATTGTGTCCCTCCACTCATGCTCTGATTGTATGTAAATAAAATAAATATAAGCACCGTAAGTCTTCAGTGCACTCTCATCCAAAGGAAAGCAAACGCACTAGTACTGCCTCTGAAGTTTCTTATTCCTTCTGGCAGTGGGGACATCATGCAACAGTGTGCTTCTGTACACCACCATCATGTGAGGTTTGCTTCAGAACCTGAATCAACTGCCTATGAACACAGGAAATAGCTAATCTGCACAACTACCAAGAAGATATACTCATACTAAAGAAGAGAAAAGGCATCTTCTGGAAGCTGACTTTCAAAGGGTCGCCCAAGACAGACAAAACTGGAGGGTTGTTGGAGATCAATGTGCAGATTGAAACACTAGAACATACCACAACCTAATCTCAGAATCATGAGTTTTTCAAATGTACTAAATAGACTATTGTGGGAAATGCCTGAATAACCCACATGGGAACAACTAGCCATGCTTTTCAAAAATGATCTTGAGATATCTCTCTCTCTCTCTCTTAAAATGCTTTTGTGTATTGCAACTTGCTAGTGGAGAGATGGTAATGAGCACTGGGAGAAAACCCCTGCTACTATTCACCTTGGTCTTGCTGCAGATATTTCCCCCTGATCTTTCTCTTGCTGCAGATACTTTCTCTTGACCTTCAAAACCAGCAAAGTCTTTGCTGGACAACACAGCATCATCTTTCCTGTTTTTTTGTTAAGCAGTTATTTCATTTTAATCCATTATTTATGGCTGTCTTGTTCATGAATGCCCTGGGACCTTAGCTGATTTTGTGGCAGAATAATAATTACCCACTGCTTTGCCAGTGAGATCATGACAGAGAAACTTTTAACATAGCATAACCTCAATCATGAATTCAGTGATCTCCTCTGAGAGTGCTCTTTTGCCTCAGTGGTATTTTTAAAGGTGCTTTTATTATATCTGTCCTGCTGTTGAATTCACTAAAACCTTTATTAGAGGAATGATCCAGGTTATTTAAAATTTTGCTTTTGTAGATGCTGAGTAATGTCCAGACTAAGTTACTCAATAGGAGTTACACTTTAGGGTTACTTGATTTTAGCAGAACTGTCTGGTGACACAAATTCTTTAATTGCTATTGGGTGGCACAAATCTGGTGGTTCTTAGGGAAACCTTTGGAGTTTTAGCATGCCAAATCAGAAAATAGTTACCAACGAATCTGCAAATAGAATCCACCGAGAGTTGATTTGGGCAGTATAAAAATGCAGTGAATCAAATAATAATATAGTGTGTCACAGTGACTTGGAATTCTGTTTTTAAAAATTATTGTTTTTCTTCATTTGCCGATTAAAGGTAAAGTGTACCATCAGGTCGATTTTGACCTGGTTCCCACAGAGCCCTGCGGTTTTCTTTGGTAGAATACAGAAGGGGTTTACCATTACCTCCTCCTGCACAGTATGAGACAATGCCTTTCAGCACCTTCCTATATCGCTGCTGCCAATATAGTACTAGCGGGTACTTGAATTGGCAACCGTCTGCTTGTTAGTCAAGCATTTCCCCGTTGCGCTACTTAAGGTGACTACACTTGCTGATTAGTCCCTATTTATCTGCTGCATATGTCTCAATGGCTGTATGCTATCTCCAGGTCCAGAGGCAATACGCCGTTAAATACCAGTTGCAAGAGCGCAACAGCAGCCGAGGGTGTACACCTTCATTTCCTGCTTGTGGGCTTGCATAGTAAGGTCGGGCGCTGCCTTATACTTAGTCAGGCCAATGGTCCATCTGTCTCGGTGACTGACAGAAGCTCTCCAATATTTCAGGGAGGGGGTCTTTCCATGCCTTACCTGGAGACACCAGGGATTGAACCTGAGACCTTGTGCATGCAAAGCAGATGCTCTATTGATGAGCTATGGCCCCAAGGGTGTCTGGTTGGGCTTCCCAGGGGGGTCTGGTTGGTCACTGTGGGAAACAGGGTGCTGGGCTGGATGGGCCTTGGCCTGATCCAGCAGGGCTTTCCTTCTGTTCCTCCAGTTTTATGCAATGTTTTCCAGTGAGTTCTTCTGCCCCCACCTCCAGTTGTTGTTGCTTTATCCAAAAAGGGTCTGTGGCGGACCCCAAATAGACTACTTTAGAACTGGAAGGGACTTCAGTTGAAAAAAGCTTCTGTGATGAACCATATCCAAAGCATGTCTAGCAGCGATAGACTGCAGTGTCTGGGTTCCATCCATCTTTTTGCCACAGGCGTTTGCAGCCTGGCCTTGAGCAATCAGCTTCCTCTTTCCTCTTTTTCACAATTTTGGTTGGCCATCAAGAGAGCATGTCAGTACTGTGGGTCAGTCAACTGTCATTGGGTCATAGTCTGGTCCAGGCTTGGACTGGCCCACAGGGCAACAGGGCATATTCTCGCTGCACCCTACCTGTGTGGCGCCCCTGCGCCCCAACTCCCACCCTTAATTATCTGTTCTGTATCTGAGGCTTTGGCTTTGCTTTGAACAGAGCTGGGAATTGGCAGCTTGCACAAGCCAGCGACCTAAGTTACCAAAATTGTGGGGATTTGCTGCCCTCTTGTGTACAGATGGAATATAGCATGTAGGAGGTGATTACCTTGGAGGCATGTGTATAGGGGGCAAAATACCAATAAATGTCTTGATTGATCATTGGTCTATCCATTACATATCTCACTCCCTTTGTCTGGGAGGGGGGATCTTTTGTTGAGTGGAAATAATTTCATTATCAAAGCTGCTGTTTTAGGAAAGAGGACTTGTGACTTATTTTGTAAATCCACTTTTAAAATGTTGCTTACGTGTTGTTGATTTGCAAATCTGAACAGAACTGATGTTGTTCTGTCCAGACAATTATTCCCTTGTATCTTCTACTTTGGGAGGGTTTGGTATGGGGAACACTATATGCATATTGTTCCATGCTCCACTTAGCAGGAAAAAAATGCTTTTGTTTCTCCCCCTAAGTGAAACATGGAACAATATGTATATTCAGCTGTATTGACCAGTTAACCTCTTGCACATTTGCAACAATATAGATAAGTGTCTTTGGCATCAAGCAGCAGCAGAACCTAGACATCAAATGTATTCCGCTACCATTTATCCAGATGGTATCTGAGCAATTCCTTCAAGTTCAGGTGATGCAGCTTAACAGTCACTCTTCCCAGGTGTGTAAGTACATGTCTGTAGGATCACTGAAAGGCCAGGGTTCTTCACAGGGTTCTTCACAGTAACAGTCTGCAAAAGTTATTGTAAACTATATTCTCTTCATTACATTGTGTCTGAAATGGGAAAAAAAAAAGGGTATTCACTGCTCTCCCTTCCTTGCGTCACCATCTTAGTGGGAGTTTAAAACTGCAGTTTAGCTTCCCAAGGGCTGATGAACTGCTTGCTTAGCAATTATTTTTTTTTTTTGTAATGTTGCTGATGAAGCCAGAGGAGAAACTTATATATTTTTTTATCTGGAACAGGAGTGTCATGACAAAGCTGGATTGGGAACAAGTCTCAGCAGGAACTAGTGGGAATAAAGCTTCTGTGTGTGTGTGTGTGTGTGTGTGTGTGTGTGTGTGTGTGAATGACATAAATATTCAGTAGGGATGTGCATGAAATGGATTTTGCATTCTGTTTCAAGCTCAAAATGAAACGCAAATGGCCAAAACATTTTGTTGAAAACAGCAGTCGAGCTGGGCTGTTTGGACAAAACAACTCAAAACATGTTGAGTGTTTTGGCTGGGGATTTGCAAGGAACCGGAGACGGCTGGTTCGGCGGGGGTGGTGGCTTTAAGGGTGGGGGAGGATGCACTTACTCCCCCTCACCGTTTTTTCCCCGCCAGTGCACGTCTCTCTAAAAGCCCATTGGGGTGGCAGCGTACCTCCCTGCTGCCCTGCTCCAGCATTATCTGGAAGTAACCAGAAGTAGCAGCTGCGACTGCGCCTGTTGTGTGCGTGTGTATGTCACACACATAGACCCAACGTGTGTGCAGGGCTGGAGTGGGGGCACTGAGTGGGCAGTGGAATGTATGCGGGGAGGACACTGGGTTTTGAGCAGAATGGGTAATTAAAGGTGGGAGTCGGGGTGTTGGGGCGTCATGTGGTTGAGGCGCACCAGGAATATGCCCTGTTGCCCTGTGGGTCAGTCCGAGCCTGCGTGCATGCACGAGCACTATACATTTGAGGTGCAAGTGGGCTAACTTGTGAACTGCCTAACCAATTTGGACCAAATTTAGTCCAGTTGTAGGCAGTAAAAGGAAAGCAGGCAGATTAGTTCTTACTAGAACAACTTGTTTAAACAATTAATATGCTTATATTGCAAGGGACTACAATTTCCATCACCCCCCAACTACAGTGCCCCTTGGCTATTATGGCTGGGAATGGTGGGAGATGTAGTCAAACAACATCTGTGGACCCAAATGTGAGAACCCGCATTTTAAAGGTATTTTTTAATGGCATATTCAATAACTTAGAAAGTAACGCCTGCAAGATGCCTAGAGGAAGGTGAAAAACCTCCAGGATCTTAGCCAATCTACCCTGGAGGAAAATTCCTTCCCCACCCCCAAAGTGGCAGTCAATGCTACCTTGGGCACATGAGCAAGGACCATAAGTAAGTGCTCCTTCAGCACCCCAGCACCTTCCCACTTCAGTGGCTGACTGGTGCCCTGGAGGCTGTATTCCTGTCCTTCATGGAAAATCACCCTGCAGGGACAGCAGGCCTGTACATTCCTTGCAAGACACGACGGGTGTCCTTCTCCTAAGCAGAGAAGTATCTTTTCCCCTCTTGATAGACCAGATAAGAGTGCAGTTCCTTGTAAATTTTGCTTTTGATTTGCAGAATAGTAACCAAAATGATTGGTTCAGTGTTTAACCATGACAGATGTCTTCAGTGATTGGTCGGAAAAGGTCAGTGGGTTAGAAATGGAACCAAGCAGCCACATCAATTTACCAATAAAAAGACTTATTTCTTAAGGATCTATTTCCATGTTGGTGATTTTTCACATGTTCTGAAGCTAGGCCCATCCTCTGGGTGGGGCAACTGGAACAATCGCTCCCAGGCCCCACAGCCAGACCCAAATACTCATGCATTCCTTGTCAGCTGCTGCTCCTCATCCTCTCTCCCCACTCAATAGCCAACATGTGCAGCACTAAGGAGTTCAATCACTTCTCTCATTCCAGTGACGAGAGTGGCGACTGAACTTCCAAGTATTGTGCACAGTGGATACTAAATGAAAGGCATGCATGCGCCCTGTTTAGGCAGCGGGGTGCAAGCACACCTATCACTTGATATCCAGCTCACGTGTGGTTGGGACGTTTGCCTCTTTCCTCGTTTGAGTGAGGAGAGGGGTGACTGAACTTCCTAGCATTGTGGGAGCTGGATACTAAATGAGAGGTGTGCATGTGCCCTTATTTAGTATCCAGGTCACACTATGCTAGTTGCGCCTCTCAAGCCGGATACTACATGAGAAGCACATGTGCGCCCTGGTTAGGCACTAGAGCACATGAGTGTGTCTAATTTTTAGTACCCAGCTCGTGTGGTGCTGGGAATTTTCGTCGCTGCTCATCACTGGGACAAGGGAGGTGACTTAGCTTCTTATTGCCATGAGTGCTGGATACCTGGCGGGGTGGTGGGGGGAAGTGGAGAAGTGTTGAAGCAGAGTGATGTTTGCCCCCAGCCTCACACTGTCCTAGGGATAGCCCTGCCTGAAGCAAAGCAGCAATTTTGATGTTCCTTATTTCACACCAGACCTTTTGTTATGAGTTTGTTGCTTTTTTAAGCTTGTGGGAAACCATGAATTACTTTATGCTTTTCAAACCAAATACTTTCCTGCAAATAAAGATTTCCCCACCCCCATCTCCCATCCAGTTCTTTTCACAAGTCTGTTCTCATGAAAGACAAAGGTGTTTTTTTAACTTAACTTGGAGACATATCTTTTTCTCTTGGGAGAACAGATTGCAGTTCCTCACAAATGGGAAAATTACCTTTTCAATCTGCAAAATAATAATCAAAATAGTCAGGTTAACATTTAACCATGACAGATGTCTTCTGTGATTGGTTTGAAAAGGCCAGTGGGTCAGAAAAGAAAGCAAGTAGCCATTTTCTTTGGCAAGAAAGGAATTACCTCTTAACTTGTTGATGGTGACCACCTGTGAGCTTTTACACTTCCTCCTTCCTGAAACAGCCATTTCCTGCTAATAAAGCACATTCTCATGGTGGTGCTTCTCATTATCTAGGAAAAAAACAAATGGCTACTTTCTTTAGCAATAAAATATTTACCTCTAGGTTGGTGATGTTAATGTCTGAAGTTTTTCACTTTTTCTGAAATGGTGCAACAAGTTAAGTTCCTTACCGTGACTCATGATTTTTGTTATGAGTTAATTTTCTTAAACCTGGCAAAATCTATCTATATATATATATTTAGATTTTTCCAAATGAATCCCAAAATGAAGGTTGTCTTATTGTTGTCCATTTGTTTGTAGTTTCCTGTTCAAATTGGTATGTTTCCAGGGTGGAGATACTCCTGCAGGAGGCTTTACAGACAGGGCTTTTACTTCGAATCCCCTCCAGGTTGGAGTGTGTGAGTCTGCATATTAGCTGCATTTACCCCGACGTCTGCGTCTATCAGGGACCAGTACAGACAGGACTCTGTTTCCCCCAGATTACTGTTAAGAATACTGCACATTCTTGCTTGGCCCAAATTATGGCCAGGGTAAAAAAAATCCTCTATTTGAGGCAGCTTATGTGTGTGTGGAACAACTGAGCTTTCTGGTATTCCCCACAGCTTCTCCTGAGAAGTGTGGAGGGGCCATAGTAGTAATTTGGCTTTCCCCCACAACGCAGTGAAGGGGAATTTGACAACTGTGTTGGGTATGGTCAAGTCTACTCAGAGTGATTTGCAATTGTGAGTGCTGGGAGTGGAGACACAGAGTTCAGTTCGGGTGCCAGAGATCATTACTTTTCATCTTCCAAGCAGTGTTCCCTGTAAGAGAGATTTGCAGATGTTGTTGAGTACAACTCCCATAATCCCCAGCCAAAGGCCACTGCAGCTGGGGATTCTTGGAGTTGTAGTCAACAACATTTGCAAATCCCTCTTACTGCTCCCAGGCACTGAACAAAACGCCATCTGAATCTAACTGAAAGCCAAGTGAAAGGGCTGGTAAGGGGGAAAAACCGCCCCTTCCCTCCTCAAAGAATCCACTGCTGTCGCTGCTGGGCCTCTGTGGAGCAAGAGGAGGAGGGGAGATAATATAACAATGATAATCCAGGCCGGGAGGGGTTCTGTCTCCTCTTCTGTCTCCTCCTCAGTGCAGCAAACATGTAGAGCTGGGGTGGGGTGGGGAAGCGGCTGAAGAGAATCCGGTAAGTTGCTGCCATCTTCATAAACACCTCACACACTGACCAACCCCAAGAGGGGAGGGAGGAAGGGAGTGAGAAGAAGGGAGGGAGGAGAAGAGGGGGCCTCCTTGGCCTTGACTGGGTTCTTCCCTTCTCCCACGGCCGCCATTGCCACCTCCCTCTGTGTATGCGATCAGGGTGGGGCAGAGAGAGGATTGCTTGGCCACATTGAGTTGGTACCGGGGGGGGAGTGGGGGAGAGAGAGGTAAGGAAGGCGCCTGTGTGAATGCGAGTGTTACTCTCGCTCCCTCTGACAAACTAACAACAAAAAAGGGTCTCTCGCCTGTGACTGGTTGGATAAAAAACCTGGAGCAAGTGGTGGGAATGCTCACAGAAAAAGATCTGCAGGGATTGCAGAGAGGAGCTGACCCTATGTGAACTGCCCATTTAATCCCCTGAATTAAATATCTGCGAATCTGCTGTGAAACAGATTTGCTCTTCAGATACCCTGTGGCATGAAGCCATGTGTGAATAACTCCCAGGCAATGTAGTATCTCTTCCATCTCTAGAATTAAACTTTGGCAAAGGTTATTACAGAGTTTAAAGAAAGAAAGGAGGCAAAACAATTTGGCATTTTGACATGCTGAAATAATTGCCTCATCTGGTCACTTGGTTTCAAACTGCCTCCAGCCTTTACACACTGCTGTTCTAGAACAGAATGATACTTCTTACCTGGCAGCTCATTACCATTCATTTGTATATTTAATCAGAGCACAACTGCTTTGCAATGATTATTATCCCATCTGTTCTTGAGATAGGAGGAGGAGAACCAAGCTGCCCCCAGTGAGATGCTGTTGCTTCTTCTGCATCACACCACTGAGACTTAGCTATCACGGACAATGATTGCATCATAATAGAGAAACCACAGGCGATGGCATAATTATGACCTGCAGAGGTGGGGGTAAAGTGTCATCCTCCAGCACTGGGAGAGATGTAGCTGGTGGGCACCTATCTACAATACAGACTTATTTGTGATACCAGTCCTATCCTGGGAGTTCTAGTTTGGAGAGAGTGCTGATAATTGTCAGATCCCCAAACTCAGGAGTTCCCAATCTTGAGTCCACTGATGATGTTGGACTACATCATACCCAGTCACAACGTCCAAAGACCATGATGGCTGGGGATGATGGGAGATGAAGTCCAACAACATCTGGGACTCAATGTTTGTTTGGCCGGCAGCTGCCGGCAATCATGGGGAGGGGCAATCTGCCTGTCCAGGGAGTCAAAGGATCATCTATAGGGAGGTCAGTGCAAGCAGTCTTCCTCCCTGCTCTCCCTCAAGCCCTTTCTCATCGATTGTGAGAAAGGGCTCATGGTCTGATTTGACTGAAATCAGAGGGGTTTGGAGAGAGTCTGAACCTGAACTTGTATAGACAAGATCGGAGTGGATTTTTCCAACACCTTTCATAAAACAACAACAACAACACAAGAGCTTTCCAGAGCTCCAAATGGTGCAGAGAGTCTTTTTCTCTTTCCCCTAGCTGGCTGGGTGGGGAAACTCATCTTCTGCCTGCCTTCCTGCCTGTGCATACATCCGATTCTTAAAAAGAATTTTAAAAAAAGTTTTTAAAAGTTAATTTTTCACCTGCAAGCTGCCAATTTCTGGATTTCTCCTGCAATGCTCTGGTTTTATGTTACTTTTCTTCTGGATTCGCAATTTCCTTTAAACATTTGTTTCCAGGCTTGTCCCACTCCGATTCCTATCCTGACCCCGACTCCAACCCTGACATGCGGAAAGGTCCAAAGGAACCTGAACCAACATTTGTGGGGTCGGATCAGGTTGGACCCAATCCCAGCTTTTACATCTGTCTAGAAGATGGAACCCTGCCCACCCCTACATAAGCTATTGTTGCGCTAACAGGATGCAATTTTGTATATATGGTACCCATTGTTTTTTGTTACTGGCCACAGACCATAATAAAGTCTCATTTCATTTCATCCTGTCCTGCCTGCCCCCACCTCCGCCCCACCTTGTGGCTTTGCTGTAGAAGAACTCTCGGGATATGGTGAAAAATGGAACATTTTCGGCATGCCCTTTCTCTTGCTCCTGTGCCAGAATCACACACCCTATGTATGCAGACATTTTTACAAATACATTTGTGCATGCACAAGTATATTTGTCTGGATCAGAAACATTCCCCCCCTACATTTATACCTACGGCAATCACCTCATATACTCATACAGCGTCAATAACACTTCTATCTCATTTGCCCATTCTCTCACTCACTCAAAATTTTCCAAGGAAAGCTTTCCCAGTTTTTTCTCAGGATTTAGGGATAAACTGAACACAGTTGCTAAGACATGTTGGGAGGGGGAACAAGCAGAGAAAAGGAGCATTATGATTGTATCCTGTTCTTCTTCTTTATTTGTTTTAAATGCTTTTATTAGTGTTATAAGTGGAAACAGAAAGGTTATATCTCTGAGAATCCAAGAAAACCAAACAAGTTAACATACAAAGTCTTATCCATCAAAACCAAGACAGAAGAAAAATACAATAGAATTGAAGGAAAGTCCTTAACTGGGTATCAGTAGCTATCAATAAAAGAATCTTGAACCCTAACCCTAAAGAAAAAGAAGGGGGGAAAAACCCAGCCCTAACCTGGTTGATCATCCTACTGTCAGGTAATCTAAGGGGAGAGAACCAACCCAACTATAGCATACAAAATAGAAATAATGCAAGTAATTCAAGCGCAGAGCCAGACATCCCCAATACTCTGTGGTGTGAGCTCCATACCACAAGCTCAAGAAATGTTGTTAAATATTGGTGATTAAATTCTGTATTTTAGAGGAAAGAGAGTATAAATTCTCTCACTCCAATTTCATCCTGCATCTGATTTGAAACCTATATAAATATAAGAAAAGAAGTTTATTCAAAAACTTTGTTAAGTAAGTTAACTGAATCTTATAATGTATATATTTAATTAAATATGTTTTGTTATGTATTACTCTCCAGTGCTAAATAACAGGGGAAATTCTGAAAAATCTTGGATTCTCTAGTCTTTTCTGTCCCAGCTACATTAAATGAGAAATTTAGTATATTATCTTATATGTCAAGCTGATGGACTGAGAGAATCTAAAAAGATCAAAGGACATCTATGTTTCTAGCAGAGCCAAAAATGAATTCCGAGAACTTTAAAATCCTTGTTCTATCAAACCAGATTACAGGTTAACCACAAAAACCTCACCAGCAGACTTCACCAGCAAAATACTATGCAATTCTCTTCCAATTGAGTTTCAATATTATAAATAACAAATGAAGGGATCTAGATAGAATTGGTGAATTCAATCCCACTAGTAAGAGCTCAAAAATAGATGTGTATTTTTAAATGTATCTCAAATATGTCTCAAATATGTCCTGGTGTGTAATTTTAAATGTATTTCAATGCCGTTTATATTATTATAATTTCAATACAATAAGGGAAGATATATCAAGCCAAACATAAACTGATTATGCATTTCTCTGTGCTCAAATCATGCCCTGAATCACACCAGTCCCTTCATACTGGCTGTCTCCTCTAAAGACAATTCAGTTACCTCCTGTAGAATCCATGGGAAGTTCAAAAAACAGCAGTACGCAAAAAACTTATTGGTGTCTATGGGCTCATCTATAAATCTAATCGTCAGAGAGGATAGAATTTAAAACTTTCATGGAACACTCCCCCTGAATTCAATTAATTATTAGACAACTGTATATACAAAACTATTTCCAACGAGAATATTCAATGGAGGAGAAAACAAGAATTGAAAGTACAAATTCTGCCATGACAAAAGTAGTATGCGTGTTGTAAATACAAGGCCATGTGTCCACCAACATATAAATTTCCCATCTTGTTGCAGACTGGTATTCAAAAACTATAGTAAAATAATTAACAAAGATCAGCTAAACCTCTAACAGTCCCCCTCCACATGTAATGAAAAACAAACAAGCTGGAGAGATAAATGGAGGGAGACTAAATTCAGCCTTGACTGATCTTTATAACTTACACCTGGTGGCATAAGCTATCAAACTATAGCAGTAAAATATCCCCTCTATACATATATCTAATCCTTCACAGTTTACTTCCAATTGTTTGCATCCAGCTAAGCTTCTCAAAGTGTTGTTATAAAGTATTCATAACAGGTAATAAAAAAGCCCATAGGGGAGGAAAGAGGGAATAATGAACTGGAGCTAAAAAGAGAAACAGCATACTCTTCAGCTGCTTGTCATTCGTATCCTTTCAGAACTATAATGTCATATAATAGAGTATAGCCTGTAATCTTGTTCCATATGTTTAAAAATATTTGTGCGATTATATCAATTTGCTTCTTAGAATTAAGTTTGCAAGAATATTCTCAGTTCTTCCCTGAATCCTCCAATCCCAATGCATTCTCATTTCTTCCTAAGAACCAAAGCAGATATATGTGACATTTCCTTAGGTGTTTGAAACCATCGGGTTCATAATGCCACATTCCTGATTAGATTATTACCCAAGTTAGACCTTATTCAGAACTCCCTAAATATTGATGGTTGAAATAAGAAAGGCAGTTAACACAGGGAATACCTTGAAAGACTAAGTAATAAGGCTTAATATTAAGCTATACTCAAAGTTACAATCCTAAAGTAAAACCCTAAATGATCACATATAATTCAGTTCCTTTTCTGATGATATGTATTAATTATTTAGGTTAAGACTTTGAATATTGAGGTTATTTCAGTATTAAACCCTATGTGGAACTCCCTAAATAATATTTGATGTAGAAAACATTAAGCACAGGGAATACATTGAAGAGCCAATTAAAGAGGTATAATATGTATTTATACTCAAAGTTAGAACCTTTAGATAGGTAGATAGACCTTGAGTTGATCACATTTCTCGGAACCAAGGAAAAGGAGAGAAACATAGAAAAAAGGGAGAAGCCAGCATTAAGATCTTTGACGCTTTGAAAATCTTCCCACTCACACCACAAAGGGTTAATTTGAAATCTTAGAAACAATGTCCAAGGACATTCTCTCATAGGGGAGAGACTAAGCAAGCCGGAACTATAACTTCTGCGGCCAAGACAAATGTTTATCAAGTTTCTTCAAAGAGAAATCACTCCAGTTGAGATCAATCCACGTAGAACCTCACCATAGTTGTAGTTCCCAAAGCCAAATAGTTCTATTAATACACCCACACAAAGTAAACAACTGAAGCAACTAAACTTTCAAATAAAATTAAAGCTTTCAGGTCCATTCTGATAGAATCTTCTGAATTTATCTCAAAGTGAAACACATCTTAACAGTCTCTCCCCATACCAGTTAGCCCAGCCTGTCTTTAGCAAGATCAACATTCAGTAAAAGTGAAAGTAATGAGGAATGAGAGTAATGAGGAATAATAAATCTTCACTGCCCCAGCTCGACCAAGTAATGTATATGGGAATTCTTCAAGACAAAGTCATGGTCTCGACATAAAAGAGGGTCTCAACATAAAAGATAAAACTTTTTCCAACACTTTCATTTCCTCAGTCAGAGCTTAGATAATTAATGGCAAAAAGATGATTGTTCAGCCTTAAAACACTTTGTCAGCCATGCAAACAGAAGGAATTATAAATGGAACTATTAGTTCAAAGCAAAATCTTCTAGAGTTGAATCCTCCCAGCAAGCGGGTAAGCAGAATTTTTCCACACAGGGCTTTGTAAGACATACGTATCCTGGTTAGACTTGTGGCTTTGCAAAACAATAAAATGAAAAAATGAAATCAAAAGAGAGAGAGAGAAAAAAGAAGTCATTCTTCTCTCCAAGTCTATCCTCTTCTCCATTCCACTTTTCCATTGCTAGTTTTTATCTGCCGAGAAGTTCGAGGTGGAGGGGGGCGTTCACAAAGAGTTTAAAATGGAAAAAACAAACAAATAAAAAATCCATAATGATCTCCGACGAAAACTATAAATAGTTTAGAGTTCAAGATTAAAGTAAGTAATAAGTAATTGCTGGAGTATCAGACATTTTAAAAAATTATTCGAGGCAAAACTGAAAGCTGTTAGCATTGGAATGCTGAGATCTCCAGCAAAATAAAGACAGCAGAAAATGAGCAAGAACTATTGATAAAAAAGCCGTAGATCTGCCAAACCCATGGCCGTGGACATATGAGAGATTTATTAGGAAATATAAGTGTTAGAGTGGGTCGTCTGTGACTAGGCGAAAATGCCTCTTCCTGTTCGGTCCAATGATAGCAGAAAGGTCTCTCCAGATGTTCACTCAGGGTTTTCCAGACTTTTTAGGGTCTGAAGGCCCCCTGGGCTTCCACCTCTGGACGGAGGAGAAAGCCCCGCGCACATACTGACCTCCATCTAGCCTATGGAAGGTGATAAGATCAAACGGTTTGGAAAACCCTGACAGCTGACTTAGTCAGGAGTTTTCATTCAGACGCCATATTGCTTCTCCTGTATCCTGTTCTTAATGAGGGGAGTAGGAGAGAAGAGCTGGTCTTGTGGTAGCAAGCATGACTTGTCCCCTTAGCTAAGCAGGGTCCACCCTGGTTGCATATGAATGGGAGACTTGATGTGTGAGCACTGTAAAATATTCCCCTCAGGGGATGGAGCTGATCTGGGAAGAGCAGAAGTTCTCAAGTTCCCTCCCTGGCATCTCCAAGGTAGGGCTGAGAGAGATTCCTGCCTGCAACCTTGGAGAAGCTGCTGCCAGTCTGTGTAGACAACAATACTGAGCTAGATAGGCCAATGGTCTGACTCAGTATATGACAGCTTCCTATGCGGGCAGGATTTTAAAAAGGGCCCCTCAGCGCCTATAGCTGAAGATCATTTCAGCTTTGTCTTGGTTTGCGGAGGAAGGGGTAAGAATGTCAGGCAGCATGCCTTCCTTCTGTTCTCTGCTGACTGACTGTCTCAGTGACACTTTCCTCACTGTTGAATCTGCCAGGCTGAGGGAGGGATGGGGTGGTTCTGAGCCCTAGTAAGTCAGCAGGAGTGAAGGAGGGAGGGACTGTGCTGGACACTCCCCCCATCCCTCCTAGAGAAGACTCCTTTTGCTTGAAGTCAGGTGCTGTGATCAGGAGGCAATAATGTGCTAGTGAGTTGAGTGTGGGGGGGGGGAAGAGCAAATGTTGAGCTGTTGCTCAGTCAGCACCTGCCCCCTTCCCCAAGGGCCTAGGGCAGGGGTGGGGAACCTTGGCACTCCAGCTGTTTTTGAACTACAACTCCCACCATCCCCAGCCACAATAATTGTGGCTGGGGATGATGGGAGTTGTAGTTCAACAACAGCTGGAGTGCCAAGTTTCCCCACCCCTGGACTAGGGGCATTTGTCCCACCTTGTTCAATTATAACTATGTCCCTGTTGAGGATAAAATGGATGGTGGAGAGAAGAACAATATACAAATCTGAGTTCCTTGGAAGAAGAGCATCATATGGATAGTAATAAATGCCCTTTTTCAATAAATTTACATGTGTGTCTTAAAAAAATCAGTTTTTAACATGTCAAAAATTGAATCACAGGGGAAGATATGTTAGTGACCATTTCCCAGCCAATCAGGGCTGTGAACAGCCTGGATTAACCATAAGGCAAAACAAGCATGTGCTTAGGGCATCATGGGAAGGGGGGGTACCACAGAGCTTTCCCCATAACTATCATGCCCTTAACTCTTTCACTGAACATAAGAACAGCCCTGCTGGATCAGGCCCAAGGAAGCCCATCTAGTCCAGAATCCGGTTTCACACAGTGGCCCACCAGATGCCACTGGAAGCCACAGGCAGGAGTTGAGGGCATGCCCTCTCTCCTGCCATTACTCCACTGCAATTGGTACTCAGAGGCATCCTGCCTTTGAGGCTGGAGGTGGCCTATAGCCCTCTGACTAGTAGCCATTGATAGACCTCTTCTCCATGACGTTATCCAAGCCCCTCTTAAAGCCATGAAGGTTGTTGGCTGTCACCACATCTTGTGGCAGAGAATTCCACAAGTCGATTATGTGTTGTGTGAAGAGTACATCCGTTTGTTGTTCCTAGATTTCCTGGCAATCAATTTCATGGGATGATCCCTGGTTCTAGTGTTATGTGAAAGTGAGAAGAATTTCTCTCTATCCACCTTCTCCATGCCATGCATGATTGTGTAGACCTCTATCATGTCTTCCCACACTCATCTTTTTTCTAAACTAAATAGCCCCAGGTGTTGTAGCCTTGCCCCATAAGAAAGGTGTTCTAGGCCCCTGATCAGCACGGTGTAGTGGTTAGAGTGCTGGACTAGGACTGGGGAGACCCGAGTTCAAATCCCCATTCAGCCACGAAACTAGCTGGATGACTCTGGGCCAGTCACTTCTCTCTCAGCCTAACCTACTTCACAGGGTTGTTGTGAAAAAGAAACTCAAGTATGTAGTACACCACTCTGGGCTCCTTGGAGGAAGAGTGGGATATAAATGTAAAATCATCATCATCATCATCATCATCATCTTGGTTGCCCTCTTCTGCACCTTTTCCAGTTCTTGTTGGAAGTGAAGGACTCTGTTCTGTCTCATGTCTCAATGACAGAGAGGGACAGATTAGTGAGTCAGAGGGCTAGAGGGATCAGGACATTGGTCACCCTTCTCTACTGCTCTGACACTATCTCTTTGATATGTGGATTGCTACTCTCAGAGACTTCCTTCCTGCCACTTCCTCTTCCCTTTCTTCTCCCTTGCAACACACACGCTCCTCTCTTCCTGCACCATGTGTGCAGAGAGGCAGAAACCACCCCTCTGCATCCAGCTAGATAGATAGATTATTTATTTATTTATTTGATTTCTATACCGCCCTTCCAAAAATGGCTCAGGGCGGTTTACACAGAGAAATAATGAATAAGATGGATCCCTGTCCCCAAAGGGCTCACAATCTAAAAGAAATGTAAGATAGACACCAGCAACAGTCACTGGAGGTACTGTGCTGAGGGTGTATAGGGCCAGTTACTCTCCCCCTGCTAAATAAAGAGAATCACCATGTTAGAGATCCTATCACTCCACTTTACAATCTAGAATGGAGTTCACCAATAAAGATTCCTTATATTGATCTGAAACTATGAACTGGCTCCAAGTTTCTTTGCTCAGCATACACGCATGGCTGGACAGACTCCGCTGTGTTTTGCCTCTGTGCACTCTGCTGTAATAGAAGGGTATCTCTTACCAGAGAGAATTCCCAACAGTTCTACAATGTCCTTTTTTAGATGTGGTGACCAGAACTGTACACAGTACTCCAGGTGTGGCTGCACCATCATTTTGTATAAGGGTATTATAATTTTAGCAGTTTTATGTTCAATCCCCTTCCTAATGATCCCTAGCATGGAATTGGCCTTTTTCACAGCTGCCGCACATTGAGTCGACACTTTCAATGAGCTGTCCACCACGACTTCAAGATCCCTCTCCTGGTCATTCACCGACAGTTCAGATCCCACCAGCGGATACTTGAAGTTGGGTTTTTTTGTCCCAATGTGCATCACTTTACACTTGCTAACACTGAACTGCATTTGCCATTTTGTTGCCCCACTCCCTCACTTTGGAGAGGTCCTTTTGGAGCTCCTCACAATCCGTTTTGGATTTCCCTACCCAAAACAGTTTAGTATCATCAGCAAATTTGGCCACCTAGCTGCTTACCTGTACTTCTAGATCATTTATGAATAAATTAAAAAGCACCGGTCCCAGTACAGATCCCTAGGGGACCCCACTTCTTACTTTCCTACATTGTGAAAACTCTCCATTTATCGCTACCCTTTGTTTCCTGTCTTTCAACCAGTTAGCAATCCACACATGTACTTGTCCCCTTATCCCATGACTGCTAAGTTTCCTCAGGAGACTTTGATGAGGAACTTTGTCAAAAGCTTTTTGAAAGTCCAGGTATACTATGTCAACTGGATCACCTTGATCCACACATTTGTTGACACTCTCAAAGAACTCCAAAAGGTTGGTGAGGCAAGATTTACCTTTGCAGAAGCCATGCTGGTTCTCCCCCAGCAGGGCCTGTTCTTCTATGTGCTTTACAATTTTTTCCTTGAGGATATTTTCCATCAATTTGCCTGGAACGGACGTTAAGCTAACCGGCCTGTAATTTCCCAGATCGCCCCTGGATCTCTTTTTGAAAATTGATGTTACATTTACTATGTATCTGAAGTAAAAAGTCACTGATTTGCTAAAGATTACTGTAAAGAGCAGTACAAAATATTGATAAAACTTCACGTAAAAGATGGTTGAAAGTTATGATGTCTGACCTTGAAGATGAAATATTTTTTTCCATTATTCCTTCTGTTGTTGCTATTTATACGAAATTATAGGCAGTGGAACTGTTTTGTTTTACCTTAAAAAATCTAGAAGAAAGCTTTTAAAAATTTAAATAAATATTAAGCTATAAGTAAATAATTTACTTGAGTCTTAATGTCTTGTTAGCTAAGCAATGGCGGGAGCAGAGGGGGGGGGGCACCATTGTTGGGCTTTGCTTAGGGCATCAGTTGCCCTTAATCCGGCCCTGGCTGTGAATAACTGACTTCTGCTATAAACTTACAGAACTTTTTTCCTCTTATCTTGCTTCAGGGGAGAAGATTGTACCACAATGTATGTATGCACCTTATGATCCTACCAGTGAGACCAGAATTTTGGTGGTTTGTAAACTTATGCCCTGGTGAATGCATTGGAGTATTATGCAGCATCAAACTAGACACAGCCTGTAGTGATCAGCCTCCCCTCCCTCTAAAGAGTTAACAGGGAGTGAACCTTTGTCTCGACTGACAGGCTGGTGAATGCCAGGGCAGCCAATCAGTACACCAGGTGGGTGGGACCTAGAGTGGTTGCTGGGAATTCTTGGAACAAGAAAGGAAGTTCTGTGCTGGAGGAACAAGTTGATATGTGGCAATGGAGTTAGCTACAACAGGATGATGGTAGCTCCTGGAAGATAGATGGAGGGGCTTGATTCTCAACAGGAGTTTGGTGAGTTCAAGAAAAGAAAGTCTGGGCTTTGGGAAAATTAATTTAGGGAACAGTTCGTTAGTCAGATTTTGTGTTAGAAACTTATATTTCTTTGTGTGTGCGCTTTTGCATATTCCTGATACTGTTCTATAATTGTTTACCTGTAATGTAATTAAGAAACACTAGCCTACGCCCACCCTATCTAGGGTATTTCAAAAGACTATAACCACTTAAGTGTGCCTAAGACAACCTATTTTTGTATCCTACTAAGTATTTTTGAGTGTATCTAAAAGCTGAGAAAGCATCAGATGGAAGCAGTCTGTAGTAACTGAATAAAACTGTTAGTTCTTTTCTTTTTACAAGCCTCTCTGAGTTGGTTTTTAACTCAGGGAAATTGGGGTCTGAAAGGGGGATTTTTCTGGTGCAAACATGTCCTCAAATGCTCAGCAGCTATCAGTTTTCTCACCACGTGTATGCTCGCACGTGGAAGATATTTTTATTTGTCCATGAGCCGAATTAAGAGAGTTTTTCTTTCTGGGTTATCCCACCCTAAGCCCAGAGAGTTTCTGTAGATAAAAAGAGTGGCAGCGGCAGCATTTTGAACCTACTGATAATACAGAATAGTTTTAGGAAGAACCTAGCCAGGCAGCTCAGCAGGGATGATTCAGCATTTCTTTCCCTCAAGTGAGCTTTCTCAGAGGCAAAGGCTTTAGTCTGCTACACAGCCAACATGTTGCCATAAATATATTCACATCAGCGTGAACATGTTAAACTTCTAATCTCTGAATACATACAAACTCAGAAAACAGAACAAGGCAAGAGCGTGATGTAACATAATTGAAGCACTTAATAAGAAAATTAAACATAGGAAAGGCTAAACCTCAACACTGCAGCTACCTAATGGTAGGGGAAAAGATTACTGCTTTCAGAATTGACTGCATGGGCACTTAATCTGCATAGCTGAGTGATTACATGTAAAGTTGTAGAGACTGCTGATGTGTAGGTACAATGCAGTGCATCGGTAAGGTCCCAGTTATGCTTGTAATGCTTGTGCCATGCCTCAAGAAGAGAAAGACATTGTATTGGCATTACTCTCCCTAACAAGTTAGTGGGGTGTGAGAATCTGAGGAGAATTAGGCTGAAAAGGGGAAAAGAGCTTTCCAGGGCAACAGGTGTTTGCTGTTTGAAACTAGGCCTTTGTTAGAAGGCCTGGGAATAAGAGTGCTACTAAAGGTTTATGAGATGGATTTTTTGTGATGTAAAGGATTTACTACAATAAGATATGTTGTTGATCAACTGAGCATAGAAAACTGTCTTATAGAAATCTGTAGTTTGAATTCTTTTTTGGCTTTCAGGAGAGCCCTTAAAACCTATCTGTTTGGCCTGGCCTTCAAGGTTTTTTAAAACTGTTTTAAAGCCATCTTTCTGGGCTTATAAAAGGGCTGCTGCCATGTGCCTCATTTGCCAGAAACCTTGCAGGGAGGAGGAGGAGGCTTTAACGTCTGCTTCCTAGAAACAGCTGCTGTCCAGTGGTGAGAGCCTGTGTGGTTTCTGTCTGCTGCTGTCAGCTTGCTAGCCTGTGTGCTCCCTAACATGTGGAGCTGCGGCTGCTGCCCTGTGGGTGAGTCTGTGTGCGATCAGGGCCACAGGGAACAAGTCCGCAGTTCCTGAGGATCAGCTGCCTAGATTAGGCATCTTTCTTGGCTTATAAAAGGGCTGCTGCCCCTTTGGGGGAGCCACTTCGGGGGACAACGAGGGTGAGGACCTGGTGGTATTTTTTGGCTTCTGCTGTTTTTGGGTCCTGGGTTTTTCAGATGTGTCTTGGTTTGTCTGGGGATGGGGAGATAGGGGGTGTGTCCACTGACTGTGGGATGGCTATTCTGGTGGTGGAGGGGAACAGAAGAAGTAAAGTTGGCAGTTCAGTGCGTCGTTACAGGGGAAGGGAAGTCAGAAATCTATTAGCTGTTTCCCCTTCTGGCTGCCCTGCCAGCTCCTTCACCTTGGGGAGCAGTGCCAACCTCCCACAGAACCTCACCTGGCTCCTCTGTAATGCCAGGTCTGTCCAGAATAAGTCGGAAACCATCCATGATCTGATTCTAGATGAAGGGGCAGACCTGGTATGTATTAGAGAGACTTGGTTGGGGGAGGCTGGTGGCCCAGCCTGGTCCCAGCTTCTCCTTCCAGGGTACTCTGTTGAGGAGCAGGTGCGGGACATGGGCGGGGAGGTGGAGTGGCTGTGGTCTATAAGAATAACTTCTCCCTGTCCAGGATCCCTGTAGAAGTGTCTGACCATATTGAATGTGTGTACCTAAGTTTGGGGACCAGGGATAGACTGGGACTTCTGTTGGTGTACTGATTGCCCCGCTGCCCGATGGAATCCCTAACTGAACTAACGGACTTGGTATGGGTTTGGCATTAGATTCTCCCAGGCTTGTGGTGCTGCGGGACTTCAATGTCCACTTTGGGACCAATCTGTCCGGGGTGGCTCAGGAGTTCATTGTGGCCATGACACCCATGGGCTTATCCCAAAGGGTCTTGGGACCAACAGACATTGCAGGTCACACACTTGATCTGGTCTTTCACTCTGACCAGAGTGGTGTTCTGTGGATGGGGACTCCTGTTATTTCCCCACTGTCATGGATGGACCACCATCTGGTTAAGGTTGGACTCACAGTCACTAGCGCTCTCTTAACCCCATGTTAAAAAAATCATCTGCCGGCCCGAGCTGCTTGCAGGAGAGTGCAGGGCTCCTGTCCGGCATCAGGGGAATCCCCATACTGCAATGTGACCTTGTGTGGTGCATGGTGGGAGTTCTGGGGACTGGGACGAAGCGAGTCCTGGCAATCATGTGGATGGGTGACTTGCCCTCCCAGGGAGAGAAGAGAGATTGTCTGCAGGGAGGTAAGTGCAAGCAGACTTCCTCCCCGCTCTCCTTGGAGACCTTTCTCACCAATCATGATACTGGGCTCAATATATGTTACACACGATGCTTTATTAAGAGGTTAAAATGTCTTTTCTTTAATAAAAAGTCTGGGATCATGAAGAGTGGGGAGGCTTAATTCTTTCCCCTTGCACTGTTTTCCAGCTGAAAATCATGCCCCACCCCTGACAAGGTAGTATTCCCCCAAGTGGCTGTTTGCAGCAATAAGGCGATTATATTGAACCAGGCTTGACTGCTATAAAGAGGAGAGCCTCCTCTAGAGGGAGCTGTTGCTCCTTCCAAGTAACAACCAGCAAATAAATATTCGCTGCCGAGAGATACCAGTTTTGTAATAAAATGTGGTCCTTACTGGAAGTAAAATCTAAGTTGAGACATTGGTACTGAGGTCTGGCTCATGGTATTTGCAGCTCAATTCAGGAGGGATTGCTTGCCAATGTTGAATTTCAGATTCACCATTTAAAGCAAAGAAGATTTAAACAACAAAGGTTGCATTCTCAAGCAACGTCAAACCCAAGGTTTATACTGGAAACCATGAACTGCATCACAGATGTTTGTCCAACCATGGTTCGGCAGCCTCTGGTTTCAGGTCAGGGTGGCCCCTCCCTGCTCTTCGGCTGCTGGGGCTGTATCCCAGCCCCTGCACACCACTCGTGTTGCCAGACTGAGGACAGGGCATCGGCACACCGTCCAGGTGGCTGCTATTGCCCGCAATCCCCAAGGGGGTGTGTTGATCGTGCTCGGCTCACTACAGCTTTGTCAGGCTGATGACAGTTTAAGCCTTTCCTCATTATACTCCCAGCTATGTTTTCTCTCAATAAAACTGCATCAGAACATTGAATCATGCGCTAATTGTTTGACAGCAGAGGGGCACATCCACGTGTGTGTGTGTGTGTGTGGGGGCACTCATCTGGGTGGGGGCACTTTATTCTTTAACCCCCTGGGCATTGGACTGGATGTGGGCAGCATTGGGGTGGGGGGGGGCCCAGGGAGGCCCCCATTCCCCTCTCCATAGTTGCCAGATAAATAAGCTTTTTCTTCTCCTGCACCTTCCGCTCTCTGAACCTAGGGACCCATGGATCAACACACCTCCAGCTTGAATAAAAGCAAACCAGGGGGTTGGTGGTGGGTGGGGGTGCCCACCCACCTAAGCTGCACAGCCAAGAGAACAAAGGGGCGGTGTTCCAGGGAGGGAGTGGACATCCATTCTTTGTGCCCTGGCGGGGGCATGGTTTTGGTAAGCTGTTTGTGGTATTGGCATACCTTCCTGCTTCATGCCCACTCCATGTTGGTCAATGGCCTGCCTGGGGCACGATCTGCGTGGGGCTGGTCCGTGGATGCTGTGGGCATGGCAGGTCTTGCAGGTTCTTCCTGAACAGGTTGTGGCTGGCCAGGATCCTCTCTCACCAGTTATGCTGCAGGGAGGGGGGCATGGAGAGGGAGAACAGCATTAGGATTTAGCTTGAAGAAAGCCTGTGGCATTACCTGCCTAGATCTATCAGGGAGTTCTTGCCCCTCCCCCCACCGGACGTGCCTTGTCACCACAAGCACCCCTCCCCCAAGGACTGCACGTAGACAGAATGTTAGGATGGGAAGGGGTGTGCCACGTATGGGTTGGTGTTGACAGGGCTGCCAATTCCAGGTCCTGCCCCCTGCAAAATCTCACACTCCAGCAGAGAGGCCTGGCTGTCCTCCTCGAAGAGATAGGATGGGGACAGTGGTGACAGATCCAGCATCTGGGCCTTGTTGTTCTCATTGGCAGAGTTGATGGCACAGAGGGCAGTTTGCAGGAGATGTCCAGTGGGATCCCACGAATTGGCCAAGCATGGGTTCTCTATGGCCACTGGCATCCCTTGAGGTTTCTCTGAGCTATCTGCTGTTGGGTGGCAGCTGGTGTGCATGAGGGTCCAGGGAAGAACGATCTTGCAGCTACCTCTGGCACCCTGGCAAGTGTAGTGTGCATGGGGGGCTGGCTGGGCACTGCAGTTGTTGGCACTAGACCCATCAGGCTGGGAAAAGGAGGATGGTGTTCCCCCCCCAAAAAGGGGTAGCATGCTGTCGCCCTGGGACCCAGGTGCAGCTAGGGGCCTCCATTGCAAGAGGAAGAGAAGTGGGGATGGCTGGATGGGGTGCCATGCAAGTAGCCTCTGTTCGCACAGGGCCAGGGGCAGTGGAGGTGCCGGCCAGTGCTGCTGGGGCAGTGGTCATGGCGGCCGATTGTTGAGTGGACCTGCTTACCCCCTGCATTGTAGTAAGAGCGGACATCTAGCTAGCCTTCAGCCTCCTCCCTGGCATTGGGTGGCCAGTCTCCACCATGGCCCCCAGCGTGACGTCCCTCCTGTCCAGCAGGACTGATGCCAGCATGTTGTAGTGGGCCATTGTCCTGGGCTTCACTCCAGAGAGCTTGTTGTGTGAGGTTACCTTTTTTACTTGTGCTGCAGTCTCTCCATAAACTGGTTGTCAGTGTACTGGTACCCACGGAGAGCCATCTGGTTGGAGATCCAGCTTTAGGTGGCTTCATTGTAGAACTGGTTCTGCAGAACAGTGTTCCCTCTAACAGGGATTCCCAGATGATGTTTACTACAACTCCCAGCATCTCCAGCTGCAATGGCCTTCAGCTGGCAATAATGGGAGTAGTAGTCAACAACATCTGGGAATCCTTGTTAGAGGGAACACTGTTCTGCAGTTGGGCCTGCTCCCCCTTGCTTTTCCACAATTCCTCAAAGACCCCGGTCTCCATGTCCGTCCAAAGCTTGGCATGGACCTTCCTTGAGGTGTTCCCAGCTTGACTGCTCCTTGTGGCACTGGTGGTGCCAGTGCCACCAGCTGATGGTGTGGCAGCAGAAGAGGACTTGGACTGCATGGCTGTTTGGAGCAGCTTGGTGTCCGTGTGAAACTAGAGGTTGTGTGCCATCAAACTCCAGTGGTCACACAACTAGCAATTGGGGCAGGTGTATGCAATGGGCTGTCTGCTGTGTTCACGCTCGTGCAGGGCTGAATGTAGTTCCCTTGCCAAACTCCACTCTGAACCTTCAGTCAGAGTGGAGTTTCGCCACCGCAAACTCAATTTCTGTGGTGCCCACGTCATGTATGAACTCTGGTACTGCAGTTGGGGCCCCATGGAGCCAGAGCTGAGGGAGCTTCTCTTTCACTCCAGCCCAATTGGCTGTGCGGGCTGTCCTTCTGTGAAGAAGGACAGCCCACACAGCCAGCTCCCCTGCCTCTCTGCAGTCTCACTGATTGCAGAGAGATGCTCTCCCCAATGTCCAAACACAGACAGGAGAGCGAGGGCACGGAACTGTGGGTCTATTGGACCCATGGTTTTGTGTTACGTATGAACTGGGCCATAGACCTCAGAACTTGCTGTCACAATCTACTAGTCTACTAGGGATGATGTACATGAACCAAAGTTTGTGCACTGGTTCAGTGCTGAAACGGTTCAGACAAGGACTGAACTGGTTTGGGACTGCAGGGAGGGGAGCGATGGGCGGGATCTCGAAATAAGAGGCGAGCATGGCAGGAAGCTGCATGGAGAGACTTGCTCTCCTCTTATTTAAAGACCCCACTTGCCCCCCCCCCGTGGCACCGAACCAACCAGTGCATGAATCTCGGTTGTGGGAAATACAACTGTGCTGGAACCCCACATTAGTGTACAGAGATCCAGGGAGTAACCGATTACAGAACGTGTCTGTACAAAGGCATCCGAATGAAGCAGGGGCCCTTTCAGCAACCATTCCTTCCATAAATCTTGCTGCAGCTGCTTGTGCTAAGAGCACGGCTGTGACTTCCTGAGTCATCATCAAACTAGAGAGCCTGTTGATGCTACTAAGCCAAAGGGCAAGAATCAGTGACACCTTGGCGCCTGTGCATTGGGCAGACTCGTTCTGCTACCAGTCCCAGGGGATTGGTGTCTTTGTGTTTCCTAGGAGCTGCCAGCCTGTCTGGTACCTGCCACCCTTCTCTCTGGCATCTACTCCTACTGCCAGGCATTCTGGCATAGGGTGCTTCTTAGCTGCCTTGTCCCAGATCCAATTGCCGTCTCGGGCTCTTTCCAAGGCAAGGCGTAAACTAGCCCCACTCTGCAAAGTATCTGACTCTTGCCAACCAATAGATTCCAGAGCTTGCTCACAGTTCTAAACTATCAGCTTTCTGTTTTCATATTCAGTTGGCCATAGAGAGACACACCAGTGAGTATGCAGGCATTTTGCATGATAAAAGCAAGCCCTGCAATGTCTCCTAATTCTTGTTCACATTGCTGCTTGAGCCTGTGGCGGCTGCAGTTCTGGCTGTTGGAAATTCTCTGTGGTGAGAGAATCCCTTTCTCATTATAGCAGAGTGCACAGAGGCACAACACAGCGGATTTAGTTAGGCATGCGTGTATGCTGAGAGTAAAGTAACTTGGAGCCAATTCATAGTTTCAAATCAATATATAAGGTATTTATTAAGGAACTCCATTCTAGATAGGAAAGTGAGGAGTTAGGATCTCTAATCTATCTATCTAGCTGGATGCAGATGGATTCTGCATCTTCTCTGCACATATGGTGCAGGGAGAGAGGCTTGCCATGTTGCAAGGTAGAAGGGCAGGTAGGAAAGAGAGAGAGAGAGAGAGGAAGTTAGTCCCTGAGATCAGCAATCTACATATCAAAGGGATAGTATCAGAGCAGTGGAGAAGGGATGACCAATGTCTTGACCCTCTAGCCCTCTGACTCACTAGTCTGTCCTCCACTGTCTGAGACAAGAGACAGTGCAAAGTCCTTTAACCTCCAACACTGGCTTCATTTCTAACCATGCGGCCATGGTCTCTGCTAGCTGCACTTCTGTTGAGCCTGGGCCAGCTTTTCACATGCTACTGCAAAAGTGCAATCCCTGAGTGACGGTGTGCAAAAAGACAAGTTGAGCGCAGCTCAACACAGGCTGAGCAGCATTTATAAAGCTGTTTGTGGCAGTGTGATGGGAAGTCAGCTCAGGCTGAAACAGAGAGTGGACCAAAGAAAGGAAGACTTTTTACCCCGAAGTCCCGGGGTAAGAGCACCTCTGTCTGCAGTGGGCAGAGCTGGCTCAGCCAAAGGGCAGGGATTTTCCGGAAGTATTCCATCCAGTCTGTTGTATTCCATCCAGTCGCTTTTATATTTTGTTTAGAAGCTTGTCCCAATGGGGATCCTGGAGGGAGAGAGAGAGAGAGAGCGAGAGAGAGGTGGGGTGAGTCAGAAAGGAAAAGGGAAGGAAAGGAGAAGGAGAAAATGGAGTTGTTTCTGAATAAGCAGTTTGTTAGGAACATAGGAAGCTGCTATACACTGAGTCAGACTATAGGTCCATCTTGCTCAGTATTGTCTACACAGACTGGCAGTGGCTTCTCCAAGGCTGCAGGCAGGAATCTCTCTCAGCCCTGTCTTGGAGATGCCAGGGAGGGAACTTGAAACCTTCTGCTCTTCCCAGCGCAGCTCCATCCCCTGAGAGGAATATCTTGCAGTGCTTACACTTCTAGTCTCCCATTCATATGCAACCAGAGCAGACCCTGCTTAGCTAAGGGGACAAGTCATGCTTGCTACCACAAGACCAGCTCTCCTCTTGGATTTATAGATTTAACCCCAGAGGTTAAATCTATAGAAGACTAATTTGTGTTTGTGAGGGAAACAGCTATAAAATGTTTGGTGATGAGATTTTGAACCAGCAAAGCCTGTGAATGTTCCTGCAACTTCATTTCATTGTATTACTGGGCCTACCTTCCTGCATTGCTTTCTACTATCGCTGCTGCTGCTGCTGCTTGTTTCTCCAGTTCCTGACCTGCACACCCCCTGAAGGTACTTTCCTCTTCTCAGTTCTGGACTCTGTGGTTCACTGGAGGCCCCCTGCAGCATGGCTCAGATCCCACCGCCATCCCATTTTTTCCTTGCCCACCCCAGGAGAACCTGCTCTTAAACAGGTTTCTTGATGGTAGTTTGAAAACTCCTGCTTTAGTGCATTTGAATGTTCCAGGTGCATTGCTGGTGTAATTAGGGGTCGGTGGAGGTGAGGAGAAATAGCTTGAGTTCTCTTGTCTCTGTGATTGCTCACCTGCTAAGCACATATACTTTAAATGGAACTAATTAAGCAAGGATTACTTCCTGGCAAAAAGTCATGTACTACAGAATGAATCGTACTTTAGGAGGAGGTAGCTGTGAATCAACTAGGACTTTCTCCAGCTGTGCTGTGCCTCTGGTGTGCTGGTAGAAGTTTGCCTTTCTTTAGGAATAAATGGAAAATTGAACAGAATTGGGCCCATTTGGTTCGGTGTTCATTTATTCAAAGGTGAATTCCTGTGGAGACTGAATGAACTGAATATTCATTATGCCAGTCATTTTCATAACAAAAAGGCGCTGGGGTGGGAGCCTTTGTTGTAGTGGAGCTGAGCCCTGGACTCTTAAAAACTGTTTTGAAAGTGTACGAGCAGCGCCAGAGCTGTTCCTGCAGCTGCCTCTTAGCAGCCACTATACTTTGCCCCACATTGTCCCAACGGGTAGCCATCATGTTTTCCCCAAGCAATGCTACAGGCTGTAATGGGATATTGTGGGGGAAATATGATGGTTGCTGGGAGGCAACTGGCAGGAGGATCTTTAACACTCCTTTTACATGCTAAAAGCATGTAAAATAACATCAAATAACCTTTTAAAAAAAACCCATTAGGAGTCCACTATTTATTCTTATAAATATAAGGCATTGGTGGTCCCAGGCAGCAGGGCTTAGGTGCCCCTTATACCAAGGAGATCTTGTCTTGTGGTAGCAAGTGTGAATTGTCTCCTTTGCTAAGCAGTGTCTGTCTTGGTTTGCATTTGGATGGCTGGCTACCTGTAAGTGCAATAATACATTCCCCTCAGGGCAGGGCTGCTCAATTTTGGCCCTCCTGCAGATGTTGGCCTACATTCCCCATAATCCCTGGCTATTGGCCACTGTGGCTGGAGATTATGGGAATTGTAGTTCAAAAAGCGCTGGGGGGGGGGCTATGTTGAGCAGGCCTGCCTTAGGGGATGGGGACCTAGCTCACTGGAAGAGCATCTGCATGCAGATAGTCCTAGGTCCACTCCCTGGCATCTCCAAGTAGGGATGACAAAGACTCCTGCTTAAAACCTTGAAGAGCTTCTGCCAGTCACTGTAGACCATATTGAGCTGGATGTCTCAATGGTCTGACTCAGTATAAGGGAACTTCCTGTGTTCCTAGTAGGTATCACCAAAGCAGCTCCGAGGCAGAGGGAGTTATCAGTCTGCTGCCTGCTGCTGTGCAGTGCCACCTACATAATGGTTGAAACAAAAACAACAGCCCTCTAATCAAGATGACCTCCGGAAACAGCTGGAGCCTACCTGCTAGGGCTGTGCACTGTGTCGGGTCCGACAGAACTGCCCGACTTGCTCTTTATTGGGCATTGTTGAACAGAATTCCACCATAGCCGCAGGGAGTACCTGACAGTCAGAACTGTGTGGGACTCCTCCCCTCCCAGCAGTCTCCTCCTCCTTTTCTTCACCTCTGTGGTGCAGCTCCACTCCCCTCCGTATCCTCCTCCAATCTCCTTGCCTTACCAAACCTCCATTGCAGAATGGAGAGTTCAGCCTGTGAGTGGGTGAGGGCTCTTTGTCATGGAGGCAGAGAAGTAGAGTGATGCTGGGGACATGTATGCCTGGCGTGGCAGTTCCTTCCACCTTTTCTTTTGGCCTCCCCTTCCTCTCTCAGAGCAAACTTGGGAATGGAGGAAGGGCTAGCTCTCGGGAGTAGAGAGGTGTAGAAACCTCTTTGTACCCCCTTTCTAAGACCAGAGGAATCCACCTAGACAATACTGATCTTAGTCTAAGGCAGCTTCATATCTTAATAAAATTATCAGTATTGTCCTGGTTTTTGAAAATACTAATCACTTCATTGAAAACATAAAAATGATTCTCCCAGACACTGTTGACTTAGGGCTAATAAATCCCAAAACCTCCAAGGACCTCAATGACCAACATTCAAAATGAAGTACCATCTTTTGCTCTAGCAGCATGTTTTAAATAAAGCCACCTATTCTTCGGATATAAATTTTATTGGCTTTGATTAGTGTTTTTTTTTTTTTTTTTTAAATCCTCCTTCCAGGAAATCAGTGTCTTGACAGCATAATCCAATTGGTTTGCTTGACATTTCTCCTGCTTGTTTGACCAATTTTGGGGTCAAATCATCTGACTCTTTCCAAAAATGTTTGAAGATTTACCTGCAGTTATCAGAAAAGATCTAAGGAGCTAAAAAATGTGAAGAAAGATTTTGATGACATTAATCAAAGCAGGATTTGAAAGTAACAAATTTCTCAAGGAGCTTCAAAGCCAGGCAGCTGTTGAGAGGAGAAAAACACACACATACACACAACCCGTTGCAAAACATATATTTCTTGTAACATGTAGTTTTGTCCTAACTCTATCTGGAAGGGAAGCCACAGGTCCTCCCTTTGTCCCTGGAATCCTCATGAATTCAGATTTAGTATTCAGCTTTTTGTTCAGCCAAGGTGAGCCAAAGGTGAGACTGGAATTTAATTGGGCTTTGTAGAAATCTGTCCAGATTTATTCCTCCTATGATCATTCCCCAATTATAATGAAAGTGCACACTATTCTTATCTTTATGCAAAACAGAAGGCTTTGTCAAATGCTACTTCCTTAAACCATCCGCTAATATGGATTAAAAAATCTTGTCTTTGGAGATAAAGAAGCTGGTGCTCACTAAATCGTTCATGTAAATTCCAAAGACTATACTACCATATTTCCTGATGTCGGAAATAGGCAACTTATATCCTACCATGTGGGGCTGAAGTTTGGTTACAAATCCTCCAAATACAATCCACTGGAATTAGTCGAAAAACAGCCTGATTAATTAAGAAAAAACATCTGGATTTAATTTGTGTTTGTATACACTTAGCCAGTAGAGGCTTGTCCTAATGAGCCATGGGGGTGGCAAAGGAGGTACCGTTGCCTTTGCTTCCTGGCAGCTCGGATTGCTTCTCTCCCACCCTGCGCGAAAGTCATGCTGCCCGCAGGATAGCTCTTCGGTTAACCGCACAGCTTTACCTGACGAGTGGCCAGCCTTTAGGCAGCGTGGCTCTTGGGCAGGCACAGAGAGATGCAAACCAAACTGTCAGCAAGCAGAGGCAGCTGTGCCTTCTTTGGAGCTCCTTCCCTCCGGCTCATTAGGATGAGCTGCTACTGCCAGTGCTGGATTTAGGCATGAGTTAAGTAAGCTACAGCTTAGGGCCTCACATTATGAGGGCCTCTGGATACCAAAATAGAAAAGACTAAATTTTAAGTTTTATGTATTTGGTTGAAAAAGAAAAGAAAAAAAGACTCTACAGCAGACATGGAAACGTTCTGCTGTGACGCTTTTAATGGGTTCTTTGTGGACAAAATTGCGGGCCGACTTGGACTCCACTACTTTTGCGGAGTCTATGAAGGAGGTGTCCAGCAGTCCCTCTTGCAGTATTAGGTAGGATCAGTTTCAATCTGTGAATCCTGAGGATGTGAACAAGCTGCTTGGGGTGGTGTGGCCTACTGTTTGTGCTCTGGATCCTTGCTCGACTTGGCTGCCTCTATCTAGTGGAGAGATTGTTGGAGGTGGCCTGGTTAATATTGCAAATGCATTGCTGAGGGAGGGTAGGGTGTCTCCTTGTTTGAAAGAGGCAATGGTTAGACCTCTTCTTAAGAAGCCTTCCCTGGACCCCTTAGCCATGGATTATAGGCCAGTTTCCAATCTTGCTTGGTTGAGCAAGGTGATTGAGAGGGTGGTGGCCAACCAGCTCCAGGTGGTTTTGGAGGAAACTGATTAAGTAGACCGATTTCAAACAGGCTTTAGAGCTTGCCAGGCCACCAGCCAGAAAGCGCCGGTGTGGGGGGCAGGTGGAGAAGGGGAAGGAGAAGAAGTGGGCTGGCTGGCTGCCAACCTGAAAGCATGGAGGGAGGGGCCAGCCAGCTGGCTGGCCATCAAGCTGGGCAGTGGGGTGGGGAAGGTAGCAGTAGTGGGCGGGCCAGTCGGAGGTGCAGATGCTCTGTGCCTGGCCCAGCTAGTTTTTTTGATTGTGTGAATGACCTCTATTTCTAGCCTGCTTCTGGGGTTTAATTATTTCCTCATCATGCCGTGGCTGCTGTGCAGGCCCATTGTCCTGGGCTGCTGTGCTTGCAATCTTACTACAGATGGCCGTTTTGAGATCTTCACACTGAGGCAACACTACAGTAAGAGGAGCCTTTTGTTGATGTGCCCTGATATCCAAAACTGAAATAGCTTCAAGATCTCAGTTAGGAGAAGGATCTGGGCAAGCCCTTGATTGACTACTTGCAGTCCTGCTTTCCTGTAATAATGCCAGAATAATCTCTTTTAAGGAGGTGTTAGGCAAAACAACAATCTTCACAGTAAGTGAATCCAAAAATATGACTGGGGTGTCAGTTTTGAAAACAGTACTCTGCTGCACCACTTCTAAACATTTTTCTCCTCGGGCTCCTCTGATTCCCTTGCTGTTTACGAGTTGTGGCTTGTGTCTGCATCTAGCGTCTTCTTTTTTCCAGGGAGTCTCCTTACGCCTCAGACAGTGACTGCAGGCAGAACTGTGTATAGAGTCATCTCAAACAAACTCAAGGCTTGGCTTTTCATTTTTGGATCACATGGTGCATCCATTTCTAAGGTTGACTTTTGTGGTTGACATAAGCCTTCTTCAGACATTGCAAAACCATGGGATATGGTGCATGAGTGTATATTCCAAGAGTGTGCTTGGGCGCCGTCCTCCGGTATGGACAAGAAGTTGAGAAGCCTCACACAGCCATGCTCCCCATGTAAAGAGGCAAGTGCTGTAAGGGTGATGGAGCTTGTTTTTGTATTTGGAAGGTTGGGGCATCCCAGCCTTTTGATCACAGAAACAGGCTCCATCCTGTGAATGGCACTTGCCTCTTTAGGCAAACTGTAAACTTGGATAGTGTGGTGGTGTTAGATTACTCAGTGCAGCAGTGCCAGGGTGGGGTTTGCCAGTGCTTTTGGGATGCTGTACATGAGTACAATGTCCCTCTTTGGGGAACATCTTGCTCAGCTTATTGGGCAGCTGCTGAGAGCTCAGAGCCACAGCTGATTCCCAAAATTTCCTCTGTGCCTCTAGCCTTTACATGGTAGTGGTGGAACAATTTTCTGGGGATCCACTCAAGAGAGTTCCCCTGGAAGGCAGTTTGCTGAAGGTCCCTGAAATCTGGAGCTGGCTCTGTTGTTTCTCCAGATACGCTTTCATTGCTCAGGAGAAAACCAATCCATCCAGCTGTCTTTATGTATTACCTTTGACACTGTCTAATTTCATGCTCACAGTGTCATAGATGAACCTGTCCATCTCCAATTTCCTCAGCTGCTGAGACTTGGCAAGAACTGCTTTATTCCAAAAGGCGATGGATCTTTCTCACCACTTGCTTGCATCAGAAGTATTGTGGTCTTCATGACACACTTCCAGGCATTCTTGCTTGAAATGATGACCCTGATGTAGACTCCTTTCTTTCACGATGCTGCAAGTTTAGCTCCCATGACAGGGGAGTGAGTTAGCTGGCATTGTAGCTGGCCTCTGTTTACATAAGTCCTCTGAGTGCAAGGCCCCTCTTGGTTAATTGCAGCAGGGCTCATGTCAGAGGCACTTTTTAATTGGCTTATGGTGTGAAAAACCATGAAATCTGGGCCATGTTTTATTATAGTTCCTATCGCTCTGAACAAGATGGGAGTAATTAAACTCATGCTGTCATTTTAACTCAGCTCTGTTCAAAGCAGGGTTTATTTTTAAGCATTATGGATACAGCATAGCCTTCCAATAGCAAAGTCAGGGATTTTGTGTGTGCCTGTTTCTATTCTTCGCCATAACCTGGATGGTGCTGCCGTCTGTGCAGTAAAACAAATGGGGGCTTTAGTCTTCTCTAGGAGTTTTTTTGTTAGAGAAGAATTGGCTATTAAGCCGGTCCCTTCCAGCACATGGAATTGCTTTGCAGCTGCTAAGCAGACTTATCTTCCTGACGGTAGAATGTTTTTGTTCTCATCTCTAAGCCTGTGAGGAGCAGGCACTTAAGAATGCAGTTTTGAAGGGTGAAGATATAATTTCCTACTCAGCATCACAGAAGATGGCAATCCCATTTTCAGGGCACATGAGCCAGAGCTCGTCAGTGCTGAGTCCCAGAATCAGCTTTGAAAGTCAGGGAATGTCAAGGTATTTGATGAAAGTAATAATAGTGAGTGCCTCTGAGTATGTGCAAAGCACCTTTTTCTCACCATTGAATAATGGCAGCAGGGTTTCCGGGGCAGATGGTACAGCTTCAAGATAGGCTTGAGCTTATTCTTTCTTTTTTTTTAAAGCAACCATTGCTCATTCTTTCCACCATGTTTGCAGAGGACAAAACATATATATATTGGTTTTTTGTTAAGTGGAATAGGATGTTTCTGGGATGGTAGTGCACAAACAAAACATGTGAATCACTTCCATGGACTGAGGACTATGCATAACTGCATTGTATTTGAACTAATGTCAGAATATACATTTCTCTACAAACCCGAAAGCATGATACATTCACATCTCCTGTTGTTAAGCTGCAGTGGCACAAGAGGGCGATTCACACAGTCCATTGTACACATGCACATACATGTCACCTTTGTTAACTTTAAACACTGGCGATTCTTTCTATTTTGCAGGTGAGAGCAACTATCCCAATCCCATCTCCTGCACAGCATATTTCCAGTGGTTGCTCCTGGTATCTGCCTTATGTTTCTTTTCGGATTGTGAGCACTTTTTTGGACAGGGAACCAGCTTGTTTATTATTCTATGTAAACCGCTTTGAGCACTTTTGTTGAAAAGTAAAATATAAATATAAATATTTGTAATCATAATAATCAATCATACCGGCATTTTGAAAGGTCAACACAGGAATTGGACCCCTTGAAAATGTACTGCTGCATGCTCTTTGAATATCACATGATTAACTATAAACACACACAGATCAACAGTCATGTGTACCATACAGTCTACACAGGCAGACTGTTTGTGCATTGAAAGTAATGTGTGAATAGGGCTGTGGCGATTGAGGGGTAGGTCTGGTGGACGCCACCTCCCTTTCTCCTTCCTGCATTCATTTCTACACAGATGAACCTGCAAACAGGGCTTTAGAGATATGCCACTGCGAGGAAGAAGGGAGGAGGAGGATCTACAGAAGAAGACTTTTCTATGTAACATCTGAACTGAATGGATGCATGTAGAATAGAGCTACTGACATGTCCCACAGCATAAGATACAGCGACTGACATGTCCCACAGCATAAGACAGGAAGTATAGAACTACACATGTTGATGTAGGGCTCTAAATCACTTGGTGATGGTGCTGCACAAGAGGACAGTACCAGTACCATTGGCTCTTGTGTGATTGCACACTGTATGCCACTTCCATTGGGAATTATTAAAGCAGCATGTGGTATGCAGTAATGAAAGAGTCAGTAGTATCAGGATTGCACTCTCGCCAGGTGATTTAGAGGCCTGCAGCAGCATGGGCTGTTCTGCATTGCCCATGTTACACTGTGGGACATGTCAGCCACCGATAGAAAACCAGGCCTGGTAGGCAGAAAGCTTAACCTTTGGCTTGATCAGGCTGTGTATTACCCCTGCTAACTTGGCAAAGATGCACTTTTAATGTGGCGATTCTCTTTATTTAGCAGGGGGAGAGTAACTGGCCCTATCCACCCACAGCACAGTACCTCCAGTGACTGTTGCTGGTGTCTATCTTATGTTTCTTTTTAGATTGTGAGCCCTTTGGGGACAGGGAACCATCTTATTTATTTATTATTTCTCTGTGTAAACCACCCTGAGCCATTTTGGGAAGGGCAGTATAGAAATCAAATCAATAATAATAATATTATTAGAAAGAGACAATTAGAATACTAAAAAAAATATACAGAACAGAAAATTTCCTATCTCTGCTCCAGGAATGCACCCTTGTTGGCAGCCAGCCAGAATGCTCACTAAAAGGACTACAAGACAATAAAGAAATTGCTGGTGAATACACATCCTACTATGTAAGGGTGTGAGGATTGCTCAGCACCATCACATAGGGGGTCTGCAGCATACCAGTCATGAACATTGACTGGAGTGACCTGGAACTTCCCTTCTCAGGGAAGAGACCTACATTTAGGCTGGCTTTTTGGGCTGCTGAGTGGTCCAAGGTAAGCCTCTTTCCATACATGACTGCTTATTCTGTTTCTAGGTGTAGTGGTCAGCCTCTCCTCCCTCTAAAGAGGGAATTATTACCATTGTTTTATGTATTTTAACCTGTGATTTTAATGTTGGGATTTGTACACTGCTTAGAGATTTACATATCAGGCGGAATAATAATAATAATAATAATTTTAAAAAGAGTTAACAGAGAGTGAACCCTTCTCCACTGACAGGCTAGTGAACTTCAGGGCAACCAATCTATACACCCGGTGGGTGGGAGCTAAAGAGAGGTTGCTGGGAATTCTTGAAACATGGGTGGGCGGTCCTTGTTGGAGAGAAGCACGCGCAGAAAGGCTTTAGTGAGGGGCATGGAATTTCCTCCCTCATGGCAGAGGCCAGCATGAAGATTTCTCTCACTGAGTGACTCTGCAGATTCTTGAAAGACAAGATTTCAGGAAGCTTGATTCTCAACCGCAATTTTGGTGAATTTTCAAGGAAAAGGGTATTCATCTTAGGGAACAGTTTGTTTAGTGAGACTGCATGTTAGGAATTTTTATTTCTCTGTGTGTGTGCGCTCTGCATATCCCTGATACTGTTCTATTACAGTTTACCTGCAATGTAATTAAAATAAGAAACACTAGCCTACGCTTAACCAAACTAGGGCATTGCAAAAGACTCTAAAACATCTAAGTGTACCTAAATGCAACCTAAACTGAAGCCTAAGACAACCTATTTTTGTAATCTATTAAGTATTTTGAGTGTATCTAAGAAAGCTAGAAACCTCAGATGGAAGCAGTCTGTAGTCACTGAATAAAACTGGTCCCCCTGCCAGCCTCTCAGAGTTGGTTTTGAATTTAAGAAAAAGGGAGGGCGGAAAGGGGATTTCTCTGCTGCAAAAGTGTCCTCAAGTGCCCAGGAGCTATCAGTTTTCTTATCACATGTAGGCCTACACATGGATGGTTTTTGTACTTATCCAATAGCAAAATAAAGAAGAGTTTTTCCTGGAATTCCACCCCAAGCCCAGGGAGGTTCAAGCTCTGTCGATGAGGGATGGCGGCGGTAGCATTTTAATTCTACCGGAAATATAGATTAGAGCTATGAGAAGCCCAGCCAGGCAGCTTGCCAGAGATGATTCAGCATTTCTCCCCCTCATGTGAGCTGCTCTGAGACAAAGGCTTTAATCCGCTGCACTAGGGCAGGCAGCATTTATTAGAGCCCTGCTCTGTCCACTGGGGTTAAGGCTGCAACATCACAATTTGCAGTCCCTGCCTAGGCATTAATCTTCTTTCTGCTCATCCTTATGGCATTTTCCTTTCTTAAGAGTTCTTGGTTTTCTGTCCCCTTCATCAAGCAGAGTGGTTTTATATATGGAGCCAGGCAATACCTCCGGCAGTGTTGGACTCAGAGCTGGGAGATCTGGGTGGCCTTGGGCAGGTCTCTACCTCCTCTTGACCTAACCTACAGCACAAAGTTGTGAGGAAAACTTCATGCAAATTGCCCCATGCTCCTTGGAAAAAGAGTGGGATACAGATGTGACTGGTAAATAAACTATTTGGGGTTCTGTGTTAATGCCTACAGGGAACTGCCTTCTGTGCAGAAATTTGATAATGTGTGAATTGGTCCTGACATCAAGTTATGATTCCACAGTGGATTGAAAGATCTTGCTGCAGGCAGAGTGTTCTCTCTCTCTCTCTTTTTTTTAAAAAAAGTAGATTTAATTAAAAATTAATTGGAAACAAGTTTAACTATTAAAATGGTACAGCCCAGTGAATAATGGATGGGATTTTAAAACACTGCTTTTTAACTGCCCAGCAGGAACACATGTCTGCAAACTGGGGTTTTATGGGTCATGCATTAATTATTCTTGTGGCTGCATTCTTTGTTTCTCTGCCTGCTCCCAACAATAGAAGAGAGACTCTAGGATTTTGTGTCAGTGGGTTAGTGGTGATACATGGAAAGTGTAGCCCCCACCTCCATGTTTTGGGGTGGGGGCATACCTCTTTATATGTATGGTACAATATAGTTGATTCAGATGCCTTTGAATGTGTATTGTTGAGCCTGACTGATTGGAGAATTTTGCCTTTTTAAAGAGATGAATGCTTCCTGTGTTAGTCCTGTGTAGCAAAACCAAGAGAGTCTTGTGGACCTTAAAGACTAACACATTTATTTTGGCATAGACTTCATAGCTTTCATGAAGTGGATGAGCTCACTTGATCAGATAAATGAAGTGATTTCCTCAACTGGCAAGTGTGTACGTACACACACACACACACACACACACACACACGAAGAGAAAAACAGTTGAGGGCTGTGGAATGCACAAGATGCAGTTTGAGATCCTTATATATAGTATAGGAATGGATACCTGCCCGACTAGGCAAATAAATTAGCACTAGTAGTGAGATGGGAACAATGTTTTCCTATAAAGTCTAAATGAGTTGATCCAGATCTGTGAAAGATGGAACAAGAAGACTGGAATGTGAGAAGTACAGGGGATGACATTCTTATGTGAAGCTAAGCATATGGGATAAGCACAGTGATAATTTGCATCATATGTCATCAGGATATAGCAGGCGAAGGAGAGGCCCTTGGGGACAGAGGCTGCTTCTAAGCTGGCCATGAACAGGGTGGCATACTGTGGAGCCATGCAAGTGCCCATGGCAGTGCCATTGACCTGAAGATACAGGTGGTGTCTCCAAAACTGAAAACTGAGTGAGGCCTCATATTCTTTTTGTGTTGCTGGAGGTTATTTTATTATTTATCTATTTATTTGATTTCTATACCGCCATTCCAAAAGTGGCTCAGGACGGTTTACATTAAAATTAAAACAAGTAAAATCAATTAACAGTTAAAACCAGAAACTATAAAAACAACATAAAGCCACTAACAGTTAAAACATTTAAAAACAGTTTTTTAAACCCTGAAAGGCCAGGCCAAACAGATAAGTTTTAAGGGCAGTCCTGAAGGCCACTAATGAACTCCGATTACGGATTTCTGCCGGGAGTGCATTCCACGGCCCAGGAGTGGCTACAGAGAAGGCCCGCCTCTGAGTCACCACCAGATGTTCTGGTGGTAACTGAAAATGGACCTCCTCAGATGACCTTAATGTGTGGTGGGGAGCATGCAGAAGAAGGCACTCTCTAAGATAACTTGGACCTAAGCCATTCAGGGCTTTAAAGGTAATAACCAGCACTTTATATTTTGCCCAGAAACATATCAGCAGCCAATGTAACTGTTTCAGAACAGGCATAATATGGTCTCTGCCCCAGAGACCAATCTGGCTGCTGCATTTTGAACTAACTGAAGTTTCTGAACTATATACAAACGCAGTCCCACATAGAGTGCACTGCAATAGTCAAGCCTGGAGGTTACCAGGTGATGCACCACAGTTTTGAGGTCATCCTCTTCAAGGAATGGGTGCAGCTGTCAAATCATCCGAGGCTGATGGAAGGCACTCCTGGCCATAGCTTCTACCTGAGATACCAGGGTGAGGCCTGGGTACTCCCAAGCTGCATACCTGCTCCTTCTGGGGGAGTGCAACCCCATCCAGCACAGGAAGCTCTAACTCATCCCTCAAATTCTGATCACCTACAATGAGCACCTCTGTCTTGCTTGGATTCAGTTTCAATTTGTTATCCCTCATCCAGCCCATTACTGTCTGTAGGCAGGCATTTAGGGAATGAATGCCATTTCCTGATGGTGTAGATGAAAAGGAGAAGTAGATTTGGGTGTTATCATCATACTGATAACACCCAGCACCAAATCTCCTGATAACCTCACCCAGCAGTTTCATGTAGATAATAAAAAGCATTGGTGACAGAATGGAGCCCTGAGGGACTCCATATAACAGTTCCTGTTTTGAGGAGCAACTGTCACCATGCTCCACCATCTGCAATCTACCCAAGAGATAGGAGTGGAACCAGTGCAAAGCAGTTCCCCCTATCCCCAACTCCTCCAGGTGATCCAGAAGGATACCATGGTTGATGGTATCAAACACTGCCGAGAGATCCAGAAGAACCAGCATACTCCCTCTGTCGATTCCCCGGTAAAGGTTATCCATCAGGCTGACCAAGGCTGTCTCAACCCCATAGCCAGCTCTAAATCCAGTTTGAAATGGGTCTAGATAATCTGTTTCCTCTAAAACTGCTTGGAGTTGGTCGGCCACCACCCTCTCAATCACCATGCCCAACCAAGGGAGATTGGAGACTGGCCTATAATCCATGGCTAAGAGGCTTCTTAAGAAGAGGTCTAACCATTGCCTCCTTCAAACAAGGAGGTACCCTCCCCTCCCTCAATGAAGCATTTATAATATTAACCAGGCCACCTCCAACAATCTCCCTGCAAGATAGAAGCAGCCAAGTTGGGTAAGGATCCAGAGAGCAAGTGGTGTGCCACACCGCCCCAAGCAGCTTGTCCACATCCTTATGAGTCACAGATTGAAACTGATCCATTCTAATACTGCAAGAGGGATTGCTGGACACTTCCTTCATAGACCCTGCAGAAGTAGTGGAGTAGTAGTAGTCAGCCTGAATACAGGAGATTTTGTCTGCAAAGAACCCATCGCAGCAGAATGTCTCTGGTGACTGATTTAAGGCAGCTTAAATTGGCTATTCCGTCAGCTATTAAAGTATTTTTTTTGGCAAAAGTTGTATCCCAGTTGTTTGGAGCACATTTTGTGCTTATCCGAATTATAGTCCTCATGAGGAGGTTCAATCTATATTTTTGAGGGTCGTTTTTCTAGTTCCGTGTTGTGTCTCCAACACATCATTACATTTAGAAATTCGGATCTCAACTGAGGCTTGAGCTTGGTTGTACAGTTTAAGTTTATGGTTAAAATCGATTTTCTCCCAGCTGGTCTGGCTCCATTAACTTTGCTGGATTCATTTCAAACTAGTTGGAAGAGGATTCTGCAAAAAAAAAAAAAAAAAAAAAAAGGCTAAGTTATGGTTTCTCTCCTCCTTATTTAAGATTGCTGGGATATCTAAAAGCCAGAATGGCTATTAAACAATGCATCTGGGATATAGAGCTGCAAAGGGATCAGGGTTTGGCCTCAATCTATAACACTTTAGGGAGCTCTGAATACAGGTCCACTCCAGCTAAGTATCTTTTAAAATCTTACAATTTTGAAATATTGAAGAGCGTTTATGCTGACACATTGCAATGTGCTTCCTGCTAAATTATTTGAAGGAAGATTTCAGGATATTTTCCATGACAACTGTACCTGCCCCTGTGGCTCAGGTATAGTGGAAAGAGTGACTTCATTCTTTGGTATTGCTATTTTTATTGGGATATTTGCCTTACTTTTATTATAATTATTATCACTAAATATCAGGGTAGATTAGATGAGTTTTATTTTTCCTTACTACTATCTGACTGGGATTCCCTTATTACTGATATTTTCCCCCAAATTTGTGGCTACTGCCATTATTACTCATTGCAAGATAATTTACGTGTGTCTTTTAGTTACCATATATGTGTTCTATATGCTTATGTATGTATTATATTTTGCTAGTCTATTGACTGTGATAAAGATTGATGATGACTGCTTGAGTGATTGTGTGATCAGTGTGACACTGAGTGATGACAACTGATTGAGTGAGGACAAAGTGGCGAAACTTGGTAGCCAGACATGCTGTGGTATGATATTCCTGATAGTTTGTTATCCTTTCCTTTCTTTTTTTGGTGAGAGGTTGTTGGTGTATATTATACTTCATATCAATGGTTGCCAGGATGGTGTTTTTTGGGAGATTATCTATGGATTATAGTTTCCTCAGGAGCTCAGGGGTATCCTACTAGAAGTGCTGGTGGCATGTGTATTGAATCGATGTAGCCTGGCATTACTACTGTGATAGTGCTGATGTCTGAAACAATAAGGCATCCAGCATTACTTGGTTTATCTTGGGTAATAAATGGAACACCCCTTGTTGAGGCACCATCTATAGGAAATCCCTTCATAAGGAGGAGAGCTGGTCTTGTGGTAGCAAGCTTGAATTGTCCCCTTTGCTAAGGAGGGAGATGCTGCATGTCTCCTATCTATAGTTGTTATGTACCCCAACCTTGGACTTAAATGTACAACTCAGAAGTATGTGGAATATAGGCCTGTGTCTGATTTCACTTTATATTAAGAAATGAATTAACTCCTGAACTCAAGGTGAACTGGCATACTGCTCTCCCTGCTCTGCGAAGGGAGGAGGCAATCCAGCATTGTATTGTAAAAATGGATATGCAAGGAAACACAAAAGCCAGGCCTGAATGCTGAATGCTATATCCATATGCTAAAATGCCACTGACTACTAGATGTCTTTGGAAGAGGCCAGGGGCTGAACTCCTCTTTCCTGTTGCAAGAAATCTATGGTAATCGTTGTCAATGATGGCTCTGCTATGCCCAAAGGGGATTACTCAGTTGCTGTCTATAGAAATTCCACCCTAAGAAAATACCTGTAATTCTTACCTCACCGACAGGATGCTTCTGCCCTAGCTAAATGTATTGAACGTCTCACCTTTTTATGTCACTTTAAATATTCTCTTGTTTTAATTACATACCAGATAGAGGTACACAAGAAATAATGTAATTGCTACACAAATAGATCTAATTCTCTCACTAACTCCTGACTTTTAACACCTTTTGGGACCAGGCTAGCACATCTGGGACAAGAAAAAGGGCCCATTTGCTCAGAGATGCAGATTTGTTTTGGGCAATGTTCCCCCTCCCTTCTAAGCGCACAGTTTACAGAAGATGAGATTCAGATCTCTCTCAACTGGCCAATATCCTGAATAATTAAAAAAAAAAAAACATTGTCCAGAAGGTAGCAGCAAGTTGTCACCTTTTTGGGGGACCCAGGAAAAGATGAGATTTGAATAGGTTCTATGAAAGATCAAAGGAAAATACACTATAAAGAAGGAGGCTACTAGACAGAGAGTCAGCAATCTTGTGCCTACAGCAAGATTTGCTCACAGCAATGCCAGAGTTTGCTGCTAAGCTGCGGGGCTAGAAGCAGGACTTCTGTCCATGGACAGGAACTGTCTCCTACAAGCAGTCTTGTGCCTACGGGCAATCTTTTGCCTAGAACTGCTCAACAAAGATCCCAGAGTTTGTTGCTAAGCCGCGGGGCAGAAGCAGGAACTCTGTCCATGGACAGGAGCTGTCTGTGACTTCTATTGACTCCCCAGCCATGGTGCTCTGGCTCTCAGCCGTGATCTGAGCAACTGCAAACGCTCCTGTCTCCCACCAAGTGCCTCGCTCCTTCAAACTGAAAAGATCTCCGCTCTCAAGTCTCTGATCCTAGTAAATATGCTGCTCCTACAAGCCTGGAATCCCCTCATCCCTTCCCCTTCTCCTGCCTCCTTCTCCTCCCCCCCTTTTCCTCTACTAATCTCCCCAAACCATGCCAGCCCTCAGCTTTCCTTTTCCCCTTTTCCATCTGTATCTGAATTATATTAGGCTCTAGGAAGATTTAATACACACACATATGGTAGTTAGGAACACTGGTTGTGGTTTGGATGCTCTGTTTAAATGCAGTTAGTAATATTGATAGAGTGTTCTGCTTTCTGCTAGATTACGTTGTTACTCTTTTATACTCAATAAAACCCATTGAATCTTTTAGGATTGGTTTGATCTCCTTTCTTCCTTGCACCCAGATCCTACATGGTCATCATATAAAAGAACTTGGTCACTTGGTGACACTATGAGCCAGGCCTAATTTGGTATGCTAGCTAATAAGCAGATTTAGTATAGAAATCAGGCCTGGACTGTAACATAGTGCTTGATTCAGGCTGTTTTATAGTGAATTGTTTATGTGGATGCTGGACATCAAGGACCCAGTCTGGGAGCCAGAGAGTCAGAGGATTCTGCTGTTTTAATACACTTTTTTGGTACAGTAACTAGCTGCATTTTGTCTCTGTTCTGCTGTCAGTAGAATCATTTCTTTCTTGAAGACCTCCTTGCAAAAATATTTAATATCCCTACAATCAGGCTCGGTACTGTATATGCCAATGTAACACCGATTTTCAAAAAAGGATCCAGAGGGGATCCGGGAAATTACAGGTTGGTTAGCTTAATGTCTGTTCCAGGCAAATTGATGGAATACATTCTCAAGGATAAAATAGTTAAGCATATCGAAGAACAGGCCCTGCTGAAGGAGAATGGCTTCTGTAAAGGTAAATCTTGTCTCACCAACCTTCTGGAGTTCTTTGAGAGTGTCAACGGGTAAAGGTGATCCAGTTGACACAGTATACCTGGACTTCCAAAAAACTTTCAACAAAGTCCCTCATCAAAGATATAAGAACATAAGAACTGCCCTGCTGGATCAGGCCCAAGGCTCATTTAGTCCAGCATTCTGTTTCGCACAGTGGCTAACCAGGAGGTGGTCTATTTTTTCTCCTTTTCAAAAAGCCTTGGTGTGTGTGTGTGTGTGTGTGTGTGTGTGTGTGTGTGTGTGTGAGAGAGAGAGAGAGAGAGAGATATGTGGTGATCCAGTACACTTGACATTTGCAAACAACATGCTTGACATGGGCAAATCCCCACGTTGATTCCAGCTAGTCCAAGCAGCTGAACAAGGACTAGTAGGATCCATGGGTGGCACACCTAGAAGAGTGAGTGTTGTGCAAAATCCCTGAGGTGGTTGGATCTGTCCCTTGTGGTATCCCTCCCACTTCTGGTTTTACACTTTGGAATAACATGAGAAGACTCCTGCTGGATCAGACCAAGAGGTCCATCTACTAGAGCATTCTGCTTCCCACAGTGACCAATCGGGTTTCTCTGGGAAGCCCACAAACAGGGCACAGTGGAACAGGAAAATCAGCAGTGGGACCAGCTGCTATCCTGACCAGCTCACAATTTTCCTACAGCTTTCTACTTCTTGGGTATATCTCAATTGCCAGATGTGTCTGTGAGGTGCATTGGCTTCCACTGTTTTGGTTAGGGCTGCAGCATGCTGCATTGTCTGTGCTGGAGAATTTGTGTTGCAGCCTAGAGCAGCTGCTGGCTCTATCACCTTGATGCTTACAAGGATAGTAGCTCAGTGCTAGAGCATCTGGTTTGTATGCAGAAGGTCCCAGGTTCAGTCCTTGGTATCTCCACACAGGGCCTGCTCGGAAACAAGGAGAGCTGCTGCTAGTCAAACATCCATATGGGAAATGAACTTCTGAATGCAGCTATTCAGTCACTAGAGGGGGATAGAGTCACATTGCCAGCGGCAGGTGATATGAAGAGTGTCTGTGCTTGCCTGGAGAGGAGCAGATCCATGGCTGGGGGTTAGAACTCAGCCAAGAGGGAATCCAGTGCAAAAAGCAGGACCTGCAGCTGCTCTGCTTTGGAGACTCTTGGGGATGGCGGAGGAGAATGGCGGTACCCTGTCCTTTGCTAAAGCACGTCTTGTTCACCCAGACGGTTTGAATCGATACTAAATGTAATTACTTTAACAAAGGAAAATCCATGCTAGCCTTGAATGTTCAGCCATGCTCCAAGGAAGATGATGTTTTGTTACTAAGTATCAGGACATAAATATTTGATGCCTAAGAGAAGGCCACTGTATGAATTATGGAAATGTTCCAAAAGGAACACAAGCCATTATTGCTGGAAGGCCATTTTGCTGCCATAAGAGGAAGGAGTGCCCCCTGGGCAGCCCTGATTGCTCTGTGAGGGTGTTCCTGGGGAGTCCAGGCTGCGCCACGCACGTCATAGTCTGGTGCTTGGGCTCCCAGCTTGGGAGGGTGAGGCTCAGCTCCCTGTACTGTCACAGCTGTGTAGCACCATTCCAAGCAGAGTTACTCAGAAGGAAGCCTCACTGAGTGCAACGGGGGTTTACCACTTGTAAATGGGCATGCAGGCTTAGCTAAGTCTTGCTTGCCTTAGGGTCTTTCCACACAACCAGCTGTTTGCACAACAAATGCACTTATTTTTTCATGCAGTCCATAAGGCCAGCTTTATCATGAATTGTGATGAAGTCAGCCACTTCAGGCAGCAGATTGTGACCAGCTCTCAGGACAGGCATAGCGGCTCACCCAGCACCCCTCTTATGGCTGGCTTGCGGAGGAAAGGAAGGTGCAGTGGTACCATGCTGCTTTTTCTAGAGGGCAAAATGTTTGAAAAGAAAGAAGGAACTGGAGGTGCAGTTTTTAAACTGTGGTCATTCTCTTAGTGTAGTGGTTAGAGTGTTGGACTAGGGCCGGGAAGACCCGGGTTTGAATCCCCGTTCAACCATGAAACTCACTGGGTGACTCTGGGCCAGTCATGTATCTCTCAGCCTAACCTACCTCACAGGGTTGTTGTGAGGATAAACATAACCATGTACACAGCTCTGAGCTCCTTGGAGGAAAAGCGGAATATAAATGTAAAAAACCCCTATCTCTATGCTTGCTAGATAGTGTGGTTGTTCTCACAACCAGTGCTACCCAGGTAAGGCAGTGCTAGCCCTAACCCTAGCCCAGGTTTGAAACGTGAGCTGAAAGTGAGGTAGGAGGAAACTTATGCACCTCCTACCTCACTGTCTAGTTGTTTGGCTGCTTGTGCTGCCAGCAGCGCCTGCTGGGCTGCCAGCAGCCATCCTGGCCATAGAGGCTAGGGGAAGGAGCAGCCGAGAAACAGGGAGATGTCCCAGTGCACTGCGCTGCTCACTCAGTGCATTGTGGGATATCTAATGGCCTGGCTGTCTTCCCCCCATCTCCTGCTCACCGCGTTGGTCGCTGCCATTTCGCTCATGTGGGCATGTGAGCAGCAGAGCCCTCTGCAGGCTCAGATCATGTGTGGGGGGGGGGGGGTGGCAGGTAGGCTCTCTTGAGATATATATCACTGTCATTTGGGCAGTGAACCTTAAGTCTAGCCTATCTATCTATCTATCTATCACACACACACACACACACACACACACACACACACACACACACACACTTACTTTTCTCCAGAGCTTTTAATTGTATAAGTTAACACATAAAAGGGAACTGCAACAAAAAACATTTTGACATATATATGTCAGCTTCAGTGTTCTATGTCCCACTGTCTAAAATTCACACTCTTATATCCACAGCTTTCCTCAACCTAATTAAACACCTGGTTAATATGCAACAGAAAGGGGAGGAGAGAGGAGGGGAAGACTGATCACTCACAGCTATGCCTATTTATCACTGATACTGAGAGAGAGAGAAAAAAAAACCTGGGAGAGGGACGGTATGAACCAAAAATGTGACTTGCACCCTTTAATGGCCTATGTACTTTAAGTTTTCTTTTATTTCTTTTTTGCCATTGTCCTCAGGCCATAGTTTATCCAAATAAAATGCTTCCCTTATCTTTCTTTTAAGTGTACAATGTTCAGATTCTAAAATGCTTACTTTGAGAGGCATTGTTATTCCATTATATTTGTTTTTCATATGTATTGACCATGGTTTTTCCTTGTTTATATATTTAGAGTCTACTGGATGTTCTTTGAATCTGGTAACCAGATGTTTTCCTGTTTCTCCTAAGTAATTTTCACCACATTCTCCACAAGTGATTTTATAGACAACCCCTTTCTGTTTGAATGGGAAAATAGGGACATATGGGCAGGTATGTATCTAGCATTGCCAGCATTGTAGAAATTCTACAGATGGGCAAACATTGGTGAAAAGCTGCTGGAGACAGTAAAGGACTAGTGGCATCCACTGCATCTTCTTTCTAACAATCTGATTTCCAACTATGCAGGAGAGAAGGTCAAGGCAATTCAGCAGTCAAACTTCACACACATGCCCTGCCAGCCCATTAGATGAGTCTAGTGGTCAAGGCCATTATATAGAAATAATTGAAAGTGGGCAATCTCCAGGCAACAATACAAGAATGATGCAGTTGCTTTAGCAACTTTTCTGCTGTTCATTGTACTCCAGGTAAGTAAAGGACCCATCTTGCTTGTATGCCATTAACCGAAACAGGAAGAGAGTGGAAGACTGCATTTCACATGTCTGAGTACCTTTGCAGAAATGAACTGTGAATGGACAGCTGTACAAACACATTGAGGATTCAGAATCACCATAGGCCAATGCTTGCAAATGTGGGATTTAATAGAAATACTACTAAAAATATAGCAGGTGTATGCAGAAATGTTGCTTACTGAATTAATTATCTTCTTGTGGTCTTTAGAAAATGGTTGAAGCACTTTACCAAATGATCATCAACAACAAATATTTATATACTGCTTTTCAACAAATGTTTCTAAAGTAGTTTACGTAAGAAATAACAAACAAACAAACAAGATGGATCCCTGTCCCCAAAGGTCTCATAAACACAAGATAGACACCAGCAACAGTCACCGGAGGTACTGTGCTGGGGATGGATAGGGCCAATTACTCTCCCCCTGCTAAATAAAGAGAATCACCACGTTAAAAAGGTGCCTCTTTGCCCAGTTAGCAGGTGTGGGAGTTGGCCTTGAAATAGTTACCATAATAGATGTGGGTCTTGAAACAGATACCCTAATGTCATCTTTGAGTGTTTCACTTTTTGTTTTTTTTATCCCAGTTTTCAAGAGGATTTGTGTAATATGTGAGGGCAGATGGGTACTGATGGTAGGACAAACCAGAACTGGGAAGGGACTGGGCTGGATAGCTACAAAGAGCAGTTAATGGGAGCTCGATGGCAAGGCAATCAAATCATAGCTAGATGTCCAAGGTGTTGGAAGTTAAAGGACTTTGCGCTGTCTCTTTGCCTCAGACAGTGGAGGACAGACTAGTAAGTCAGAGGGCTAGGGGGTCAAGACATTTGTCATCCCTTCTCCACTGCTCTGATGCTATCCCTTTGAAATGTAGATTGCTACTCTTAGGGGATTCAACTTCCTTCCTTCCTCTCTCTCTTCGCTACCTGCCCGCCTACCTTGCAACATGGCAAGCTTCTCTCCCTGCACCATATGTGCAGAGAGGATGCAGAATCCATCTGCATCCAGCTAGATAGATAGATCAGAGATCCTAACTCCTCACTTTCCTGTCTAGAATGGAGTTCCTTAATAAATGCCTTTTATATTGATTTGAAACCATGAATTGGCTCCAAGTTACCTTACTCTCAGCACACATGCACGCCTAACTAAATTCCGCTGTGTTGTGCCTCTGTGCACTCTGCTATAATGAGAAAGGGATTCTCTCACCACAGAGAATTTCCAACACAAGGGCCAAACTAATGTTGGTTTAAGTCTTTGAGTCGGGAGAATATGCTTGATGTTTACAACTTAAATAGCAGCTGTGGGGCCCCCAGTCAGGACTGGGACCATGGCATAGGGAGTGTTACCCTTTTGCCCCTACTGTGGGTCTGGTCCAGATTGCCACCTTGCAGTTGCTATTTTCCTGGGAAGGAAACTTCCATTGGTGTTAGATAGTATGTGTGGGAGTCCTGATGCAGACTGAGACCATGGTGGGGGCAAAGGGCGGACCTCTTCCTCCTGTCCATGTCTACAAGGCTAGCTGAAGACCCATGATCAGAGTCCAGGGCAAAGTACAACTACGCAGTTGGTTGGAAGCAGGGGCTGCACCAGCAATGGTCAGGCCCTGAATGAAGAGTTTTTATGGGATCCTGAAGCCTCACCCCTTCCTGGAACTCAGGCTGGCCCAGATCTGAGGGAGGCACTTGAGCTGGCCTCCTCTTTTCCTGAGTAAATCCATTGAGAGGGGGCTTTGAGCAGCTAGGCAAGTACTTTGCCTCTGATGCTGGAGATTGGTGAGGTGTTGCTACTACTTCTGGGGTAGGGCTGCCATATGGAAAAGAGGCCAAGTCTCCCGCACCTTTAAGAAGTGCACAGAAGAGGGAATTTCAGTGGGAGCAGCTTTTCTTCCCCCTGCATGACAAGCTGCACCTGCTGAAATTCCCTCTTCTGTATAGCTCTGAAAGGTACAGGAGACCTGTCCTCCTGTCCATATGGCAGCCCTATCCATGGAGGAGGGGCCCTGAGAATGGGACAAGAGTCTTGCAGTGGGGCACTGGATCCTTGGAGCTCTTGTGTGTATCCAAAAGAGTAAGAGGGTGGGCTCTGATTGTTCAGGGTATGTTGGAGGGGCTTCAATAGCAACCATAAGTGAGCAATCAGGATTGGGACCATGGCATGGGAAGGTATTCCAACCCCTTGGCTTCAGACCCCAAGGAGGCCCTTTCAGGAGAAAACTCCAGCTGAGACCCCCTCTTAGGAGAAAACCCCAGCTGAGGGCACTTTTGTCAGGCCTGGGGGTCTCAGCTGGGGTTTTCTCCTGAGAGGGCCTCCTTGGGGTCTGCTATTGAAGTTATTTTTAAAAATCATGTTCGTACTAGTCACAGGCTTAATGTAATGTATAGTTTTGCCCCCAGACTGAGGGTGGTTTCTTTTTTCTTTTTAAAGAAACAGGATGTTTAGATAGGCCTTCTGGTCAGTCACAAGGTCAGGATGATAGCTAATCCTCCTGGACTTGAGGATGCTCAGCTGCATATGTTGATCCCTTGGAAAGGTCTAACAATTTACCTGACCTCCTGGGATGGCAAAAACATAGAGATTTGGATCCAAAGGAACCAGGATCTAGCCTCCTCTCCCAAGGAGAGGACAGGAGTAATCTGATTGGAAAGCCTTAAAGATGAGAGGCTCGTATTACCAACATTTATGAAATGTGGAGGCTGAACGTTTATAAAATGTGGAGGCTGAACGATAAATGACTAAAATCTCCTCTTAGCAGCATTTGTACTTGTTAATATGTAAAGATTTTTCTCTAATTGCCATGTCAGGAGCAGAGGGAACATGTGTCCACTTGCTGTCACAGTAAATTTAACTGCACTTTCAAAAAGGAGTGAAAAAGAGATAATTTACTATTACCAAATGGTTGCTGGGGGTAAAAAAATAGAATAAAACTCACACATTTCAAAATGTAAACTGTAAGAAAGTGTCTGTTCCTTCTTCCCCTCTGGAAATCTTTAGATTTCATGTTTGTGAAGATGATCACATTTCAGGAGTGGTGTACATCAATGGAACTGGGGCACATTTTTCTTTTTTGATCTTCCCTCCAGCCACATGTAGAATAACAGATGGGACTACAGCATGCAGGAAAAGGGATTTCCTGGCTCGATAATTTGCTCACTCACATACACAAGGACATTTTATGTGATGTAAAGGACTCCAGGGCCTCAGTTCATACTGTGGTTTAATTCAGACAGAGTCTCCAAAAGAGTTTATAATGAGAAAGATAAAATTTCCTCAGAGCTCCATTTTACAGATGGGGAACTCATTGAGTTGTCTAAAGTTATTCCGAACAAAATAGTGGGAATTGCATCAAGCTTTTTTCAGGTCCCAAATCTAGCAATTTTACAAGTCTGCCTTGGAATAACATAATTTTGGGGCATCAAAATTGCTGTCTGTATATTCCATTCTTCTGCAGCAAAGCAAGCATAAGTTAGCCTGATGCTTCCCCTTTGGTTGATGTGTTGCCCTAAAGCTTTTTGATGAAAAGCATAGGCAATGAACATTCATATTTGCCCTTTCTGACCTGAATGACTGCACAGCAGTTCATATGGGCAGAAAGATTACCTATCCTGTTGCTTAACCTGACTTACCCTTCCAATGTGGATCCTTTTTTTAGTATTCTGCTATCATCAGACTAGGTGTACAACTGATCCCTGACATTTTGCTAGTCCACACTTCAGATTTTAAAACACTGGTCTTTCTCTCATCTTCTGAAGGGTAAATATGCTTGCATTTGATCCTTACTGCCTCTTCTCACAGGCCTTGATTCCTGCATTTATTGAAGCTTTGTTCATCCTCCTGAACTTTCCCTAGTTTCTTTACATTCTTCCTGTGATGCCCAAAGTGAGCATGATATTCAGATATGACATTTCTACTAGTATATTGAATGTTCTATGTCCCAGCATTTAAGCTTTTTTCTAAAGCCTTTTATTGTTTACTCACATGTTGTTGTTAATAATATATATCTATATTCAGGAGAATTAGAGGCACTGAAATCTAAAGATTTACTGTCCTTTATGTTGATAGCAGCTAGATTAATCACAGCCAAAAATTGGAAAGAGAGGGAGTTATCTCTGGAGGACTGGTGCAACAAATTCTGATATATTGCAACAACCAAAAAACTGACTTATTTTTTAAAGATACGAAAAGGTGTAATTCTATCCCAATCTTTTATTATGATATGGCAGGGTCACAAGGAGGGGACAACCCAATTCATTCAAGTTTGGAAAGATATGTTTGTTTAAGAATGACATTGCAGAGTGTTATATGTTTAATGTTTTGTAGTCATAGACTTGGTCCTCTTCTTTCTTTTTAATGATGGTATTTATAAATGTATTGTAATAGTGTCTGGTGATTTTAAATAAACATCTTTTAAAAAAAAAATGTATATCTGTATATAAAGCTGCTTGGCCCTCACTGACTGACATGAAACTCCCAGACTAAACCATAAAAGATAGAAACATGCCATTTTTGCAAGTAGGTTCCAGACCTCGCTCACACTACCAGAAAAATTGAAATCCTGGGAAAATTGATTAATTTGCCAGAAAATGTGGGAAATTCTCCCATTGGAAAAGCACAGGGAATGATATCTTCTGACAAACTTTGATGATTCTCTTGGGTACATTTTGAAACAAAGTCCAGACTTTCACTGAATTATGAAGCAAAGAACTCTCTCTCTCTATATATATATTCAGTTCATTGCATTTCAATCCATGTCAGATTTGCATGAAAATCACTTAAGGTTTCTCATGTTTTTCAATTTCTTAAGTGATGGAGAAATATATATTTTTAAACACATAAACTCTTCTGCACATAAATTACCAATGAGTGAAGGGAGAGTGCATGGTCACTCTGTGGTGCAGGAGGAATGCCTGCAAGCCTGGTTTACTAGTATATAATCTATATATATGAAACAATGTATAACAAAATTAATTCTTAATAATATAGAAGTCAACTTATATTCTTCTTGAATCTAGACCATGTTTCATAATATTTCTCTTCTAAATCTAAACAATATTTCCCAAATGGGAAGTCTAGATGCTCCACTGGCTTGTAGAAATGTTTTGAGAAGGTTGTTGGACTTCCTGGTAAGCAGTGGGTCCAAGCAGCCTTAGTCTGACCTCCTACTGGCTCTTGTGTGCTACAATGCATTCATCCAACACAGCGCACCATCTGAAAGACTTATGCACCTTCCACCTTTTCTGTGCTATAGCTTTTCACTCTTTATTATAGTTATATAGTCTCACTGTATTTATCACTTAGGCGTTTATGCAATTATGCCTCTTTGTGCCTTTTATCCCTTTTTATCCTTTTAATGCCTTTTATACCCTTATGTCTTGTATGCCATTTAATGTTGTTTTATGCCCTTCTATGCTTAAATGCTTTTTAACATTTCCTTGGGCTTTTAACGTATCAGTATGCATTATACTTCGTACTGTATTGTCTGGCGGGGGCCCTTGCTGGCTTTACTGGCTCCAGCATTCCCTTGGCAGCCAAGGCCAAAGAGGCCCCAGGTGGGGCAGGCGGCCAGGCAGAACAGCCCCATGAGCGGCCAGCCAAGACACTGTAGGACCAAGGAGCTGGGCTAGAGGGGCTAGTAAGGGTGGGGGTGAGCAAAGGAGGAGGCAGTAGTAGAGAGAGGCACAGCTGAGGGGGATAAGAGTGAGAGCAGCCTGATACGGCAGGGCGGAGGTCCAATCAATGGGGGCGTGGGATGCATCAGTTGTCAGGAGGGAGTTAAGGCAGGCTCGGCCAGTGCTGAGGGGCAGTTGGAGGGCGAGTGGTGGAGGACTGCCACAGTGACCCCAAGGAGCCTGGAGGAGGAGGACTTCGGTGAACCAAGCCCCTCAAAAGCCCTGAGGCCCTCCCTGGGGGAGGTGAGAGGGAGAAGTAAAACAAGAGAATGGCCGTGGGGAGAGCAGGGTCATGACATGTATAATCACCCCCTGCATTTTATGCTGGTCTATGACTGCAATAAAGATGATTGATTGGTTGTTGAACTTCTGGCAGTAAGTGTTGGTTGCAGCACTTAATTTATAAATGGGAGAAATAGCTCAGACTTGATTGAAACTGATAACCCTTCCTCTGGAAATTCTGCCCCCTGATTCTAGATACAGGTTAATTAGTGATGGGTTAGCTCATCTCGATTTGATTCAGAATGGGCTCAGCTTTTGCAAGCTTTCTTGATGAATGTTTTTGAAGGGGAAAAATGGTTTCCTGAGAGTTCTGTCCCAGCTCATCATGTTGGCACATGTACGTTGATGATGGGTGTGTACATGTGACTTATTGTATCCAGAGGTAATTTTGGAGCCTGGACCGAAAGGCCAGGCCCACCCTGCTGCAAGTTAAGCATCATTTGTTAACACTCAGGTTCTTGAGGGCACAAACCACACCACCCAGGACAAACTAAAGAGGATTTGGGGGCCCCCCAGGGGGTGTGACAGCCCTGGACTTCGGCTCCGAAGTCCAGGGGTAAGAGCGCCTCTGACTGTATTGTCCTCTGGGAATTGTAGTTCCCAGGACCTGCCATTATGGAGAGGCACCCAGGAATGAGATGAGGTTTTATATCTGAATGAGAAACAACAGTCACATAAAATATTTGCAAGAAACAATTGAGAGAACTGACTAAAACTGAGATAGGGGATGACATCCTCACTAACGCTTCCATAGCATTTAGTAATTCAAAGTCCTGCTGGTCTTGATACCCCTCAGGGACATATTGTTAAATGACACTTCCAGGAGAAGGCGAATGTGTCAAAAATCCCTACCCCCTACCCCATGCAGCGGGACTCTGGATTACTAAACACTGTGGATGCAACACCTCCACACTATTAGTGAGGATGTCAACTAGTTATCAAAGAAAAGGTTGCCGATTGGGTGGTCATATCATGTTTTCTCAGCAATCATTGAGCATTTTACCAGGAGTAAGGGATTTTTCATTAACAAACCTTTACACATGTACCTATAGTAGTTGTCACTGGATACACGTTCTCTGCTGAATGCTGCCTGTGCATAAACAGGATCTCATTTTATATTCTGAACAGAACTCTTTTGAGAAATGGTGCTGGATTCATAATGCAGATGAGTTGGATAAATTTCATATTTTGTACTGAGTAATTGAGCTTCAGTGACATTACTCATGTGAATTGATGGTGGCAAGGGAGCAGCCTACACTTGGAAAATAAAAGGTTCTGCTAATGTATGATGTAGAATATGTGGCCCCTGCGATGAAAATGGGTTCCTGCAGGGCTAAGCTCTAGTTCACATTAAACCCTATCTGGGTCCAACATGCAATCAGATGTTGGTGGGACTATGGCATAGATCCATATATATGTGTATTTCTACTATTGGTGCTGGAGCCAAAGTGTCAGCATGCACAGACTATGGTTGCTATGGAATATGAATGGCCAATTTGAGCTCTCTGCTGAATGTCCTATTAGCTTCAGGGTTGCCTGGCAGACACCCCAGCTAAGGATGTGTGAGCTGGCTTGCTTCAAGCTGTTGGGAATTCTCACTGGTAAGAGATACCCTTCTAATATAGCAGAGTGCACAGAGGCAAAACACAGCGGAGTCTGCCCAGGCATGCATGTATGCTAAGAGTAAAATAACTTGGAGCCAGTTCATAGTTTCAAATCAATATAAGGAGTGTTTATTAGTGAACTCCATTCTAGATAGTAAAGTGGAGAGATAGGATCTCTAATCTAGCTAGCTAGCTGGATGCAGATGGATTCTGCATCTCTGCACACATGGTACAGGGAGAGAGGAGCTTGCATCTTGCAAGGGAGAAGGAAAAGGAAAAGAGAAGGAAGAGAAAGTGGCAGAAAGGAAGGCAGTCCCTAAGAGTAGCAATCTACATACCAAAAGGATAGTGTCAGAGCAGTAGAGAAGGGATGACCGGTGCCTTGACCTCTCTAGCCCTCTGACTCACTAGTCTGTCCCCCTCTGTCATTGAGACATGAGACAGCGCAAAGTCCTTCACTTCCAACACAAGCCAGGCTTGACATTGAGCCAGCCCGATTTGGGCAGTCTGAGTTTGAACCAGACTGGTCCCCAAAGGAGGGTGCCAGTCCAAGTTTGAACTGTACCGCCCTCTGATAGAAGAACCAGCTTGCGGGCTGGCTTGGGAGATATACATGTAAAGGGGAATCCAGCGAGGATTCCACTTTACAAGTAAAGGGGGATTCCCTAGTAATGTGGAGCAGGGGGTGGGTGGGAGAAAGACTCCTTTTTACCTTTAGAAATTGGGTGGCGGGGGTGACATTGGAGGTGGTGAATCTGGGTGACCAAATGGCCTGTGTGCATGTACAGAGACCTGAACCAGGCAGCAGCTGGCCCAGCCTGTCATTTTGGGGGAGTATTTTACTTGTAAAGGGGAATCCTCGTCGGGTTTCCTTTTACAAGTATAACCTCCGAACTGGCCTATGAGCTGGCCCACGAGCCGGCTTGGCTGACTTGATGGCCGAACCGAACTGGACAGCCAAGCCTGAGCCTGGACCAGATCGGTTCAAATCCAGTCCGGATTTGAACCGAGCCCATCTCACAGCCAGCTCGCACACCTCTGACCCCAGCCAGGAAGACATGGAGCCCTCTAGCTTCTCTTCTTTTCCTGATTCCACTTTCTCGCTGTATGCACAGCAAATAAAGTTTTGTGTTCCATGACCAATGCCTGGAGTGTTTCAGGACTGGATCTTATTCACTTTGTTACTGATATAATTCCTCCCAGATTTCCCTGACAATTCTGAATGCTGATATTTGGTATTATCAAGATAATATATATTATGCTGTAGAACACAGTATTTGATTAGATATATGTTTGAAAGAAGCACTTTTAAGTTTCAAGGTCATTATATTCCATCAGTTGAAGTCCTTATAATTAAGTTATCTGAGTTCTTTGGTTGCATTTGAATGAATGAAATTTGAACAAATTAAGATTCAGATAAATTCACCATGGTTAAAAATCCTAATCTCAGTATTGATTCAAATGGAAAAGTGTTGGAAATATTTGTCATATCTATATTATTGATAATAATAACAATAACAAAAGTGTAGTTTTCCTAGGGCATGACACACTTCACATTACATTATCATGGCATTCCATATAACAACCCTGGAAGGTTGCCCAGTATTTCATCCATATTGCAAAAGCAACTGAAACATGGTAGCCTGCCCTATGCATTTATGGTTGAGTAGAGCAGAATTGGAGACTTCCTAGAGTTGAGAATTGAACTGAAGACTTCCTAGATAGCACGTGCTTCTAGGCATTCTTTGCTTCTTGTTCCTTTGTCTGTCTGCTCCTGGAACTAAAGAGTAATGCATACAGTGAAGAATTTTAAGTTCAACAGTCATCTCTGCACAGCCTCTCTATTTATTGCAAGAGCAGGAAAGGACATGGGCAGCCAGGGAATTATCCAGACATGGCTTTATGCTACAGTGTATTCAAAGAGTTAATCAGCTTCGCAGCAGATCCTCAGTTGTTTAATTCGGGTGATTAGATGGGCCATTCCATAGGATCGGTTCCTCTCCACATTCTTTTTCCTGTGTGCGTTCCCACAGCTTGCTGTGGGTTCCCCCCCCAACCAATCAAATCCCAGGAGGAGGCGAGAGATGCGTCCCACTGGTTTTTGTTTTTGTTTAAGTTTTACAGCCGGCATTCTGCAAGATTGACTAGTCAAAACAACAGAACGCTTAACCCGAACCGACCAAATCTGACCCAAATCTTTGCTGAAGTTTATAATGAGCTTGCCTTTGTGATTGCCTTCATCACCTAATGTCCCTCTCTTCACCCCAGACCATTTAAGAGGCTGTGGAAGCTTAAAGTAGAAATCATTGCTTTCTCTCTGTGATAAAGAAAAATGCAGCCTCATGGAAACAGCTCAGACATAAAGGGCTCAGCTTACATCGAACCTGTAGTCTCCGTTGTTAAGCTTCCAGGCATCCTCCAACAACATCTGCATAGGTAAAGCCTGGTAAAGGGGAGTGAATGTTTCCAAAAGGTAACAAACATTTCTTATATCAAGAAAGAGGCATGCAGAGCAGGGTTTCCTTTCCCTTGGATCTGTGCCCATGGAATTCTCCACTGAGACAAGTGACACCGAGAGCAGAATCTCCTCCTCTCCAACACAATACAGGTTTACTGATAACCAAACAGTAACCAAGGACAGTTCTGTAACCTGAATTTGAACACTTGTGAGAGGATTTGTGCTGCTGAAGTTTGTTTATGGACTGAAAATGGAGGGAGGCTGAGTTTGGGGTCAGGCAGGCAAGGCTTAATGCCTCCTCTTCTGATCCCCAGCGAAAGCCCCTCCCGAGCTGCAGGCTCCTTCTGAAGCTGATCGGCACCACTTGAAGTTTTAAAAAAACAACCACGAAAGGGCAAGTTTTGAAAAAAGTTGAATTATTGGCAATGGCCCCTCCACACATCACGGGAGAAGTGTTGGGGCATACCAGAAAGCCTGTCCCCCCCCCCCAAGCCACTGAAAATAGAGGATTTATTTTTACTACGGACATAATTTTGGCCAAACTAGCATGCACAGCAGTAATTCAGGGAAAAGCAGAATTGTGTGTGAACTGGTCCCTGATAGCCTGCTGTGACTTTGGGATAAATCCAGCTGATATGTGGACTCGCACCCTCCATTCTGGAGGCGATGCGAACTAAAAGCCATGTGTGTGAAAGTCCCAGGTAAACAAGGCATAGCAACGATCCTTTACCTCCTCAAGCGAAGAATACAGGATCCATCAACTATGATTAAGTGTTGATTTGGGAACAGGGTTAGGTGGTGATTGATCTCCACTATCAATTTGTGGCTAAGGCTGAATTTGGCCCATCCTGTGTGTTGCCCTCAAGTGACAGCGAACCATTCATGCAGCGTGTCTCTAGCACTGCAGTCAGCCCTTCTGTCAGCACGTGCACAGCACTGTGCAAAAGCTTCTTTTTGAAAGCATAAGGCGCTGGAATAGAGCTCTCTGTGGAATTTTGGCAACCAGCATGTCTGACAGATTATTCTTAAAAATAGGCTGCGGAAAAATGCCCCCAGTGAGCATTAGAACAGCCGCGAGCCTGTTCTAAATTGGGATTAAAACGGATTTTGCTTTGTACAACATTTAGCCTAAAACAAATGGCACCACTAATGACATTAGCATGGCCAACGTTCTCTGCTTATTAGGCAGCTCTGTGACTTGGGCACTGCAAGGAATCCCTCCAGGGCTTAATAAGCCTTTCTGGCCTCATGTTATTACTGTAGCAGCACGGCTTCTAGAGCTCCGAGCTGAGGGGATCAGAGAACAAAAATGATTCCAAGCTCAGCAAGATGACATGAACAAACTTATTTAATTTGTTTTAGATTTGGTTCCGTGCGTGGCCTTGGGCAAGCCTCTTAATTTCATTGGTTCTCCATCTTGAAGATGGGAATGATTATATTTCCTTGACCTGTCTTGTGTGTCTCATTTGTAAAGCTTTGGGACCAGGATTGTTTCTCACTGGAGCTGAACTAAGCATTCATAGCAAAATTCATATCCATCACAATTAGCAATTTAGATAGTCTTAATCTGGAGACAAAACTCTTCTGTGTTTGAAATGTCTGCCTCAAAAGTTCTAACTGCAGCTTAATGAGCAAAAAGGTCAATCAGTGAGAAGAAATCTGATAAGCTGAACAAATGGGCAAGCAAATGTGGCCAGATATATAAATTGCTAAACATATATTACTATCCTGCAGCCAGATCAAATGTCTAACATATGGAACTCATTTGTACATAAAGTTGTTGTTGTTGTTGTTGCCATCACACATATGATGCTACACTGAATGTACATTCAGCACAATGAGGGTGCTGCTGCATCTTCCTAATGCAAGTTGCGCAAGTGCACACATACAGAAATACCAGAATTGTTCAAGAAGCTTGCGCAGTCACATGGCTGCTGTCTCCAAAGGCCGTGGGATCGTGCAAGTCTCCTTATGCAATTTCAGCATTTGTGTCAGCTGTGTTTTCGCAACTTGAATTGGGAAGATGCACCATTGCCTAAATGCATGCATTGTGCAGTATGTCAACCACGATTATTATAATCAGTAATGTGCATTGTGCACATTTGAATGAGAAATGTACCAAAGTGACATTCTCAAAAGGGCTGAAGCCCAAAGTTCCATCAAAGTGTTCACAGATGCAAATGTTATTCAGTAAATGGCAAAGTCTGGTTTCGGCTCTGATTTGTACAAGTTCTTAGCACAATGGGGCCCCAGTCTCCACTGAGGTGTACACAGTAGAACTGACAGAAGCCTTGGCAGTCTAATGAGTTATAGAATAAGCTCAGGGTGGATAATATGAATCTTAAACAAAAGCTGCATTGCTTGACTTACAGGAACAACCATTGGCTGCTTCTGAAGTATCCAAAATATTATTTTATGCACCCCAATTCCCTGAGATGTAATAAATCCTTCTCAAGGTAGCATGAGAAGGACAGTTTCTTTATGGAAAACAAATGTTGGAAATTTATGGGAGTTTAAAAATATTTTTATATTAATATACAAGTTGGACACAGTGTGGGCAGAAACATAGACAGCCAATATTAGCCTTAATACAACATCAGTCCCCACAAAGCAACAGCACATAACCCTCATAACTCCCCATGGCAACTTCTTGCCGATGGTGACTAGTGTCAGCAATTTGAGTCATTTTTTCTTTCTTGGAATAGATTCAGAACCAAACTACACATTATAGCAAAAGTCAAGTTTTGCCCCTGCTTTCTTGGTGCGCGTGCATTTAAATAGGAGCTGCAGAAGGGTCTGTTCTGGACTGGAACTGTTGCTTGAAGGGCTAAACTCTTTACCCCCAGTGTAATCCTGAGCTAAGATTGCTCCTCCCCAGGTGCTGTTTCCCCTGGAAATGGTTGCATAGGAACATGGGAAGCTGCCTTCTATTGAGACAGACCATTGAACCATCTCAGTATTGTTGTCTACACAGACTGGCAGCAGCTTCTCCAAAGTTGCAGGCAGGAGTCTCTCTCAGCCCTATCTTGGAGATGCCAGGGAGAGAACTTGGAACCTTCTGCATGCAAGCATGCAGATGCTCTTTCCAGAGTGGCGCCATCCCCTGAAGGGAATATCACATGCAGTCTCCCATTCAAATGCAAACCAGGATGGACCCTGCTTAGCAAAGGGGACAGTTCATGCTTGCTTCCACAAGACCAGCTCTCCATTGGAGCCAATGGAAGCTTCCCTTCCTGGAAAAATAGCCCCTGCAAGAGGCCCTGCCTGATCTGAATCCGGACCACAGTGGGGGCAAGGGATTAAAGTGGCACTCCCACATATCACGGTTCTTATCTGGATCAGAACTGCCTCCCCCCCATGGATCATATTTACAAAAATGTCCCCAGGCATGCAAAGTCTAGACTGCAATTAATGTAATGTGCAGTTGTAGTGCAGGAAAAAGTAAAACAAACCAGGAAAAGCATAGTTAAGAGTTGCTTTACGGTACCAAGTCATGGAATTTGCAAACCTTTAAGAGAGTGCTGGTTGGAACTTAAACAGTTCCTTGGTATGTACAGTATAACTGAGATTCTACTGAAACCTATGTATTAAAAATAAATCCTCACCATCCTCTCACAGGCATCTTCTGTTCCTAAATCCAGTTCCAAATCTTGCAGCTGTTCTCAGATATTATATGCTGACACTTCCATGTGGGGAAAAAGTATTTTTATTGCCACATTAACATCATCAAGTTGATGTCTTAGAAGGGCTCAGGAGTGAAAATGGAGGAGATTCGGTAGCAGGAGGTGTTGGGGAAGGGGAACAAATGGACTTGGATGGAAAGTGGAGAAGAGAGAGATACATGACTGTGGCTAGGTGCCTCCAGGGAGATCTTCTTTACACTGGTCTGAAGTATCAATAAGCAAGAACAGCCATTGCTAATTAGGAACATAGGAAGCTGCCATATACTGAGTCAGACCATTGGTCTATCTAGCTCAGTATTGTCTTCACAGACTGGCAGAGGCTTCTCCAAGGTTGCAGGCAGGAATCTCTCTCAGCCCTATCTTGGAGAAGCAAGGGAGGGAACTCGAAACCTTCTGCTCTTCCCAGAGCGGCTCCATCCCCTGTGGGGAATATCTCACAGTGCTCACACTTCTAGTCTCCCATTCATATGCAACCAGGGTGGACCCTGCTTAGCTAAGGGGACAAGTCATGCTTGCTACCACAAGACCAGCTCTCCTCTCCTGAGGTCTAAGGTCTAATGACTGATTCTGCTTTCATAGGTCGGGTCCTAAGTATGGGAAGCGCTTGGAAAAGGGTGGCAGTGTTTGTGCAAACAGATACATCTGAATGGAACATTGGTGTGAAAGTGGAAATGGCAGGGTAATGCCTGCTCGTACGACTAGTGAAGGTAGAGCTGCCGACTATGGGGAGACAGTGAGGAACATAGTCAGACTGTGACAGCTGGAGGATGTATGAAGCTACCTTATACTGAGTTAGTCCATTGGTCCACTTAGCTCAGTATTGTCTATCCTGACTGGCAGTGGCTCTCCAGAATTTCAAACAGGGGCCTTCCCCAAATGTCAGGGAATGGTCCCGGGATCTTCACCATGCAAGGGGAAATTAAGAACATAAGAACAGCCCAGCTGGATCAGGCCCCAGGCCTCTCTAGTCCCGTATCCTGTTTCACACAGACACAGTGGCCCACCAGATGCTTCTGAGAAGCCCACTGGCAAGAGCCAAGGGCATGCGTTCTCTCCTGTTGTGGCTCCCCTGCAACTGGTATTTAGAGGGATCTTGCCTCTTAGGCTGGAGGTAGCCTGTAGCCCTCAGACTAGTAGCCAAAGTGGAGATAGCTATGGAGATGCCAGCGAAAGAGGAGAGGAGAAGAAAAGCAGATTTGCAAGATGTTAGAAAATATAAGAAGAGTGAACACATGTGATAGGAACAGATTGTGACAAAACAGTGCATAGTCAGAAAAGTGATATACAATCAGTGACAGACACCCTGGCTGTAATCAATTGTGGTTTGGGATTGGGCCATCTATGTTTTGTTGTTGTTGACAGGGGCGTAACTACCATTAGGCAAGGGGAGGCAGTCGTCTTGGGGCCCCACTGCCTCGAGGCCCCCCCAGAGGCACATCACATGACTCCCCACCCGCCCATGTTGCACCCCCTATGAATTAAGTTGAGTCTTTTGGAGATCGGCAGGAGCTGAGAGTAAAAAAAACTAGATTCCATGTGAACTAGATATTCACCGTATTCATAATGGGGATGTGAGTGTGAGTGCACTATATATTGTCAAGTGTGTTTGTGTATGTATATCAGCGAGGGGCCCATTTTAAAATCTTGTCTCTGGGCCCCCTCCAACCTTGCTATGCCCCTGGTTGTTGATTATGTAGGGGAAGAATGGCAGTTCAGTCCCCAAATAGCGGAGCAAAGCCAGTTATTTGAAAAAGCAGCAAAGCAAGAGGTCTTGAGACAGTTCTTTAGTATTGAAGAACTACAAGGATTTATTTAAAGAAAAGGTTACAAACAAATGTGAAAAAGCCTACATCTTTATTTCAGCAGTAGCTCATGGCTGAAGAGAGAGAGCAAAACAAACATCCATCTCTGGAGAGACAAAATGGAGACTAACACTGGAAGAACAAAGAGGGGAGGAGCCCAGCACTTTTATCCATGACACTAAAGCCCCCCAGTGGTCACTATGAAACATTGCAGCTGAGAGCTGATGCTACCAGGGTCCTAGCTCCAACAGATTATTCATTTTTTAAAAAAACAATTGGTTTTTCTATTTTAAATTTGTAAAATATTTCTCATATGCAGTGTGGACTCATCGCCTTTTGCCACTTGAGGTGAATGCAATGTGCTAATCTGCCCCACTGGCAGTGGTGCTGACACTGCCCGTGTGATGGCCTTGCCCCTCCATCTTGTTGGCCCCGACATTGCCTCTCTTACCCCTCACCGGCTTCAGGGTCTAGGCACTTGGCAAAGCAAGCAATGTGGATCCACTTTGCTCACCAGCCGGTCTGTCTCATGCAGCTATGCCACCACCAGATCTCTCTCCCCCCCCACCCCAATGCTGTATCTTCAGCACCTGGAGAAATATCTCAGGTGTCCAAAATATATGCTAGCCCTGGTTTGTTCCATGTGCTTAAGTGACAGCAGGGGAGAGAGAGTGAGAGCTGCTGCTACTGGAGCAGTGATGGGAGTCGGATGGCCTGGCATGGAAAGCTAGAACCCACACTGTCTGCTTTGCTGGAGGGCATAAGGAGGTCAGAGCAGGCTCAGAAGGTGAGGTTGACATGGAGCAGTGTTGGGTCTGGTGAGGCAAGGGGTGGGACTGATGAAGAGGGCAAGGCAGCAGCACCACCTGCTGCAGTCGAGAGGGCATGGCTGATGGAGGAGGTGCGGGTGCGATCAGTGAATGGGAAAATGCCCAGTGATGGGCAGCAGTAGCGGATACAAGGTGGGGGCAGCAGCACCAGGGGGGTGTCTGCTGTGGTGCCTGCACTCAGCATCCCATTGTATACTTGCCACCTGAGGCTGTCACCTTACCTGGTTACTTAGGTGAACCACCCCTGCCCATATTCACTAAGCTCCAGATTGGTTGCAGTCTGTCTCTCCTCATTCCACGTAAAGAGCAGGGTAGAATCTCCGATCTTTCTGTGCTCTTTTGCTGCTTAGATAAAGGGTTGCAGATGTGTAATAGGGACTGGAGCTCTTGAGCAGCCCCACTACGTTTCTATGCCCTATGATCAGAAGTGTTGGAGATCCAGCTCCAGATGGCATCAGCCTTTTGCACAGATAACCCTAATGACCACTAGGGGCATTGGGAGTAGAGTTAGTCAATTAAGGACTCCTTCCATTTCCTGTTCATCTCTGCCTCCATGACCCCCCAGAATGAACTCAGGAACTTCCTGGGAGTGACTTCCTTCTATAGGTCTCTCTTTGACCACCATGTTGCTAGCAGCTAGGGTGTAGGTCTTTCCTATTATTATGCACTTCTAAATAAAGTAGATATAATTTAACCTTAAATCAGTCTCCATGCTTATCATTTACAAGCTGTTGCCCCGAGACCCTGTTAGCTTCTGCTGTAATGGGAGTGAGCTAGCTCCTGAAATACTCTGCTATATATATTGAAATAGCCTGCCCATAAACCCTTACAGGTTTGGGTGCGCCAGGTGAAAACTTTAAATATGACTTATCTTCAACAAGAAGCAGCTTTAAAAATCCAAGATCCAGTGGCTGGGTGGTGCATGGGGTGGTGAGTCCTACAGAATCTCCCTTTCTGTCCACAGGGTGCTTTTCACCTGCAGTTGGAACAGGAAAGATCTTCATTTCCACTTGCGTCTCAAAGTGGATTCAAAGTTATATTGACATTTGCTTAATTTTTCAAAGACTTATGATCCACTCTCTCACAAGCATGCAAGTGTGTTACAATATTATTTCATTGTCTCTGCACAGCAACCCTGCAAAAGGGAAGTGAGAGAGAGTGATCCACTCAAAGCCACACATAAGATTTGAATCTGAGTCTCTTATGTCCTGTTATAGAAAATAATTCTCAGTTAATAATTCTCACTGGCACCCATCACTGTTTCAGCACTGGACACACAGTCAGGAAAACGGGGTTAAGGGAGCACCCGCTCCCTTAACCTTGTTTAAGAGGTGGGCTCCCTAGGTGGGTTTGCTGCTGGGAGCCGGTCAGCTCCTGGCAGTTCCCACGGGCAGCCAAGCCTGAGCTTAGCTGCCCTAGCCCATTCTTGGCTGCTTGTGAAAACAGCCTCAATGAGTGCTGTGGGTCGTTATTAGCAGAACATCTTTACAAGACCAGGGATCTCACTCTACAGGTCCAACTAGCAGTGTAGAAATAATATCTTTCTTTCTTTCTTTCTTTCTTTCTTTCTTTCTTTCTTTCTTTCTTTAATTAACATATTTTTATACCACCCAAAACTTATGTCTCTGGGTGGTTTACAACAGAATAGAATAGAACAGAATAGAATAGAATAACTATTATATTATTCTTCCATTTTCCATCAAAAAAAGGTTCTCAGATGGTTTATATAGCCATTTATTCCAAAAGGAATATGAATAAGAACATTCTTCTCTGTCCCAAAGAAGCTCACAATCTGAAAAGAAATGCATGTTATGGCACTGAAATGTATTGTGGTCAAGATCTTTGCACATGATGAGCACCAGGGAGATTTCCAACATATATAATTTTTCTGTTGGAGCAGAGGTTTTGTGGTGCTAAAAATTTATGAAAGACAAAATCCTCCTTCTGGTCTGGAAAATATGTCCTTTCTTTGCTCTTCAGAAGGGAAGCAGGTCCCCAGTGAATGCTTTCCCTTTGAGTTCAACTTGCATGTTATAGAGAGTGTAACATAGGAAATATGGTTTCCTAGAAAGCTGTACTTCTCTGCCATGCATGTTCCATTGTGCATGCACTTACATACACAAAATGTTTAGGGGCTTTCTAGGGCAAAACAAAGCATCTTTGGTCTCTTTAGTGGTGGAACTTATTAAATTTTATTTTCCATTCTGATTTGGAAAAATGTGACCAAGAGAATATACATAATTTCCCATGTTGTGGGGAAGCTATTTCTAAAATGATTCTCTAGTGAGAAGCTCTAAGTATTGTGTTTTTCAGCTGGTGGTTTGCAGAGTGATTTATAGCCTGAGCTTCTACATGGAGAAGAAAACCTTTTCCTTGTATTTAAAGACCATGTTAGCTAGGGGAGGAACTAAGTTACAGGCAATAGAGGGATGGTGTTGAAAATGGCATCCCTTGGTCAGGTTCCCCCGCCAAATGGAAAGCAATATTTATCCATGTCATGAGGTTATTGCATGGTGCTTTATTTATTTACTTACTTTACATTAGACTATTTATATACTACTTTTCAACAAAATGTTCTCAAAATAATTTTAGTGGTGTATCTTGTGATGTCCATCCATATTCTGTGAACACGAGCCTCCAGGCCTTGCCATTTGTTGCTGTCATAAGAAAAGAAGAATGCAAGACAAGCCCTGCTGCATCAGGCCCAAGGTCCATCCAGTCCAGCATCCTGTTTCACACAGTGGCCCACCACATGCCTCTGAGAAGCTCACAGGCAAGAGGTGAGGGCATGCCTTCTCTCCTGATGTTGCTCCCCTGCAACTGATATTTAGAGGCATCTTGCCTCTGAGGCTGAAGGAAGCCAATTGCCCTCAGATTAGTAGCCAAAGTGGAGATAGCTATGGAGAGTCACAAAATCAGCCATGCATAGTGAGGGGAGAAGGGACCCGTGTTCACCCCTCTCTCTAGTGGCCCCTTGGAGTGAGGGAAATAATGAAGAAGATAGGGAGTGGTGGAGCTGGGGGCCCCTCAGGAGCTTGGGAGCCCAGGTTCTTTGAAACCATCTGCTCAATTATAGTTACACCCCCGCTTGATTGCATTTTTGACGTTTTGGTAGTGTTAGCGTCTGTCAATCATGCATCTCCCCTAACTTCACGAACACTTGAAAAATTCCCTTGCAATGTTGAGGAGCAATTGGATCTTCTCTGGCTGCCCATGTAAGTGGATGCCAGGCCTCTTTATACATAATATGCATGAAGCCCTGGGCAGAGCATGATCTGCCCTTCTTTGAACATGACAGAGTAATCAGCTGCCAAGTTGAAAATTGTTCTAATTGCTGAGTTCAGGCTTTCTCATCAAGCACCATATTCTGGAGACACGTCCTTTCCTGCCCTCCTCCAGCTTCCTCTGTGTGCTGGGAAGGTTAATTAGTGTAAGACTGAACATCATTTCATTTGATCCTCCAGCCTAGATCAATTCATTTTCAAAAAGAGCCAATGGTGGGAGCCAAAAGGATCTTCAGATCTCATATTAATCACCCTCTCTTTCCTCCCATCAGTTTTTGCTTGTTCAGAGATGGATAGATAAATGCAACATTACTGTGCTCATTTCAGGAGAGTGCAAGGCGGGATTCCATGAAAGTTTCATGTGCTCTTTCTTCTTTCACATAATAGGTAGGGAGTGAGGATACATCTCTGAGCTGTTAAGAGCTGCAACATAAAGCATCCTGCCAAGTGGGAGAACTGTGTCTCTTTTTGATACTGGGTGAAAGGCACACTAGTGCATAAATGAAGGCCTCATGTTCTGTGGCTGTTTCCACCACAGGCAGAAAGGCAAATGGTATCTGGATGTAAGGTGTTAGGAGGATTCTTCTTTTAAAAATAATAATAATAATAATAATAAAATGCACATAGCTCCTAAATGATAGCACTTGTGTGACAAAGTTGCAAAAAAGGGCTCTGACTCCTTGTAGAGCAGGAGGCTTTACTCACTGGCTTTTGGTTCGAATCTCCTTATCAGCTGCCTTTACTTTGAAGTCCCTTTGGGCTATCACGGACCAGTACAGACAGGACTCTGTTTCTCCCCGAATTGAGGCTGTGCATTCTGGCTTAGCCTGATTTATGTCCAGCTTAAAATAATCCTCTATTTCCAACGACTTTTGAAAAAAGCCTGTTATGCTCCGCCACTTTCCCTTGATGTGTGGAGTGGCGTTTTTCAAAACGCAATGAAGGGGAGTTTGACATCTGATGGGTATGGTCTGCTCTGAATATTTGCAATTGCAAGTGCTGGGGTGTGGGGAGAGTTTTTAGCAGATTGGTGAAATTCTGTGGAGGGAGTCTGAGGGCGGGAGAAATTCCTGAGTTAAATACAAGCACAAACTGCAAAATGTGGGTCTTAACATAGGCTTTAGATATGCAGAATGGAGACTACAGCCTGCTCTGACCTGAGCCCCCCCCACTTTTAGCTGATTCGCCTGCATTTTTCTTCATGACAGAGAATGCAATGATATCTACTTTAAACTTCCCTGCCTCCGGGCTGTGAGGGGGCGGGACATGAGGTGATGAAGGCTTTCACTCACAAAGGAAGAGAGAACAGAAAGAGAGAACAGCTTGGGCGGGGCACTGACTCTGGTGTTTGCCTCTGCCCCATCTTGCTCCAGGTGTGTGTCATCTGTGGGGCTGCTGCTCCTGCTACAAAGAGCAGGCTGGACTAAGGGCTCTTGTCCTTGTGCCTCTCAGCCATGGGGCAAGCTGACTGGGGCCTCAGAAGACCTTCTGTTTGTTTTTTCCATCAAGAAGCCAGCACGAGAGTTTGACTGCGTGAGTCCTGGACCTAATTTTTATCAAACAGAGCAGCTGTGGTTGGTCAGGCTGAGGAGATGTGTCTGAGAGAGCAGAAAAGTGAGGATGGTGTGGGGGCAGCAGTATCACAGCAGCGGGCAGAGGGAGGTATGGCAGTGGGAGTTGGGCAGGCCGTTACAGGGGAAACTGGTTGAGGCAACTGAGGCCTGTGCCTTCTTCCAGCTCTTCTCCCAACCCTGTGGCCTCAGGGAGCTCTGAGAACACTCCCTCAAGGATTAGGGTGCTGCTATTGAATGCCAGGTTGGTTAACGCGAAAACATCCCTCATCCACGATTTGATTGTGGATGAGCGTGCTGACCTGGTATGTGTGACAGAGACCTGGTTGGATGAACTGGGCGGGGTTGATCTCTCTCAGCTCTGTCCTTCAGGTTTCCTGATCATGCAGCAGCCCCGCCTGGAGCTCCCCACCTGGGGAGGGGGCATTGTGGTAATCTATTGAGAGAGCTTTCCCATTTCCTGGTGCTCGGTCAGGCAATCTCAGAATTTCAAGTGTTTGTCCTTGAGGGTAGGCCTCCGAGATAGGTTGGAGGTCCTGCTGGTGTACCGACCACCCCTCTGCACTTCAGTCTCCCTACCTGACCTGGCGAGGGTGGTCTTGGAGGTGGCCTTGGGTTCCCACAAACTTATTGTCTTGGGGAATTTCATTGTCCATGCTGTGGCCCACCCCCAGTAGGTGCAGCTCAGGATTTCATGGCCTCCATGGCAACTATGGGCCTGTCTCAGCTGGTATCGGGCCCTACCCACATGGCAGGACATACTCTGGATCTGGTTTTTGCCGACCATAAATGATCTGGAGGTGGGGGAGTTTGAGGTAACTCCCTTGTCACAGACAGATCATCATCTGGTGGGCTTAGTTTGACTGCTCCGTCTGCCCTTTGCAGGGTGTGGTGGACCGATTAGAATGGTCCACCCCTGGAGGCTTATGGATCCGCTTGGTTTCCAGATGGCCCTCGGGGAGTTTCCAGTGTCCAGAGCTAATGACCCTGTCAAGGCCCTGTTGAATCTCTGGAATGGAGAGACACCCCAGACTATTGACACGGTTGCTCCTAAATGCCCTCTCCAGCTTGGTGGAGCTCGTTCATCTCCTTGGTTTCCTTGGAGCTTAGGGCGATGAAGCAACTCAGGTGACGGCTGGAACGATGCTGGAGGAAGAGTCATGACGAATCTGACCAAACACGGGCTCGAGCCCATTTTAGGGATTACTCTGTGGCGGTGGGGGGCGGCGAAGTAATGCTTTTTCTCTGCCCCCATTGCATCTGCTCAGTGCAGACCAGCGGAGCTGTTTCATGTAGCAAAGACATTGTTGCACACATCGCCCCAGGTAATCGGGGAAGAATAATCTACAGCCCATTGTGATCTGTTCGCGTGCCACTTTGCAGATAAAGTCTCTCACATCGGTGCTGATTTGGACTCCAGAGTTTTGGCAGTTCTGACAGATGCGCCTCTGGTACCATCTGGTCCTATTGTGTTGGATTATTTTCATTTGGTGCAGCCTGAAGATTTAGACAAGATCCTGGGCAGTGTGCAGGCTATATTGTGTGTTCTTGACCCTTGCCCTTCATGGCTAATAAAAGCTGCCAGGGAGGGTACAGGCAGATGGTTCAACATTATTATTAATGCTCCATTAAGGGAGGGCAGGATGCCATCGTGCCTCAAGGTGGCAATCGTAAGACCATTAGTAAAAAAGCCCTCTCTTGATCCCTCCAACCTGGACAAGTATAGACCTTTCTAACTTACCCTTTTTGGGCAAGGTGATAGAGCGTGTGGTGGCGTCCCAGCTGCAGAGGGTCTTGGATGATATGGATTATCTGGACCCTTATCAATCTGGGGTCCGCTCTGAATATGGGACTGAAACTGCCTTGGTTGCTCTAGTGGATGACCTACGCCGGGAATTAGACAGGGAGAGTGCATCCCTGTTGGTTCTGCTGGACCTCTCAGTGGCGTTTGATACCATTGACCATGGTATTCTTCTGGACCGCCTCTTGAGTATGGGAATTGAAGGTTCTGCGTTGGAGTGGCTCTGGTCCTTTCTTGGGGGGAGGGTACTCAAGGTGTTGCTGGGGGACTATTGCTCGGTTCCATGGCCACTGGCCTGTGGGGTCTCGCAGGGTTTGGTTTTGTCCCCCATGCTGTTTAACAGCTACATGAAACTGCTGGGAGAGGTCATCTGGGGATTTAGACTGAGTTGTCAGCAAAATGCAGATGATACTCAGCTCTATCTCTCCTTGTCACCTGATCCTAGGGAGGCAGTGGATGTCCTGAATCGGGGGCTGGAGGCCATGATGGGCTGGATGTGGGCTAATAAACTGAGACTGAATCTGGACAAGACGGAGGTACTGTGGGACAGTAGGAGAGCCAATCAGGATGAGGAGATTTTACTGGTTCTGGATGGGGTTGCACTCCCCTTGAAGGAGCAAGTACACAGCTTGGGGGTATTACTGGACCTGGCTCTGCTTTTGGAAGCTCAGGTGGAGGCGGTGGCCAGGGGTGCCTTTGCATGGCTTTGGCTAGTGCGCCAGCTGTGTCCCTTTCTCAAGAAGACAGATCTGGCCACAGTTACCCATGCCTTAGTCACATCATGGCTGGATTTCTGTAGTCTCCATTCTACGTGGGGCTGCCCTTGAAGAATATCCAGAAACTGCAGCTAGTGCAAAATGTGGCAGCTAGGGTTTTATCTGGAGCTGCCTGGTGGGATCATATCACACTCATTTTGAAAGAGCTGCACTAGCTACCAGTTTGTTTCCGGGTCCAATTCAAGGTGCTGGTTTTGACCTTTAAAGCCCTTAATAGTTTGGGCCTGGGATACCTGAGAGACCGCCTGCTCCCAAGGGTTGCTGCTCGCTTGACGAGGTCATCTGAGGGGGCTCTGCTCTGGGTGCCAACAATGAAGGAAGCTCAATTGATGTGCACATGGGACAGGGCCTTCTCTGTTGTTGTCCCCAGACTCTGGAATGCTCTCCTGGTGGTTATTCGCTCCTCGGCCTCCATCACAGTTTTTAGAAAACGTTTTAAATTTTGGTGTTTTCCCCAGGTTTTTATATGATTGTCTCTACTGCTGCTTCTTTGTATTTTGTACAGATTTCATGCTTGTATTTTCAATCTTTTTAATCAGATTTGTTTTATATTTTAGCTTAATATTTTAATTGTGTCATTTTAATAGTCTTTTAAAAAATTTTTTGTGTAAACCGCCTTGGGATTGTTTTAATGAAAGGCGGTATATAAATTTAACAATAAAATAAATATAAAGGCAAGTTCATTCTAAAAATCAGCAAAGATTTGGGTCAGATTCGGCAGGCTTGGGCTAGGCGTTCCGCTGTTTGATCCCTTGGCAACCCATCATGCTGTTCTTCCACAAGGCTGCCGGACTAACAAAACAAAAGGCCTCACACCACCTTCTCTGCGAGGATTGGTTGGAGGAAAAACCTGAAACCAGCTGCTGCGAATGCACAGGAAAAAGATCTGCCAGAGATTGCGGAGAGGAGCCGACACTGTGAACTGTCCATTTAATGCCCTGAATTAAACATCTGCGAATCTGCTGTGAAGCAGATTCTCTCTTCAGATACCCTGTGGCATGAAGCCATGTGTGAATAACCTCCAGGAGTGCACAACTCTGGCCCTCCAGCTCTTATTGGGCTACAATTCACAGCATTCCCAATCACGGTGGACCGTTTTGGTTCATGCTTGTTTGTAAAGTAGTAACATGCCTTTGTGACGGGTGGTATTTGCTCCAAATGTGTACTCTTTAAAGCATTATTTATTTAATTGTTCTTCATAATGGCTGACATTCAAACTAACGAAGTGCTTGTGCAGCGATGCTACAGTGATTCTACAGGGGAGGGACAATTTCATTAATCTCCCTTTCCCTCTAAAGCTTACTGTGGCTCCCAAACACATGTACCTGAGAGTCACACAGCCCTCAGAGACATGTTTTCAGCAGGCACAGTGGGCTTCAGAGGGAAGGGGAGATAAAATCCTCTTCCTTGTAGTACCAATGCTGCATTGGTACCAGCACTTCATTAGTCTGGCTGTCGGCCAATATATTTATGTCTTGCACTTGCATTATATCTTGTACTTATAAAAAGGCTTTCAGCAAATAAGAATGCAATACAATGATTATTGATTATTCTGTTTTGTATCATTTGCATGATATAGTTTTATAATTATATTTTGTATAATTGTTTTGTATTATAATATAAAAAGTGACCATATTGTGATCCAATATAGCATATATGTGAGTAGAGAATTGCCAATGAAGTCCAACACAGATACTATGGATTTCAGAAGAAGAAACTTCTAAAAATAAAAATAAAAATTGGGGACTAGTAAAAAACAAAAAAGCTGGGTGTAGGGAGCACTTGGGAGGCTGGAGGACAAAGTTCTGCCAGCAGCTTCCCCACCCCCTGTGACTGTCAAATGTGTGCACAAAGTACATGTGATCCTCAAGCCCCAAGCCATGCCTCCTGCATCTAACATCATATGCAGGGGGCATATGCAGGGCCAGTTGGTCCCTGCAGAGCTTCCCAGCAGTCAGTGCTTCATTGAATCACTGACTGGGAGCTAATTTCCCTGCCTCCTCTGGAGGCAGAGTAAGGAACACCTAGTCAGCAATCCTTCCCTGCTGACTGGGGAAACTCTGCAGGGCTGCCTGCCTGACATCAGACACAGGGTGTGTGGCAGGGGGCTTGGGGTGCATGTACGCTTAACATATGCACTTGACAGTCACAGGGGGTGGGTGGGTTTTTACTCTCTCATGCTCCCCAGTCAGTGTTTTATTGAAATGCTGGCTGGCTGGGATCCCCCCCACCCCACACAGCCCAGCCAGTGTTTCAGTGAAGCACTGTGGGGAGGAGAGGGGTGTTCCTCACACTTCCAGCTGGCAAGCACTACATTCACCAGTTAGGTATGGGAGAGGACAAGTGGGTGCCCTGGGTGAGGGGTGCCTTGGCAGCCCCCCTACCCTTGGTGCGGGGGATGGTCATCCTCCCTTGCTCAATGGTCTCCACATCCTTGGCTGAAAGAGAAAGTCAGGAGGGTCAAAACCCTCCAGAATGCATGGAGTCTATTTATAACCATCATAATAGAAGCCCAGTTAGAATGCATACCAAAAAGAGGAAAGGTACCTACTCCAGGCGAAGGCCAGAGTGACTAACAAGTAGAGTCAAGGAAGCTATAAAAAGGGAGAAGATTTCCTTCAGAAAATGAAAGTCCTGTCCAAATGAAGAGCAGAAAGGAACACAAATTGTGGCAAAAAAAATGCAAGGAGACAAGAAAGTATGCAAAAAGAGAGTTTGAGGAACATATAGTTAAAAGCATCAGGGGAATAATAAAAACTTCTTTAAAGACATCAAAAGCAGGAAACCAGCCAGGGAGGCATTTGGACTGTTAGATGATGAGGGAGTGATATGAAAGGGGTTATTATTAAGGAGGATATGAAAATTGCAGAATGAGGGTTTTTTTTGCATCTGTCTTCATGGCAGAGGATATTTATTTATTTTATTTATTATTAAAACTTTTATACCGCCCTTCCAAAAGGCTCAGGGCGGTTTACATTAAAACACCATTAAAATCAGTTAATAATTAAAACAAAAATTATAAAGCATAAAACAATGATTAACAATTAAAAACATCATAAACAACAATTAAATAATCAGAACAATTTAAAAACAAATTTTTAAAAGCTGAGAAAGCCTGGTTGAAGAGATGTGTTTTCTGAAAATTGCTAGAGATGGGGAGGGTCGTATCTCAGCAGGGAGTGCAGTCCACAATCTCGGGGCAGCAGTCGAGAAGGCCTGTCTCTGTGTAGCCACCAAACGAGTTGGTGGCAACTGGAGATGGACCTCCTCAAGTGATCTCAACGGCCGGTGGGGCTCATAGTGAAGAAGACGCTCTCTTAAATACCCAGGGCCTAAGCTGTTTAGGGCTTTATAAGTTATAACTAGCACTTCGTATTTTGCCCGGAAACCTACTGGCAGCCAGTGTAACTCCATCAACAAAGGAGTAATGTGGTCTCTCCAAGATGACCCAGAGACCAACCTGGCTGCTGCATTCTGAACCAACTGAAGTTTCCGGACTACGTACAAAGGCAGCCGCATGTACAGCGCATTACAGAAGTCCAGTCTGGAGGTTACCAACAAATGAACCACTGTTTTGAGGTCATTGATCTCGAGAAACGGGTGCAGCTGGCGTATCAGCCGGAGCTGATAGAAAGCACCCCTGGCCACCGCTTCAACCTGAGAAACCAGGGAGAGGTGTGAATCCAGAAGTACTCCCAGACTGCGAACCTGTTACTTTTGGGGAAGTGTGACCCCATCTAGAACAGGCAGATCAAAATCGTCTCTTGAGTTCCGACCCCGCACAATAAGTACCTCCGTCTTATCTGGATTCAGCTTCAGTTTATGCTCCCTCATCCAGCCCATTATCGCTTCCAGGCAGGCATTTAGGGAGGATATGCCAACTCCTGAAGAAGTTGACATGGAGAAGTAGATCTGGGTGTCATCAGCATACTGGTAACACCCAGCTCCAAATCCCCTGATGATCTCTCCCAGAGGATTCATGTAGATGTTAAAAAGCATTGGAGAGAGTATGGAGCCTTGAGGAACACCATACTTAAGCTCAGATTTTGAAGAGCAACAATCTCCAATCGACACCATCTGGAATCTATCTGAGAGGTAGGAGCAGAACCACTGTAAAACAGTGCCTCCCACCCTCAACCCCCTCAGACGTTCCAGAAGGATACTATGTTCGATAGTATTGAAAGCCGCCGAGAGATCCAAGAGGACCAACAGAGTCACACTTCCTCTGTCAACTGCCAATTGGAGATCATCCATCAGGCTGACCAAGGCAGTCTCCACTTCATAGCCCACCTGAAAACCAGTTTGAAATGGGTCTAGATAATCAGTTTCCTCCAAGACCGCCTGGAGCTGAGAGGCCACCACCCTCTCAATTACCTTGCCCAGCCATGGGAGATTGGAAACTGGCCTATAATTGCTCAACTCTGAGGGATCTAACGCAGGCTTCTTTAGAAGAGGTCTAATAATTGCCTCCTTAAGACAAGGAGGTATCCTGCCCTCTCTAAGAGAAGCATTTATGATTTCTACCAGGCCGCCTACAACAGCCTCCCTGCTAGATAGAACAAGCCATGTTGGACAAGGGTGAAGAGAACAAGTGGTAGGCCTCACCACTCCAAGCAGCTTGTCCACATCATCAGGAGTCACAAACTGAAATTGATCCAGTCGAATCGTATAAGAGGAGTTGTCGGACACCTCCAGTTCAGACATCAAATTAATTGTGGAGTCTCCAGGACACTGAATGTATATTTCCTCTCTTGAATTGAGGTTCTCGGGGGTGGAGGCTGAAGAACTGAGTCAGCTAGAGGTGATGAGAGATGATGTCCTAAACTGTCTTGAAAAATTAAAAATTAACAAATCAGCAGGGCCAGATGGCATCCACCCAAGAGTTCTAAAAGAACTTAAATGTGAAATTGCTGACCTCTTAGCAAAAATATGCAGCTTTTCCCTAAAATTGTCCTCTGTACCAGAGGTGTGAAAAATAGCTATTGTAACATTGTTTTTCAAACAGAGATCCAGGAAATTAAAGACTGCTTAACTTAACAGGTGTCTGGGCCAAAACGAAACATCCGCTGTCCAAGTCCGAAAGTTTTGTATCCAAAATGAATCATCCCTGTTTCAGCTGCAAAAGTTGTGTTATTTCGGACATCCATTTTGTGATTGCTAATAGTCTTCAGCCACCATTTTGTGTTTTTGATGTCAGTTTGAATTTCCTGCCCTTCAAGCCTGCAGATTGGCCAGCGAAAGCAGGGGCTGATCTGCAGGCAATTGCCTCCTAATTCCTTTAAGGAATTTTAAGGGTTAAATCTACCCTCATTGGCCAGAGGGAGGGCAAAGAACAGCAAGGGGGGATTTTTGGAGGGGTTTTGCACCAGGATATTTACTGGGGCTGCAGGCACCATTCCTTCTTTTCTGCTGCCTTGTGTGTGGGAGAAGAGACCTCTATTGCCTGATTGCTAAACCTTGCTGCCCCTATCATCCACCATTGCATCCATTTTGCTCAGAAAGCATTGCCAGTCACTATGGTTCTGCATTTACACCATTGCTCAGCCTCGCTGCCAGCCTGCCCTTTCTCCTGCATTTTCTGTGTGTGTGTGTGTGTGTGTGTGTGTGTGTAGAAAAAAGGATTAGGAGAGAAGGAGGAGAATTCCTTTAAAAAAACAAACAAACACTGTTCTGCCTTGCTGCCAGCCTTCTACCTGTGCTATTCTCTCCTGCATTTTTCATTTTTGAGAAAGAGAGAATTGGTAGAAAAGAGATTTTAAAATTTTTTTAAAAATGATTTTTAAAAACTTCTTCCTGCTGCTGAGAGAATCATCACTGCTGCCTGCCTGTGCAAGCTGCCAGCCATACCAGCCCCATAGCACTGGACACCTGTGGCCAGCCAGCAGCCACTACCACCACCCCAGATTTTCTAAAGTGCCCCATCTGAAGAAGACCAAAGAAGAAAGACTGACCAGACCCACAGAAGCAGACTACAGAGACCCAGTGTTCCCTTGAGAGACTAAGTGATGGTACTTATTTATTTTAACACATGCACACACACATACACCACACTATACACACAAACGTATCTAGTCTTGAATTGTGTATTTGGGTCCCACCCCCCTGTTTGGAGGGAAGTTTTGGGTTCTAACTGAATTAAAAAAGTTGTGTCCTATTTAGAATAAATTTAAATTCTGTTTAATCTGTTTAGCTTTAGAGTTTAAATAGGGATCCCCGTTAGCTAGCTAGCAGGTGGATTAGAGGGTAGCGTAGCCTTGTGATTAAAAAAAAAAAATCTCTTTTCCCCCCCTACCAAATAATTTTTTTGCATTTGCATTTTTTTCCAAAAGGAGCCTGTCCTCCAATGTGCCCTAGTATTAATAATTCAATATTGCTCGTGCTCTAGGCTCTTTACTGCAGTGCCACACACTTTGTGTGTGTGTGTGTGTGTGTGTTTTTTTAAAGAAGCCTGCCTCTGTCTGTGCCCACCCCATTTTATAGAGAGCATATTCTCTCTCTGCCCATAGTTTGTAATATCGTTGCTTGTGTTTGTAGGCCCATTGTCCCTAGTTAGTTACATTGTATCTTCTGGCTGCTGCTTCCTCTCCTAGTAGTTATTTTATTTTTATACATTGTTCTAACTATTTGTTAATTCCCTGAATCTAGCCTGTGCAATAAATACTACGTTCTCTGTTCTCCTGCCCACCAGCAGCACAGCCCCAGGCAAGTACTGCACGGAGTGAGTGAGTGCATTCCATTGCACCCCCGCAACTGCAGCCTTAAAAAGAAGCAGCACTGCTGCAGCAGCATCACAACCCATTGGCACTGGGTGTGTGTGTGTGTGCACACTCTGCTGAAGTCAGCCCAGGACCTGTTCACTTCTTGGCCCTTCTCCCAGCTGAGTGTCCCCTGCCCTGAGAAACTCACCCCACCCCCTCACCCCCAATACATTCCTTTCCAAAAAACTTTTTTTTTTTAAAGTCAGGGTTTTAAAAAGAAGCCCCCAAATAGATGGCTGGGAGGGGCGAAAGAGGCAGAGGGATGCCTGGTAGGGGGAGGCTTCCCTCTGCTGCTGGTCATGGTAGGGGACGGCAAGAGGGGCCTACTCCCCAAGTCATTCCCGCCCCTGCTTTGGAGCGCAGGCTTAACTTCTCTGGGCTGCCTGGCCCTACGTCTGGGCCTGCAGCTAGGCAGCAGTTAGTGGGGAGTGCCTCCCCTGCCAGGGAAGTTCTTCACATGGCAGATGTGGAGGTAGTGCAGGTGGAGCGCTTCCTGCATCAGGGAGGGGTTCTCCCAGATGTCTCTGGGAGAGACTACAACTCCCATTTTCCACTGTTGCGATGGCTTGCCACCATTGAGTCTAGGGACAATGGGAGTTGTAGTCACTGTCTCAGCAGCAGACATCTGTGGTGGATCCCTCCCTTTTGCAGGAGCACCCGCTTGCCTGGTCCTGAGGGCCGGAATGCAGAAGCGACACACTATCCATCACAGAGGCCGGCTGCTGCTGTGTGTGCAGGCACAGGAACGTTTCTGGGATGCTATGTCTCACACATGGCATGCTTACATTGAATTTCCTACACACACACGAGGGGAGAACTGTCACAGAGGGTTTGCTTGTTCCCTTCAGTGTGAAAGAATTGCTTTAACTGACTGTTTTGAATTGATGCTGGAATGAAAATGATGAATGTCAATGTGATAATATATATATATGATGCTAATGCTGTGCTGCTGATGATTGATGAGTAGTTGTTCATGCATTTTGGTTTTGTAATAATGTGACTTGTTGCTTCCACTTGCCTCTTTAATGTTTGTTGTCTGAGACTTTGCTTTCCTTTCTTCCACCCATGGAAGGACTGTGACTGAAGCAGCAGCAGCACATACACACATGCAGTCACCTACCTACACCCCCCCCTCCAAACAGCCTAGCCAAGGATGAGCTTGCTGCTGGTGCCCTCACAAATGTCTGTCTCACACAGACTTAGACAGCACATAGCATTCTGAGGTGATGGCCAAATTTTTAGCCTTAAACCCTCTAATCCTTTCTCAGAGCACTCATGCACAGATATATGCTATTGTTTTTGTTTTCTCCCCTACATAATCTCATCTAGCGGCATAGGCATTGCAGCTCCAAATGTCTTGGTTTGTTGTTGTGCCTATGTTTTGGGGGATCTCATGGGTGGGCAAAGGGCAGGTTCATCTCTCTCTCTCTCTCTCTCTCTCTCTCTCTCTCTCTGGACTTGTTTGCATGAAGATTGGGTCATATTGTGAGTTGTAGCATCATCAGTGTTTTTATTCAAAATTGCTTGCATCTACAATAGGTTGTGCTCATGCCACAGGCTCCGATCCATTGCAGAAATGTCAAAGGAATGCACCAAAAAATTGTGTGCTGCCGTTGTTGTCGTCATCACTCTTTCAACCTGTGTAGGCGGGAGGTGGGCCAAGACTTGCAGCTTCACTGGCAGAATGTTCATTGTTTTGCATCCTTACTGAACCCGCTTTTATGGCTGGGTGCCACCGATGTAGCTGCATCTCTGTTGCTTGTGGACCCAAAAAAATAAAAATAAAATAATAAATAAATAAAAAAATGCTTGCGGGAGGGAGGGCAGGGCACTCTTGTTGGCCCTAGGGCCTAGTCTGCTGCATCTGTGTGATAGCATGCTTGCATTGGAAACCTGGGGTTTTTTTTTGCAAAGCTCTCCTGTTATTGTTGATGTGTGCTGTTATGTTCTTTGGAGCAGATTCAGGGCAGAAAGGGGGCTTTGGGGGCAGAAGACTGGGTTGGGTGGTACTGCCCCAATGGGTGCCTACCACCACCCAGATTCCAAGGGAATTGGGCAAAGGGCTGATTTTTAAGGAATTGTTGAAATTTGCCCATCTTTGATGGCAAGAAAAGGGGGCTTCAGGGGCAGAAGAGTGGGTTATGTGGTAGTCCCCCAATGGGTGCCAGCCTCCACCCAGATTCTGAAGGAATTGGGCAAAGGGCTGATTTTTAAAAGAATTAATGAAGTTTGTGTCTTTAAGATCTTTCCCCATAGGGAATCATGGGGGTTTCAGCAGCCCCATAACTGCACTTGGGGGGCACCGGGGTGGCCCAGAGTGAATGGTGGTGTAGTGCACATAGGGTGCCAACCACCCCCATGAGTTGCTAACCCATGGGGTATAGGGTTTTGTTGTTTCCGAGGTGTTCCGAGTGTAGATTCTCTGCTAGCATTTGAGATTTTCAGTGACAAACTATGAATCCACTCTCATTGCTACCAGATAATCTACACTCAGAACACCTCAGAAACAACAAAACCCTGTACCCTATGGGCAAGATGCCTTTAAATACCAGTTGTAGGGGAGCAACAACAGGAGAGAGGGCACGCCCTCAACTCTTGCCTGTGAGCTTCCCAGAGGCATCTGGTGGGCCACTGTCTGTGGGAAATAGAATGCTGGACTAGATGGGCCTTGGGCCTGATCCAGCAGGGCTGTTCTTAATCAGGAGCAGCCTTAGGGGTGGGTGAGCTGGATGGTCATCCAGGGCACCTACCTGAAGCAGACAGCAAGATAAGCTAGGTGACTTGCTGTTTGTGGAGGGAGAAAGTAAATGGCGACACTGGTAACTAAATGTGTATGCGTGCGCCAAAGACACTCCTCACCCAGGACACAATTTTTTCTAGAGTCAGCCCTAACAATAATTCATGGCTGACATAATGAGGAAAATTACTCAAAGTAGTCCCATTGATATTAAAAGGACAAGCTAGTAGATGCCTAACTTGTTCTCTTCATTTCAATGGGACTATTTTGAGCAATTTCCCTCACTGTGTCAGCCAATATATTTTGTATAATTTTTTGGAAAACAAAATATGAGAATTTGTATCCAAAAATAATACAAACTAGCTGGCCCGGGTGCAGAGCATCTGTGCCTCTAGTTCTCCCCCCTCCTTCACAGCTCCCCCCCCGTTCTCAGCCCCCCTGGCTGCTGCAGCTTTCTCTCCCGCTGCTGCTGTTTTCTCCCCTCCACCTGCTGCTGCTTTCTCCCCACCGCCACCGCTGTTTTCATCCCCCCTGCCACCACTGCCATTTTCTTTCCCCCCTCCACCCCCATGCCTGTCCGCCGCTGCTTTCCTCTGCCCTTCCCGGCATGGGATTAGCGATGAGTATGTCTTAGAGAATAATATATATAGATTAGAATAAACTCAAGCACAGTAGTTAATATAAAATCTGTTCAAAAACACTGCACAACACACATTAAAAGCCTTTTGAAATAAACATGTTTAAAATGTTTGTCTATTTTTATTTTCATTTTCATTTTTATTTTTTGGTCTAACTGCAAGGAAGCCAGATGGATCTCCAGCAGAGGGTATTCTGAGCTGTAGGACTTCCACTCAGCTGATCCTGTTTCTTGTGCTCACCCTTTTTATGGCCTGGGATAAAGGCACATAAGTAGGGCCTCCAAAGAAGAACTGAAAACCTGAATAGGACTACATGGGAGCAGGCGGTGCTCCTGAAGGGCCCCTGGGCCAAGGCCATTTAGAGTTTTAAAGCCAAGCCAGCACTTTAAATTGAATCTGGAAATAAATGGATAGCCCGTGCATTTGCAACAAAATGGGAGTTGTATTCTCTGACTGACTGGTGTCAGACAAAAGTCTGCCCACTGTTTTCTGAAGCAACTGAAGTTAAAGAGCTGCTTTTAAAGGCAGCCTTGGGATGATTCAAGGAACAGAAACGCAAGCTCTGGAGAGATTAATAATTCTGTTTGCTTAGCAGCAGCAATTTAACCTGAATTTTAACAGTGAGAAGTTACTGCCTGACCAAAAGAGATGATAGAACTTGTCAGAATGTGATTCTAATGAGCAATACATGACTTCATGAATGAAAGGATTGATTTCTTCAGGTTTCTAATAGTCTATCTTAAGTACCATATTCAGCCACTAGAGAGAGACAAGAGACCACGCACACATTAGTCCAATGTACAAATTGTGATTTGCATGTGCATTCTGACTGGCAAGCTTCCTGTTAGATCTTCAAGATATCTTATTCCTGAGGAGGGGAAGAATATGTTATTAAAACATTGGAGTGCATAGCAATTTGATCTGTCTGCCAAAGAAAGAGACAGTAATATGAAAATAAGTGCCAGTATATAGATGAAAGGTCACATTGCTTTGTGATTTAAACTGCTGGTTCAGGAAAGGGTTCCTGCTTGGAGCCAAGGTAGGAAAATACTGAGCTATTTGCAGGGAAGAGAGAAAAACATAAGGAATGCAATGGTTTTAATCCCAGGTTTTTTTAAAAAAAATTTCATGCACTATGCTGCAAATTCCCCTTCCTTTGTTGCTTGTTCCTGTGCACCTGGTATTCAGTGGAATATTGCCTCTGAACATGGAGGTTCTGGTTAGCTGTTATGAGTAACTGCCATTGATAGACTTGTCCTCCATGAATGCATGCATGCATGTATGTTAAAAGGGGGAAAAACAACACTATCCTGCCTTTCTCCTTAGATTCAAGGCAGTGAACAACATTCATTAAGATACCACAAAAGAAATACAGCCAGAAACAAAGAAGCATGGCAAAAACATGTCTAATCCCCTTTTAAAGCCAGGTAGACCAGGGTGGGCAAACTAGGCTGTTGTTGAACCACAACTCCCATCATCAATAAATTGTGGCAGGGAATGATGGCCCCACTTAGAGTGCGAAAACCCTCCATCTCCTGAATGCAGATCTCTATGGCCTGCCACTCTCATGAGTGAGCGGTCCTTCGGAAAAGGGCATCATCAAACATTAGCAATCCAGCCCTTTAATCACCATCCCAGTGCACCCCGTTGGTTCTTCTCATGAGTAATGCCATATAGTGCATGCTTATACCCAAGAGGAAGGCGCTGGACCCCCCTTACCTTACTAATTTGTACAAAAAGTAGAGCAGAGCCACTCAAGAATTCCAGGGGTTGCCTTACAACCCAGAACACTCCCCTGGCATTTGTTATATTTGTTGGCACAACCGGGTTGCCTGGTTCATGGTGCCACTGAGACGCCACGTGTTTGTGCAAGTGTTTATTTATCACTTGATTTGTGGAGTCTTCTCCACAAAGTGCCCGTCTTGTCACCACATCCCCTTTTCCTGCAGATTGCTGGGGGGGGGCGGACATGGGCATCCCCCAATGCGACTTCTTCCTTTTGCATGCTTTGAAGCTTGGTACCCAGCAGCATGGTGTCCCTGTTGCTGAGTAATAGCTGGAGAAGTGCAGAGACAGGGGGCAGGGCAAGTGTTTGGAGAGGTGGCCAGTGAGAAGCACGGCAGGCATAGAGCTAGTGTATTTCTGGGCTGGTCTGAACTGCCCTCTCTATGGGTTTAGCAGTGACCAGGGCACAAAACCCAGGTCGCAGCAGGGGCAGAATTCGGATGCCACAATTCCGCCTTCAAACCTCAGGTTTGAAACTCACTACAAACTGAAGGTTAAAATTATGGTTTGGGAAAGGGAAACCTTGGGTCACTGTCATGATGAAAGGGTAGTTTCGCACATTCAGATGACCATGAAATGGAACCTCTGCCCTCTTCACCTCCCATTTGGCATTAAGGCTGTGCAAAGGAGGCCCATCAGTTATAAACCACTGTCCTGTCATTCCTCACCCTTCCTACCCAATATGGACAGGGAGACCTGCCTGGATGCAACTTGGACTGAGTGCAAAATAAGAATCAAAGAACATGTAATGTACTTTCTTATGAAAGAATATTAAATTATGTTTTTTCCCCTGTATAAGTGTGTTTTCAAGTTAGTAGTCGGCTCTTAGCCTCTTTAGGGACTTAGTAAGGGTAGTAGGTCAGGCAGAGTGGCATCATTGTTGCTTCTCATGTGCCAGAAGCCTAATATTTAATAAATACTTCTGGCAGGAGAAGAGAAAAGGAATGAGATGTAACACTGGACAGTATCAGGCAGCAAGGTATTTGTGTGTGCATGTGTATATGCAACAGCCTCTGGGCATATATATATGAACAGTGAGAACCTTGAATTTCAGCTGTAGATTCACAATCATTCTTTATTTACCACTGATGCTATTTTCAAAGGTGTGTTTGCGTTCAGAGTAGGGCCTTACCGCAGGTGTAGAATTTACTAGTTATGATACTGGAATGTATTGGGATCATGATCTTTGAACATGACAAGTAGCTTGGAGATCTCTCTCTCTCTCTCTCTCTCTCTCTCTCTCTCTCTCTCTATATATATATATATATTCTGTTGGAGAAAATGTTTTGTGAAGATGAAAAATGGATGAAAGAAAAATCTTCCTTTTGGTCTTCAAGAGAAGTTCTTAGTTTGCTCTGCAGAAGGGAAGTGGGTTCACAGTGAATGCTTGCCCTTTGAATTCAGTGTGCATATAATTTCCTAGAACACTGTTCATTGCCATGCATGTTCTATTGTGTATGTGTGCATGCGCATTCACATACATGCACAGACAGAAAGCATTGAGTTCAATGCTTTCTGGGGCAAAACAAAATATGGTTGGTCTCCTTAGTTGGATGGAAACATACTAAATTTTATTTTCTATTCTGATTTGGGATGACAAATGTGACCAAGATTATATAATTTCCCATGTTGAGGGAAAGCTATTTTCAAATTGATCCTAGAGAGATGCTCTAAGTATTGTGTTTTTCAGCTGGTGATCTGCAGAATGATTTATAGCCCGAGATTCTACTTACAGAAGAAAACTTTTATTTTCCTTGTATTTAAGGTTCATGTTGGCTATGTTTCAGGCAATAGAAGGATGGTGTTGGAAATGGCATCCCCTGGTCATATTCTCCACCCAAATGTGAAGCAACATATCCATGTCATGAGGTCATCACATGATGCTTTATTATTATCTTTGACTATGTATATACTGTTTTTCAACCACAAGTTCTCAAGGCAGTTTTTATAGCAGAAAGTACGTGAAGAGATTCTCTGTCCCTAAGGGCTCACAGTTTAAAAATAAAACACAAGTAAGATCCCAACAGCAGTGATCATTGGGGTTGTAGTGAATTGCAGCCTTTACATAGGAACATAGGAAGCTGCCATATACTGAGTCAGACCATAGGTCCATCTCGCTCAGTATTGTCTACACAGACTGGCAGTGGCTTCTCCAAAGTTGTAGGCAGGAATCTCTCTCAGCCCTGCCTTAGAGATTCCAGGGAAGGAACTTGGAGCTTAGATGCTCTTCCCAGAGTGGCTCTAGCCCCTAAGGGGAATATCTTACAGTGCTCACATTTCTAGTCTCCATTTCATATGCAACCAGGGTGGATCCTGCTTAGCTTAAGGGGACCAGTCATGCTTGCTACCACAAGACCAGTTCTGTCTAGCTCTGTCTCAGAGCTAGCTCACATGAGGGGAAAGTAATGCTGAGTCATCCCTGGTGGGCTGCCTGGGTGGGCTTCTCCTAAAACCTTTCTATATTTCCAGTAGATTTAAAATGCTGCCACCAAGTACCCTAAAACTTGCAGAGAACTGGACCAGTGGATTGGGTGCTTTAATCCAAGGTCCCTCTGTACACCCACCTGGTGTACTGATTGGTCGAACCATGGAGTTTACCAGCCTGTCAGAAGGATTCAGAAGGGTTCACTTCCTGTTAACTCTTTAGAGGGAGGGGAGACTACCAGGGTGTTATGCTGTGCCAGCTTGAATAGGTGCAGTTGCTCTTCCCCTGATAAATATGAGAGCACAACTTTAAAAGGTGCCTCTTTGTGCAGATTTTAGTGCAAATGCCATTGGCTCTGTTGGCTGTTGTGCAAATGCCATTGGTTCTATTGCTTCTGTATTGCAAATGCCATTGGTTGCTACTGGTGGGACAGGGGAATGCATAAAGTAGAGGCGTCATAACATGGGTGAATGTTGCTATATATAATAGGAGTAAATTTGATATGGGGCTCCTATTCTTGGCAGCATCTGCCAAAACCCTCTAGCAGCAGCTAGGATTCAGGCACAGAGTGGGAGGAGCCAGACAGGTCAGGAGGGCCAGTGGCACAAGCTGAATCTGGACTCCAACACTGAACAAGTCATTTCAGCCTGTCAGCTAGGAGTCCTTGACCCAGAGATCCCTGAACTGTGACCCCAGATAAGTACCTCTTGATACTTATCTGAGCAAATCCCTCCGAGGGACTGGGTCCCTACAGACTAGAAGCGGCATGTTCCACAGTGCCTGTTTACTAATTCAGGCAATGCACAAGGCAGGAATTGGCAGAGAAGTGGTAGACACCAGGCCAAGGGACTAGAAGGCTCTTCCCTCATCAGGAAAGGGGTGGAGCTTAGGAGGGAGAGTCAGGCCGCAGAGGAATGTAAGGGTTCAGCTGGGCTCCAGACCTCATTGGAGCAGGTTGCCAGTTTGGAGCTTTCTGATGTCCTGCAATGCTAGCCTGACCCTGCTAGCTAGTTAACTGAGGGTAAAAAGGTAAAGTGTGCCATCAAGTCGATTTCGACTCCTGGTGCCCACAGAGCCCAGTGGTTGTCTTTGGTAGAATACAGGAGGGGTTTACCATTTCCTCCTCCCATGCAGTATGAGATGATGCCTTTCAGCATCTTCCTATATTGCTGCTGCCCGATATAGTACCAGCGGGGATTCGAACCAGCAACCTTCTGCTTGTTACTCAAGCATTTCCCCACTGCATCTTTAAACTGCTTACAGCTGGATTGACACCCCACCACTCCCAGGTCCTCCCCTTGCCCCATGAGCTCCCGCTCATAGGAGAGGACATAATTCCCACATTATCTATGGACTCTTATCCAAGTTCCCTAAGCCAATGAATATTTCTTATTTTTCTCGCCCCCTCCCTGCAGTAGAGTTTACACTTCGGTCTGAGGCGACATCATTTATAAATGTATTATTCATCTTCTTGAAATGATTGCTACATGCAGCGATGCTGGTTCTTTAATAATGTGGTATCTGGCATGTTATGGATTGCATGGGTAATAAATGCTGAACAGATGACACTGTGAATGACAAAGAGTTCTAAAGCAAGATGTAAGCACCATCCATATACAATGCGTGTGAGCTTACAGCCTGCGTTTGATATGAGGAAGCTGCCTTTTAAATTGAACGCTTGTCCCATCATTGTGGACTCTCTACGTGGAAAGCTGCTTCCTGGATTTGTTTGGCTTTCTAATGTCTACTCGATTCCCTGCTAGCTAGCGTGTTAATTCCCACCCCCACCCCCAATACTTGGTTGCTGATTATCCCTCTGCTACATTTTAAATTGTTTCTGTTGGCTGCTTTAATAATCTGTTTTTATGTGGTTTTAATGTTTTATTGTTATTTGTGAGTTGCCTTGCGGACTCAATTTGGGTCAAGACATGGGCTAGAAGTGTAAAATAGACACCATAAATACACATAAATAAAATGGGCTAGTGGTTAGGGTCCTGATCTGGGTGTTCAGATAACCAATCAAGGGATCTGCAGAGTCTCCCTTGTGAGAAAAGCCAAGGCTTTCCTGGCAGTAGCAGCTTGTCCTAAAGAGTCAGGGGGCACCTAAGGAGGCAGCTTGGGTTGCTCTTCTCTCTCCCACCCTGCCCAAGAGCTGTGCAGCTCTATCCTGATGAATGGTCAGCCTGTGGGCAGTACAGCTCTCCAGTGGGGCGGGAGAGAGAGAAGCAACCCAAGCTGCTGCTGGTGATGTATGGCAAATTAGATATAGAAGTGCTGATTATCGTCTGGGCTGATTATTGGGCTCCATCTGCCCAGGAACGAACCTCCCCTATTGGGTCAAGGCTACCCCAATACATCACTGGGAGGCAGAGGCAGAGGCAGCTGTGCCTCCTTTGGCACCCCACCCCCCGGCTCATTAGGATGAACCACTACTTCTTCCTGGTTCCTATTATATAAAACTAGCTGACCTGGCGCAGAGCATTGGCACCCCCAGTTCTACCTGTCTCTCACTGCCCCCCAGCCCTGTTTCATTCTCCCCTCTACCCCATTTCTCCCTGCCACTTCTTCTGGCGGCCAGCTGGCCTGGCTGCCACTTTTCCTCCCCGCGGCTTCTCCCGGTGGCTGGCCGGCCTGGTGTCCGCTTCTCGTCCCTGCCGCTTTCCTCAGTGGCTGGCCATCCTTCATTTTGGCTGGCAGGTGGGCCAGAGAGGGAGTGCTCTGCCCTCTCCACCACCCACCCGCTGGTTTTGCCTGCCCGCCGGCTGGCCGCCTTCTTCCGCCCGGCGTGCTGGGCCATCCTTCATTTTGGCCAGCAGGCAAGCCAGAGAGGGAGTGTGCTATCCTCTCCACTGCCTGCCCACCGTAGTTTTCTTGCTTGTACGCCAGCCACATTCTCTGCCTTGCAGTGGCGGCGGCCATTCGCCGCCATTCTTTTTCCACCAGCAGGCCAGCCAGCATGGGTACTCATACGGGCCATTTTCTTGCCCGTATCTTTGGCTGTCTGGCAGCTGCTCATGAACTCTTGCGAGAGCTGCCACACATGGGATTAGCCACGTGTACGTCTTAGATAATTAAATATATAGCTGATGATCCACATGAATACTGAGGATATATACCTTTGACTGCTAGGATTTCATTACCCCGTAAATGAGACTAAAGCACTAGTGGACTGGTTAATCTGCATGGTGAGCCACTTCCCTGTGGCGACCCCATACCTTGTTGGGCAGCATGGCTTGTCATCTGAAAACCCCTTCTCAGTTTCCACTTCTACTGTGAAACGGCTTCCTCTTATTGCAGAGGGAAGGGGAAAGTCCTGTCTGTTTCACCCTCCCTGAGTGCAGTGTTGAATATGATCTAGTCCACAGTTGCCGTCCAAAAAACGCATCAGCAAGGCACTCTATCCTGACAACCTTTTAGCCTGGAAGACTAACTTCACATGCAGCAACAGATACCATAGTAAATACAGGGCAAATGACAATGGACTAAAGTGGATCAGATCCTGTTAGATGTAGGATTCTCTCTAACAGGTAGAGTCGTGTTTCCTTCCACTATGGTAACAAACATCACATGTGGGGAGGCATTTATGCAAATAGCATTACCATGTGAGAATGAAGAGCTCCACCTGATACTCATACCATGTCAAATGACTCTGCCGTGGCCTCCAGCCATGCATGATTGCCTTGCCAAAAACCCAGCTCTCCACAGCAGTGGCTGTCACAAGAGCACTTCAGAGAGGCAAGTCAGGGAGGATTTGTTTCTTTCCAATATCTAATCTGACCGCTAGGTGGAAGGGTTGGAGAGGAAAATATTTGCCTTCTCCCACTAGCAGCTCTAGATAATAGAAGCGTGCAACACATTCTCTGTGATTCTTCTGTCTTTTACAATAAATGCGGCAATTGGCTTAAATGTTACACTGAATGGAAATCAGCAGAAGGAGATGTGTGAGCTGACGATCAGCTGGAATAAAACCCTGCTACTGAGATAGTGGAGGCTGTGGCAAGCTCCTCAGGGAGAAGTGGGGACTATTTAAAAAATAGCCCTTCCCAAAATGGCTCAGAGCAGTTTACACAGAGCAATAACAAATAAATAAGTTGGGTTCCTGTCCCCAAAGGGCTCACAATCTAAAAAGAAACATAAGATAGACACCAGCAACAGTCACTGGAGGGGTACTGTGCTGGGGGTGGAGAGGGCCAGTTACTCTCCCCCTGCTAAAAAAAGAGAATCACCATGTTAAAAAGGTGCCTCTTTGCCCAGTTAGTCAAGCATTTCCCCGCTGCTCCACTTAAGGTGACATGACAGATCATTGGGGCTGACCTTTTTCATAGGCAGAGGTTCAGCTTAAGTTTGATCAAATCTGCAATTCTTCTAGTTTCCTTTACTATAGGCACTCTTGTAATCCAAGGCTCCTTTTTATTGCAGAATCTTCTCTCTCTCTGCTTTTGGAGATAAACTCCCTATTCATTCTTTCCATGACAAGTGTTGTCGATGGTAACATCCATAGGTCTTTTCTGGGGACAGCTGTGTAATTTCCATATAGTGTAGCTCCCAAGCTAACTTGGCAAAGAGGCACCTTTTAATGTGATTATCTTTATTTAGCAGGGGGAGAGTAACTGGCCCTATCCACCCCCAGCACAGTACTTCCAGTGACTGTTGCCGGTGTTCTTTTTAGATTGCGAGCCCTTTGGGGACAGGGAGCCATCTTATTTGTTTATTACTTCTCTCTGTAAACTTCCCTGAGCCATTTTTGGAAGGGCGGTATTAAAAAAAACAAAAACCGAATAAATAAATAAATAACTAAATAAATATGATGCCCCTGTGACTCTTATAACTTCCTTTGCCATGGGTTTGACAGATCTTCAGCTGTGAATTGACCTGTTTTCACGGGTGCAAATCTGTGTGCTTGTAAGAAGTGTCTCTGCATGCATACATCTCTCTCTCTCTCTCTGTGCGCTCTCTGCAAGCATGCCTCTTAAGCTAAGATACACACCTGAGCAGCAAGCAAATATACAGAGCAAGGTTCATCAGGTGTTCTTGCCAGCAACTCCAGCCCCTTATCTCCCACATTTTCACCCCTACCATGTGGCTTTTCATTTCCTGTGCCCTTCGGGAAGCTATAACTTTTCATTCCATTTCCACCCCCCGCCCTTTCCCCCAGTGACAGCAATGAAATCAGTTCAGTGTACCGGCTTCAGGAAGTATAGATTATGCGCCAGTGTTTCCTGAGATATTTTCTCTGAATGAAAACTTCTGCTGGGGGAACAGCTGCAATGGATGCCTGCATGTGCCAGGAGCCTCTCTGGCTATCTATGCTCCAGGCGACGTGCTTGCTGGAGTGAGCCAGCCATCCGACCAGCCAAGCAGGCTGTGCTCCAGCACTAGACGGCGCCTCAGTCCACCAAAGAGATCTTCACTCAGCATGCTCCAATGAGCTTTGGCAGCCTCCAGATCTTGCAAAGTAACATAAGCCACGGAGTCGAGGAAAATAAAACCTCCCTGGAGTTCTCCGCATGGCCCCTCTCTCTTGCTTGGCGGAATGTTGGCACAGCAGTTTGCGACAAGCATCTCCAGAACAGACGGTTTCTCCGCCTAATAGGAGGCTGTCATGTCACCCCTCTGTGTTCTTAATGCTTTCTTATGCATCCCTATGACTTTTCACAGAGCACAGTAATAGGCAGGAGACATATAATGAGGTGGTGAGTGTGATATACAGTCTAAAAGGCCTGACAAGCAGCATCTGACTTCTTCCGGGCAAGCATCCTTTCCCAATTTGACTCGCCGAAATCTCATGTCTATTATTGGCAACCAGCAGCTGTTGGTGTGTAGGAGGGATCTGTGTGAGTGTATGTAGGAATGCAGTACTGCAGGCTGGCAAATAATGATTTAGGGGGCAGTTAACTCCCGCCCTGTTCCACTCACCTGTTGTACTGCTGTTCCTTCCTCATAACACTGACATTGCTTTCTCCCTTCACTGCTGGGAGTTAATATGTATCTGTAAAATTTCTATGTTTCATACTAGCCTATGAGACTCTGGTTCTCCTTCTAATATTAAAGGGCTTCTTGCCTTTGAGACTAGGAGAGGAAGGGACAACCTGAGCCACTACAGTGCTGCCTCTTTCTTTTAGCGTTAAAGAGCAGCTGTTAATAGCCCTTAGGGCCATGTATACAGCTCCGGAAGTGTTGCAGCAATACAGGAGACTGAATATGTGGCTCTAGAGCAGGCCTGCTCAACTAAGGCCCCCCAGTTGTTTTTGTACTACAACTCAATTAACCCTAACCCTAACCCCTGCTAACTTGGCAAAGAGGCACCTTTTAACATGGTGTTTCTCTTTATTTAGCAGGGGGAGAGTAACTGGCCCTATCCACCCCCAGCACAGTACCTCCAGTGACAGTTGGTGGTGTCTTTCTTATGTTTCTTTTTAGATTGTGAGCCCTTCGGGGACAGGGATCCATCTTATTTATTTATTATTTCTCTGTGTAAACCACCCTGAGCCATTTTCAGAAGGGTGGTATAGAAATCAAATAAATAATAATAATAATAATAAAAACATGAACATAATTAAAACAATTTAAAATACTACGAAAACTCTAAAACCAAAGTTTTAAAACCATAAACTAAACACTCAGACTAAACAGGTATGTTTTTAGGTCCTTCTTAAAAACATTCAGAGAAGGGGAAACTCTAACTTTGTTAGGAAGCATGTTCAAGTGTTCCGGGGCCACTCCAGAAAAGGCCTGGTTTTGAGTTGCCATCAACTGAGCTGATGGCAACTGCAACTAGACCTCCCCAGATGATCTTAACAGGCGGTGGGGTTGATGAAGAAGAAGGCGCTCTCTTAAATAACTTGGACTCAAGCCATTAGGGCTTTATAGGTAATAACCAGCACTTTGTGTTTCACCCAGAAACTTATTGGTAGCCAGTGTAATTCTTTTAAAAGGGATGTAATATGATCTCTTTAAGCAACCCCAGAGACAAACCTGGCTGCTGCATTCTGTACTAACTGAAGTTTCCGAACTGCATACAAAGGCAGCCCAACATAGAGTGCATTGCAGTAGTCAAGTCTGAATGTTATCAGCATATGCACCACTGTTTTAAGGTCATTTACCTCCAGAAATGGACGTAGCTGGTGAATCAGACAAAGCTGATAAAAAGCACTCCTGTCTACTGCCTCAACTTGAGAAATCAGGGAGAGGTTTGGGTCTAGAAGTACTCCCAGACTATGTTCCTGCTCTTTCCAGGGGAGTGTAACCCCATCCAGAACCGGCAGATCTAAACCACTTCCTAAGTTTTGACCTCTCACAATGAGTGCCTCCGTCTTGCTTGATTTCAGGCTCAGTTTGTTTATGGCCTCATCTTAGGGACTAGTTAACCCAGGCCCACACATCACATGATATCAATAACTTGATTATCTCAGCTCACTGTTGTGTGAATGGTCTATGTTGAAATTGGATTTTAGGACTAAACTATATGTGATGGGAGACTTCTGAGCTCAACTCTGACTACTTAAAAAACTGAACTGCAGCTATGAATTTGATCACAGCAGCAGTGATGGGGAAGAGGATGCTGAATCCTTCCCCAGTGGACCATTCCATGGTCAAAAACTCTTCCTCTCAAGTGTTTCCCCATCTGTGGGAGAAAAGATTCAGGGTCCCTACACTTCTCCCTATGAGTATAATGTGTGTGTGTGGGGTGGTGGTGGTGGCAAGATTGCAAATACAGCCTTAAAAACAGGAGTTAAGCACCTCCTTCCCTGCACGGGGATGGGGGTGTAGCTCAGTGGTAGAACATCAGCTTGGAAAGACTCCTGTCTGGATCCTGGGCTTGGAAAGACTTCTGTCTGACTCCTGAGAGAGCTACTGCCAGTCCATGTAGACATACAAAGCTAGATGGACCGAGGGTATAAGGCAATTCCCTATGTTCCCTAGGTCCACTGCTACGACATCTTTCACAGCCTTCCTTGAGTTTCATATCAGTGAAATAATAGCACTTATCAGGAGACTCATGATGTATAATTTGGCCCTGAAGGTGCTTTGAAAAACTCTTGGGTGATTCTCATGATTGGGTGGGTGTGGGGTCAGGTGGGGTGGTGAAGGCTCCAAAGAGCTGACATTCCCCACAGATGATTAAAGAATTGGTGGCACTCCGCACTCCCACAGGAGCAGCCCTGCTCCATGAAGCACGAAGCAGGGCAGAGGGATCTGGGGCCGGAATTTGTTCTGGTTCCTGGAGATCCCACAATCCAATGCATGAATGAGCGGATGTCCATCATTACTTTGGCGCCGGCTGAATGCAGCTGGTGCTGGCACAGGATCAGGTAAACAGGGTTCAGGGAGTGCTCGTTCCCTTAACCTTGTTTAAGAGGTGGGCTCCCTAGGCGGGTTTGCCGCCGAGGTGCCACCGGGAACCACTTGGCTCCCGCTGGTTCTCACAGGCAGACAACCCCAGACTGGGCTGCCCTAGCCTGGTCTTAGCTGTTTGTGAGAACAGCCTCTCTGTTTCTGGTGTTTGATCTGTGATGGATGCTTTGCTCATGCAAGTCACTTTTCGATGTTGCTGTCACTGCCTGATGAAGATGCATGGGACCACAGCCTCCTGTGGCAGCGCCCCCCAAATGTAGAGATTATTATGCCAGTGCAGCTCACAGACAAAAACAGCACTGCAGCATTGTAGGAAGATAGACTGGTGCACATGCTTAGGGTGATGATGATGCCCATCTCCCTTCCTGTCATTTGCTATCTGTACCTTATCTGTATCTCTCTGCACCTTGGAGGATGAATGCACTGGAATGCAGTGAATAGCATAATGGGACCACATAAAAATGATAGATCTATGTGTGTTGATGTACGTCAACTGAGGATTTTGCTGGGGAAGTTCATTATACTTTTTAGAGGCATAAACTGTTGCGACTTTAGTGGTTTATAATAGCTGAAGATCTATGCTCTCTTTTTCTCTATTAAATGGAAAGCAGAACAGAAGAGTCCCCCCGCCCCACACCCAGCAGTCTTTCTTTTCTCTTTGGGAAGAGCTCCTTTGATGCCTTCTTCTTCATTGTTGTGCAACATGGGCTTTGAGCGGAACAATGCCACTGCTTCCTTATTTCTTAGTTAAGATTTTTGGTACCTTGAAGATGTGATGCTTTCCGGGGATTTTTTTTTTTTGTACCATTGGAGAAGCAGGATGCTACAAAAGGTACTTTTAAATCTTTTGTGGATTTATCATTTTTTCCTGCTCTCTCCCCCCCCCCAACTGAGCTTTTTTATGGCTTTAGTTCTGTAGACATTACAGCTCATTATAGTTTTACTGATATTTCAGTTTGATGAATTAGAGATGTCCACCTCCAGCACCTTTCCTTGAGACAGGAGTAAATTCAGCTTGTAAAAGACCAGATTTTCTTAAAATGCATTCTACAAATAAAAGCCCATGTACTTTGTAAAACATCTGTGCTGGGTTTTGTGATAGCGTGTCCCAGGTCCCCAAATGACATTTGCTCATATAGAAAGGTAAAGATATGGTTTTAGTGTTTGTTTTTCCTTAAAGGCATCTGCAGCTGGCTTCTCCTCACCCCATGTGCTACAATGATTCTTACCAATGGGCAAAATGACCTTCATTGTTGGAGTAAGGCCAGAAAACTTGAGTCTTTAAGAGGAAGGCTAATATGTATACATCTTATTTTCTAACAAACTAGAGGAGTTACTGGCAATAAATCTGCATGTACACTGTAAGGCAAAGGAAAGTGATCAGATGGAAGCAGGTTTGATGAATAAGCTCCATGTAACAGAGCCTTGTATCAGTACTTGACTGATGTAAACAACTGAAGTGCCTTAGCTTTGCATCCACATTACCATATGCTGGAGAAAGAGCTGGAAGATGCAAGACTTTGTCACTGGGTTTCAAGTGTCTTACCTTCAGGGAACCTTTTCCACATCAACTTGCCTACCAAGGGTCTGCTCCATTTCTGCCATGGAAACCCTGCATGGCAGGATTCTGGGACATATTCCAGAAAACACACAGTTCAAATGGGGCACTGTTCATCTTCTGCTTGTTGGGATCCACTGCCAACCTACATAAACTGAGCATGGCCTAGAACACACCTGGCATTCTATGACTGCATCCTTTGGGGGATCATGGTAGTGATGGGCAAGCTGTCTTTTAGGGAAGCTTGTCTGTCATTACTGAGCTTTCCAATGAGGAGCTCCTGATATGCTTTCAAGGAACCTGCAGGTTTCCTGGAGCACAATTTGAAAACCCTGCTTTGTCTTCTCCCTACTTGTTCATTTGTCAATCTTGAAATTATTCCCTGTTTGTTGGGTTCATCTTTAGCTGGCGAAATCTCCCAGCCAGGCCTGTATCACTTCTAGGCAAACTGCCATTCATGAAATGTTGAATAGCTACATCAGTAGAATGCCTTACGGCTGGATTCAACCATCTCTCTTTGTGCCATGTGGCCCTTGGTTGTTGAACCATGATTTGTGCTCTGTGGAGAGCAGGAATGTAGTGGTCACAAACAAAGAGCACAATCTAGTCCCTTGTAAGTCCCATTAAGAAAATAGCAGTGTAAGGATTGCCTTCCTGGATCAGACCAAGGTCCATCTAGTTCAGCATTCTGTTTCCAAGTGTAGCCCCCCAGTCGCCTCTTGCTGTCCAAAAGCAAGGCATTAAGACAACAGCCTCCTGCTGGGACTGTCTGCACTGCAGCATCAGTTATTAAGAGGTATGTTGTATCTAGGGCACGTGTCCCCTGGAATTGGGACCCCTCATTGGAGGATGAGGCAGACAGTTTTGGGGATAAGACAGGGCAAGAAGACCCTATGATCTAGACCCAGGCTGCCAGGATCTGCCACACCAGGAAACCCGAGCCAGCACTTCCACCACAGCTTGAGGACATAACCATGCCTTCATCTTATGAGTCCTACCAGTCCTGGTAGTGGACTCCCAGTGCTCCTAGGAAGGAGTGTCACTAATTAAGTTTGCCTGGGCTGCAGCCATAAAACCTGGCAGTCTGCTCTAAGCAGCCTCTGGCGCAACCTCCTTTTTATGTTACTAGACCCAGCTCTTGTGGATTCTTGATCTAAGGTAGCCGAGGTCTTGACCTCTTTCTTCTTGGAGCTCTGCAGGGTCCATTTCCTTACCAGATACCTTCCTGGCTATAGATCCTTCCTGGCTTGATCTAGAACATGATAACATGCAACTCCTCCTCACTGAAATCAGTTTAACTCAGAAGTACAGAACTTTCATTTGCCCAATGGTTTTGAATGGTAAGGAGATAGATTTAGGTTAAAAAAAAATCAAACTATAATAGCAGTTCACCAAAGGTACAAGGTGCCTAGAGAAGTTGTGGAATCTTCTAAAGGGGAGGCATTTAAGAAAAGGTTGAGCAGGTATCTGGCCAGAATGTTTTAGGCATTGAATGGCTTGTGTCAGGGCAATGGGTATGTCTATATGATTCGCACATTTCACTTCAGTTCTGGAATTCCAAGGGCTGCTTACAATTCATGTCCCAATTAAAAATGTTGCAAGTGGACCAAATGGCCTCTAGATAGTACCTTCTGTTCTTCCATGGCATATGACTGACATTCTGTGATACTAAGGATGTCAGAATTATGCACTTGTTTAGCTAGATCCTCAGATAAATAGTCCAGTCCAATATAATTTACTGGAATCAGTAGACAGCTTTCCTACCTTGAGCAATTTCCTACCTTGACCAACCCCAGGTTTGATGAACCAGCTCACGGGTCAGCTCATGGGGTATACTTGTAAAGGGAAATCTGGTGAGGATTCCCCTTTACAAGTGAAGGGCATTCCCAGTAAATGCGGGGTGGGGGTGGGAGAAAGGCTTCTTTTTACCTTTAAAATGCAGGCACCTGGTCGGTGAGGATGGTGGAGATGGCCATGGTGTCTGCAGCAGTGCAGACATTGAAGACAGTGGCAGGGGCTCCTTCAATCCCTTGCTGGGCTCCCAAATGACAGCCCAGGCCTCTGTGAATATGCAGAGGCAATTTTCCTACCTTCGCACATGCACACGGGCCATCTGCATCACCACAGCTTGGGCTTTAATTTGGGAGGCTGGCAGGGGGATTGGAGGAGCCCTGCCACTGCCTCTGATGTCTCCACCACGGCCGCCTCCACTGCCTCCACTGCCCCTGCTGCCTGCATTTCAAGGGTAAAAAGAAGCCTTTCTCCTGCCCCACCTGCATTTACTGGGAATGCCCTTTATTTGTAAAGGGGAATACTTGCCAGATTCCCTTTTACAGCTACACCTCCCTGCAAGCTCGCCCACGAGCCGACTCGGCTCAGCTTGATACCAGACTGGATCTGGTTCGGCTGAGCCGGAGCCTGGATTGGGCTGGGCTGGTTCAAATCCAGTCCAGATTCAAACTGAGTTGGACAAATGATCAGCTTGCACACCCCTACAGCAAATCGCGTGGTGATGCAAATGGTCTGTGCTCACGTGCAGAGATAATGAAAATGGCCTCCATGCCTGTGCAGAGGCCTGAACCATGCTACAGCCAGCCCGGGCTGTCATTTGGGAGGCTGGTGGGAGTTGGAGGATCCCCCTCCATCGCCTCAAATGTCTCTGCTGTGGCTGCTCTCGCCACCTGCATTTTAAAGGTAAAAAGCCTTTCTCCTGCCACCCCCATTCACATTTACTGGGAATGACCTTTACTTGTAAAGGGGAATCCTTGCTGGATTCTCATTACAAGTATACCCCCTGAGCTGGCCCATGAACCAGGTTGGTCTGGCTTGATGGCCGAACTGGACTGGACCCGGTTCGGCTAAGCTTGAGCCCGGACTGGCCTGGGTTGGTTTAAATCCATTCTGGATTTGAACTGAGCCAGCCGAATGGCTGGCCTGCACACCCCTACAGCAACCCCCATGACAACATCAGTTACACTCTGGCCGGGGGGGGGGGAAGAAGCCGGACAAGCTCCCAATTCAAGCTGTTGCAAGCAAATGATCATAGAAGGGACTGTGCAGAGCAGCACATTCACAGATCACAGCCCTTCCAGCCACAGTGCTCTCTATAAAACATGACAGCCCAATGCTAGGACCTGAAAATGGAACAGAAAGCAGATACATAATTCAGGAACCCAGGTACCAAGGGCCCTGCTCTGCGCTAACCTGGGTTAAGATTAGGTGCAGAGTTACCCAGTTTTGGGCAGCCTGGGCTTGAAGGTTTTGCCCTTGTTCACATGTGCATGCAAACCTGGGTTAGAGGCAGTTAACCCAGGTCCGTGTGATTGTGTGAAGAGGTCTCTTGTCACCCAGTGACCACTCCCCTCCTTTTGAGATGGAAGCAAGAGAGTTGATTTGTTCAAATCCCTCTTGTTTGTCTATGATGAAGCTGTATTGATTTCTGTGGATGATAAATATTGCATTATGTGCTGCGTATGGCAAGCCATTTGCTGATAGGACTGAATTGTCTTTGAGTATTTCATCCTGTTTCTCTCCCCCGCCCCATGATCAGCTGTCTGAAAAATCAGATTCCCCACAGTCTTCCTCAGCAAGCATTTTTGCATTATTTGATAAATGTCTGCAGTTTGCTGCAAGATAATGGAGGAGACAAACACAATCTGCAGAGTGAAGGACAAATGTGATCTTAAGGCGTCACCACTCAAACTAGTAGAGTTGGTCCTAATGAAGCAAATACACGCAACTGTTAGTGCAGTACTGCCAGACTTGTCCCTCCTCCCCCTGCCAGTCACTCTGGAAGCTAAACACAATTCCCTCTTTGATTGTCATGCACAGGTCTCTGCTGGGGAGGCACAATGCCATTCAACAGCACAGTGTTGGCTGGGTTGAGCTGGTTTTTTAAATGTTAATTGTACTTTGACATTCCTGGTTGTGACACACATTTTGATGATATTTGGCTCCTGGCTGACAGCGAGAGGCACATGGAGAGAAGGATAAGTCACTGCTATTGTAAAGACTGTCGCACCTGACCAGGAGTTTGGGAGAAAACAAATGACACCAATATATTCAGCTACATACTTGAAAAGGTTTTCTAATTATGAACAACTCTGTCTCTAGGAAACTAAGAGGCTAAATAAACTCCTGCATGGCTTCACAGTTTCAGCTAGAGATGCAGCAGCCTGGTACTCTCTGAACATCAAGTCCAAGGAGGTTTAAAGTGGAACCTCAAGCCAGGAGTTGTTCCTTTATGATGTCACCACCAGTGTTCCCTCTAACAGGGGTTCCCAGATGTTGTTGACTACAACTCCCAGAACCCCCAGCTGCAATGGTTTGTGCTGGGGGATTATGGGAGTTGTAGTCAACCACATCTGGGAATCCCTGTTAGGGGGAACACTGGTCATCACCTATGCAGAATGAATAGTTCTTTGCCTGGGTGTCAGTAGTGGAGAGACCATAGGAAGGATGACGAATGGAAATTAAGGATGTAGGTCACAATCCTTTGTATTGACATGCACGAACTGCAGTTCGAGCACATTTTAGGAGTGGGGCCCAGGATAATTAAGAAAGGAGAGCAGATCCTTACCTTCTCTCTGCTGCCCTATGCAGCTTCTTGCTGGGGTGGTGCACATCCCTAGAAGCCCCGTGTGGCTTCAGCATGCACATAGCATCCATGCATGTAGGCACCATTTGCATGGTCAAATTGGTGTTTCTGACCATGCAAATGGCACCCATGCATGCGCAGACACCATGTGCGTGCTGATGCCATGTGGGGCTTCTAGCGATGTGCGCTAGAACCGTGGTTCATGTACATCCCTAATCCTTTGCATAGTTCTTACTTCTGTGGGGCTTAAGTGCATGCAACAGTATCAGACTGCAGTTTTAGAAAATACTTTCTGCTTTGGTTTCCTTTCTTGCATGCACTGTTACCTTATGGAGGGATCTAGCTATAAAGACATTGCAGGATTTTCTTTGATGGTTTGATCCAACAATGTCCCATTTCTGGTCCTGGATTGTATTTGTTTCTTTGTGAAAAGAAGGCAAACATTTCTCATACATTTTACCTGACCATTGCTCAATGAAAATTGAACTCCTTCTTCTAGCCCTTTATAGCCACAGGTGCAGGCTCTCATAATCACCTAACGTTCTTTTCATTTGAGGGGATGCCTTTTCATATTTCCTCCACTGTCCAACAGAATCCCCAGCTGAGCTTACTGATGTGGTTGAAGAGTTGGTACTGGAGTTGCCTAGGTTGATGATGGTTGGGGACTTCAATGTTCACATTCAGACCACTTTGTCAGAAGCAGCTCAGGAGTTCATAGCAGCCATAACAATGATTGGCCTGTCCCAAGTGGTCTCAGGACGGATGCACATTTTTTGTCACATGCTCAATTTAGTCCTCTGCTCTGGTCAGGGTGGTGTTCCATGGGTGGGGGCACCTGTGATATCCCCATTGTCATGGACAAACCACCACCTGGTTAAGGTTGGACTGACAACCACAACCCACTTTGCCGGGGTGAAAGACCTATTTGGATGGTCTTCCCAAGAAGGTTATTGGATCCAATAGGATTCCAAGAAGGCTTGGAGGGTTTTAAGGTTGGTTCTGCCAGCAGTCTTGTCGGAGCCCTGGTTCAGATTTGGAATAATGAACTAACTAGGAACATATGAACATAGGAAGCTGCCATATACTGAGTCAGACCACTGGTCCATCTAGCTCAGTATTGTCTGCACCAGGGATTCTCAATGTTGGGTCCCCAGATGTTATTGGACTTCAACTCCCATAATCCACAACCAAAGGCCACTGGGGCTGGGGATTATGGGAGTTGAAGTCAAATAACATCTGGGGACCCAACGTTGAGAATCCCTGGTCTACACAGACTGGCAGTGACTTCTCCAAGGTTGCCGGCAGGAATATCTCTCAGCTCTATCTTGGAGATGCCAGGGAGGGAACTTGGAACCTTCTGCTCTTCCCAGAGCAGCTCCATCACCTAAAGGAAATATGTTACAGTGCTCACACATCATTTCTCCATATATAACAGAGCAGACCCTGCTTAGCTAAGGGGACAAGGCATGCTTGCTACCACAAGACCTGCTCTCCTCCCTACTAGGGCGGTGGACATAATTGCTCCTAAGTGCCACTCCTGACGTGCTTCTAAATTAGCTGCTTGGCATACAGAAGAACTACAGGGGCTGAAGTAGCAAGGCAGAGTGCAGATGGAGAAAGACTCGACACAAATCCAGCAGATTACAGCACAGAGTACATGTGAAGATCTATGCTCAGCAAAGAAGCACTTCCTTTCTGTGTGTATTGCATCTGCAAGCTCACATCCAGCAGAGTTGTCCAGGGTAGTGAAGGATTAGTACATGTCCTTCGTTCCACAAATCAGAATTTAGAGCAGATTATCTGGACCCATTTCAAACTGACTTTTGGCATGCTATGGGGTAGAGACTGCCTTGGTCGGCCTGATGGATGATCTCCAATTTGGAATCGATAGGGGGAGTGTGACCCTGTTGGTCCTCTTGGATTTCTCGGTGGCTTTTGATACCATTGTCCATGGTATCTTTCTGGACCTCCTTAGAGGATTGGGGGTGGGGGGTGGGAGGCGCTGCTTTGCAGTGGTTCCACTCCTACCTTTTGGGTAGATTCCAGATGGTATCGCTTGGAGATTGTTGCTCTTCAAAGTGAGAGCTATTATATGGAGTCCTACAGGGCTCCATTCTATCTCCAAGGCTTTTAAACATCTATATGAAACTGCTGGTAGAGATCATCAGGAGATTTAGTAAAGGTTACATGCCCCCTGAAAGATCAGGTACGTAGCTTGGGAGTACTTCTGGACCCAAATCTCTCCCTGATATCTCAGGTTGAGGCAGTGGCCAGGAATGCTTTTTATAAGCTTTGGCTTATATGCCAGATGCGTCCATTTCTCGAGACAAGCAACCTCAAAGCAGTGGTGCATATGCTGTTGACATCCAGGCTTCACTACTGCAATGTGCTCTATGTTGGGCTGCCTTTGTATGTAGTTTGTAAACTGCGTCTAGTCCAGAGTGCAGCAGCCAGGTTTATCTCTGGGGATCACCGTGAAGACCACATTACTCCTATTTTAAAAGAACTATACTGGCTGCCAAATAGTTTCCAAGCAAAATACAAAGTTCTGGATATTACCTATAAATTCCTGAATGGCTTGGGTCCAGGGTATTTAAAAGAGCACCTCCTCCTTCATGAAACCAGCCATCTATTAAGATAATCAGGGGATGTCCGGTTGCAATTGACACTAGCTTGCTTGGTGGCGACCCAAAACCAGGCCTTCTCTAGGGTTGCCTGAGGCTCTGGAACACACTCCCAAATGAAATCAGAATCTCCCCATCTCTAGTTGTTGTTAAACGATTTTTGAAAACAACCCTTTTTAAAATTAGGCTTTTAGTTTATGAAGTTTTAAAGTTTTAACGTTTTATTTATGGTAATTTTATTCTGTTTATATTATTTTTAGGTTTGAATTTTGGTTTGATTGGGTTGTAAACCACCCTGAGATTTTATATAGTGTGGCATATAAATGTGACTGATTAGATAGATAGATAGATAGATAGATAGATAGATAGATAGATAGATAGATAATATGAATGTCTGAAACTAATCATAGTGACATGACTTGCATTCAAACAGTTCATTGGCAACTCTCAACTCTCCTAATAATGATGAGTAAATTTGGTCAACTCATTTCGTAATGACAGAGGAAGCCCAGAGTACTTTGAGCAGCCTTACAATGACATCTCAATTGGTGTCCAGTGTTGTAGAGCACACATTTGCTCCCAATGTATGAAAAGTCAAGTTGGCACCTGGCTTGCTATCAGATCTCTGATGTCAAGTGCACTTGTTTCCAGCATATCTCCTCTTTGCTGTTGTTCATAAGGATGAGGAAAAGTATAATGCTTTGCATGGCATTTCTGTGACAGATGCCTGCAGAACTTGAAGAGCTGGTACACACACACACACACACACACACACACACACACACACACACACGACTAACAATATGAATAAAACTTTTCAGTGCATAGAGTTTACACACATGTGGCTGAGTGTCATCAAGTGATATGCACACAAGTGTGAATTAGCCTTTGTATTGCTGTCCCCAAGCAGGTTGGGCATTCCACTATATAATTCTTCTCCAATTAATGATCCTCTAGAGAATATACAACATTTAACTACCATTTTAGTAAAGTATCAGTTCATTAACAATTGGTGCTTCACAAGTAAGATGAGGCAGAAGAAAGCCAACATTTGTTATAAAGGGTTGATTCTAATATAGTGTTGGGTACATATAGGATGACTGTTTGAAAGTGACCCCATGCGTACACTTATATGTGGAAAAGTAATGTTAGTCAAAATGAGTAATTCACGATCTCTTCTTTTCCACAAGGCATTTTATGACTCCTTTTATTTGTGCTGGCTCATACATTGGATTTTTAATGCAGATCTGTTTTAATTGTGTGATCTTTTTGTTAACTGTTGTTATTGATTGTATTGTATTTTTACTTGGTAAGCCACCTTGGGAAGACCATTTTTTTAGAGAAGATGCGGTATAAATATGTAAAGTAAAAATAAATGATACATAAACACATCATGTCAGAAGCACAAAGCATTGTTTTGAAAGCGATCCAAAAAAAGCAAATGCAATTTTACTTTGCTGTAGTGACAGCAAGCCTGTGCAAGCAAATATGAGCCTTTTAAGACTGAGGCCAGATTTTACTAATACAACTGTCAGCTCTCACAGGAAGACTCTGGTAACTAATCTAAAGAAATTAAAGGTGTTCTCATGCAGACAGCTGCTGACTTTGTATGTTGATTGTCAAGTGATTAAGAGCTTGAAAGCGCCATTTGGTTCTTAAGTTTCTTATTAACCATCTCAGGCATGCATTTAGTTGTTTGTATGATGTTCCCTTAAGTTCAGTTGAATCAATACAATGAAGAAATATGGCAATGAAGTGGTAGCTGCAGCCTATGGTAAATCCAGCTTGCTGTCCAAATGCTGCAAGTTTCCATTCTAAATATGGGTCTGCCCATGCATCTATGCAAACCCATAGCCCAGGAACAATGGCGATGTAGGTTCCAGACATTAACTAATTTAATTCATGGATCAGGGTCTTTTCCTTCTTGAAAAATATCTGTAGAGAAGATCAATCCAGTATACATTGTGAGTTTCTTGGGAAATGGGCTCATTGATTTCCCCGTCCTTAGGAATGGGTAATGATGATTAGCTATTTTCTGTCCTATGTGTGCTAACTAGGTTGGGCCTTAGTCAGGTTGCTGGATATCAAGTAAACACATGACAAAAGTGTCCTGTTGATGGTTTGCTGCACTGAGTGAATGGGAGTGGACAGGGAATTGTTCACTGACCTTTAGAGGAGTACGGCATCTGCCTCAGGTGCATGATGATAATGATCACACTGTGCAGGGATGTTGTAGGTCTAATTTTTACTCTCTGTCACTGGTTCATAACAATGTTGAACCCCATGGAAAAGTGCATCCTGAGTCATGCATGAAGGACTGACTTCTTCAGGCAAGGGGACTGGTATTTTAGTATAGGGGTACTTGCACAGTAGGTGTCTGTTTGTATTTTGTGCGTCTCATGAATGGATATTCCCCTTAAGGCTCTGTAGCTGTCAGTCTGAGATTGGCATTCCAGCATGGTTTTTATAGCAGCCACTTCTTTATTTAATTCAACTGAAGGGAAGGATCAGTCATCTCTCGTAAAACTTCTTTTAAACTGAGAGCTATTGTTGCTGTATGCAAGCCTCTCCTTTTTTGCAAATGGGTCAGCTTATTTTGGAAAGGCAGTTTAAAGACATATTGATAAACAAGTGGAGACACTGAAGGGGTGCCTAGTTTGCCTAGATCCAAACTATACACTTGAACAATGCACAGAAATTTGCAGATATGCAACCCTCTGGATCAATGCTCTACTTTTGAGGGCAGTGTGAGGATAGTGTGTTCTTTCATCTTAGCTTGGTCCTGATGCTAGCATGGCAGCAGCCCTTTCCCTGGCCTCTGTGTGGTATGGCTTTCTACACAAAGTGCTTCATGTGGCTTTGATGTTGGGGGCCGGAGATGGAATTTAGAAAGAATAGGTGCTCCAGGGATCAGCAGTGGGCTTTCACCTCTTGTGCAGCACCTAGACGTATTTTTTTTGTATTCCAGTCCCTGAGAGGACCTGGCCCTGAACTCTTAGTATCTATATTTTGGAAGGTGCTTTGGTAATGAATCAGGGGCATCTGGTCTTTAATGTAAACCATCCGGAGCCACTTTAGAAAGGGTGGTATATAAACTGAATGAATGAATGAATGAATGAATGAATGAACAATTAATCCCAATCCACTTTTGCAGTATATGCAGCTGTTTGGGATGCAGAGTTCCAGGCTAACTGTTGGGAAATGGTGAGAATCCCCACCCCAGAGCCTAGTGGCAACATGGTATGGGGAGAAACTCTGTCCTCATTTCCTCAGTTGCAGCCCCTTTCCCCTCATTACATACAGGGGAAGAGAGTGAAAATCTCTAACCTTTGCTCCATTTGCTTGCATAAAACAGGGGGGAAGGGCTGCAATCAAAAAGATCCTTGAAGAGGAAACACAATTTCCTCCACTGCCACAACATAAAACAACATGTCGGATAGGGGGAATTAATTTTTGCCTAAGGCAGCAAATAGCTTGAGCAGACCTGACTCGGATAAGTACAGTAATAACCTTGATGATGCAGAATGTATCTGGAGATGGCTGGCCCATCTGCATCTACTCCCTGTGTGCAGCTAGTTGTTAATTCCCAGGGAATTCCTTGTCTTTCGATCACAGCTGAAATAACCAATCTTGATGATGTACCATGTTTCTACAGGAGTGCTATAATGTGAACAGTTGAGAGAAACCCTGAGGGGACAATCAATACCATTAATCTACTGTCTGTGGTGGTGGGGGGACTGTGTGGAGAAGGAATGCAATTATTCTATGCTTCTGGAGAGTAGAAGCTAACCCTGGAAAGCAGAATCACTTGGGCTGTGTGAATGGCCATTAAGGGATTAGGGTCCTCTTCTTCCTCCCCTAAGAGACCTGCATTAGCTGCTGGTACTGCTTATGCTTTTTATAGGTGCAACTCATTTCCATCAAACCCAGGGGAAGGGCCAGCTTCAGGGGTGTCCACTGCTGATCCCTGAGACCACCTCTACACCCATAGCCTTCATACAGGGGTGACAGAATGACCAAGGAGAGTCCTTAAAGGTGGAGCCAGTCCTGCCCACTGGAGGTTTGCCATTGCCTTCACTGGGAGGTGGTTGGCACTCAACATAAAAGACCTATCTGCTTGACATGACTTAAGAATGGGATGTGAGATTGCCAAACATTCAAATGTTTAGTCCTCCTAGAATGGAAAATGGAAAAAGAGGGTGATGAAGCTGCTTTTTCTACATGGAAACGGTCTGAGATTGATGCAAGCCAAACTATACCTCCCAACCCTGATGAGATGCTGCAGATGGATTTTCACGACCAATTTATGTATCAATCATTACCTTGATGGATAGGAGCAGTTAATGGTGTCAATGATGATTACTAGAGGGCCTGTTTTTGGATTAATGAATTGATAGACCGCAGTGACTACCTCAGAGCCACTAGGGTCTGCCAGTGAGTTTGCTCATTAACTAAAGATGCACTGCAGAGCGTGAGCTATGCTGACTATGTGTGGGAAGCATACTGTTGCTTCTATTCTTGATTGTATTGTGCATGGGGCAGCCTTTCTAAGATTATGCACTTTATGGCACATACAATAGTATATAAGGGCCATATTTAAGATTTGTGTCATCTGGGACACTTTTACTCTCTGGTGCTCACTAAAGACTGGTGATCATCTCATTGAACTTCACAGTGAAATATAGCATTGTATGTATATTTTCTTATTGCTCTTTCTTTTAAAAGAGGTTTATTACACATTATATCCACTAATGACAGTTATGATTCGTGTGATCCTTTTTCATCTGAAGGTTTCACAGTGGCAAAAAAAATCTAGAAGCCACTTCATCTAGTCCCATTTTATAGATGGTGAAACAAAGACAACTCAAATATTCTTTTCAACTCCTGTTTATTTGCAGTAATATCTGAGCCCTGAACCAAAAATAAATATATTTTTATGATGCTTTTATTGGCTATACTGTACATTTTTAAAAAAAAGATTACAGATGGTTAATGAATGAGTAATAACCAATATTATAGACCTATCATCCTTTGTGCATTATATTTACATAGCTATTAAAAACCACACACGTAATACATCTATAATGCCATTTGTGCTTATAAATACATTCCTTATGTCTCATTGTATCTTGATGTTTTTCAAACTGCTTCATACTATGGCTTGATGCTTTGCATTTAAAAATCTTTAAAGTATATGAAGAAATTGTGCGTGTGTGTGTGTGTGTGTGCACGTGCGTGCGCATGACATGTGCACTCGCATGCATGTGTGCACTTGTATTTAAGTGCTATGGTTGCATTTTGTTTTGCATTCCAGTATATGCATATAAGAGAATGGCTTAATACAGAACCACACGCATTTCTAGGATCTTCTTCTTTCTTTCTGGCTCCCTTTGCCACAATATCAAGGTGTGCTAGTGCTTTAAAAGGCTGGCAGAAATCAAAGGCTGGAGCTTCGCAGCGGATCCTAATGCAAAACTTCCAAGCCTCCCTCCTTTCTGGCTGCTGTGCATGCTGTTCAGCAGATGTTATCAGATTGAATTTAGTTTAGCGTGACTGTCGATTCCCCCCTCCCTGTTTCCTGAGACTGTATATAGCTTTCAGTACAAGGACTATTCTCTTTTTCTCCTGATAACCCCAGAAGCTGAAAGAACCAGAGGAGAACCTTTCGGGAGCTTTTCTATCAGCCGCGAGTGACAAGGATTGCATTGCGTCCAGCACCACACACTCGCGGTCACTCCCGGCAGGAGTCCCGCTGCTTAATGTGCTGAATTATAGGATTTCTAAAAATATTGGAATAGGCAGTTGAATGGTGTGCGCCGGAGAACCCTGTTTCAGCTCCATTGGTCTCGGAATACAGCTTTCCTTCAGCAAGATCCGCGAAGGATAAAAGAGTCTTCCCGCCCACCCCCCGCTTCCTAGCTGGCTCTGAAACGAATGACTCTTTCAGCACCATTCAGAGCGGACAGCTCCTCGGGGCAAGCCTGGCTTTTGTAAGGCACTTTAGAAGAAGCGTGTATGTGTTGTGTGCGCGTGTTGTGTGTGTGTGTGTGTGTCCAGGGCGGGGAGCGGGGGACTCAAAGCCTTAGATAGCCAGGTTAGATTCCACACTACCCATTAATTATCAGGAGCTGGAAGAGGCAAGAAGGAAACCTGCTACAGCCACAGCCGGGACTTGCCGAATAGTACACAGGAGAGGGGCGGCAAGAACGTTCCTTCCAGCTATGCTTAGGTGAAAGAGAGTCACCGCTCCGAACTGCCTCCTAAACTATGCAAGACCCCCATCCTGAGCTGCGGGAGAAGAAAAGAGACTTTTACAACAAGCGTGTGATCCTCTTGGCAATTAGGCAGAAAGCAAGGGAGAGGGAGTTTTGTGTGTGTGTTTAAGAAAACAACAACCACCCTAAGGAGTGGAACACCACAAGCGCTGGAAATAGCTTCGTGCTGAGCTTCTCAGGAAAGTGAGGCTTGCAGGGAGGAGGGAAACGTGGATTTTTAAGACACTGGGATGGGAGGATTTCGCCCAACTTCGCCTGGTCTCTAAGGGTGAGTTCTCCGATTCTCCTTGGTAGTGGTGAATGGGGTCTGGAGGGATTTCTTTCGGACTGATTGGTTCGGAGTTCATTTTCTTTTCCCTGCTTATTTGTTTCCCAGTAAAATGATACACTTGCACAGCAGGTAATTGTTCAAAGGACTGCTCTCTTTGAAAAAGCCCCGATCATCAAGATTGCAGTTAATGAGGGGCGTGTAGCTCTGCATTTGTGTGGCTCTGTGACTACCTATTGTCCCAGCTTTATGCCTTACTATAGCGAAAGAAGAACTCGCCACATGTGAGGAACTTTGCTGTGGGTTGAGGGCTTTGATGTTTGAGAATATGCTAATGAACATATCAGTACTGGCAGGGGGATTGGATGGGCGATGAAGGATGAGCACAAGGGTCCTGCTAATGGCTTGCAATGAATCATTGGGACTGCAGGGCTGAAGTGGGAAGGGGTGAGAGAAAAGCATCCCCTATATACCGTGGTCAATGTAATGGGACTCACATATCATGGAGGGCAGGCGGGGGAAGAGCTGCAGCACAAGCAGGGGAGAGCTTGGACCAAATGAGCAGACACCATTGCATTTGCTCCATTCATTTTGATAAAGCATCTGCATAAATGGCTAGCTGTTGTTTTGTTTGAAACCCTGGAACAGTTTAGTGATGCCGAGGAGGAAGACTGCATCAATGTGGGATGCAGCAGGGAGGCTTCTAAACAGAACCAAAAATGCTTGAATGAAGCCAGCACAGGAGAGAGTGATGCTATATGCTGTTGGGCAAGCAAATGAAATAAGATGCATGTTTATGGGGAGATTTTTTTAGAAGAGATCCAGACCGTGCCTGGGTGATATAGTGCTATATGAAGCTTCTTGAAGATTGTTTAGAATGCCTGGTGAGTTATTTCAGTTCCTCCCCACTTCTCTGTTTGTAGCTAATTGCATTAATAGTTTTCATCTGCAAGCCCCAGAGCACTGTGGACTATCCCCCCTTGGTGCTCTGCTAATCTTTCCTCAGATTAGCTTTCGCTCCCCACCCCTTTTACTACTATACGCTGCCTCTGGAATTGGAAATACGGCTCTGATTTTTTTTGCTGCCTGAAAGATAATGCTTTCACACACCTCTAGGCTATGAACCTTTGGCTTTTTATTTATTTTTTGCTTCAGAGATTGAACAACAAAATCATCTGCTTAACTCCTGCCCATCTAGCTCAGAATGGAATTATTATGTTATCTCTTTGGGTAGAGGATGCATTTTTAATTCCCTCTGCAGAAGAGATAACATGCTGAGGCTGGAAAATGTATCTTTAATGGCAAAGTTACACACAATAATACCCAATACATGGAGCTCTCCACGGTAGCTACCTAGTCATGTAGCTAGCTACTATTTTGGGGCTAGATGTTTCAGAGAGTTCACTCCTTCATATTACTACAGTGGTTTCTTTAGCCTTCCTGTCTTCTCAGGAGGAGGATGAAGTAGTTGCTGGCTGTAGGAGGAGAGGAGTGACTAACTTCCACTTGTCTCTGGCTTCCAGTAATATAAGGGCAAAGGTCTGTGTTTTCACTGCAGGCAGTAAATAACAGCTGCCTATGCTAGGTCAGTCTCTGTGTTGTAAATTAAGTGTGAATTGGTTAAAAAAAAGCATCTCAGCTTGGTGGCATTTTGAGATTAAGGTTATAATGAGGAAGGCCAGACCACCTTCTCAACATCTGCTATTTTAAAAAGAAGAAGAAGAAGAAGAAGAAGAAGAAGAAGAAGAAGAAGAAGAAGAAGAAGAAGAAGAGGTGCTGCTGTGTTTTGAAACACACCTCAGAACTCCAGACCAAAGCTTTGCCTACGCAGTATAGTCAAGCATAATCTTGTGTGTATTTTCCTTTGGGAGAGCTCTCTGAACAGGGATTTTGTACAAACAAATCTGGGATTTCTCTGCATAAAAGGCAAGTTGATGGGACATAAAACCAAAACAACAGTTTCTAGTCCCCTCTGAATTAAAGCTTCCACACTCATTTGTTTTGCTGTAATAACTTTGTCATGCCCATTTCAGCCCTGGCGGGGAGCCGTTTTCTCTCAGAAAACCACCACCATCAATTTGATTATATCAGCACTTATGAGGCTCAAGTATGAGTCACTGCTGTTGTTGACTCACCTTTGGCTCTGGGTTGAAAAGGAGTTTACAAGGTAGCACTGGAATAAACAGGAGGATTTATAGCATAATGGATTATCCTAGGAATAATATTTGAAAAATATGATACCATAGCTCAATCAGAAACTACCCTAATTCGGTTGTATGTTGATTTCCACCTATTCTTACCTAAATTCAAGTCTCCTATATTTGAATCAATCAACTTTGCCATTGTGTTCAAGTGAATGCAGATAAACCCAGGATTTCCTTTTTGCAGAAAACCTTGGTGTTTTGAAGGAAGATGTTGTACTGAGCTATGGAATGATCACACCTGCCTCACAATGTGATTCTGGACTATTATAAAATGAAAGAAGGCTCTACCTAGAATGAAAGAAGTGTGGTACAAGCTCTGCCCTGCTGTTTCAAGACTTCTGACTGCCAAATAAGATAAAGATCACTGATGATATGATGATGATAAAGAATATATATATATATATATATATATATATATATACACACACACACACACACACACACACACACACACCACTTTTCAACAAAACAAGTTTTAAAAGCAATTTACACAGCAAATGGAATTAGAAAATGGTTCTCTGTCCCCCCAAAACTGATATTCCAGGGAGATACCAGCAACAGCCACTGGGAGATACACTACACTGGGCTGAACAGAGACAGTTGCTAAACTGCTAAATATAAGAGAGATATCATTATAAAAGGTGATTCTTTGCCCAGTTAGAAGGGGTTAACTCTGCAATTCCTCTCCCCCTCTAGGACACACAAAATGTACCTGTCGTTCAGGTGACTAGGCCCCTTCTTGAAGTTTGTTCACTATTTAGTTGGTATCCAGAGAAGCCCAGAGAATAGAAGTTAAAGTACAAGAAAATAGGCCTTAGATTCCCATATTGGCTATCTAGGCAATCTAATGACCCATTTCTGTATCCAGTAGGAACCAGCATCAGTGGCAATATGTGAAAAAAGTGTAAGAAAGCCTACTCACCTAATTCAGCTGATCTCTAAAGTGATTTCAGGCATAAAACAATCCTAACACTGGCTATGTACATAAGTATCATGAGATATGTTACAATGGATGTCAGTTCAGGACTTTAAAACTCCTACCAAACTCTGACAGTATTTTCTTTATAGCATTTCTTGGTTGGCTTCTGGTCAAAATTGCACTGGAAAGCAACCAGAGATGACTACTTGTTATCTTTCCCACTGGTAGAAGCCCAGAACTATTGCCAATAAGCACTAAAAAGATGCATCCAGAAAGATGCAATATTCTTTTGTCAAGCCCTCACTCAAATATTCCAGAAAACCATATTGAAGAATAAATATCAATTTCTAAATCATCACAACTCTTACTACCATTTCCACCTGTATAATCTTTAATGGCCACTGGAGCATGCTCATTGCTGTGTTGTTCATTCCGTCTCTTTTTTCTGTCATTATCTTGTAGCAGTATGAAAGCTACCTATCTGAAATTAATGACTTTACATGCACATGTATCCCGCATCTTGGCCTGGCAAGCAACTACCCTGGGGACACCAGGATCTGCTCCATTGAAAATACTTCACATATTTGTTTGTATGGAAGACTTCCAACTATGGCTTGCTGAAATAGAGGGGATGCCAGTTGCTTTGCATGTCTATATCCTGGTAAGCAGGTATACAGAAGGGAAAAGCAAGAGCTGTTCAAAGATCCTGGGCACCTGTTTTTGCTTGGTAGTTCCATACAGTAGGGGAATCACTGTCATTTGGAAAATGTGCTGCCCTAGTTAGCAAGAGGCTATCAAAAATTTATTTCAAGATTACATTGCAATTGGCAAGAGCGGAAATAAAGGCGGACGTTTCCCTTCTTCTTTCCTTCCTCTCCCAATTGAGATGCGTTGGGTGAGTTTGTTTACCCGCACGTTTGCTGCTAGTACAAATCTGATACACTGCTTGCCTTTCTGCCTGTCACTCTCATTGTAGAATCCTGTGATCTGTCTATCATGATTTCCTAATTCTCACTGCTTTTCATTTTCAATGTGATAAAAACTGATTCGCTTCAGAAAACTATGGCAGAAGAGGCTGGGAGGAAATGCTGTTCCGGGTAGGTAGAGACATTCAGGCTATGATCAATGCCAACATTAGAGATATATAATTCTTTTATTCTAAGACTTTGGAGCTTTGAGCCAATGTCTTTGGTAACCACCTGGCCTCAATTGAGCAGACCCTGCTACAGGCAATGAGAATGTTCTTTAAAAGTCTGCACTGAGAGGTTAATTATTATTAATTGCCTGCCTCATGATTGGGAATAAGCACTCTCCTGTGGTCCTGAGCTTTCATAAGCAATAGGAGCATTAGAAGCATCAGGAGATCACTGACATTAACTGGACCACATTCAGTGGTGATAGCTGTTAACTGGCTTTTAATTGGGTCATGATTATATAAGAGTTCATGCTATTGGCCATACTAATTCATCTAGGCACCAATGAATTGAGGCTGTAATTTAATTATTTTTAAATATTTGGGGTGTTAGCTGGCTAAAAAAAAATCACCTATAGCCAGGTGATTAAGGGTCTTTAAAACAAACAAATGTGGGGCTTCCGAATTCCTGAGCCTTATTTTTCATGAGATAGATTAAAAGCAGCTCTCCTTTTATGTTCCATTATGCTTAACACAGTCTTTGTAATAAAATCCACAGCAAAAGCAAAGCCCCATGTAATAATGACCTCTCAAGTGGGGAAAAAAAACTAGTGTACGCTAATTGGAATATTATGCTGTGATAAGACTGTCCTTGCTCTCCAAAGGATTAGGGCAGGTGGAGAAAATGGTTTTGATTTAAAGGAAGGGGCAGGCGAAATAGACACAGGGACAGTTCACAACTGCCAAACAACAGAAATTAAGTGATAGCTCATCCCATTTGAGCGATCAGCCTGGGAAATCAAGTTGTTTAGGACTAACAGATTTTAATCACTTTATTGGCAGATTCTGTTTCCTGGGTGGGAAAGGGGACACAAAGAGAGATTGCAGCTTATTGGATAGGGCTGCATCCAGAAAAGTGAGATTTCTAGAATATATGCTGCATTTGATGCAGGGGGAGGCATGGAGTGGGGTAATGTAGTGATTTGCTTTACACATTATATTTCCTGAATGGGTATGACTTCACCACCAAACAGACTGGTCTGGTTCACACAACTGTTTGAATATGGATTTAATGTGGGTTTTACCAAGATTAGTGCAATTATGTGAACCCACGCCAAGGATGTTTATGGCCTGAAAAGAATCTAAGATTCCCAGCTTGGTGTGGGTTCACTCCACACAATGTCACGTTAATGTCAGTAACTCACAGTAAACCTAGATTCAAATGGTTGTGTGAAACAGGCCATTATGTCATATCTACTCCTCACAGAAGGCCTAATTTGAGGTTAGTTTTTGCGACAAGTACAGACATTGAAACATATGCATTCATCACACACACAAGTACATATATGAGATACATAGAGGTTGTGTGCATGACCATGACACAGGTGGGGAGGCTGGTGTGTCGGGTGGAGGCAGGGATGAGCCTACCTCCCCCCCCAGACAATCTCTGAATGCCGCTTCAGCATGCTGTCATGTGCCCACATGATCCTGACTGCAAAGTGCAGCATGGATCTCTGGAGGCTGGAACTCATTTTCCTGGCCTCTAGGAATCCCACAATACACCACACGATGAGCGTGGTGCACTGGCAGATTCCCCCTGAAGTTGGCCGCTTTAGGTGCCTGACTCTGTGTATGCTTCTGTTGTGTGCAGCCCGAGCATTCTCATGACCCTCACCCCGGCGTTATGGGCACACTTGCACCCTTAAATCCTGGCTAAAGGCCAGGGTGAAAAATTGGGCTACCAGTGAGGGCAGTGCTGTCGCAGGATCAGGAGCAACCCCAGTGGTGCATATGGGCAGTCAAACCCAGGCTGGGCTGACTAAGCCTGGGTTTGGCTGCTCGTGTGCACAACTACATAGAATTTCTTGCACTGAAGTGATGTCTGTGCAGGAAATTCTGCATGTGTGAACACAGCCACCAGATTGAACAATGAATTGCATATATCATTCCAGCAACTTGGTGCCTTCATTTAGCTAACTATGAATCAGGCTAACATTCTTTCCTTTTGGTGGATTTCAAGAGCTTCTGTGAATCATGCAAGATGTGTCATTTCAACACAATTTCTTGTGTTAATTTCAGTACTGTTGTGTTGGAGGACTTTGCCCTAACATTTTTGGAGGCTGAAGTATTTTTTATTTGGGAGTTAACTGCATTCCTTCAAGGAAATCAATGAAAGAGAAATGATGTTGTGTGGCAGGGAATGTGGCCTCATGATCCATAGTAAACTAAAATTTCCAAAATATGCAAGCCAAAGCATTCTGTAGAGATATTTTATTTATTTTTCTGACTGTATTTGAGCCTCCTCCTTCTCTTCAACTGCTCTTGATGACAGTTATAGCTAGTGAATAGTTAGTTAAGGCATTATGGGGTCATTGTGAGTGTTACTATTTACACCCAAAGGTAGGATTTCCAGATTGCATGCATAAATGTCTGTACAGTAGTCAGGCTACAGTTGCAAGAGGATTTGAGTGCAATGCACACTTTATACATTTTTACTGTTTTCATCAATTATGAGTATTTTGGTTTTAGATTATTTTGGTAAGGTGCTGCAGAGTTGCCATTTTCCAGCAGAATTTAAAAAATATTTTATTATTTATATGCATTATTATTTTTGAAAATCATTTAACCTTTCCTGTGAGCAAGGCAGTGCACAACACTGAAAACAATTTTTAAAAACTGGAATAGAAATACAACAGGACAACAAACAAAATCTCAGCAACAGTGTGACAAACCTATATCACCATACTAGAAGCCACTTGGAGGCGGAATATTGTGCATTCCTTTTGAAAGGTCACCAAAGAAGAGGCATTGTGAACCTTGGAGGGAAGGTTGATCCACAACCTTGGGGCAATGAATGGGAAGACTCTGATTCTATCTGTGACTGTTCTCGCCTCACCCAGTGTTAGAATCTGAAGCAGACAATGAAGGAAGCATGGGAAGGGGAAGGCTTAAAGAAAGAAATAACTGACCTAATCCTTTCTTTGTGTGTCTCACCACTTCACTTATGGGGGAATGATGTGCTCTTCTCTGCTCACTATGCAGCCTGGAAGATGTCCACAAATATGACCCAATAGGTCGAACTGAGACTTGGAGGATGACTCCCAGGATTATAAAGAAAATAAGAGATGCAATAGAAAGAGAGGAAAAGTAGCATTACATTAAAAAAAAAAGTATATGCCTGAACTGAAATCCAAGCCAGCGAACATACTAGTCCAGTGGAGAGCATCTGAGTAAAAATAAATGGAGAAGAAAATAAAAACTACATTGCTGTTGGACAACAGGTTGTCATAGTAAGGAGAGGATGTGGATGATGCTTTCCTGAAACAAATTAAATATGCTTCAAGGAAGCAAGAATTAGTCATAACAGGGACTTCAACTACCCTGTTGGAAGACAAACTCTAATCAAACTCTATCTGTTGGAAGATAAACTCTAAGTACTGAATCTCCAACAAATTCCTGACATGCCTTGCTGACAACTTCCTCTGTAAAAAAGTGGAGGAAGAAACAAGGAGATTAGAGATCCTTGACTTGACCCGAACCAGTTGAGAAGAGTTGGTCAATGAGGCCGAAGCAGTGGAAACTTTGGGTGAACATGATCATGTAAGGCTGACAGTCTTGATCCTATAGAAAGCCAAAGGTGAGTAGAGTCAAACATGTACCCTGAATTTCAGGAAAGCTGATTTTAATAAGCTCAGAGAAGCATTAGATAGGATTCTATGGCTAGATAAATTAATGGGGAAATGAGCCCAAGATGGGTAGGAGTTCCTGAAGAAGGAATTGGTTCCTGTCATAAAGAATTCCTGTGAAGAAGGAAAACAGGAGACATCTAAAGAAGCCAATGTGACTGCATAAATATCTTAGTGATTTGCTGAAAATGGGAAAAAGGGAGACGTATATGAAATGGGATAATTCAACAAGAATTAATGCAGATAAGTAACCCTAAACTTGTAGGGGCAGTGTCAGGAAAGCTAAAGTTCAGAATGACCTTAGGCTGGGAACAGAGGTGTAACTAGGGAAAATGGCACCCGGGGCAAGCATTGAAATGGCGCCCCCCCGCGCCCCCAACATACTGCATTATACTTAGGTTTTTCCTCACAAGCGCCCGCCGCCGCCGCCAAGCCAGGCCACTGACTGGCCGCCAGGCGCCAGCAAAGCAATGGGGGGGGGCGCGGGTGGCGCAGAAGGGACCGCTCGTGGGGGAGGGGGCGCAGACGCGCTCCCTTGACTGCTGCAGCGCTGCTGCACTGAGCAGGAAACATTTGTATTAACAAAAAAATTTTAAAAAATTTTAAATTTTTTTTTGTCATGGCGGCGCCCCCCATGTGACCAAAAAAGATGGCGCCCGGGGCACGTGCCCCCCCTGCCCCCCCTATAGTTACGCCTCTGGCTGGGAAGGGATGCTAAGAATAATAAAAAGGGGTTTTCAGATATATTTGATGGAAGAGGAAGAAAAAACAGTAGGCCTGCTACTCAATAAGAATGGTGAAATGTTAATGGGGTGGCAAACAGAAGGTGGAACTTCTCAACTCCTGTCTTGCTTTTGTGTTCTCCAAAAAGGGAAGCTGTGTGCAACTTTTCAAAAGAAGTATGAATGGTGAGGGGTCAAGATTACAGTTCGAGACTGGTAAGGAGTTGGTCAGGAAACACCTGTCTACCTTAAATGATCTCCAGGATCGGGTGAATCACATCCTAGGATACCAAAAGAGTTTGCTGATGTCTTCTCAGAATCTGTCTATTATCCTTGAAAAATCCTGAACTACAGGTGAGGTGCCCCAAGACTGGAGATGGACGAATGTAGTCCCAATCTTCAAAAAGAGAGATAAAGAAGATTTGGGAAACTACAGACTGGCCAGTCTGACTTTGATGCTAAGGAAGATAATAGAATGAATAAAGCAGTCAGTTTGTAAGCAAAATGATAATTCAGCAACCAGCTTTCTAACCAAATATTATGGGGAACTTTGTCAAATGTTTTGCTGAAATCAAGACAAATTATATCCAGAGCATTTCCATAATCCACTAAACTAAAAAGCTGATTTTTTAAATTAAAAAAAATAGATAATATTAGTCGCAGATTTATTCTTGACAAATCCATGGTATCTTCTATTAATCACTGCATTGTTATTATGATGCTTATAAACTGACTGCTTTATGATATCATTTGATCAGATGATGATACCATTAGGTAGATTCCCAACTCAAAGAATGCTTATCAATGGTTCTTCATCAAACTGGAGGAGAGTTTTGAGGGAGGGGTGCTGGTGTGACACTGTATTGAACCCAGTACTCTTAAAAAAAAAAAATCAGCTTTAGCATATACAATCTTAATTCATTTGTATCACATGCTTTCTCCAAGGAGCTCAAGTGTTACCACATTTCCTCAGGCATGTATTTGCTATTATGCCCTGTGACTACGCTTTTGCTTCAAGTGGGGGAATTAGCTCTGATTCAACTGCAAACATGCAAACAGCAGTACATTTGGGGGATAGTTGGTTGTGGATGAAGGCAGGTCAGTGCTGGGTAGGGTACCCCTAGGGGGGATAACAGACTTGAGACCAAGTTTTTGAAAAACAAAGATTAAATTAAGATTAAGCCACCAATTCGTTTGGCGGCTACTCGGGAACGGGCCTTCTCCGTTGCTGCCCCTGGACTTTGGAATGCACTCCTTATTGAAATAAGAGCCTCCCCATCTCTGGCAACTTTTAAAAAGGCACTGATGACACATTTATTCACCCAGGCTTTTAATTAGATTTATAGTTTTAATAATTTTAATATTGGTTTTAAATGTTTTAAATGATTTTAATTGCTAATTGATTTGATGTTTTAAATGCTTTTAATTGTAAACTACCCAGAGGTGCAAGTTTTGGGTGGTATAGAAATATTTTAAATAACAAACAAATAAATAAATAAATTACAGACAGAGGTGCACTAGAAAATAGTGGTAGCTGACAACCACCAGAGAGCCAGACAGGGTTGTCCAACTACAAGATGCCATTTCTTAAGCAGAGCACTAAATTCAAATTACTGTAAGCTTGATAGGAACTCCAGCATAAAGAGAAGGAGGAAGAGATGCGGATGATAAACGAAGTGGGGAGTGAGGGAGAGAGAGAGATAAAGTTAGAGTTACAAGCTGACATACTGCGGAATAGTATGTCAGCCTAGTAATGTCACATTTGTGCAAATTGCATTCCACAAGAATAAGCCCCATTGTGTAATTCATTTTGCACAAATTTTGCATTCATGCAACTATGCAAATTATGCAAACACAAAATTAGTAGGCTGACATATTGTTGTGTAGTATGTCAGCCGTATTCTGTGTAGCTATGGAGAGTGTAGACTTCAAAGTTGTTGGCTGCCCTTCCAAGGGAGAGGGGGCTTTGCCACAAAATATTGCTGGGTTCACATATAACACAGCAGCACCTCTGGTTCGTGCAAGGTGCCACAGCTTCAGGAGTTTGCACTGCCCCTACTTACAATGGAGGTAATGTATTGCCAAGACTGGTCGATATACGAGACTCCGATATGCCAAGACTGGCCACGTTGGTCAAACCCACCAATCTTTAGATATGCCCATGGACTTAGGCATGTCCAGTGGAATTGATAATGTTTTCCTCTTTCAATCACAGATTCCTGCACTCATGCCAAACTGTAAACTACTTTAGAAACTCCCATAGTTTCAAAAGAGATTTGGCTGGTGGTGTTGTGGTGGTGGGAAGCAGCTTCTCTTCTAGGAACACAAACCTAGGTTCCCTGAATTGCATGGAAATAGGCCTAGTTTTCACAACCAGCTGATGAGCTGGTAAGCTTGTCTGGGCTGCACCAAGTCAGACTGCAACTGGGACCCATTTGACTGAATGCTCATGCATATTGAAAGGTTCCCTAAACACAGAGATCTATAATGTTAGGGAGAAGGATACTAACCTTCTCATGTCAAGTTGGATTTCTATGTTTTCTTTTTTAAAAATATTGAATAGAGAACAATTCAATCATGTGAACCACCACTGGCACTCTGAGGTGGACAGTCCAAACACAGGTTTACCACCTCATCTGCTGTTTGTGACAACTAGACTTTTGTATTGAAGCTACTCATAGCAGTTTTCGGGTGGGTGGGTGGACCTGCCTTGTGGCATGAGATTTTACTTGAAGCCCCTTCTATGGAGCCAGCATGTGATCTATACAATAATCATCACGGGCAAACTGCTTCAGAAGATTTTCTGTGCAGGACAGACTCTATGATAAGGATTATGTTTGGATGAAGCGTGATCAGAAAATAACCCACCCCTTTTGGGGCAGGTTAGCAGGGCTCCATGCTGATCTAATGTGATCTGACAAGAACAGATCACATTATGAGGAGGTTTGTAGTAGTCTCATTTTGGTATATCTTAGTAGATCTATATTTTGTGCTTTGAGGCACAAAATACACACAAATGCAACAGTGCTCCTATATAGTTCTGCCCTTGCAAGACGAATGGTGATTTCCATTCAGTGGTCAGCATGATGCTTTTGTCTCTGGGTGGTTTACAGCTCCATTTATTTAAAAAATAGATAAATTCTGGGACCTCTGGATATTTGGATGAACATTGCAATTGAAGATGCTCTCGGAGTAAAATGTGTGATTATTATATTAAAAGACTGGTATGGGCCAGTGACTTGACCTCACAAATACCCTTCAAAACAGAGATATAGCCTAAGGCTAAATGCAATAATAACAAAGGTTGATCTAATTATATAAATAGTTTCAGTCTAATCAGCTATCCTTAATATAACAAATAAATGACAATATGCAAACATGCAATTAAGTCTAAGTAAATCCAGCCAAGTTACTAGAAAAATTCAAAATGTAACCAAGTGTAGCTGTTGGTTAATAGCTGCTGATGAAGACAGAAGCTGAAATGCATGTGGCAGTTTTCATTGGACTGAGCTGATCTTTAAGACTCTGTGAACTTGTGATTGCTTGATTGATCTGAAAACAAGTGCTTCTACATGGGGGTGTGCAGAACTGGTTAGAACTGAGCCGGGCTCAATTCAAACCAGCCAGGTTTGACCAGTTTGAACTCGAACCAGACCGGCCTCAAAAAAAGGCAGCCGGTCGGAGTTTGAACTGGGTTGGGCCTGGACTGATACGGACTGGTTTGACCCGGTTCAAAGGCTATGCTTGTAAAGGGGTGGGAGAACCCTTAAAAAGTGTTCTAAAGGAGGCTGGGGGGCGGGCCGTGAGAGGGCACCTTACCGGCTTCATCATTGTCAGCGGCTCCTCTAAGCCCTGCTGGTGCTCCTCCCCAGCAGCATGGGCTGGTCTGGCCCAGCTTGACCCGGTTCGAGGGCTATGGTTAAGGGGAATCCAGTGAGGATTCCCCTTTACAAGCAAAGTGGTGTGGGAATCCTTAAAAAGTGTTCTAAGGGTGGCTGGGGCGGGGTGGTGGTGAGAGGGCACCTTACTGGCTTAATTGTCATCAGTGGCTCCTCTAAGCCTCGTTGGTGCTCCCTCCAGCAGTGCAGCCAGGTTCAACCCAGTTTGACTCAGTTCAAGGGCAATGCTTGTCCTGCTAAATTGACAAAGAGACACCTTTTAATGTGGTGATTCTCTTTATTTAGCAGGGGGAGAGCAACTGGCCCTATCCACCCCCAGCACAGTACCTCCAGTGACTGTTGCTGGTGTCTGTCTTATGTTTCTTTTTAGACTGTGAGCCCTTTGGGTACAGGGATCCATCTTATTTATTTGTTATTTCTCTGTGTAAACCGCCCTGAGCCATTTCTGGAAGGGCAGTATAGAAATTGAATTATTATTAATAATAATTATAATAATAATACCCCCAGTGAGGCACTTCCTTGGCGTGGTTGTGGGGCTTGTGTGCTCTGAGGAAGGTGAGAGCTATGCCAGAGGTCCAACCATACTGGACAGGTCTCACCAGATGAGCCAGACAAAGAGTGCCCCTCCCATCAACAATATGGTGAGATGTAACTTTTATAAATCTATACCGGATCAATTGTCGCCTGGGTCAACAAAGACTGCACCAGGTGCTATAGTCCCTGGACATCTGGTGGCAAGTGGGCAACAGGACTCAGAATCTTCAGTTGAGCAACCAGGGCTGGAGACAACAAGGTTACTGGAAGAAATATCGCTTAACCGAAAAATATATACAAAAAATGCCAACAAGGAAATAATGATCTGCTATTACAAGTCTAGTCCAACTAGAAGAGGTTATTTTAAAAGAATGTACCAAATTTGGAAAGAGAAGCATTCAGATACAGAAATAACAGAACAAAGGCTAGCAGACCAGAGAGGATTCATAATAAGAAATAAAGTATTCACAGGAGTTGAGCTGGAAGAACTGCAAAGAGCAACACAGGCTCAAGATATGGAAGAAGAATTACTACCAATTGAAGAAGTTGCTCAGGCGCAGGTGGAGGACATGTCGGAAATTGAGGATGCCACTGTTGCTGAACTGTTTCAAAATCAAAACCAGGCAACCTCCCCTTTGCCTTCACCTCAAAAACCCAAATGCTGTTTAACAGAAAAGCAACAAGATCTAAAGCAAAAAATAAATGAGCACATGAACCAAACAACCACCAGGGTTTGACTTCCCGCTCTAAAAACAGTTGCAAAAAAACAACTCGCTCAGGCATTAAAAGATGTCAATGCTGCACTTGCAGAAATAACAACCAATAATTTGCAAGAAACAAACTAACTAATGTACAGTGCAGCAACAATAACAACACAAGAGCTTGGATATAAGATCAGTGGACCTGTAAAAAAAGAAAGCAGTACATCACCTAAATGGAAGATTCGATTAGAAAATAAAATCTCCAGGCTTAGATCAGATGCTAATAAATTGAAAGATATGAAAGACAAGAAGCTGAAGAATGAAAACACCAAACAGTATCTGATCCAAAAATACCACCTAGATTCAAGGAAGATTAGAGAAGTCCTGGAAATAATAAAGCAGCAAATAACAGCAGTGTCAAAGAAGATTAGCAGATATGAAGCCAGAATTACACAACACAGGCAGAATCTCCAATTCTAGTCGAATCAGAGATGTTTCTACCAAAGCATAGAAGGAGAAACTGCAAGAAATGTAGAAACACCAAATAAAGAAGAAACAGTGCAATTCTGGGGGAAATTATGGGACAATCCAATAGATTATAATAAAAAAGCAGGCTGGATGAAAGAGGTCAAAAAATGTAACCAACAAATGCAAGATCTAATAATAACACCAGAATTAATAAGTCAAAGGGCAAATAAAATTAAAAATTGGACTGCGCCAGGTGACGATGAACTGCATGGCTTTTGGCTTAAACACCTAACAAGCCTTCATAAACAACTATCAAAAAGTTCAATCACATTATGCAAGGCGGTGATATTGAACAATGGCTAACAACTGGGAAAACTCATCTCATAATGAAAGACCCAGCAAAAGGTACAGTTCCAAGTAATTATAGACCGATAACCTGCCTGCCAACCATGTTCAAATTATTAACTGGAATAATAGCAGATGAAGTCATGCAACACTTATTAACTAACAAACAGCTTCCAGTTGAACAGAAAGGAAATTGCCCAAACACCAGAGGCACAAAAGACCAGCTGCTGATTGACAAAATGATTTTAGAAAACTGCAAGAGAAGAAAAACTAATCTAAGTGTTGCATGGATTGACTACAAGAAAGCCTTCGATTCATTGCCTCACACATGGATACTAAAATGTTTAGAAACAACTGGTGTCAGCAAAAACATTCAGATATTTATTAAAAAAGCAATGAGCATGTGGAGTACACAGTTAACAATCAATGGCGAGACACTTGGACAGGTTAGCATTAGAAGAGGCATTTTCCAAGGGGACTCACTATCTCCTCTGTTGTTTGTAATCGCCATGACCCCACTTTCACAAATACTAAACAAAACAAGCCTCGGATACCAAACATCTAAAACATCAAGTCAAATCAACCATCTGCTGTACATGGACGATCTGAAGTTGTATGGAAAGTCCCAGTCAGAAATCGAATCACTGCTAAACACTGTCCGTATATTTAGTAGAGATATAGCAATGGAGTTTGGACTAGACAAGTGTGCTACATTAATAATGAACAGAGGAAAAATAACAAAAACAGAAGGAATAGAACTGCCCAATGGAAGCAAGTTCAAGAACCTGGAAGAGAAAGAACCTTACAAATACCTGGGCATTCTCCAGGCTGATAACATCGCACACACTGAAGTTAAAAGAAAAATGGGAAGTGAATACATCAGGAGAGATAGAAAAATCCTCAAGTCCAAACTCAATGGCGGGAACACCATACAAGCCATAAACACCTGGGCTATACCTGTTATCAGATACACTGCAGGAATAATAGACTGGACCCAGGCAGAGCTAGAGACACTGGATCGTAAGACCAGGAAAATCATGACCATCAATCATGCTCTGCACCCCTGCAGTGATGTAGATAGGCTCTACCTCCCTCGCAGCTCAGGTGGAAGAGGAATGCTGCAAGTCCATCAAACAGTAGAGGAGGAGAAAAGAGGCCTTGAAGAATATATCAAGGACAGTGAAGAAGATGCACTTCAAATGGTCAATAACGAGAAACTATTCAACACCAATGAAAGAAAGCAGGCCTACAAGAAAGAACAAGTCAAGAACCGAGCAGAAAAATGGAGAAATAAGCCCTTGCATGGTCAATATTTGCACAATCTAGGTGGAAAATCAGACATCACCAAGACCTGGCAATGGCTTAAGAATGGTTACTTGAAGAAAGAAACAGAGGGTTTAATACTGGGTGCACAAGAACAGGCACTAAGAACAAATGCAATAAGAGCAAAAGTAGAAAAATCCACAACAAACAGCAAGGGCCGCCTTTGTAAAGAAGCAGATGAAACAGTGGACCACCTGATCAGCTGTTGTAAAAAGATCGCACAGACTGACTACAAACAAAGGCATGACAAAGTAGCAGGGATGATACACTGGAACATCTGCAAAAAATACAAGCTACCTGTAGCCAAAGATTGGTGGGACCATAAAATTGAAAAAGTTGAAGAAAATGATGATGTAAAAATATTATGGGACTTCAGACTACAAACAGACAAGCATCTGCCACACAATACACCAGATATAACTGTAGTTGAGAAGAAAGAAAAACAAGTTAAAATAATCGACATAGCAATACTAGGGGATAGCAGAATAGAAGAAAAAGAAATAGAAAAAATCACCAAATACAGAAAAAGACCAAAAATCACCAAATACAGTGGCAGAAAAAGACCAAAATAATCCCAGTGGTAATTGGCGCCCTGGGTGCAGTTCCAAAAGACCTTGAAGAGTACCTCAACACCATAGGGGCCACAGAAATCACCATCAGCCAATTACAAAAAGCAGCTTTACTGGGAACAGCCTATATTCTGCGATGATATCTATAACCGTTGACAATAAAATTCTGGCATCCCAGGTCCTTGGGAAGGACTCGATGTCTGGATAAAACAAACCATTCAATAACACCTGTCTGTGTAAACAAGAAATGATAATAATAAATGCTTGTAAAGGGGAATGTGGTGAGGATTCCTCTTTACATGCAAAGGGCTTGTGGAATCCTTGAAAAGTGTTCTAAGAGTGGCCTTGGGGGCAGTGGCAAGAGGGTACTTTACTGGTTTCATGGTAGTCAGCAGTTCCTCTAAGCCCCACTGGTGCTTCCCCCAGCAGTACAGGCCAGCAGTGGCCTGGTTCTGGCCTCCACAGGTTTGTGAAGGCTGGAACCAGGACACCACTGACTTGCCTTGCCGGTGGGGGGGAGTGCTGATGAGGCTTAGAGGAGCCACTGACAATGAAGCCAGTAAAGTGCCCTCTCTCTGCCTCCCCTCTGGCCACTCTTAGTATACTTTAAAAGGACTTCCCCACCCCTTTGCTTGTGAAGTGGAATCCTCACTGGATTCCCCTTTACAAGCATATACCTTCAACCGAGTCGAACCGGTTCAACCTAGTTTGCCCGAATGGATTGGACTGTTGGCCAGTTCACTTGAACTGGCTCGCATCCCGTCAGCTGGTTCGATTAAACCAGCTCGCAAACCGGTGGTTTGGTTCGAATTCTGTTCAAATTTCAACTGGAATGCCTCTGGCGGTTCCGTGCACACCCCTGCTTCTAAGAGACAATATAATTTTAATAATGTCTCTACTGACCTCATAGGCTTTAGTAGGCTTTAATTGTGTGTTTGTCTTGTGAATATTATTATATTCATGATTGTTGATAAGACAGAATCTGTTTTCATAATGGTAATTTCTTAATTATAATTTCAAATTGTAAGTTTTCATAATTGTAATTTCATAATTCACTAGGCTCATCTAGTTCAGTCTCTGAAGAAGTATGCTCTGATTCTAGTAGCTCTCTCAGTAGCACCATGTTGAGACTCCTGTGCCTCTTTCAACTCTCATTATTTAAATGTATGACTGAGTTGAAATTGTGAAGTTGGCAACTTCACAGGCCTTTTCACAGAGTATGGAAAAGGTCGTTTTTGGTCGGATTTTTTTGGTGGCCTGCAGACAGGGCTGAAGAATTTGCCTATCTTACCATTAGTAGAATGAATAGAAGTGGAATCAGGAAAGTGCTTGGTGGTGAGCAGTTACTGAGGGGCAGTGGTGGTTGTAATAGTAGCAGCACTTCCCTTCCTCTTCTGACATACATTCAAAGCAAGCATTTGGCCCCATTCCCCCGCCCCCCACCCCCACATATTCAGAATGAGCACAATCATAAAGGAAAGCTTCACCCACACATTGAATTGGGCTTTTTGCCCTCAGTGATACTGTCACAATGTCAAATCCAAAAGGCTATTGAATGTTGTGACATCATCATGTTCACTGCTGAACCCTAACTAGTTGGATTCATCCAACTGTAAGGAAGAAAATAAAACCCAGTGGTTAAAAAAATGGTGCTGAAGCAGCTGAACATCAGGCAAATGAGTTAAAAAGGTGATTTTTTTAGACTGCAGTAGTGGGGGGATCCAATTCCAGAGCAAGCAGATCAGAATGAGAGGAGCCACAGGCAGCAGATATGATCAAGATAAGCTGCCATCAAATATCTGATTGGGTAGATGGGGATCAAAAAGATAAGTTGAAGAAGAAGCTGAGAGGTAGGCATTTATTCCATCTGGCTTCCCTACCGCCCGCCCCTCCCTTCTGGGCTGGGCTGGGAAAGCAATCTGAGCTGTAGCTTCTGTCTCTCCCAACCTTCCTCCTGGCTGCTTATCATCTGTTGCTCTGTTCCTTTAATTGCTCTGTTCCTTTAATTGCCAACTTTGCCTCACAGGTGAGTGAGAGTCACCTGGTGGGTTTCCTCCCCAGCTGTTCGCCCTTATAAAGGAGAGCAATGCCAGGAGCACAGCTTCTGTCACAGCTGCTGGTGTGGCTTGCCTGTAGGCGGTATGTGTCTTGGGTTGTCCAGAGATGGGGTGATGGGGTGGGGGTAACTCTGGGGTGGCCATTCCAGTGGTGGTGGGAAACTGCAGAAGACATGGTGTTTGTTGGTCAGCAGGCCATTACAGGGTAAGGGAAATCAGGAACGTATATATTTATTTATATATCATATTTATATACCACCTGACATATACATCTCTAGGCAGTGTACAAAATCCAAGTTATAATATAAAAATGAAAACCATTAAAACACACAGAATAAAAACAATTAAAAACAATTCACAGAATAAAACAATTAAACAATTTAAAACTAATTTTAATTAAAAGCCTGGGAAAACAAATGTTACTTAAAGGTCTTTTTAAAAGCAATCAGAGATGGAGAAGCTCTTATTTTGACAGGGAGTTCATTCCAAAGCCCTGGGGCAGCCACAGAGAAGGCCCAGCACTGAGTCACCATCAGACAAGCTGGCGGCAACCTTAACCAGACCTCCCCAGATGATCTTAATAGGCAGCAGAGTTCATGACAAAGAAGGCAGTCTCTTAAGTACCCTGTATTTTGCTCAGAAACATAGCAGCAGCCAGTGCAATTCTTTCAGAATCAGTGTTATTGTTGGAGCTAGGTCCCTGGCAGCATCAGCTCTCAGCTGCAATGTCTCATAGTGACCACTGGGGGGGGGCGGTTATGGATAAAAGTGCTGGGCTTCTCTTCTCTTTGTTCTTCCAGTGTTAGTCTCCATTTTTGTTTGTTTTGGTCTGTTTGTTTTGGTCTCTCTCCAGCCATGAGCTACAGCTGAAATAAGCTGCAGGCTTTTTCACATTTGTTTGTAACCCTTTCTTTAAATACCGTATTTTATGGACTATAAGACGCTACAGACTATAAGATGCATCTTGATTTTAATCCAGTTTTTCAGAGTTTGAGCTTTCCTTCTCCTCTCACCTCCATCTCCCCTCCAAGCCCTCCCACCGCACCCTGCTCTATCCTTTCCCTCCTTCTGCCAGAAGCAGTGAGCCCACGTTGGTGACCCACGGCAGCGGCGGCTGCGGCTGCTGCTGGTTGTTGCTCATCGCGGCTGCCGGTGGGGCCTGCCTGGGACCTCCTTCTCCACTTTCTCTTGTGCCTCTGGCGGCTCCTGTGGGCTGGCGCTCGCCTGCGCGGGCTCGTCTCCAGGTCAGGCCCCGCGTCCCCTCAGAGGGCGGCGGCGCAGCAGCCGACCTCACTGCAGCAGCATCGGGGCAGCAACCGGAGGGAGCCCGGGGAGGGGGGCAGCGGGCGGGCTGAATAGGCCGCTCCCGGAAGGCCCCGGCGAGAGAGGAAGGGAGGTGTAAGCGAATCCTCCCTGCTTGCCCTTCTGGTTTGGCTACTAAATTTTGTGGGGAGGCAGTGATGACTGCTACTTACCTGTTCAAGTTCAAGTTCTTTAATGTTACAGCCACAAGCCAAAACAGAAGAGAAAAATTACAGTGATATAATTGTTTACAGTTATATAATTGAATGTATGTAATTAAAACAGGCTGAAATTAGAATCGCTACTTATCTGAAAAACAGATTGCCAACAAAGGACACAGGAACAATGCCACATGAGTTATGGCATTACAGCAAGCCATTGACAAGTATCGTCCTTCAAACCCTCGAACTGGGTTGAAGCAGTCCCTAATGGACTGGGACCAATTTGATTTGAATTTGGTCTGGCTTCCTTTTTGGGGGGCCAGTTTGGTTTGAGTTTGAACTGGTCAAACTGGGCCGGTTCAAATTGAACCCAAGTTGATTCGAACTGGTTCTGCACACCTCTACTCCGATGGTTGGGTAAGGGGTTTGAAAGGGTGGTGGCCTTTCAGCTCCAGGCACTCATGGAGGAAAATCTAGACCCATTTCAAACTGGTTTTCGAGTTGGCTATGGGGTTGGTCGGCCTGATGAATGATCTCCAATTAGGTATTGGCAGAGTGTGTGACTCTGCTTATCCTTTTGGATATCTTGGTGGCTTTTGATACCATTGACCATGATATCGTTCTGGGTCACCTGAGGTAGATGGAATTGGGTGGCATTGTTTTACAGGGGTTCTGTTCCTACTTCTTGGGTAGATTCTAGATGGTGTCACTTGGAGACTGTTGCTCTGCAAAACGAGGGTTACTGTATGGAGTTCCAAAAGGTTCCATACTATCTTCAATGCTCTTTAACATCTACATGAAACCTCTGGGAGAGATCATCAGGGATTTGGTGCATGGTGTTATCAATATGCTGATGATGCCCAATCTATTTCTCCATATCGGCTTCATCAGGAAATGGCTTAACTTCCCTAAATGCCTGCCTGGAGGCAGTAATGGGCTGGATGAGGGATAACAAACCAAGGCTGAATCTAAATAAGATCGAGGCACTGATGGGTGGGGGTCAGGACCTAAGAGATGGGTTAGATCTGCCTGTTTTTGATGGAGTACACTCCCCCCCCCCCATGTAGTGTGTAGTAAGTAGAATAAGTACGTAGCCTGGGAGTGCTCCTGGATCCAAAACTCTCTGGTTTCTCAAGTTGACGTAGTGGCCAGGAGCACTTTTTATCAGCACCGGCTGATAACCACAATCATCAACCACACCCATTTCTGGAGGTAAATGACCTTAAAACACTGGTACATGTGCTGGTAATTTCCAGGCTTGGCCACTGTAATGCACTCTACGTGGGGCTGCCTTAGAATGTAGGCCAGAAACTACAGCTGGTACAAAATGTGGCAGCCAGACTGGTCTCTGGGACAACCTGAAGGGACCATATAACCTGAAGGGACTGATTTTGAAAGAAGCACACTGGCCGCCGATATGTTTCTGAGCAAAACAGAAAGTGCTGGTTATTACCTATAAATATTAGCCTATTAATTGTAAACCACCCGGAGACGCAAGTTTTGGGTGGTATCAAATATTTTAAATAAATGAATACAATAAATAATATAAAGCCCTCCATGGTTTGGGTCCAGAGAGCAACTTCTTTGCCATGAATCCTGCCTGCCACCTCTTAAGATCATCTGGGGAGATCTGGTTATGGTTGCCACCTGCTCGTGTGCTGGCAACTCAGGGCTGGGCCTTCTCTATGGCTGCCCCAGGGCTTTGGAATGCACTCCCTGTCATCTCTGATTGCTTTTAAAAAGACCTTTAAGACACAACTGTTTTCCCAGGCTTTTAATTGAAATTAATTTTTAACTGTTTAATTGTTTTAATCTTGTGAAATTGTTTTAACTGTTTTACTCTCATAAATTGTTTTAATTGTTTTTATTCTGTGAAAGCTTTTTGTTTTATATTGTATGTTGGTCTATGTACTCTCTCTCTCTCTCTCTCTCTCTCTCTCTCTCTCTCTCTCTCTCTCTCTCTCTCTCTCGGGCCAGAGACAGCATATGTCTTTGATATATATACGTCGATATATATCTCTATGTCTCTGATGATATATGACATCATATATGTCATATATGGAGCCAGCGTGGTGTAGCGGCAAGCATTCAGCCATGATGCTTGCTGGGTGACTCTGGGCCAGTCTCTTCTGTCTCAGCCTAACCTACTTCACAGGGTTGTTGTGAGGAGAAACTTAAGTATGTAGTACACTGCTCTGGGCTCCTTGGAGGAAGAGCGGGATATAAATGATAATAATAATAATAATACTGTTTGACGCTATCTATAATAACCAACAGTATTGATGATAAAATTCAGCCATCCCAGGTCCTTGGGAAGGACTCGATGTCTGGATAAAACAAACCAGTCAATAACACCTGTCTGACTGTGTAAACAAGAAATAATAATAAAAAATATGTGGTCAAAGGCAGTGGTCAAAATCAAAATGAAGCCGTCTGTTGCTACTCAGGACACGTTGCTAAGAGAACTGTGACATGGCACCAGTCAGGATCCTATTGGTTCTTCCGTTGCCTGGACTGAAGGATCATAGTACTGGCTCCAGCCATTGCATTGCAAGGGTGACACTGCAACACAGCAGAATTCAGGCTGATAACTCCTCATGCCTGGGAGCTGCCCTAGTGGTGGAACAGGGAGTAAGATGCCTGAGCTCTGCTGCCAGCGTCCCTGGTTTGAGACCCCTGATGCCTTATGAGAATGACAGCCCTGTGGAATTCAAGGGTACCACATGATTCAGATGATGTTTTAATTGGGCCCGCTTTTGTTTCACAAAACTCTCCCATATTTATGTTGACCAATATTTATGATGAGTATTTAGATACAGCTTTTCAACAACAACAAAAAACCATCATAGACAGAATGGCAAAGTCGCTAGCTTTAAGCAGGCTATTAATTAATTAATTAAATGCCAACATTTGCAATCACTTCAGATGGATCATTGCCTAACTTCAACACACTTAGCACTTCCAACAAATATTTTGGCCAGCAATGACTAACAGAGTGTGTTTGTGACTTAAGAACTCAAGATGAGTTGCGTTCTCATGATGTCTGCTTGTGTTCTCCTCTACTATAAATTAGAACCTTATTTTGGATCTCTTAGCCTGGCAACAACTGTCTGAACCAAATGTCTGAACTGTGCATGTAGATAATCCTCCTTGGGAGACATTTGCACAGACAAGGCTGTTTTGTATTTCCTAAGGTAGCACTACCACCCAGCAAGCTTCTTAGCACTCAGTTGGGCTTACAGAAAGAGTAGTAATCAAGGCTAATGTGCAGATTGGCTAACGATTACTTCCTTCAGATAAATCTCTGGGAGGGTGGCAAGCACAATAAAATCAACAGGATAGATAATGCTTTCTCTAAAACAAATTGTTCCAGATAACTGTAGGGCATGTCCCATTTGTCCTTATTGAGCAAGTGTTATCGAATCATTGGAGCTCAGGCCTGCATCTGGACCGGGTTACTGAAGACTTCAGAACTGTTGGTGTATGCAATTTCTCTCCTAAAAAAGTGACCGGACCACATAGATGAATTTGGTACCCGTTATAGGTTAATTGTACTTGATAATTTGCGGAGCAAGCTATATGCTGTTGAAATCAGTGATAAAACTGTCATTGATTCTAGGAACTGGATTGTATCTCTGCTCCAAGAATTCATACAAATCCTAGTAATGGAACTTTATTTTCCTGAGTATCCTCAGCTCCATTTATTGCTCTTGCCCCCTGCCCAAAGCAGATGAACTCCAATGGAGCTGGTGGATTACCAGCCGGCTGGATTCTGTCAGTTGTCAGAGTTATTTAATATGGATAACAGAACACAATTTTTTCCTTCATGCTACTTTCCCAAAAGAACAACCTGCAATTTGTTTTATCACTTGCCTGATCTTGCCAGTAGGGCATTTTAATTAATATTTAACCAAACTCTACCTTTCTCTGTGTTCTTTTTATTGTTCTCCATCCTTTTTATTGCAGCTTGTTAAATATTGGATGGTTATGCCTTTTTCTATATTGACTACTGAAACACACACACACACACACACACACACCCCATTGATGTGCCTGCAAGAATGTTCAAAGCAGGATTCTGAATTGCTGTAAGTGCCATATTCCACCCAAAGACTGTCATGTTTGTAATGCTACATATTTTACCCACTATGCTTTGGATAGGGATGTTTTCATTGCATCAGTGAGGATTATATATTCTCACAATATCTCTGTTTCTGCAGTTATCGCAGTCTCTTTCCAGCAAGCAATCAACATTCTCTTTACAATTTAACCCTTTTGTACCAAGACATCTCTTGCAACTTCAGCAAATCCCCTGACATTGGATGTGACCTCGGGCACCACCAGTGATTGTTTTTCAGTTTTAAAGGGTGTAGCTATAATTGAGTGGGTGGGTTCAAAGAACCTGGGCCCCCAGATCCACCTCTCCCTATTTTCTTCATTATGTCCCTCACTTTGAGGGATCGCTGGAGAGAGGGGTGAACACAGGCCCCCTCTCCCCTAGCTATGCTTCTGGCCACAAGTCTTCAATATGTCCTTCAGAGACCTTTCCCCACTAACCTGTTTCATTCTTCACAGAAAATTCAGTAAGGATAATATTCTCAATTTAACCTGTTTGCAATGAGCTCAGTCTCCAAAGGAAGCCACAAGCCCCTGACACCCATTCTCCTTGGGATCAAGAGGATTGTGCGCAGCAAATTTCTACTCATGGATTCCCGCTAGTAAGTAGCTCTCATAGTTGACTCCTTCATTGCAAGTGAACTCACCCCACATGATGTAGGGTGTTAGGATTTGAGTCCTGGATCTTCTGTGATCAGTGCTGAATTGTCAAGCCTGGCTGTATTTATTTACTGGTTAGGCCAGATTGGAAAGGTTAGCAATGCATGAGGTTTCATACAATCCTAGTTCTGCACATCTTGCTATACTTAGGTATCCCCCTCCACCCAGTGCAATAATTATGTGCAGTTCTTGTAGTAGTTTAGCTTATTGCTGGTTTGGGCGGCTCTTCCATGCACTCATATATAAATTACTAAACCATCAACAAAAACATCCCCCCCCTTTTGATCCTGTTGTGAAGTGGTTAATTAACTCTGAGAATCAGGGGCGTAACAAGGCTGGAGTGGGCCCAGAGACAAAAATTTAAAATGGACCCCTCGCTGATACACACACACACACACACACTTCACAATATATAGTCATGTGACTTGCCTCTGGGGGGCCCCTCGAGGCGTGGGGGCCCCCAGGCAGCCGACTCCCCTTGCCTAATAGTAGTTACACCCCTGCTGAGAATGATGTTATAGGATATTTTGGGTTCTCATTTACATTCAATTATGGATTCCTTAGGACTTTGACTCTCTTATTTGTGATGATGTGGATGCAGGGGCTGTTCTAGATGAACAGACCCAGTTCTCACACTCTTTGGAGCTGGAAGATACAAAGAATAAGCTGCTGTTATTACTAATCTGCTCAGCTTGGTGAGTTTCAGGGCCAACTTCGTCAGTGGTGGTTATACCTTCAGTGGCTTCTTTGGAGGTAGCTTATAGAGGGAATGGCCCCTGCTACAAGCTCAATATTCTGTAGGAATTCTGAGACAGAACAAACCTGCAGCTGCACTAGAGGCACCCAAGATCTCCGATTGAGTCACCTTCAGGAATCCTCTGTAAGTTACTTATAATTCCCTCTGTTACTCACCTCCCTGGAGGCGGGCCCACAGAGGAATTGTCCCCTTTGCTAAGCAGGACCTGTCCTTAGTTTGCATTTGACTGGGAGACTACATGTGTGAGCACTGTAAGATATTCCCCTTAGAGGATAGAGCTGCTCTAGAAGAGCACTTGCATGCAAAAGGTTCCAAGTTTCCTCCCTGGCATCTCCAAAATAGGGCTGAGAAAGACTCCTGCCTGTAAAACTTGGAGAAGCCACTGCCTGCCAGTCTGAGTAGACATTAGTTCTGAGCTAGATGGACCAATGATCTGACTTGGTATAAAGCAGCTTCCTATGTCGCTATGAACTTGTTGCTCCTCCTGCCACAAGATCATTTGGCCTGGAGTGTTTCTGGGCTGAACAGAGTTGCACACGTGGTGGCGGTAGCGTCATTTCCAGAATCTCTCAAAGAGTCACATGGAAGTGGCTTGTAGAGGGAGTGACGAGTGGAGGTGGGGGTCAAGGATGCAATCCAGTTTCCATCTCTAATGTGGGAAATTCTAGTGCTGCTCACATAGCCCTAAACAGGGTTGGAGGAGCACCCAGCCAGGGTAGGAGAGCTGTGTGTGCTCCCAACCCATGGTCATGTGAATTAAAAAATCAAGATAGGAGGAGGGGAGAATGATCATGTGGGAGCCAGGTGCTGGGTAGGACAGGTGCAGCCAACCAATATTCTGCCCCCTGCATTTTGCTAAGGGTGGATAAAAAGCCATACTACCCAACCCACACAATGACTTGCCCCTCCTCCTACCTTGATGTTGAAATTCACATGAACACTGATCGGGAGCAAAAAAGGCTCTTCTGCCCTGGCTGGTTACTCATCCGACCCTGTTTAGGTTTGTGTGAACAGCTCTTCTGCTTATCAACATCTATTTCCAAGCTGCTGTGAGCTAACAAAACACAGAGGAGAGGTTTGTTCAAACTATCCATGCAGGAGTGTAGCTAGGGGAGAGGGGGTTCACCCCTCTCCCCGGCAGCCCCTTCGAGTGAGGGAGATAATTAAGAAAGGGAGGGGTGGAGCTGGGGGCCACTCAGGGGCTGGGGGGCTCAGGCTGTTTGAACCCATCCACTCAATTATAGCTACACCCCTGTATCCATGGGATTCCTGAGGATCTGACTCACACTGCCATCATGAGAACTCTGTACATTGGCTATCTAGAGGCTGAACCCTCATAGAGCACTTTGTTACCCTGGTGAGTGGCGCCTTTAATCCTCACAGTGCCTCTTCTGGATGGGTGGGTGTTACTCCTGCATTTTATTGAGAGGAATACCCGACAGAAGGTCTGGCCAAGGTCTCCACAGTACACAATGGCAAAGCCGGCATCCAAATAATCTCTTCCCTGTGCTTAGCATTTCATGCCATGTACCAAACCCCGTTGCCCCTGCTTTTGAAAAATAATAGCGCTTTGCCTACACCCCTCCCGAGCATTGTTTCACAAGAAGGATGCAAATGCCAGAGGATAATCCAGTTTGCAGCACAATGCAGCTTACAAATGGGAGCTCAGCAGCGGCAGCTTTCCCATGTAAGGGATTGCATTGTGCTAATGCGAATGTGTTCTCCCCCCCCACCACCTCGCATGATCCCCCGTCTGAGCTGAGAGACAGTCACAGATCCTAGATCTTCATTTAAAATCTGTCAACATTTTGCATGCACTTTCCAATGAATTGTTTACTGCACTGTCTGCAGAAAACACCACCAAACTGTACGCTGGAGGGAACCAAAACTGCATTCAGGGGGCCGTTTTGCAGAGCATCTAATGAGAGATGTTTAGAAACCATAAACTGATGTTTCCACCTCCCTTACTTTTAGGGTATTGCCATCTCCCACGCCTGGCATTCAAGTACCATTCACCTACTGCTGTGCCCAATAGTTAGTGTGTGGTCTCTGGCACACTCAGTGCTCTCAAGGAACAGCTGAAGCAAATGCATCGGGTTCATCATTAACTCTTGCACTTCTGCTTGAGCACGGCAGTGGAGGGTGGCTGTGAACCATTTCCTAAAAGTAACAAGGAGTGTGACAATGGGATGGGAGTCAGGACAAAGGTCAGTGCAGAGTTTTCCACATGTTCCTTGCTTGTAAAGGTGAGTTGCTTAATTTTCCCTGTCATAGTTTTCCAATCTGAGAAGGGACAGCAACAACAAGGAGTTCCCCTTTTAAGATTGAGCCTCAAAATGGAGATTAATTTGCCTTTGACATTGCCCCAGACTCCTTTGCAGTGACTTCCCTTGGCATTGGGAAGGCAAATTTCCAAAACAGCAGCACATGGCATCAAGTAGCTCCATGGTGCACTTTGTGCCTAAGTGGGCCAAGTTATTCCAATGGGCCTTCTCACAAAAGTAATGTTAGGTCTTTGTGAAGGATTGTAGGCCAGGGTCTTAGATGATATTGGAACAAGGTTTAATTTCACCGTTTATGTCAGACCTGCACAACGTGTGAGCCATCGGACCAAATGTAGCCAACAGATGCTATATGGTGGTCTATCAGGAGGCGGATGCATCTCCTAACCTCAGTTGCAGAAGCTCTGGAATCGCCCCATGCTGGATTACTATACTGTGTTTTATGGTGGGAATTCAGAAACTTCAAGTGGATCAAAGTGTGGCTTCTAGGTTTATGGCTGGAGTCAGGAGATAAAATTATGTTATGCTATTTTTTCAATGTCACTAGTTACCAAATGGTTTGCAGGCTCAGTGCAAGATGTGGGTCTTGACCTTGAAAACTAGAGTCTAAATGACTGCAGACCAGGGTGTCTCAAAAGCCATCTCCTCTGGTCTGAATAGTTTGCTCTACTACTGAGATTCCGCCCCCCCCCGCAGGGCCGTCCCTAGGGGGGTTGAGGGCTGGGGGCGAATCAGCATGTGCAGGGCCTCCTTAACATTTCATATCATTACAGAATCATACTGATTGATGACATGCAGTGTAAATAGTGTGAGTGAGGTTTTTGGCCATGTTCAACCAGCTTGGACATATAGTGCATTTCTAAAGAAATAAAAAGAAAAAGCACAACACATGCTTCGCAGTTCTCACTCAAACCTTCTGGGTTGCAAATCAACTTGAGCATAGTGAAATGATAAATTTTATATATATATATATATATATATATATATATATATATATATATATATATATATAAATTCATCTCCTTTGTTTCTGGGCAGGGAGTTTCTCATGTTTGTGCTTCCCAGAAGGAGGAGAAGAAAGATTCTGTCACTTCTTTCCAGGGAACATGAATAAGTCTGTAAAGGTGGCCTGGTTTTACAGGGCCATATATCTGGCTCCAACGCTACCTCATTAGCTAAAACATTTTATGTTGCTATCAATAATGCAGGTTGCTAGTCAGGTATTAAACCAAAGTGCTGAGGGAATAGCACTAAAGTCTGCTGAGACAGAATATTTAAGGCTTTGGAGACAGCAGATGCAAAAGGTTGGACTGGGAGAACCCACCTGCCTTCATTTCACCCTGTAGGCTGGATTCCTGGCTTTCACAGGATTGTATCAGCGGTGGGTTGCTCCTTGATTGAAGCAACCAGCCAGTGCCTTCAAGCAGATTGACAGGAGAGAGATTTTAGTATCTACCTATGGGAACTTTAGACAGTGAGAATATAATGGACAGGTTAGATTGGCACTGTATGAAGATGGGCTTCAGGAAGAAGGTGTGATGAAGGTGAGGTTGGAGAAGAGAGGTATGGAATGGCATGTGGTGATGTGGGGCAAATAGCAGTATCAACTTGGTAGTTTTCTTTGGGGCCATAATGTGTGGGGAAAAATAATCCCCCTTCCCTCCCATGCCAAACTCCATACCAAATAAGTCCCTCCATGGCTGCATTTTTAAAAGGGAAGGGCAGATGTGTTAAATACTGGCTGCATTTGCACGTAACATGGACCCGTGGTTCCGCTCTCCACCCCACCCCTGCTCTCCTGTTCGAATTTGGATGTAATGGAGAGCAACCTCTCTGCAGTCAGTGAGACTTCAGCAAGGAGGGGGAACTGGCTGTGTGGGCTTTCTTCTTGTATGAAGGACAGCCCACACAGCCAATCATAGCTGGAGTTGAGGGAGGAGCTGTTGAAGAGGACACAGTCTGCTGTTCTGAATTTGGATGTAATGCAGGCTGCGTCTAACCTCAGGTTGTGGTGATGAAACTCACTATAACCCGAGGGTTCAGATTGGAGTCAGAACAATGAAACCTAGGGTATTTTGCTGCATGGAATTGGAGGTGCATGCATTCACATGTAATGCTTGGAGAACCTCTGGCCCCTTCAACTCCGTTACGTGTGAATGCAGCCAGTTCTGTGTTTTGTGCGAATGTGGCCAGTATGAGGCTATACTCATGATTACATGGCTGGGCAGGTGGGGGCGGGGGAGGCAGGGTGGGAAGGAAGGGTGGAACCTACCTTCCCCCCAGACGATCCAAACTGCTGGGAGTATTGCTCATGCTCCCAGATGATCCATGCTGCTCCAAGCAGCACGGATGTCCAGAGGCCAGGACAATGCATCCTAGCCTCTAGATTTCCCACAATGCACTGCACAATGAGCACGGAGCATTGAGGGATACTGCAGTGAGATGGGTGCTTTCATCTGTAGGTGCCCAACTCTGTGTATGCTCGGGCTGCATGCAGCCTGAGCATACACATAACCCTGTACCTGGGGTAAAGAACACGCTCACACCCTTTAATCTAGGTATAAGCCCGTTTTCAAAACCTGGGCTTGAGGGGGAGGCTGTGCGAGGATCGGGCTTGATCCCAACACTGCACATGAGCAGCCCTACCTAGGTAGGGATTCCCTAACCTGGTTAGGGCTGCCTGTGTGCATAGCCTTCATGTCTCATTTGATCCTTTGTGTGAAGGATCTTGGTTGCTAGATATGCAAATAGAGTTTGAGAATGGGGATTGGTGTGATGACTGTTAAAGTTACAAAAGCAGTTTCACTAAACCAGAGGAACACACCCTATTCCAGTGCAGCTTCTAGGGAAGGTTCATCCCAGGTAAGAGGTTGCAGCTTTACCAGTCTTCCAGTTTCCTCTCCATATTTCACTTTCAAGTTCACTCCAGCAACGAGGTTCAGGAACAGAAGACAGTTGAGCACTCTTGCAGACATCGGGGACATAACAGATTTGCTTGGAGATGTGAGAATGCACATGAGTGACTATATATACTGAAATAGCTACACCCCTGTGAGTGTATGTATTAATGCATGTATGGGTTCCTATACTTCTGAATGTGCAAGGTCATATATGTACTAAATATGCTTTTATATACCTGGGTATTTAATAAACTAAGCTGCCTTGCTGCTTGACTCCTGAATGCCATGCTTTGCATTCTGCTACCCTAAGTATGTTTCTGAAAGCTCCCCTCCCCACCCTTAGAATCCCCTCTATCCCCTTCCAATTATTCCTCAAATGTTACTTTTAGTTTGTGCAAAATCCTTTCCTGGTTCCCTGCAGGTGCTTCTCAGCTATAATTCAACTCTTCTTTTCATTATCCTTATTTTTCCTTCATCAAACCCTGTTCTCTTCCTCCCCCCTCCATCTGTATTACATGGAGTGTAAGTCCCACTGGAAAGGGATTGTGATACCTCTGGATTTGTAGAGATCCTTAAATACTGCAGGCACCAGACAAGTGTTTAATAATGATAATTAAATAACAGCTCCGTGCTGAGTTAGGAGGAGTGAGAAGTCCATATTCTTTTATTGTATTTTCCCCCCTTTGGGGGGAAATCACTGCTTGAAATGCCTTGTGAGCTTGAAGAATGTGCATATGAATGTGTTCTTTAATGTCATGGTATAAGGGAGCACAGACTAATTTAACATATATCTTTGCTCTTGGAACCAATTTATTTGATCATAATGGCATTTTGAGGGTGTGGCTTGAATAGATTTGGCACGGCATGGCATGATCACCTGAATGCTTCAGCTTGTGTTCAGCTACACATGCAAAAGTGCCTCAGCTTCACAGTGCTTCAGCTTGTGTGCTATACACCCAAAAGTGAAGTGCTGGGAGGGTGTCAGAATGTGGGCTGGTAACACTTGGAGATCCTAGAGAAATGCCATGTGGTGCAGTTTTGGAAGGAAGACCCTTGGGGAGGAGAGCTGATCCTGTGGTAGCAGGTATGAACTGTCCCCTTTGCTAACATGGACTGTCTTGGTTTGCATTTGGATGGGAGGCTACATGTGAATGCTATAAGATATTCCCTTCAGAGATGGGGCCATACTCAGTGGTAGAGCATCTGCTTTGCATACAGAAGGTCCCAGGTTCCCTCTCTGGCATCTCCAAGATAGGGCTGAGAGAGACTCCTGCCTGTAACCTTGGAGAGCTGCTGTCAGGCAGTGTAGACAATTCTGAGCTAGATGGATCAATGGTCTGACTCGGTATAAGGCAGCTTCCTATGTTCCTACCTGCATATCTGTTTTTATATTTGTTGAATTTTCTAATTTGTACACCACCTGGAGATGTATATATCAGGTAGTGTAGAAATACGATAAAAATGTCTATCTATCTATCTATCTATCTATCTATCTATCTATCTATCTATCTATCTATCTATCTATCTATCTGTCTATTTCCAGGAATGGCCTGCTTCTCTGGTACTATTCCAGGCAACACCGTGCTTCTGCTACCCATGCAAGCAATGATAGTAATGCGTGCTAATTAATGGATCAATAGTATTAAGTTATCCGGTGTCTGAACATGTTAATTGACAGCCTGCTTATGGGAAGCCAGTGCTGGCTGGCCGTCAGTGGATTGCTTGGAGGTGGACAAGTGAGATGGGCAGTCTGCTGCAAACATAACAAGTAGTGTAAACATAGGAGAACTGGCCGGCAGGCACCTCTATTTAGTCCTGGAATTCTTGCAACTCTTTTTTTTTGGCTTGAGTCAGACCGAGTGAGATTAACTATGGCCCAGGATTTATGGCTGAAGAACTGGTAACAGACTATGGTTATTGTTCCATTTGCAAGGTTCCAGCTCGAGTTGCTGAGCCTTGCAGGAGGTAGGTGCAAATTTCCTGCTGTTTGAAAGGAAACAAGCTGTCGAGAAGGACTATACAGTGCTTGGCAGGTGCAGCAAGACGTGATGCTGGGGAGGGAGTGGCTGTACTGCTTCCATTAGGGTAGATGGGCACACACAGACTCCAGCTTAGTCCAGGCAGTTCATCTACAGCAGAATGTGCTGGGGACAGGCAATGTGGGGATATTCAGCCATAGTCTCTTGTCATGTTGGCTGTGATGTGCTCTTTGTTAGTCAAAAGCTTAGGATAAAAATGACCACACAGTGGCAATGAGCTGGAAATAGCAGATTGCAGAAGAACGGGGCAGTCTTGTCATGGTTTATGCGGAAAGGCCTTAGCTCTGTATGGATGGGTCGGGGGCAGTGTTTCCTGTAACAGGGATCCCCAGGTGTTGTGGACTACAACTTCCATCATACCCAGCTGCAATGACCTTTGACTGGGTTTATGGGAGTTATAGTCAACAACATCTAGGCATCCCTGTTACAGGGAACACTGGTGGGGTTTTTATTTTAATGGAATAAAAATTGACTAGCCAACCCCACACAGAACATCTGTGCGGTATTTGGGGGCGGCGTTTCCCTCTTGGGCTAGTCTTTCCCCCCTCCCCACCCGTGGTTTCTGGCTGGCTTTAAAGCCAGCCCATTCCCTCCTGGGCTGTCTCCTCTTGCAGGAGGCCCAGTCCCCTCCTCACCCCACCACCACCTCACCACCATGGCTGGGCCCGCCGACACCCTGCCACCGCGGCCAGGGCTGCCACCTCCCCATCGCGGCCACCACTGCTTCCCCATCGTGTCCGGGCCCGCTGCTTCCCTCGTGCGGCTCCTTCCCAATCGGGCCCCAATTCCTCTCTCCTTGCTCCTGTCTTGTCGCGAGAGTTCCGCCCCAAAGACATGCATCCCCACGGTGGGCGGCTAAGAGAAATAATTATATAGATTGTTGAACTGTGCTGTGTGACTTTAGGGACTCTTCCTGTGTGCCAGGACCCTTCCATACATCTAGGTGGAGTGCTCTAAGGCCAGTTTGGTTTCCCACTCAATGTCCATTGGAAAACAGCTTGGGTGGAGTGCCAATCTGGACCACAAGCATTAGTTTTCTTCCTGTGCCATTATTAGTCCCTTTCTGCATCCAAAGCTCTTGCCAGGCAGGACAACTTATTATGGACGAACTGACTACAGGTTCAGAGTCTTGGGTGCAAACTGCACACATTATGCTACGCCCATCATTAACAGAGGCTTAAAATCAGACATGGCTCTTTTTTCAGAAGAAGCAGCCATCGGAGAGGGAGAGATATGTATTGCGATATGACATACAGGAAGCAGAGGCTTAACATTCTCCCTCGTACCGTCTTCTGTCTAAAATCTGTGTTAAACTCCCCCCACATGCCACAGTCTCTACACACACAAGACCCCCGCCCAAGATGATGATGTGAACAACAGGCACTTGTGGTTTTAAGCCCATCTCTTAATAACGATAGGCTTAAATGTGTCATTTGGCCCCCGGTCATAGAGCCCTTCCTCACAATCCACAAGAAAGGGCTTGAAGCTTATCTCCCCTGCAGATGATGCACTCTGTTGGTCCAGGCGTGGAGATTGCGTGCCCAGATGCACAGCTCCTTTCTCTGGCAGCACGGAGGGTCAGGGTGCCAGGAGGTGTCGCCCCACCCCAGAACTCCCATAATGCACTGCGTGAGTGTGTGGTACATTATGGAGATTCCCCTGATACCGGCCGGGAGCCCTGCTGTCTTCCAGCCCCACCTGCAAACAGCCGGGACTGGAAGATGATCAGAAAAATGGGGTTAAGAGAAAGCTTGCTCTCTTAACCTTGTTTAAGAGGGTGACTGATTTGGTGGGTTTGCTGCCAAGGCGCCACCAGGATCAGGCGCAATCCCACTGATTCTCATGCGCAAGCAAAACCGGGCTTGGGCTGAGGATCTTTTCTTTAGTGTGCGTGCATCAGGCACTTCCAGTTTTATGCTGATTGGGGCTGCAAGGAAGCACACAGCAGCCCCCTGCCAGCGGTTTTGGCACCAGCACCAGCGGGGGAAACATGGTGGAGGGGGGGAGGATACTCTCCCTGCTCCTTACAGGTAACCCCCCCCACCGCCAAACCATCCAACCAGCGTTTCATGCAGTTCCCTTTCTTACAGTGCTCATACATGTTGTTTCCCATTCAAATGCCAACCAGGATAGACCCTGCTTAGCAAGGGGGACAATTCATGCTTGAGAACCACAAGACCAGTTCTCCTCCAGTTCAGAAGCTGGGGATGGAATCAGGGTAGGGTGCACTTGTCCTACCCAGCTGATGATTAACAGACAATCATTCACCCTGCCTCCTATCTTGCTTTTTACTCACACACAAAGAACTGGGAGCACACACAAAGCTGGGTAGGACACTTGTCCTGCCTACTTAATGGTCATGTGAACAAGCCCATGCTGTTCTTAGGCTCTTTTCATCAGCAGCTCAGAATACAGTAGGGTTGCCAACATGGTGTTGGCCAAAACTGGGACAATGAGGGAGGGCTGGGGGGCAGGGCTGGGGCGGGGCCACCTAGGGGCAGGACTTCCATTCACTGCCCTGGGTGGCAGCCCGGGTGCACCTACCTGGTGGTGGTCACCCACCACCAGGTCCAGGTGGTGGCTGGCAACTGCTCTTGTTGTTGCGTGACGGCGGCAGCGGAGCAGGGACAGAGGTGAGAGCTCCTCCCGCCTCCTCAACTAGGTGAAGTTGGCAGGCACGCAGGCTGCTGCTTGGGGTGGGTGTGCTGAAAGGCACGCTGAAGGCACTGCAGGTGGGGCTTGGGAGAAGGTGGGGAAGGAGGTGGGTCAGGACTCCTTCCCCACCTTCTCCCAAGCCCCGCCTGCAGTGCACCTGCCCCGAGCAGCAGCCTGCGTGCCTGCCAACTTCACCTAGTTGGGGAGGCGGGAGGAGCTCTCACCTCTGTCCCTGCTCCACTGCTGCTGCAGCACAACATTGGCTTTAAAGGTTAATTAAAAAAACAAACAAACACGGGACAAGCATTTCCCTGCTGGAAGGAGGGACATCCAGCGCAGTGCGGAACAGTTGGTAACCCTAGAATACACAGACAAGGCAGAGACTCCATGCAGCTGTATGGCCCTTGTTTGCAGGGTTTCTGTTCCTGCCTATTTCAGTGGATAATGAAACCGTGAATAAAGAGACCTTAACCCTATGGGGATTGGAGGGTCAGGTTCTTACACACATTGAAGTGTGTTGAAAATCACAAGAAAAAGCAGGGGGAAGCAGAAATAAGCACTCTCTAGCTCTACACTCTCAAGCAATGCCCCCTCCCCTTCCAAATGCTCTGATTTTTGTCCCTTTGGAGGGCTTTGGCGGGGGGGGGGGCAGAAGAGAGTCACAAAATGGTTTAGCACTACATAATGGCAGCAAGAAATGACATCAGAAGTCATTTCTGGCCACTCAAGAACCATGGATAGGCAAAGATAACCCCATTTTCGCCCTGCAGATAAAGAAATTGGGTCCCTATGACCCACCCACAGATACCTGAAGTTGCAGCTGCCGGAACCGTGGGTCACAAGGGCCATCTGTATATGTCTAAGCTGTCCTTATTGGTTGTTTTGGCATCAAATGTCAATTAAGGAAAAGCACCTTCTGCAAAGGCAGCGTACATTGATATCTATTGCTAAATATCTCTCCCTCCTAGCTACAGGTAATCCCACTAGTCTGCTCCATGCACCCAAGGCGTTACTGCCCTCCACTCTGGAAAGCAGGTGCATGTCAGTGGAGCACACTGCAAAGTGCATTAGCATGGAAGTTACTGTCTAAAAGTAAGACAGGAACATGTAAGAGGATAACCTAGCCCAGGGAAGGAATCCCCAGGCAGAGAAGATGCACCAGAAAAGCTGTTAGGAGCTGAATTATTCATCTGCCAAGTAGGCTTTAGTCTCCCCATTCCCCACCCCTCCCTTGTGCCTCATGGAGATGTCAGAATCTGTGGGAGAAGGCAGGGGAGAGAGAGGAAGGTAATAAAGATAGATTGGGGACACTTCACAGGAGGCCAGCTGGCTACTGTTTGCTGTTGAAAATAATTGGTAGTGGTAACATGGAATAATTTCTGTAGGGTTGCAGAAAGGGAGTTTTACTTTTGTTTCTCGGACAGGAGAATGTAGCTGGCAGGGCAAGTTCTCTGAAGCAGAAGTGAAAGGGTGGTGAGTAGAATGGAGCCTGCCCCAGTTTATGTAATGAGAAATGCATCCATATGTCCTCTTCGGTCCACCTGTTGAGAGCAGACAGCAGCAGGAATTCTTTATCCTCCCATTATTCATGCTTTCTAGTTCTGCGCTATGGTATTTTTACCTGCTGTTTGCTCAGATTGCAGCACGATCAAAGGAGGGAGAGGCACGAACAAAGGGAAAGATCTTAATAAAGGGGGAAAAAACCCAGCTTACCAGCTCCGTGGGGTGCTACATACTTTGCTGACTCTTTCCAAATGGTGCCCAAATCCCAGAGATCCTGTAACTGATGCCACAAGAGCAATTTGATGAACAGGAATATCCCCCCCACTCTCAAAGAAACAACCAAACCCGGCCCACAATATTCAATGGTACATGAGTGTGTAACACATTTGTACTCCAGACTGGTGATACCTTATTTAACTGACTTACCCCTTCAGAGGATGCATTAAAAAAATGGCTTGGCATTGATTGTGTCTTTGATTAAAAATTGGACAAAGGATATTTTGGGCATCATGCAAAAGACACCTAACCAGAGACTACATAAAGGTAATCCAGAGTTTTTGCCCCATCTTTACAGAGGTAGCTGCATCCTCTTTCTGTGTTGGCACAGGCAGCTGGGCATTAAGCCAGCATGATGTAGTGGTTAGAATGTTGGACTGAGACCGGGGAGATCTGAGTTCAAGTCCCCATTCAGCCAAGAAACTGAATGGGTCCACTGGGTGACTCTGAATGGGTTCACTGAGTTGGTTCACTGGGTGACTCTGGGCCAGTCACATCTCTCAGCCTAACCTACCTCACAGGGTTGTTGTGGTGATAAACTTAAGCCATACATACTACTCTGGGCTCCTTGGAGGAAGAGCAGGATATAAATATAAAAATAAATAAAAGTACTGCTAGGGCCATGGACATTGTACAAAGACTAGATCCCTTTATGTATTACTCTCTTTGGCTGAGCATTGTTTCATGTCTGTAAAGGCAGATTTTATGCAGGAGGTGAAGCATTTACTGCCCCAACCTATAATAATTGGTAGCAAAATGCGGGAGGTTGCCCAGACCTGTGCCTACTGTACCACAAGCATTGTTGTGAGGTGATGTCCACAGGTGCCACAGGGGCAGGGTAGGATGCCCGACTCACAAGCAGCACCTGAGGTAGTTGCCTCACTTTGCCTCATTAGCAAGCTGCCCCTGATAATGGGCAACTGTTATTTGCTTCCTCAGATTTTGTCAGAATGGTCAATATGCAGTAATTAATCTCTTGCTTGTTGCAGGGACCAGGCTGCTAATGTTCCTGGAATGCAACAATTACAGATTGCCCACAGTGACCTCATATATGGGTCAAATATGACTTAAGAGCAGAGACTGGTAGATCTTCATTTAAATATGGCCCAGTTAACTGGCCCTTTCCACCCCCAGCACAATACCTGTTGTGGTGTCTATCTTATGTTTCTTTTAGATTGTGAGCCCTTTGGGGACAGGGATCCATCTTATTTATATATTATTTCTCTGTGTAAAACACCCTGAGCCATTTTTGGAAGGGCGGTATAGAAATTGAATAAATAATAATAATAAAAATAAAATATATATAATATTTTCGAACGGATGTTTAGATCATTTTCCAATTGCCAGACAGACTGAACTACAACACTTAACAGGAGGGATGGGTGGATATTAGCAATTATGGGTCAAACTGAGCTTCCTGTCCCACTTGTTTACATATGCTGACACCCATTTGAGCTCACTGGGCAAAATCTAAGTCACTTTCTCTAAGGGCCAATTCATGGGAACATATTCACATTGTGTTAAAGCCACAGCAGTGTGACAGCCTTTGGTGTGGTGGCTTTTTCATTGCTTCATCATGCTTTACAATTATCATTCATATACCCTGCCTTGTACTTCAGTAGTTTTTGTGAATTCACAAGAGACTATGCTGGAGCACAGACAAGACTAGCCACCATATCAAAAGGATCATGATAGCTTCACTATAAAGACCAAGTGAAAAGCCCCTAACTCCTTAATGTTTAATGAAATAGATCATGTCATTCAGGTTAATGCTCACCTCATATCCTTTTTCTAATTTCTATGCTGAATTGCACTGTGAGAAAAAAGCAATTCCTATTACTTTGCCTTTCCTTGTCTGCAGAATATTACAGCAGCAGCAAATACTACATTGAAGAATTAGGCTGCAGTAAGATGAAATGATGTAATTACATATGTAACAAATTACACATATGTATGAAGGGGAAAGAAGCAAATGAGCAAATTTCATATGGGGAGTTAACCTAGTGTGCAGTGTTGTACAGGATGACTTTGTCTCGGTCTCATACAAATCTCTATTTCTACAGGGATGGAGATCTATCATCCTGTTCTACAGGAACAGGCACAGACTGACACAATCGATCCACAGAAATATTCCTAAATGTAAATGTATTTCTTTTGCTGGGGAAATACTAGGGCCAAGTCCTAAACTGCTCAGGAATCAGGAGGGCTAGCAGCACAAGTCTCAGAGGTGCTGGATCCAGAAACCAGTACAGAGCTTGGGCTAAATTCTGACTTTGTCAGTCTACAGACCCTTGGGGCAGAGACCCCTGGACGGGGTCTAAAGGAGTTTATGATGTCTCTGTGTTGGATGCCATTAAAGTACAACCTCTCCTAAGGGTGATTTTTACATAACTGACTCTGCCATAGAATACGGAACAGAAAGGTACAGTTACTTTATTAGCCCTAAAAGTATTTCCTTCATTTTAAAAATGCAGTTCATAAATACATATGTATAAATACAGTTAATAAATACGTGTATTACAAATCCACTCATAATGATAATGGCTGACCTCCAGACTAATGCTGAACTAGTGCAAAGATGTCACATTAGTGACACAACTCCTGTTGGTACTAGCTAGTTTTGCTAAGCCAGGAGCTTGAGTTCCAGTCCGGTGTTGCACCAATGAAACAGGATGTACTTGAGCAACCCATGGCATGCCTTCTGCTGTGAAACCTTTTCCTCAGCCCATATATTGTATGCTGCAGGGAATGATGCAAAGCTATCCACTATCCTTGTTGTGCATGTTGACTGAGAACGCAAGAGATTGTGCAGCTTTGAGCATCTGTTCAACTTTCTGGCATGTGTGCATGTTCTTTGCACTAGTGCAGCATTAGTTGGATGCCAGCCAATAATTTTACACGGTTGTTCTCACAACATGAGCTACGTGGATAAGAGAGAGTTATCCCAGGCAGCTCATGTCGTCTGCACCACTGGGAAGCCTCCTGACCCAGCTGCTCTAGAGTTGGGTAGCCCAGATCCACTATGCAGGTACAAAGTGCGGTAGGAGGACAAGTGCAAGCCTCCTACCTCACTCTCTGGTCATGTGCAGCTCAGTGCTGCTGGCAGCTGCTCCCAGACCATCTTAACTATAGAGCTCTGTGGAAAGAGTGGCCAGGCAGCAAGGACATTTTTCAAATGCTGCTCGCATGGTGCATTGTGGGATACCTGGTGGCCCAGTTTCTTCCCCCCTCCAATTGGTGCTTGACTAGCCACTGCACCGCTCATGTGGGTGTATGGGCAGCGGAGCCCTGATTGGGCTCTAAAGCAGGTAGGCGCCTGCCTTCCCCACAGCCCACCCCCTTGTGGTCATGTGCACAACCTCTTTATCTTCAAGAACAGTGCATATGGATGTATGCAATACTGCTCCATCCAATACTGAATAAATAAGATCCAATTTTTGACAAATTTGTTAACTGTGTCTTCCTTAGAATTCTTGTAATACTGTATGTAATTTGAACTATATAATATGTACGTTTAACCATAAATAGAATTTTCCATATATAATTCAAATATAACAAATATATATATAACACTATAATATAAAATATTAAATACACATCTTGGCTGTAGTCAAAAGATAAGTGATCCATTTTAAGATATCATTTAACACTTGTTTTATATATTCCCAAAGACTCCAATGCTTCTGTGGGTTTTTTTCTTAGGGATAGACACCCCTTAATTTCCAACAGGGACAGCATACTTGCATGATGAATAGTCTTGAAAAGAAGCATTGAGTCTCAAGCACATTTGAATGCTTGTCCTTACTTTGTAAAGCAGTGCTCATGGGACTTTCATTTATATGTACCTCAGGTACTTAACTATAATCCAGTGATTCTCTCTCTCTCTCTCTCTGTTTCTATTGTCACAGAAAGATAGGAAACTGCCATATACTGAGTCAGACCATTGGTCTATCTAGCTCAGTATTGTCTTCACAGACTGGCAGCGGCTTCTCCAAGGTTGCAGGCAGGAATCTTTCTCAGCCCTATCTTGGAGAAGCCAGGGAGGGAACTTGAAACCTTATGCTCTTCCCAGAGGGCTTTATCCCCTGAGGGGAATATCTTGCAGTGCTCTCACATCAAGTCTCCCATTCAGATGCAACCCTGCTTAGCTATGGGGACATGCTTGCTACCACAAGACCAGCTCTCCTCTCCTGTCTGTTTTGGTGCTAAGCTCCTCTGGTTCTTGACTATCTCTCGTATGTTTAGGACAGTTCTCAGAAATCAAGGCCTTGGTTTGGGATCCAGTAAAACCCAGCAATACACAGAGCAGGTCCAGCTTGCAAAGCACATTGGGAAGAAAAAGGAACTGCATATTTGGAAGAAATTTATTATTATGATCAATGCCATGAATATTTATCTACCTCAGCCTTGCAAAAGTCATGTGGAAAATTTAACAGTTGAGGGACAGAATTTTCTCAGCTGCTTTTTTACAATAATGATGAAAGGAAAACTAATAACATTTTATTCGCCTGTCATAAAAATATGATTCGCCAGAAGTGAGCAAAGTTCTGCAGTGCTGTGTTACCTAGAGATGGACACTTGGGTTGTTCAGAATGGCATTGACAGGTGAAGGTATATGACTGCAGTAAGTTATACAAGTAATAATTTTGACTAGGATGCCTTTGGAAGAGAGGTTCCAAAGCTTTCTGGACTTGTGGCAATTTTGGCAACATGGTAGTTCTTACTGTTTTGCACTGGACAAATTGCTCAGCCATGAAGAAAAGCAATCATTTTTCTTTGCTCCTATTTGGATCCTGAAGTTGCTGAATGGTGTGATTTTGCGCTTGTAGATCATCATAACTTCTGATGATCTGGAATCACTTTCCCTTCTTCCTCAGGCATGTCATATCCCAGCGTCATTGCACCAAGCAAAAAGGCTTGCTGGCTGCCCAGAAATTTAAAATAACCCAAGGGATACATTATTCAATAAAGGACAACATTTTTTTAAAATTGAAAACAGAATAAGGCATAAAAGAACATAGGTTCTTACACATGCTAACTTAATTAAATGCTAAGTTGTTTCAAGTATGACCTATTAAGAGATGGTAATGCTATTAAGAAAGGGCAAGATATTCAGGACTGATTCATATTTTACATTACCTTTTAGCATCTTGCAACTGAAGGTTTGGGTACCATTCCACCTAGATGTTTCTTGGCGCTTTCCAGATTAGACCCTGCAACAGGGTCACATTGGATCTCGGAAGTGTGCTTTCACACTTCCTGCGTTGTGACACCGCAGTCCCTACACGGGCAGCAGGGTGCCGTTCACATTGCCAATGCCTTGTCTCGAATTTAATCGCTGCAATATAGAGCTAGGGGATGTCATATATCTGGTGTAAGGAAGTTGCTATTTTTTCAGGCTGTTAGTTGCTGTGAGACTGCTCCCCCTGCTGTTTATGTTTTCCAATGTGACTTTCCTGAATGGAGGCATTTTGCTGCTGTTGAGCAGCTAGCCTGGAGAGCGCCCTTGTGTGAAGGAGCTAATTTAGGATAACCTCTCGCCTCCCTCTTCTTTGGGGGTGAAGGGAGTTTTTGCTGCCATAACTGAGAAAGCTGCAGCTCTGGAGGGAACAGCTTCATAAAAACGGGTTTTTACAGAGTTCAATTTTCCATTTCCTACCATGTTAGTGTAGTGTAGTGTGTGTAGTAATTAGTTCCAGTACCTCCAAAGAGAGTTATTAGTCTAAGTCAGGTCACAGAGGCATAGTTACAACCAGAGAACAAAGCAAGATGTTTCAATACATTTGGTGAGCTTGATTCCAAACAGAGACCCCCTCAATTGCTCTCCATCAGAAACACATCACACCATTTCTTGCCTTTGATAGCTACTGATCTTATAAGTAATGTTGCCTTGACATTTTGACCTCACATTCCTTTGACATAAAATAATGTTTTGGTGCCATTTGTAATTGGACAAAATAAGATCTTGTACCGATTGAGGAGGACAAATCTGTTGAGGGACACTGGTTTGCTAAGCTTTCTCTCATGCTTCTTCCCACACACATGCATGTATTTATTTATGTAATATACTTTTATACTGCTTTTCTAAAACAATTTTATAGGAAGTGGTCCACAATATTAACTTTCGATATGGGTTAAAATCTCCCTTAGCACTTGGAAGGAAGGTACAGATGGGCAGCTACCACAACATGAGAGAGCTTAGCCCAGGGTAGTTAGGAAATAGGTTTGGGCTTGTAGTGACCGGTCATTGTGAGGAAGTGCCGCTCACCGCCTGCGTGGTGAGGCAGGGGGCGGGGTTGTGCCACTGGCCTGTGAAGCAGGCACGGTGGCTGCCATCTTGGCCCCCCGTGTGCCAGGGGTATGGCCAATCAGGGGGTGGGTGGGGCACAACTTCCGGGCAAGGACCCGCCCACCCTCCTGGTACTCAATGAGGGATAGCCGGTCGCCTGCAGAGGCCAAGTAGGAATTTTTGGGGTCATGCCAGATTGGCTTTGGGTACGACCTTTTTTCACCTACTTCTCACTGAGGCTTAGGAGCTGGGTTATAGGCAAGCATTGCTAAACAACCAGTCACATGGCAGGAGAGTCGGGTGTTGGGCAGGTAGAGTCAGAGATCGGTGATTGGCTGGAGGGCCAGTTTGGGTGAGGGGGGAGTCATGGAATAGCCCTTTCGGAGTCTCGTGGACTGTGGGGCCGGGAATGCCTCTTCACTTGGGGGGGTGGCACGACTCACTGGCTCAGAGCCATGTGGCCTGGGTTGGGGGGGTGTTGGGCCACCCCCCCTCAGCGGGGGAAGCCTTGTGGTGAGAGGTGGTCAAGACATGGAGCCTGACCGAATCAGGACCCGGCTTCGCCCTGGTGTGGGATGCCCTTCACTAGGAAGGGCCACCACACGGAGAAGTACCCACATTGTGATTAGTTTGGGACCTCATTGCAAGTTTTGTTATTGCTGTACAATAATAAAGAGGCCCTTATTTACTCCCACTAAGTGTGTCCTGTCTTCACTGGGGCCTGGGGGTGCAAAAAAAAGGATGCTTTGAAAGGGGTCCCTGATTAATCTGTCCTCCTCTAGTCCTTCTTTGCTGTATTCAGACATGTCACTATTTCCCCCATTCCCCCTCAAAACCCATCCCTTGGTCTACTCTCCCCCTCAAATTACCATCCAATTTCCCTTCTACCAGTCTCCAAACTGTTTGAATCAGTGTACTCCTACTATTTTCAACATTCTCTCCTCCAAGTCATCTCGACTCTCTTCTAACTGACTTCCTTTCTCTGAATTTCACTGTAATCACCTTTGTCCAAATAACTGATAATCTCCTCACTGCCTGCCAAGCCCAAAGGTCTCTACTCTGCCCTCACCATGGTCATTTCTGCTTTCTTTGATGTTGTCCTCACTTTCTCCTGCTTGACTCTGTGCATGCCTTAGATGTCTGAGACAGTCCTCTTCTGACCCATCTCATTTAATGTTTCTACAAGGAAGCTCTTCCTCTGCTTTCCCTGTGTCCACCATGGTCCTTTCAAGATCTGTTCTCAGCCCTTTGCGATCCTCAGATACTCAACACTGACAACGTCGTTATCCACGTGTGGATCAGACACAAAGCCATGGCTTTATTTTTTTTTATTCCCCTGCTCCCTATATTCATTCTATCACCAAGTCATGTTACAGCTGGTGGGAGAGTTTAGAGCTAGTACAGCACAAGCTCAGCACTACAAATCAGAACTTCCCTGGTTTGAATCTCACCTCTGCCATGAACTCACTAGGTCAGTGAATTCAAACTTACATAGGCAAGCCACTCTCAGCTGTATGTATTATGGTAATAGTAAACCTAACAGGGTCATTGAAAAGATTACAAGAAAATGCATGCGCTCTGAACACTCAAAGGTGCTGTACCAATACTAAGGATGATTATAATGCTGCTTTTCCCTTTACAGCATGTGAATATATGGTAGGCTTTCTCTGTCCCAATGGTAAAAACTCTTTCATATTCTGATTATCTCCCACTGTGACAATTGTAACCTGCTCCTCTCTCCTTTGACTGCCTCACTGTAGCTCTTTACCTCTATATGGAACAGTGTCACGAAAACTATATACCTTCCACATTATTCATACCATATGATAACCCAACTTATCCTTTCCATCTCTGTATCCAGGACAAACTTCTTCTCCTTATTTTGCCCCTTCTGTTTTCTCCACTCTCATATTGTGATCCATCCCCGACCATGATCTTTGCACTTCCAGCTCTACCACTTTCAGCCACCTATTAAAAGACTCCTACTACTCTTAAAAAACCAGAAACCAGCCTTTCCCCTTTGCTGCCCCATTGTGCTTGGCCTTCCCTCCCCAATTGGCACTATGGGGCTTGAACCCGGAAGCCTGTGGATCAGGCATGACTCCTGGCACCACTGAAGCTGTTGGTTAGAGGAAGGAGCTACAGCCATTTGCAGTGGCAGCATAGGAAAAAATATTGGGGTGGGGCACAGAAGGGGGAAATGCATTTATGGTGGGTGTATAGAAATTCTGCCCCACACTTTAGATTTCTAAAAGAAGAAGAAGAGCATATTTCACATTAATGCTCCCATCCTAAGCATGAACAAAAGTAAGCCCATGAGGATCTGTTTTTTGTGTATGCATATATTGATGCTATTTATATTTATTTTATTCAACACATTTTATTTATTTAATACATTTGTATACTGCCCAAAATGCAAGTCTCTGGGTGGTTTACAACAACAACAACAACAACAGATTATATAGGATTATTGTCCTATTCAGACATTATTTTCCTATTCAGACAAGTGTGTACACTCATAGATGTTCTTGTGTTAATGACTGCACATGCATTCATCTAAAAACTGAGCCTAGGTACAGGCCCCCTCAAATGCTGGGCACACTGCTCCACAAGCATTGAACATATTGTGTGACTAAGTGTATGTGTGCAGAGACAGAAGTGCTCTTACCCCTGGATTTCCGGGTCAAAGTCCAGGGCTTTCACAGCCCCTGGGCCCCCCAAAATCCTCTTTAGTCTGTCTCAGATGGTGTGGTCACCTGGCTGAGCATATGCTGCTTAATTTGCATGAGAGTGGAGGGGGGGGGCTCCAAAAGCCTCTAGGTCCAGGCCCCAAAATTACCTAGGTGCACCTCTGTGCAGAGATTGGTACGTGAATGCACTGTATGCAGATTGTATGTGCATTGGACATAATGGGGTTGTTCACACGAGCAGCCCTATGTGGGCTTGCACAGCCCTACACAGGTGGCCAAGTCCCCACCCCCTGGGCTATTACCAAGGTAGAAGTTGTGTACATGCTCCTCGTTTGTGTGTATGTTCCGGCTGCCTGCAGCCCGAGCATGCACAAAGCTGGGTGGCAAGAGTGACTGGCAGCAGTGGAATTGCCTAATGCAGCGCACTTCTGGTGTGGTGCATTGTGGGATGCTGGAGTACTTCCTCCTCTGGCTCCCAGCTCTGCCGCTTGCCATGGAGCTGATTGTATGTCAGGTGAGTGGCAGAGTCTGGAAGGGTAGGGAGATCATGTGCAGGGAGGCAAGCAGGAGCCTGCCTCTTGACCCCACCAACCACAGTTGTGAGAACAACCTCTATGTGTGGATAGAGTTTATAAAGAAAATGTTAAAAGTGCCTTTCCTTCAAGTTGCCACAGGAGGCTTAGCAATGGGATGTAGCAGGGGATTGAGCTACTTGTCTTGGGGAGGCACTTGCCCCATATCCACCCCCCAGTGCTGCCTACGGCTATTTGAGCCAGAAGTTTGACTTAGAAGCTTTGTGATCATCCTGGCCTGGGAAGTCAAGTGATTCTGAAAGGCCAATCAGCTACCAGGGAGGGATAGAATGACTACCAAACCTGCTGATTTCCTCCAGTCTGGGTAACTTAGAACTGGGAGAGGTTGCCTGGACAGGGGTGTAGGGAGCTTGACGGAGGCTCAGGAATGGGCTCCAGCTGGTGGCCCCTTGCCCAAGTGTTCTGCTACATGCACTGCAGGCCTCTTCTGCCTCTCTCCTACTCCTTCCCAGTCAGCTGAGCTTTGTTGCTGTCTGGCTGCTTTCCTCTTTCTCTCCATTCCTGGCAGGGGAGAAGGCTAGCACCTGGAAGTGGGGCAAGGGAGAGAAAGCAAGCATCCAGCTGGCACTTTGCTTGCTGAATGGGAAAGAGTGGGTGAGGGGCTTTGCTTCACATTCCCAGCTAGCGGGCACTTCATTCACTGGCTGGGTGCAGGAGAGGACAAGGGGTTGCTCTGGGGGAAGGGGGAGGGCGTGCTGGGGTGACCCCAAATCCTAGTGACCCAGGACACTTGTTTCCCCTTGTCCAATGGTGGCTATGCCACTGCTGCCTGGTCCCTTATCTGCATTGTCAGCCTTCTAACTTGTCCAGGGTCTGCTTCACAACTACTTCTGTCCTTTCTGTCTCTGGCTGCCTGTCAATCTGCTTTTAGCTCAGGATTGATTCTATTTTCCACCCCCACCCCACCCATCCCCGGCTGCCCAAGCAGGCACCAGGACACCACCTACCTCCTGGCCCCACACTTTGTAACCAAAGGAAAGAGACCAGGAAAGAGGGGAGAGAAAATGATAAATAATTCTTTTCTGTGTTTTGTACTGCTACAAAATGGTTGCATACCTATATATACTATTTAAGTAGAGTTCAGTATGAGTCAATAAATTCCTTTGACTTGTCAAGTAATTTGTCTTGTAATATACTCACAGTATTAGTTGGTGAAGATTGAAAGGAAAGAGTATTCATCGCCATTTTTTCTTTTTCTCATCTATTTCTTCATAAGAAACAACCTAGCTCTATTTGCCCAACTGCACAAAATCTTATTTCACACTGCATAGTTTTTTGACACTGCACAAAATGTGTCTAGCTGCACATTAGAATAAACCATGCTTCAGCCCACCTGACTTCAAAGTATCTGCTGTCCATGTGTCTGAACGACCAGAATATCTACATACCACCTCCCTCCCTTCCTTCAAAAACCTCTTCAACCCACCTGTTCTGTAATGCTTTTGACTTAAGCTGGGGTTCCCAAACCTGGGCCATAGGAACATAGGAAGCTGCCATATACCAAGTCAGACCATTGGTCCATCTAGCTCCGTATTGTCTACCCAGACTGACAGCGGCATCTCCAAGGTTGTAGACAGGAATTTCAGCCCTATCTTGGAGATGTCAGGGAGGGAACTTGGAAGCTTCTGCATGTAAGCACTCAGATGCTCTTCCCAAAGTGGCTCCATCCCATAAGGGGAATATATCATAGTGCTTGCACATGTAGTCTCCCATTCATATGCAACGAGGGTGGACCCTGCTTAGCAAAGGGGACAGTTCCTGCTTGCTATCACAATTCCCGCTCTCCTCCTCCCCAGATGTTGTTGGACTACAACTCCTGTAATATCTGGGGACCCAAGTTTGAGAAGCCCTGGCTTAACCCCTTAGTCCTCCTTTCCTACTGAAATTAAGCCTAAATATGTGTTACTGACCCAAATGCATCTTTTTTTTTCTTGCTTGCATCTCCTCCTCCTCCTCTATTGCCTTCCCATGTGTTGAATTTTGGATTGTAAGTTCCTCATGAAAGGAACCTGTGTTCCTTGTTTCTTGCTCTGTGAGGTGTCATGCACATTGATAACATCCTCACTATCCTGTCTTTCCAGCTTGCCAGTGCCACAGTGTCCAGGGTGGAAGCTGTCATTAAAAAGAAGGCAGGAGTGGGATGGGAGCAAGTGGCCCGGGAATAAGAGGTTTTCATGCTGCTGTGCTTGGAGGGCCCTCCTCTCTTGAAGCAAGCCGCTTGGCTCTGGGCAGTTCTGATTGCTTAAAAGCCCCAACTGTCAGAAGCACTTTGGAGTTTGGCCTTCAAAGCAGCTTCGACAGGCTCAGATGTACATAATTTATCAGGGTTAGTTCAGGCTGGGCCCCACCCACATGAGAAAGTCACAGAACTATGGAGCAGAGGAGGCTGGATCCTTAGGAGGCGTAAGCCGTGAAGTAAGGCTAATTCCTCGGCAGGTGGAAACTGGCACCTCTGCATTGACTTTGGTGGGGCACCACTGAGATGAGCTAGGGTGAGGATCTGGCCCAGCCGGCTGAGTTGTGCTCTGAAGTTCTGTACAAAATAAGCTTAAACTAAACTGTTCTCCAGCACTAAGTACTGAATAGCCTCCCACTCTGGGAATGCATTTTGCCTCCACCTCCTCCTCTGTAATAATTTTCTGTGGCTTGCATAAATAATACAGTACCCTTCTATAAAAATGCTCCATGTTGTTCATCCCTAATTCTCAGAGGTAGGTGAGAATTGCTTTTTCCACTTTTATGACTGGGGAAACTAAGGCACCAAAAGGGAGGAAGGGCGGGCACTTGTGGTCAGAGACAGAAATTGGCTGCATTGGGCTGAATTCTACAACCCCTGTTCTGTTCTTCAGATTAGGGGTTTACGAGAGTTCTATGACTTCCTCTTTCTTTGGAATAGGACCAGGATTTGATTAGTCTCTAGAGAGTTTCTGGTTCAAAGCTGGTTCAATTAGCACTCTGCTTCTGGGATTAGTAGAAAGCAGAGACAACCCATGGGGTGGTGCATTCCAGATATACTCTAATGTGCAGGGAAATAGGCAGGGAGCTCTCTGCCAGGATGCTCTCATAATGATTTACATATTTGTTTTATTGTTTTATTCATGTCAATATTTTAGGTGTTTCCCCACCTAATTAGGGCCTTCAATGTAGTTTACAAAAAGATTAGCACAGAGCAACTTAAAACATACCACTGCAACAACCAAATCATACTCCAAACAGTACAACAGAGACCCAGGTAGACATGTCAGTGGGGCCAAATGCTTGATGAAACAGAAAGAACCTGGACCATGCCCAATCAGGGGCCGTGTCTCGCGGCCCCAATACCCTCCCCATCTGACGTCAGACACGGGAGTGCTGGTTTAGCTCCCGAGCAGGGGCCGCGTGGCCCCTGTTCGGGAGTTAAATGGCCACTCCTGGCTGCACTGCAAACACAGTGCCAACCCAAGTCTAGCTCCCAAAGGGGCCGCGTGGCATTAAATGGCTGGTGCTGAGTTCGCAGCGTGGCCAGGGGGGACTCTTCCCTGCCTTAAGGCGGGGAAGAATTGCTCCTGGCTGTGCTGCAAATGCAGCGCCAGCCCCAGTCTAGCTCCCAAAGGGGCCACACAGCCCCTTCGGGAGTTAAATGGTTGGCGCTGAAAACACAGCGCCGGCCAGACTAACTCCCGAACGGAGCTGTGCAGCTCCATTTGGGAGCCAGACCACACATCCCATGTCTGATGTCAGACGCGAGGGGCGGGGTGAGCAGGGCCTCTGCCGTGGCCGCACATAGACCACTGGAAGTCAGGCTCTGTGCCTGGTGCCAGCGAAAAGGCTCTCCTCTGGTTTAAGGTGGTCGAGTGGGTGAGGTATGCAGCTGGCAGGGGTTAGTTTGAAAAACCACCTAAAGTGCTACTGGTGATAAACAGACTTAAATCCAGTTGCTTCTCCATATCTGCCACACACTGTTTTATAATTTATTTGGCAGCATCATGACCCAAAGGGAATAAATATTGCAGTGAGAAGCCATATCTGCCCAAATTGTCATAGAGGCTCTTTCACCAGGACGAATGAAGCTCATCTTTCGGAACCAAGGGGGCAAGGCCCTGGGGGCAGGCATATAATTTAAACCAGTATTTATTTATTTAATAAATTTCTATACCACCCAAAATACAAGTGTACTAAGCCACACCTGTGCCTCAACTCTGGTCAACCCTGTTTCTCAATGCAAGATAGTGTTTGATATGCATCTGGAAAAATGGCAGGAAGAAATCCAGATTGCACCACTTCTAAGGGCTTAAAATTACAGGTGGGACTGATCTGAACCACGTACAACATTTGTGCCAGTATTTTAGCCTGATAGACCCTAACCGCCACAGGAATGTAATGTCCCCCATTAGTATGAAAGAATTTGAGTACAGCAGATGCACTCCTCTGTGCATTTGCTGCCATGTATTCACATTGTGGGCCCCACAAACCTTTTGCATGGAAAACTAGACCCAGGTACTTATAGGTCTTAACCTGCTTGCCCCTGTACCTATTAATTTGCTATTTATGTTCTTTTGGTCTCTTGGCAAATACAGTGACCTTGATCTTTTGTGTATTTATAACAAGCAACTCATCTTCACAGAACTGTGTGAGTTTTCATAGTGCCCTCCTCATACCAGCTAGTGTTCTTGGTAGTATGGCCGCATCATCGGCATAAAGTAAAATCGAGATGGGTCCACCAGCTAGCTCAAGCTGATGGATGTCAGGGTTGTCTAAGAGGGGTATTAAGAAATTAATGTAAAAATTAAATAGAAAGGGAGCTAAAATACATTCTTGCTTAACCCCCTTCTGCATAGCAACAGGTTCAGACAAGTAGCTTTTATTATTACACTTTACTCTCAATGAGGTGTTTTCGTATAGTATATGGATGAGGAAGAGTAATCGTGGGTCTGTGGAGGTATTGCCAATTTACTCCAGAGTCGGGGTCTAGGGACAGAATCAAAAGTGGCTTCGAAATCAATAAATGCCATGTATAAGGAGGAGGAATTGTTGGTAGACTTTTCCGCTGTCTTAGAACCAGGGCCTGATCCAATCTACATAGACTGACACGAAAACCAGCCTGTTCGTCTCTAAGGATGTTATCTTGCTCTGCCCAATCAATAAGCTTGTTACAAAGATGTCTAGCATACAATTTGCAAACTTTGCTCAACAAGCTTATTGAGTGATAATTAGATGGATTGGAGTGCTGACCATTCTTATGAATAGGGACAATAACAGCTGTGTTCCATACTTCCAGTATACAACCTACCAGATCAATATAGGAGAAGAGATTTGCCAAAACTGGGGCCCACCAATCAAGATCTGTTTTTAATAACTCCGCAGGGATCAGGTCTACTCCAGGTGCCTTGCCTGGTTTTAGTTAGGCACTTAACTAGCAATTTGAGAGGTGACCGGAGACCAAGTGGGAAGCACATCCAAATGACGTGGTAGGGGTGTACCCCTAGTACAGTTGGCCAGATATAGAGTCTTAAAGTATGTCACCCAAGTGTCTGCTGAAATATGACATCCCAACTTAAGGGAGCTCCCTTTGGGACTGGCCAGAATGATCCTCCGAATGGTCTCGAATCTTTCATTCTGGAAGCAGCATACAACTGTTCCCAGGCCTCCCTTATTACAGTTCTCATTTTCCCCCTTATCAATGCTTTATACTGCTTCTTCATGTCTAAAATTTCTTGGGCCATCACCACATCTATATTGGCCCTGTAGAGTTTAAAATTTGGAACCAGATCTTTTTTGGCTAGAATACAATCCTGATTAAACCAGCTATGGGATTTGCATCCTCTGTTGGAGTCTCTTTTAGTGGCCTGGGCCAAACAGTGCTGAATCTTCTGGACAAGGGTTTGATAATGGGTAAGGATGCCCGCATTTGGGGGCTCTGGGAAGGCAGGTGAGATGAAGTGTTCCTTAAGAAAGCCTGGGCCTAAACTGGGGACTTCAACATTAATAACCAGCACTTTGAATTGTGACAGGAAACTGTCATAATGTGAATGACCTCTACAGGCATTGTTCAACAGAATTTGCTTATGCTAGTTTTGTCCTATTGGGGCTCTCTTAGTTCATTCAGAAGAGTACTACCCTACCCTGAGTCAGCCCTCTTTTCTCCTTTGAGTTGTGTGCTTGGGAAGAAAGCATGTTTTGTGGAACCTTGTCTGCAGTTCTCTTTGCCAAGATATCATAGAAACAAACTGAGATTGAAAATGGAATAACACTACAGAGAGCTATAGCCTTGGGTAAATCCTGTTGGCCACATTAAATTGCTACTTTTGAGATATGTTAGGAACATAGGAAGCTGCTGCATACCGAGGCAGCCCATCTAGGTCAGTACTGTCTACACTGATTGGCAGAGGCTCTCTAAGGTTTCAGGCAGGAGTCATTGCAAGCCCTACCTGGAGATGCCAGAGAGTGCACCTGGGACCTTCTACATGCTAAGCAGATGCTCTGCGACTGAGCTGAAGCCCCACACCACTCATGTTCATCAGTAACTTCTAAGAATCAGGCACCTGTTGGACACTGACATTCCCTTTGTTGCTTGCACTTAAAAAGACCCCGGCTGTGCACATGGCACAGCAATAATTCTTGAAGTTTTCGACGCTGCAGAATCGACACCATGGGGCAGCGGCAGGGTGGGGTGTCATCAGGAGCCTCCCTGGGCTTTTGGAGGTCCCCCTGTACCTTGGAGGCTACAGACCGGGTCCCCAAGGTCCAGGGGTAAGAGTGCTTCTGGCCCCTAGACACTTGAATGTAGTTTTGCAGGTCCCAGCATCTCTCCTGTGGATTTTGCCAGTGTGTGTCTAGGCTAGAGCCACACCAGCAGTGCAAATATCAGAAACTACTCTTGGGTTGACAGCTGAGCGATTTGGACTCCTGCTGGAGTCACATATGTATGAAATGATTAATAGCCATGGGATTTGGGGAGGAGAATGTGATCTGAAGTTGGTACAATGTTTTGATATATGTAGTGCAGCATGGAGGAATAAGCCCGCCCTTTGGGAAATCTAAGCTGTGGAGGTGTATATTTGAGTGTGTAACAGGAGGGAGTTGAAATGGGACTTGCTGTTCTATGTCTTGATTTTTTGAAAAAAAGATATTCTGATGTGTTACTCAGACAGACCAGTCTCCCAAGTAATTTCATGCTCCAATCCTCACACCACCATGCTATTTCTGGCTTATTTTCCATGGTAAATTTGAGAGCACTGGTACCTGATTCCTTCATACCTGATATGGCTGCGAAAAACAATTGGAGGAAAGAAATTTTAGATGACTACACAAAAGCGGAAGGTGCGTATATGATTTAGACTAGACTAATCATTCCTTGAGTATGTGAGATTTGGGAGAAGAGGACATTAAAGCCATATTGTGAACTAAAGTGTGAAAGGGCCTCAATCCTATGTACAATGCACTCTGATCTGAGGATTTCAATAATAAAAAACCTTAAGATGAGACATAAGATGTGCTTACTTTTTCACTCATGCTCTAAAAAGCATGTAAATTCCAAATTAAGCTGCCCATCTTATAGAAGCTGTAAGGACTTTGTACAGCCCATATATCAAGTTGGCTTTAGAAATGAGGCTCCATGCACCCACACTTTGCTTGGTCCTTCATCTGAAACCTAGCTGTTTTATGTGTATTGTGTTAATGGACTGTTCCAGAGTGCTGGCTAACAGTCAAATTGGCCTTTTGGGCTAATGTGGGTGAATCAGTGTGACTAGGTGGGATAGTTACAGACAGAATAAATTTGTGCAAAGTTTGGTGTCTTGAAAATGAGGAGGAGACAGAAATGTGGTACAATCAGATGTATTTAGGAAATGAGGGGTACATGAAGAGAAAAATTGATTAAGCAGGCAAGGTGGCAATAAAAGATTAACTAATAGTGCTAATTTGGAATCTCACGAAGACGCATCTTAGCCTAAGGTTTGAATTATTAGAGTCAGCTAAGGGCTGGCTAGAGAAAGGGCCTGAAGAGCAGCTTTGGACTTAAAGAGAAAAGGGAAGGGGGTGAGGAGAGTTAGGAAGATAGGCAATTAGTAATGCCTCATCCAATATCTGGTGGTTTATCTGTCACACTTGCAGAGTAGTGTACATTGGTGTATCTCCTCACAGGGACAAGGCAGAAAGGCAGGAAAAAGGAGAGGCAAGCATGCCACTCACAAGCTGGGAAACCAGGATAGTTTCCAGAAAAGGCCAGACGTGGTGGGGTCTCTAAGGTCCAATTCTCTAGAGCAGCCTAGAGTGCTGCACAGTTTGGGTCTGGAGACAGGTTCAGACCAGAGGCTAGAATCCAAGCTGGAATCAAGGGTGGAGAAAAAGCTGTAGTTGATGGTATAGCTATAGCAAAAGCACAAAACTTGTTGGCATTTGGGCTAGAGATAGGCAAAATCATGCCTTTGGGCCATACACAGGTCACACCTCCTTGCTGTTGGGACTGACATCCATGGTTGACAAAATAATTCATATTGCTTGATTCGATCACTGGTAGTGTGATCTTGTGAAATGGTTTGAACAACCTGTATGGCCTGCAGTGAATGGGGAAGCCTGCTAACCCCTGCTAACTTGGCAAAGAGGCATCTTTTAACGTGGTGATTCTCTTTATTTAGCAGGGGGAGAGTAACTGGCCCTCTCCACCCCAGGACAGTACCTCCAGTGACTGTTGCTGGTGTCTATCATGTTTCTTTTTAGATTGTGAGCCCTTTGGGGACAGGGATCCATCTTATTTATTTGTTATTTCTCTGTGTAAACCGCCCTGAGCCATTTTTGGAAGGGCGGTATAGAAATTGAATGAATGAATGAATGAATGAATGAATGAATGAATGAATGAATAAATAAGCCTAGTGCTTATCCTGCACACTAGGAAGACCTTCCAGGAGGGGAGATAATGAAGCTATTCTCACGACCAGGAGAAATTGTGCTAAGGGAGCCTAGCCCGATTCCTCCTGGCCGTCTTCTGCTACGGGAGCTGTGCGGCTTCGGGCAGCAAACTACCAAAAGTACCCCTCCCCTTAAAAGAGGTTAGCAGACCAAGCGCTCTGCTAACCCCGTTGGGTTGGTTGTGTGCTGCCACTGCGTGGCTTCACGCCATGGCAGCACACGAGGAGACCCCAGTCAGGAGGCTAAAACATGCCTCCCGGCCCCGGGGGTCTCTCCAGAATGCCTTGTGTGCTCGTGCAGGGCATCCTGGAACTTCTGGGGGCCATGCGCCCCCTGATCCCCATAGCCCCTGCCGGCTCCATGATGGAGACGGCAGCCATGTGGGCAGCTGATCCAGTCACCCAGAGAGGAGGCCGTGATTGTCTGCAGGGAGGTAAGCGCTTTTGGGCTTCCTCCCCACAGAAGGCAGTAACCTCCTGCGGCAATCATGAGGATCGCTTCAATTATTCTTTTGAAAGCAACCACCTCTCCCTCTGGTCCATGCCAGAACATCAGCACAGAAATAGTGGAGTGGGAGTGCTCAGCCTTATCTGAGTTCCTGTGAAGATGAATAGTGCAACAACAACAACAACAATTTATATTCCGCTTTTCAAAACAGTTTCCAAAGCACTTTACATGGAGAAATAATAAATAAATGAATAAGATCGATCCCTGTCCCCAAAGGGCTCACCATCTAAAAAGAAACATAAAATAATTTTAAAAACTTCTGGTTTAAGATGAGAGTTAAGATGGGTTTACTTTTTCACTCATGCTCTAAAGAGCATGGAAAGTCCCAATTAAGCTGCCCACCTTAACTTCTGCAGCATAGAAGCTGTAAGGACTTTGTAAGGACTTTGTACCATCTTGTATATTATGCTGTCTTTAGAAATGAGGCTCCATGCACCCACACTTTGCTTTCATCCTTCAGTTGGCCACTGGGATGGGGAGGGATGCATCCAGGCAGACATTCAACAGGTGCAGCTTCCCCAATCACTTTCTAGATATGTATCTCTACATGGCACAGTTCTGCCCCCAAATGCTGTGTACCATAGTACATGTTGAAGCAGAGAGAAATCCATCTGGTCTATCTGTAGGAAGTGATTTTGCCTGACATGGGGATCTATTGAATTTCAGGCAGAAATTCATCAAGGGCATCACTAGGAAGAAAAATCTAACTGGGCACTATGAAAAAGGGATGTTTAACTATGGATCTTACCCATGCTGCCTAAGTAGAGCCTCCATGTTCACAGGCAGTATTTCTCAGATATCGGAAATTCATGTTCAAAAGTAGAATTCTAAGCTCCTATGGGGCACTATACCTCTTGTGTAGAACCTGCATGTTCAAAGGCAGTCCACCACCACCTTATGTGACCTTAGAAAGCCCCTCACCACTGCTTCACAGATCCATTTACCCACCTGACTGCTGCCCCACATTTCCTCAAAGTCTATTGGCCACTGCACCTGCCTTGTACTCCCTTGCTTGTACAGACACCTGCCATTCTGTTGCCACATCCATGGACGGAGAAAACAAAAGCTTATACAAGGAAAAGGGAGCAGAAAGGAACATTTAACTCTAGAAGTGTAGGAGTGCTCCTAGATTTCTTTATCAGGTAGCTACATTCAGAACAAGCAAGCCACTCTCCAAATCTAATCCTTCCCAACTCTGAATAGACAACATTGCTGATCTGAGCCCCTAGTTGATTTTACCTTGCTATTGCAAGAGCTTCAGAGGCCAATAACTCAGGAAATAGTGAACAGGTGTTTTTTGTTTTTACAAAACACAGGATTATGCTCCAGCATGTATCTGAATTAAAAACAACATACATTTAAAGGGACCCTGAAAAAGGAGCCTGTTGTCACAACCAGAGATTCCTGGGTAGGAGGGGGTTAACCCAGGAATTCATGGAAGAGAAGAGGACTATCACTGGACATTAGTAATGAGGACTATGTAGAACCTTCATGTTCATAGGCAGTCTACCTCAGAATAAGAGTTGTAGGGGGGACAATGAGGGAAGTGCTGCTTCCATCTTGCTGCCCTTGGGAGCTTTCAAGATGCATTTAGCTGGCCACTGTTAGCCTTTTTTGGAAGGGTGGTATATAAATCAAATAAATAAATAAAATAACAAGATGCTTGATTTAGAAGGGCCTTTGCTCTGATCTTGCCAGGCACTCATCTCATACTGCTGTAAGAATGGAATTAGAGAAATTTGAAGAGTAGGAGAGGTCTATTACTGATTGCTAGAAATGCCTCCATATTAAGAGGCAGTATACATACAATTTCAGCTAGCCATGGTATATTAACTAGGAAGAACAGTTTTCTTCATGCTCTGCTCGTGCAGTTCCCAGAAGTATCTGATTAACGGAAACCTAAATATGCTTCACTTAGCAATATCCTATTGATTTGATAGGACCTTGCACCTCTCTAAGCATTAAGCAACAGACACAGGCCAAATTTGGACGTAACACGAAACCAGAGTCACACGGGGTAGAGGTTGGAACTCTGTTACTTCTGAATGCGTATATCAAGCCAGGTTGCTCTATAGAGGAAAGCCGCAGGGATGGGTACCCTGGTGTCTGCGCTCCCTGTCTTGGTGACTGCCGCCAAGCAGCTGTCAAAAGTGTGCCCCCTACCAGTCTGTCAGTCAATGTACACATGTGCGCCCTTTCTTGTGCCCTGAAACAGTGACCCCACTTTCCTGGGGTTGCTGCAATTGGCACTCCCCTCTCCGGCGATTCTCCATGGTGGCAGTTCTGCATATGGTGCAATGCTGGACCAAACCCGGGAATTTTGAGTAAAGATCCACCCTGCACCCAGTGTACCCCTTGTTTGCACGCATGGCTAGGCTCTGACACACAGAGGGTTAAAATCTCCTTAGGGTATGTGCAAGTCTTCCCAGGGGAGGAGGGGGTTGCAGTGCAACAGTTTTATTGTTAACCCCTGCTAACTGAGTGAAGAAGCACTTTTTAAAAATGGCGATTCTGTTTATTTAGCAGAGGGAGAGCAACTGGCCCTATCCATCCCCAGCACTGCATCCCTCCAGTGGCTGTTGCTGGTGTCTATCTTAGATTTCTTTTTTTTATTTCAAGCCCTTTCGGGTCAGGGAGCCATTTGTTTGTTTGTTTGTTTGTCTATATATTTAATTCTCTTGGGACATGCATGCCCAGGATTTGTCGGCAGAACTCTCGTGACACGCTGCGAGAGTTCTGAAGTGAGGACTGAGTCACAAAATCTGACTAAACAAACTTTCCCTAGCCTAGACTAAACTTCCCAAAGCCAAAACCCTGGCTTCTTTTGTCTTGGACACCAAATCCTGGATGAGAATTCAAGCCCCAGCAGTTCTAGCTTCCAAGAACTGCAGTCATCCTCCAGCAGCCATCCTCCCTGGACACATATGTTCCTCTCTGCACCCCCAGCCTGCTTCTTCTAACAAAGAAAGTCCCCTTCCTCCCAACGGCTATCTAGGTCCCACCCACCTGGTGGGTTGATTGGCTGATCCCTGGAGTTCACCAGCCTGTCAGTCAGGGCAGGGTTAACTCTCAGTTAACTCTTTAGGGGAGGGGTGGTTGATCACTACAGCTCGGTTCAGTTTGAGTCTGAACCTGAGTCGACCTGAACCGGGCATGTTTGCTTTGGGCACCCTTGAACTGGAAGCCTGGCTCGGCTCGGGGTTCTGCTTTATTTAAGGTATTTTCCAACAGATCTGCACCACATTTGGAGGAGTGGTGTCTCCTTTCACCTAGTTGATATGTGCAAATGATCAGGCAGCTCAGACAAGCAATTTCTATTTTATTACTAATAAAATGCTCTTGGCTTATAATGGTAGAATATTAAAACTACTTCCCATCTTAATATACTGGCATGACTGTGCCAGTATAATAAGTTCCATTGTACATAATGAGACCTATTTCTGAGTAAACATGCATGGGATTGCACTGGAAAAATTTGGGCAGCATCAGGACTAATGCTACCCTCACGGTAGAATGTTTCACACATGTGACAATTTTTGCCAATCTCTCTTTCCCTTTTCTGCCCCCAATATCCCCTGAAAATATGTCTCTTAGGGCTGGTGGACTCACTGGCATAAACCAAGAGCAGAAGAAGGGAATATGCAAAAATCAGTTCACATGCATTGTAAAGCAAGAGTAGCATTAGTCTGGATGCTTCCCATTATTTTGTGTTCTCCAAGATTTTAATGGTAGGTCATATTGCTCAATACCATGAAGGAATGAGTATTGGACTGGGATAGATTTAGGCAATCTCGGGTCCAGCTGTTGTTGAGCAGTTTATTGTGGCTGGGGGTGATGGGAGTTCTAGTTCAATAACAATTGGATAGTAAAGTTGCCTACCTCTATTTTACAGGGTGCATCCTCTCGACTGGCATACTGGTGTTTCCTTTTAATCCCACATTCTCCCAGTGCTGTGGATACGCGCTCTCACCTCTCAGAATTGTGGATATCTTCTTTTCCCCCTAAACAATATTCAATCTGCACAATTGCATCTGCGCAGCACACTAAAAATGTGTTTATGGGGGATGTTAAGAGAAAGCGATGAAGGTTTTATTTTTACAAAGAGGAATTAGCATACAAAATTAGCAAGGTGCTGAAAGAGTATGTGGTGCAAATTCAAACTTCTTTCCTCCCCAAAGAAAGAAAAAGTGTGCCTGATAATGGAAGAGGTAGATGAATGGCTAACTCAGGGATGCATGCTACAAGATTTCTGTCCAGCTCAGTTGTAAAAAAGGTTTGTGTCCCAACAGTGTACTGTATGTTTTCACACACACACAACCCCAGGAAGTTGAGAACTAAATACTGGTAGTTTATGGATTGTATTTCACACTGTACCACAACTTCACACAATGATCAGTCAGAGATCATGCACAAACTGCCTGTCTGGATGCACCCTCAGGACCAAATTGCTAGCTTGTTCACATGACTGCTGGCAAGGTTAGAGAAGTGCCCAGACTAGGGGGTAGGTGTGCTCCCCATGTTCGGTCATGTGCTTGCAGACATTAAGGTAGGAGAAGGAGAGAATGATCATGTGCAAAGTGGCCACTAGGTAGGATGAGCACATCCTGCTCAGATTCCATCCCCAGCATTTTAATGAGGTAGGAGGAAAAGCATATCATGGTACACTAGTCCTTTTCTGTAATAAGTGTGGCAGTCCTCTGGGATTTTAGTCTTTCGGCTCCCCATCTGTGACACAGGACTAATGCTCTAGTCTCCCTTGCAGAGGTGATTATGAGAAGAAATGGATGCATGATTGTGATGTGCTCTCAGGTGTATCGATAAAGTGGGCTGATAAGTGCACTTGAAAGGGAACCTGATGTCCTCCAGAGGCAGTAGACAGATCCTTTGATGGGGGATTATCTTGCAGCAGCAGATCATATTGCATGATTGCTTTATAGCAGGAATATGGAAAAGCAGAGTTGCTTTATGTCATCTCATGGGACAATAATATCCAGGTCCCTATATAGAAATTCTTGGCTCCAGGGATAATACTGGGCCCACTCATGGTGCCTTGCCATGTAGTATTTTTTACTTACAGTTACCAGCCATCATGCAAAGGAGGTGTTTTGTGTTCTCCCCACAGGGCTGGGCTAAGGTGTGCAACCTTGAGATGCCAGAGATTGAACCTGGGACCTTTTGCATGCAAGCAGATGCTCTACCACTGAGCTACAGTCCCATCCTCTAAGGCAGGGTTTCTTAACCTTGGGCCCCCAGATGTTGTTGGACTACAACTCCCATCATCCCCAGACATGGCCTTTGTGGCTGAGGATGATGGGAGTTGATCAGAAAATCAGAAATGCAGCTTGAGGTCTGTTCCCAGAAACCAGTCTGGACAGGTGTGCAGAGGGAGCATGTTGCAGGAGATTAGCTGATATGGGGAAACAGAAGAGGCTTGCAGGGTGATGGGGCTATAGCTCAGTGGTAGAGCATCTGTTTTGTATCTAGAAGATCCTAGGTTCAATCCCTGGCATCTCCAGGTAGGGCATAGAAAGATTCCTGCCTGAAACCTTGGAGAGCCACTGCCAGTCAGTGTAGACAATACTGCTGGATTCCTATGTTCCTTTGTAGTGTCAGGAAAGTGTAGAGAGAATAGACATAGGCAAAAGGTCCTGTGAGCTGCAAGTAGAAGTACAAAGGCCTTGTCCACACATGCAGCAGCATGTGGTGGTCAAATTCAAAGGTGGTAGTAATTTAAGAGATGAAAAAGGTGTGGTTGGATTCACTTTCCCATAACATGAGAGGGTACACAGGTAAGATCAGATACAGGTTGGGAGATAATGTAAGCAAACTAACCACTTGGGTTAGTTAGTAAAAGCCTCAAGACTGATGTGTACTTAGAGCAAACATTTTGCTGAGAAAAATGGAAGCAAAAGCTTTGATTAGTTGATTGTTAAGACACATTGGCTGCTGCTGCTTTGCCAGATTGACTTTGAACGGTCATAGTTTCAGAAGAGGAAAATGTCATCACCCAAAATTTTGGATATCAGCAGATAATAATAATAATAACAACAACAACAACAACAACAACAACAATAAGGCTTAAGAATGGTTACTTGAAGACAGAGGTTTTAATACTGGTTGCGCAAGAACAGGCACTAAGAACAAATGCAATAAGAGCAAAAGTTGAAAAATCAACCACAAACAGCAAGTGCCGCCTTTGTAAAGAAGCAGATGAAACAGTGGACCACCTAATCAGCTGTTGTAAAAAGATCACACAGACTGACTACAAACAAAGGCATGACAAGGTAGCAGGGATGATACACTGGAACATCTGCAAAAAATACAAGCTACCTGTAGCCAAAAATTGGTGGGACCATAAAACTGAAAAAGTTGAAGAAAATGAAGATGTAAAAATATTATGGGACTTCCGACTACAAACAGACAAACATCTGCCACACAATACACCAGATATAACTGTAGTCGAGAAGAAAGAAAAACAAGTCAAAATAATCGACATAGCAATACCAGGGGATAGCAGAATAGAAGAAGAAGAAATAGAAAAAATCACCAAATACAAAGATCTACAAATTGAAATTGAAAGGCTGTGGCAGAAAAAGACCAAAATAATCCCAGTGGTAATTGGTGCCCAGGGTGCAGTTCCAAAAGACCTTGAAGAGCACCTCAACACCATAGGGGTCACAGAAATCACCATCAGCCAATTACAAAAAGCAGCTTTACTGGGAACAGCCTATATTCTGCGATGATATCTATAACCATTGACAATAAAATTATGGCATCCCAGGTCCTTGGGAAGGACTCGATGTCTGGATAAAACAAACCAGTCAATAACACCTGTCTGACTGTGTAAACAAGATAATAATAATAATAATAATAATAATAATAATAATAATAATAATAATAATAATAATAATAATTTGATTTCTATACCGCCCTTCCAAAAATGGCTCAGGGCGGCTTACACAGAGAAACAACAAACAAATAAAATGGAACCCTGTCCCCAAAGGGCTCACATTCTAAAAAGAAACATAAGATAGACACCATAAGATAGATAACATTTTTGCTCTTAGAATAGTCCACTAGGTTTAGGTATATTCTAACTAGGGTATGCAAAACATTTCAACTGTGAAGTATTTTAATTTGAAATGGGCTGTTTTGAGTGTTTGAGCTCAAAACAGAATACCCTCTAAAAAGGGGCCTGTTTTGAACTCGGAGTAGAACAACCCCATTTCGATTGAAATATTTTGATGTTTCGAGCGCCATTTTGGAGGGCTGTTTTCCCCTTACTGATTCATTTTCTGGCACTGGCTTCTGATTGGTTTGTGATCTCCTTGCTTCTTGGTTGGCTTGTTATCATACAAATCAAGTGTTGTAATGGGCAACTGTGCCCGAATTGGCTGCAGGGAGGGAGGAGGGCAGGGAAGAATAAAAGGAGGGAATTTCAAAATGTATTCAAATTGACTGAGAGACAAAGAGAGCCCTTACACTGTGCCTCTCTTGAAGAAGAGAATACATGAGGACAGGAGGAAGGAAAGTTTGATTTTGTGGTTTTCTTTCCCACCGCTGAGTATAATATGCAGTGCTATTGCTGCTAGAACAACCCCCCCCCCCTTCTGGATCCCAGATTGACAAAGGCAGAACTTGGGTGGCTACCTTCCTTGAGTTGTGGTTTGTTTTGTTTATGAGTGTTATGGTGAGAAATGGACAGTCACAGCTCTGTGTATATGTGTGTGAGTTGTGTAATATTTCTTGGTGATTGCTGTGGTGAGTAGGGATATGCACGAACCTGTTTGGAGGCCCTTTTACAGGTCTCCAAACAGGTTTGAACCCTGGCTGGCTCTAAGGTTCGACAGAGGTAGGTGTGTGTGTGTGTGTGTGTGTCCGTCCGCCTTTAAGGGCAGGGGAGGATACACTTACCCTCCACCATGGTTCCCCCACCGGCGCATGATTTCCAAAAAGCCTGTCGGGGTGGCAGCCTACCTCCCTGCCGCCCTGATGCCATGTTTACTGGATATACCCGGAAGTAATAAATGCATGTGCACATGTCACGCTCGCGTGTGTGCATGTCAGGTGCATGTGCGCAATGTGAGAATGCATCTAGTACTTCCGGGTATATCCGGTAAATGTGGCAACGAGGTGGCAGGGAGGTACGCTTTTGCCCCTATGGGTTTTTTGGAAATCGTGCACTGGTGGGGGAAACACGGAGGGGGAGGGGGTAAGTGCATCCTCCCCTGTCCTTAAAGGCACACCTGCAACATTAAACCGGCCCTCGCCGGTTCCATGCACATCTCTAGTGATGAGCTTCATATCTGGCCTCTAGGCTAACTCACTGCTCTGGTCTGCTTTGCTCTGGAATCTGCATTGAAAGGTTTATGCAGTCAAAAAAATGTGGCTGAAGTTGTTCTAGCTGAGGTTATGGCTATGCTTGCTGCTAAGTAAGGGTGCTGCTGTGGCAGCTGTTGCAATTCTTAGGAAGTAACCAATGCAGGCACTATGGCTGGCAGTGGATTCTGGGTCAGTGATTCCCTTTTTGGCCATTTTTGGACTGTGTTTGGCAAAATATGTTGTTCTGTGTTGGGAGGGACAGATTCCTTTTTACTGTGTCCTTCTTCAGTGTTTTTCAAGGCAGGGTTGCAAACTGCATTGCAAATTTCAAAGCAAAGCTTGTGTGCAGTGCACTCTGTGAGTGCAGCTTGTTCTGCCCATAGGGAACAATGGAGAAACTCAAAACACCCCATTGTTTTCCATGGGTAGTTCCTAGGGACACCAAAGTGGGTTGTTTGGTAGGGTGTGATGAGTACTACCTACCATCCAACCCACAAAAGAAATGGGCACATGGGTGATTTTAAACAAAAATTAAATCTTTCTCCACCCCCCCATTAGTTTTGGGGAAAGGTTTCAAATTAGTTTAAAGTTGTATATTTGCCCATTTCTTTTGTGGGTTGGGTGTTAGGTAGCACCCATCATGCTGTACCACACAGCCCACTTTGGTGCTCCTAGGAGCTACCCATAGAGAACAATGGAGTGTTTCAAGTTTCCCCATTGTTTCCTATGGCTGAAAAACCTGAAATATTTTGAGTTTTGTTTAGTTGAAACAGGTGGCTTGACCACTATTTTGAGGAAACGTTTCAACTGTTTTGCATTTTGTTTCGAGCATGAAACAAAATGCAAAATCCATTTCATGCACAACTCTAATTCTAACCTGGTGCATGACTCAGGACTAAGAGGGTTAGCTAACACAACTATAGTTCTAATGCTCCTCGGACATTTCGGTGCCCCTTGAGGGAAAATCTGTGGGGGAGACAAATGTAAGCAAGTGAATGGAAAGGGTAATACGTAATTAATCACAGCAGAGTCCCAAATGACTGATGGTTTGGCAACACTCCACAATAGTTTATTGTGAGGAACCTTAAGGAAATACACTGCATGCAAATACTTTGGACTGGAGAAATAACCTATCCTTCCCTTTCACTTGTTTGAAAAAGGCCAAACTTGATAATCTGAAGGTATAAATCCAACATGAGTTTTAATGATTATTGGTCAATTTCTTTGTCAATATAGCTACCTTTAGATATTGAGACCTGGCTCTATAATAAACAATTATGCAACCTGAGGGAGGAGCTAGGGTTATTTCCTTTAAATTTACCTATTTCCTTTACACAAAACCTCCAATTACGGTCTAAACAGATTAGGGGAAGTTTGTCCTATGGAGGTCTGACCCCTCCCCAATGTGATTGCTGTTTAAGAAGGAAAGGAATGTGCAAAATTTGTATGAATGTGAGTGTGAATCAGAAATTCCTGATTCTGTTTATTTTCTCCTGAAACTAATTATGGAATCATAACAAGCAGTTTGCCAAAAGCCCTGCTATTTTGTTATATCAGCAGTGTGGGAATCCCTTTAGTGTAGATCTTTCCTACACCTCTGCACAGCAGCAATTTAGGAGCCCCAAGATAAAAAGGGAGGAAGGGCCCTCTTACTTGTTATCCTGGCTCATGTCATGGGATGGACAGTACTGGTGTGAGAAGTAACCATGCTGGTTCCCCTTCCCACATGCTTTCAGAGATAGGATCCCTGGGGCGGGTTCATGCTGCAACAGCTCACATGGTGTAGATTAATAGAACCCCTAAATAGTCACTACCTTTCTGATAAACATTTGCAGATGGAAACCTGGGCAGGAGTAGGGGAGAGGGGGAAATCATTTGCCTTATAAATTGTACAAACAAGGGGTCTGGAATCACTGAGAAGGCAATGAGGTTGGAACCCCATGGTTGCATATTCAGAGAACCACTTTCAGCACTAAACTGCTCTTTAATTGCTGCTCTTCAGGGGACCAGCTGCTAATGCTAACATGTTTCCAATTTGAGATTCTCCCCCCCCCCCGCCCCCATCTCCTTAACCTTTCTGTGCCTGGAATACTAATATTTCATGTCCTCTTTTCCCTTTTCTGGGAGCAGTTCCAATACAAAGGGGTGATCAAACTTTTCAGTCTTTATCCTAACAAACCCCACTCCTCTCCATATCTGTCCCTGCTGTGCCTGGTTTTTCCTGCCCTAGCGGACTTTCTCCAGATGTTAGCATCATTTTTGGAAGCTGACAGTTCTCTTTGGGAGTTTCTGGCAAGGCAGATGTTTTGCTTAATTGCCTGCAGTTTTTCCTGTCCTGACAGCACAGCTATAGCTGTTTCAAGCAACCCTTTTAATTCGATTCACTTTTACTCTGGTACCTTAAATAGTGTTCCGGAAATATCTCAATGGGTAACTAGTTTGGAGTAAGAGACTGGAAGATTGCAGCCTTAATTTGGGAGTGGTTTACCAAATGTTGCCTCTTGTAGTTCCCAGTTCTCCTGGCAGCATCGACTTCAACCCACATCCCCTTGGCAAAACACACAATGATATGGCATGGGATTTTTCTCTACTACACCATGCCTTCATACCACATTTGGATACCTCATTTGCTTACGGTATTAATTAGCTGCAGTATTTTTGGTGTTGTGATGTTACTGAACACTCAGGATAGTTCCAGTTTGGTTTGTGGGCATCTTTGTGAGCACAGTCCCCGCCTTTGAATCTGATTGTGAATTCCATCGAACAGCACCATATCATTGAACAAACTGTTTTCTCCTCCGTTTAACACTATGGCCCGGCTGCTCATGCATCATAAATCCCGGACCTACCTACCTATTGACCCTTAATTAAAACTCTGCATATCACCTACTCCCATTACCGAGGGCTTGTGTTTGCATATTCAAGCATTCCGATCTTGACTCAAAGGCTGTTAACATGGCTTTGTTATTGCAAATTAACAGTCGCACCATTGATTCATGACCTAATGGCTTGTGCAGACAATCCTTGTCTTGGAATAGTAGGAGAGATGTCCCTTGGTAGTGCCAGCATGGTGGAGCCAGTGCGGTGTAGTGGTTAGAGTGCTGGACTAGGACCAGGGAAACCCAAGTTCAAATCCCCATTCAGCCATGATACTTGCTGGGTGACTCTGGGCCAGTCACTTCTCTCTCAGCCTTAACCTACTTCACAGGGTTGTTGTGAGGAGAAACCGAAGTATGTAGTACACCGCTCTGGGCTCCTTGGAGGAAGAGTGGGATATAAAATGTAAAAATAATAATAATGTAAAATGTAAAATAATAATGGTGCTATGGTCTACTTGGCTTTCCAGCAGCTTTCCTGTTTATACACATGGAGTGCAGGAGGAAAGGAGAAGGAGTCTTGCTGCATAGGAAGGAATAAAGTCTGCCTTATTACAAGAACCAATGATGTGCCCATGTGCATTCCCCATCTCTGTTCCTTGAGGGGCCCTCGAGGAACAGAGATGGGGAACACACATCCTTAACATGGACACAAATTAAACAGGAAATGACTTTATTTGCCATCATCTCCAGGCACAAGGAGCCAATCAACCCTGAGCATTGAAAATGCATCATGTGTATGAAGATAGAAAGGAAGAGGATGTTTCTTTGTGACCCCACATCCTATTCAGGAGTTTACATATTTAATTGCAAAAATGTGATGGACAAAGGAAAGAAAGGAAAGGCCTTTATTGTTTTGGGGGTCTTTTCTTCACTTTTATCTCACTTCATACTCAGATATACCCTTCACTTATGTAAGTAGTGGCAGATTCCCATTACACATATGCTTGTGGAGATTCTGCCTGGAATGAGCCGGTCACATGAGATATTGTGACCAACTTGGGCCATGGTTGGCATGATGTCGAAAATGTTTGTAAAGTGGATTCATCAGTGTGTGCAAAATTGCCCGTTGTGCTTAGGATGCATAGTTCACACACAGAGGTGCACCTAAGTAATTTTGGAGCCTGAAGGCCTTTGGACCCCCCCCCCGCTGCAAGTTAAGCATCATTTTTTAACCCACAGGTTATTGAGGGCACAAACCACACCACCCAGGACAGACAAAAGAGGATTTGGGGGGTCCCCTGGGTGTGTGGAGGCCCTGGACATTGGCCCCGAAGTCCAGGGGTAAGAGCACCTCTGCTCACACAACCAGCTCAATCCTACATCTTCTGAGCCCATTTTGAAAACAAGTGGTCTCCAAACAGGCTTGCCATGAGCACTGGGGTTATGGCAGTGACATGAAATCCAAGCCTGAATTAAAAGCATCTCTGCTTATCTGGGTTAAAACACCTCTGTGTATTTGATTATGTGAGGAAGTCTTGAGTCACGGCTTGGTTTTGGATCAGTGGATGATGGGAACTGGAGGGAGTCACGTTGGATTCATGATGCTTTTCAGATCCTGAAATACTTTCATTAGTGATCCTTTCATTCTTCCCTTTTTTGTTAAGTAATCTTGACATTTTACTAGTCAGTACTGAGAAGTTATTTGTTTTTCTAATACTAATATAACACAAAGCTTTTCATTTTAAAAATGCATTGCAAACAGCATGCAATTAATCTTCACAACAGACCTTGTGAGGAAGCAGTGAACAATTATATCTCATTTAGTCAGGCAGAGAGGAATGGCTTACCCAGGCTGGAGGCTTGGAGCACACCTTTGTGTCAAAGTCATATGAGTCTTGTACTATAATACTGTTGGGGGTAATTACTTATATAGCAGAGTATTTCAGGAGCTAACACTCCTATTACAGCAGAAGTTAACAGGGTCTCAGGGGCAACAGCTTGTAAATGAAAAGCATGGAAATTCATGTAAGGTTAAACTAATCTACTTTATTCAGAAGTACATGATGATAGGAAAAGACCTATATCTAACTTCTGGCCACATGTTGGTCAGAGAGAGACCTATAGAAGCATGGTGCTCAGAGTGAGCGAGCTAGAAGCTTTCTGGGAAGAAGAAGAAGTCAGTCACTCCCAGGAAGTTCGTGAGTACATTCTATCAATAGAGGGGTCATAGAGGCAGAGATAAATAGGAAAAGAGCAGGGGACCCTTTCTGTCTCCACTCCCAATACCCCTAGTGGTCATTAGGGTTACTTGTGCAAAAGGTCGGTGCCATCTGGAGCTGGTTCGCCAACAAGTACCAGGAGCAGTTAAGTTAGGAAACAAAGGTGACAGTGTGTTTACTTTGGAGTCACTGCAGTACAGCCAGTGAAACTACACTTAAGGAAAGTATTTGTGGATACTAGGAAGACTGGAAAACTCTACTAAACCCAGATTTAGATTCATGTGGATCCATTCTAAACCAGACCTCAAGCCATCCAGGATCATGTCTAGTCTGAGATAAATATCCGGATGAGCATCTAGAAGCCTCCAGGTTCACAGAATATACCAAAGACACCATCAAACCTTAAATAATTTGAACCTTGGATATCTCATTATGTCTCTCCTCCCACCATCCCATATGTCAAGATCCTTGAGTAAGGTGTGGCTCTGAATACAGTTGCCAACAGAGGCAGGATGAGTTATTACAAAGAATGGGGTCTTTTCTGTAGTGGCACCTTCCGGGTGAAATTCCCTCCCTTGAGAGGTCTTGCCAGTCCCATTCTATCCAGTTGTATAGAGAACACTGATGAAAACATCTCTGTCTCATTCCAGGCCTTTGGGACTGAGGGCTGACCTAGAAAATGTTCTGTTGCTGATGCTATATGCCACTATATTGTTGCTTTATGGGAAGACATTTAATAGCTACGTTTGATCATTTTAACTGTTTTAAAGCCCCTTTAAGTAATGGACTTTAAATCAGAATATGAATGTAATATATAAACACTTTGTAGAGGGGGATTAAATATTAACTTGCTGCTTAGATGCCCTGAGGCTCTGTGTCAACCCAGGCTTGGGTTCCCAGTAATAGGTGAATTTGTAGGGATGCTCAGCTAAATGGCTGTCAGGATTTAGCTCCTCCCGCAAGCCTCATAGGCAATATACCAGTAACTGGTGGCAGCTCAGTAATGGCAAGGGAAGGCGACAGCTTCAAGGGGTACCCGCAGGCATCCCACCCTGCCCCACTGCTGCCTGTGTACATCGCCTCACCAGCCTGCCACTCCCTGTGCCTCCTGCTGCCTTCCCGTTCTTTCTTCTCCTGCCTGCCTACCTCCATGCACCTGGGAGGTAAGCAGCAAGAGAAGGCGCAAGTGACATGTGTGGGAGCTGGGGTGGAGCTGGCTCAGCTAGCCTAGCCCCTTGGGCAGAGCCAGCTGGGTCAGCTCCCTCCACCCCACCTCCCTAGCATCCTGCTTTCCCCTTATCCCACCTGCTGAGTATTTGTGGATGGGGTTTAAAAACCCCACCCCTATGTACACAGTGGGTAAGCGCTGGAAGAAGGGAGCAGGGAAAAGCGGTGCCTCACGTGCTGCCTTCCCTTTCTCCTGACACTTACTTTCTGAGCGTGTAGGGATGCGGTTTTAAAATGATGGGAGAAGAGAAAAGCAGCACGCTAGGGAGGTGGGGTCTTTGGTACTCTCTTCACCAGGGTGTGTGGCCAGTCTAAGGGGCATGGGGGCAACACTTAAACCATCACTGCCAGGAACCATCCTTTCCCCATGGATTCCCTCAGCGAGAACCCCTGAGTTGAGCATGAGAGGCTTCATCCCCACTTGCACAAAGGACAAATCACCTTTCCAGCAAAGAGGCACCATTTAAAGTGGAAACTCTCTTATATTTAGCAGGGAGAGAGCAACTGTCCTTATTCAACCTACTAGCATAGATCCGGGCGGTTGCTGCTCACTCCCAGAGGCCATTGCTGCTGTTTCCCTTCTGCTTCTTTTTAGACTGTGAGCCCTTTGGTGAAAGGGGACCATTTTCTCATTCATTTTGCTATGTAAACCATGTAGAGAACTTTTTGGGGTGTGTGTGTGTGTGTAAGAATATATATATCATCACCAGCTAGGACCACTCCTTCCATACTCAGCCTCCTCTTAGTGTCTATGGTTTATGTAGGCCCTGGCTGCACTTTTTTTCCTCCAGTGTTGCCAATGCTTCTCTTTCTCACTTCCATTGACTCCTAGCTATACTTAGCCGCATTCTGTACAATCCTAGCTCTTCTGAGCTGGGAGATGTGTCATGTTAGAGGTGTTTGCACATTTTAATCAAACAGCTTCAGGAGCTTCTTGTTCCCTTGAAGGGAAAGACTGGAAGGTTGAGGCCTAAGAACTGCAGTCAACTGTTAATAACAAACGCCCCTCAAGGGAGGTTGCTTATGGACAGTCATCAGCACTGAATGATAGGCCTGTTTCTTTTATTAGGGTTTTCTGGGCTTTTATTAGAATTTGTTGTGCCATTTTCATAGGAAGGGAGGAGCACATTTTCTAGAAGGTCATCAGATTTTAAAGATGAATGCAGAGATACCAAGGCCACAAAGTGTTTATAGAGTTGAGGAGCAGCTATTATTACTTCATTCTACTGGGCAGACAGAAAAAAAGGCTTGCCCAAGGTCACACAGGATGTCAGTGACAGCATTGTTGGCACCATGTTCCTGGGGAGCCTCAGAGACATGCCTTTGTGGGCCGCCTTAGTAGCCAATAAGCACTCCAAGGTACTGTAACTGTGTGGGCTTCCCTTAGCAGCGGTGGTGATTCGGAGTGTTTTTCAGCAGCCATATTGGCAGCCACTGAGGCTATTCCCACGATCACGGCAGCTTAGCACGCTTTCCAGTGATCACTGGAACCCGCAAGCCCTGTGGTTCCATGGCATCTAGCCCACCTAGGAACCTTTGCCCTTAAACGTCGGTGTCCTCTATCCCCGCCCTCCAGAAGCAGTCTTAAGTACTACAGGAACTCAACAAAAGCAAGGCAACTCTCTGCAACCTCTTATAATATATCACCCAGAAAAAGACTTTTTATTCAGCTCCAACACCTAAGCTTTCTGCCCATCCTGATATTTGAGCTGCACATGGACCCAAGCAGATATACATTTTTCAGCTCAGGGGAAGGTATTCTTGATTCAGAACTTTGTGTGTGTGTTGAAAAGTGGTATATAAATAGTAGTGGTAGTAGCAGCAGCATGACCTTTCTCATGTTTCTAGGTGCTGCCTTGTTATCTCTTTTTATAAATGTTATCCCTTATTATTATTATTATTTTTAATCCCTTTTTATAAATGCTGAATGAATCCCCTGAAGATCATTTATTTCTGTACCAGTCACTAGAAAGGTGCTTTATTTTCTCCCACAAAATGATATTGATTAAAAACAACACCAAAAATCCACACCTGTTCTTCACCCTGGGTGAATGCTAGGCAGGTCGATAATAGGAAAGGACAGGGTCAGCCTTAGATATTTTGGCATCTGATGCAGCAAAAGGGAAAAAATGACACTCCTAACCTGGCATTCCTTCCAAACAGTCACCCACAGCCCTGCCTCTAAATGTTGTCATCAGTCGAATCTTGTCGCCAATGAGCTGCTGTAGTTCTTCATACTAGCCATCTCAGTGAGTAATGGGATTCAGTGGTCTTGAGCAGTGCGTACTCTGCTCTGCACCAGGTTTACCCCAATACAGAGTATTATTTTATCAATTTTCTCTGTCATTTTTATCCTGCATGGAACAGAGTACGGGCCTATTGATCTGATAAGGTTATATCTTTACTTGCAGTCCCACTTGTGTGGTATTTTAAAAATCCAGTCCTGGTTGCCAGATGGATTGAACAGCTTTTCTGAAATCAACAAAGCAAGCAAATGTTTTTGTCTGTTTTTCTTTAATATGGTTGTTAACAAGCACCTGTAAGTTAACATGAGATCACTCATCCTTTTTCTCCCTGCAAGGAAAAAGCCAAGCTGACTTTCACAGAGGCAGGATGTGCTGCATAGCTCAGCTCCCACAACCTGCCTCCAATCCATGAATGAAATAAAGAGTTCAGCAGTCTTCAAACATGATGGTTCTGTTTCCCCCTTTGTGTGTTGCTTTTGTACAAATATTCTCTCTCTCAAAATGTAATGAAACAACAGTGATGAAACCCTGATCAAGTGAATCTTGAAGCTTTCTGTGCAATAACTTATGCCATTCTGTCAAACTCTCTGATAAAAAGATCTGAATAGCTAATGTCTCTTTTTTGTGCTTTCATTTGATTCTCTTTCTCTCTTTCTTTTTCCCTTTCAAGGATTCTGGAGAAAGGACCAAAGGGGATTTTTTTTTTAGCCTCTCTGCTCTTCTCCATGTAAAGTTATGCAAAGCTTGGAGGCTGTCTCTAGTTGCAGTGCTGCAGTCCTCCAGAGGGCTAGAAAAGGGTCCTCATAAAAACCTCAAATGCAGCAGTCTCTTCCTTCTTAACCACCTGCCTTGGAATGGATACTGGAGTAGACTGGATATCCTGATGGGAAAGTGACATTCAAGGGGGAAGAGAATCATGGTTCGTCTCCTTCAGAAGGTCACTGATCAGTTCTCCTTTTCAGCTTCAGCCCTTTGAAGGCTTCTTTGCCTTGCTCCCCAGCAGGATTTCAGTGTGGAGCCACAGTCCAAGCTACCGGAGTTTGGTGACAGAGTCCTTGACTTTCATGGGTCTTTAGGCTGCAGGGGTTTCGTCTCAAGGTGACTTTGGCAATGACTGGGAAGAACGGGGGATCTTTGTGCATGGAGCAACTCTCCTTTTGTCTGCTCCTGAGTGTCTGCTGTGGCTGGTGGTATCAGCCAGCCAGCTCAGCCAAACCAAAAGGCCAAGGACACCCACACATGAACTCCATCCGCCTTGATGGTGATATCACCTTAGGAGGACTCTTTCCAGTCCATGGGAGGGGCTCAGAAGGCAAGGCCTGTGGTGAGCTAAAGAAAGAGAAGGGGATTCACCGCCTCGAGGCCATGCTTTTTGCTCTGGACCGCATTAACAATGATCCTGACTTGCTCCCAAATATCACCTTGGGGGCCCGCATCCTGGACACTTGTTCTCGAGATACCCATGCCTTGGAGCAGTCACTCACCTTTGTCCAGGCCCTAATTGAAAAGGACAGTACTGATGTGCGCTGTGTGAATGGTGGGCCACCAATCATCACTAAGCCAGAACGTGTGGTTGGGGTGATCGGAGCGTCTGCCAGCTCTGTCTCCATCATGGTAGCCAATATCTTGCGCCTCTTCAAGGTAAGATAGAGAGCTACCCTTTTGCTCTTCCTATCCTATATCTTCTCGTACTCCAACTGTGTAAGATGATTTGCAATTCAATGCCTTCCTTCTTGCTGTAGCTGCTAAAATAACCGCCAGTGACTGTTAAGTGGAAAAAACATTAAAGTAGTTTTAACAATAATTATACAGACTAAGTTCTTGCTCCCTGGCGGGGAAAGAGGAGGGGAGTGAAAGCGCTTTCTGTGTCTCTGTGGGTGTTTAAAGAGCTCCCTGTCTCCCTGGGGAAGTCTGACCCTTCCCTTCCCTTGCAATCATGATACTTTGAGCAGGAGGGTTTTTTTCTTTTGCATCTCCCACATGTGAGGCAAAACGGGCACGCTGATTCTGATGCCATTGGATTCTGTGGGGAAGGGCGTTCCTCAGTGTAGAGCGGGGTGGGGGGAATTATATGGTTTGTTTTACAGCTGAGAGGAATATTCATGCTGTGCGTGTCCAAGAAGCTGCTGTGGGAGGGTGAGGAGGTGGGGAGAATGAGAGATTTGTTCCACAAAAGCATTTATAAAGCAGTGTGAGGGGGAAGACCCTTTTCTAGTACACATGATAATTTCCAATCCTGGGAGGATGCACTTAGCTCTAGGGGCAAGTGAGGGAGGTCCCTCAGCCTAATTTACCTTTCAGTGCCAGAACATCGGTGCAGTTTTTATACCTTGCCTTCCCAACCCCAGCTGCAAGGATGGCAGCATATTACTTTTGATACACAGGTGATAATGGTAAGCTTCTGTATGATTGTTTAAGATGCTGCATTACAGGTTGGCAAAATAGATCGTGGAAGGAAGGAGGAGAATGGTCCTCCCTTTTAAATTCACATTTAAAACAGAATTATAACTGCAGAATTATAACTGCAGGGTCTGCCTGTATAATGGGAGAAAGTAGCACTTGGCTAACTTCAGATTGACGAATGGAACTGCCTTTCACTGGTCTATCTAGCTCTATTGTCCGTGTTGATTGGTGGCGGCGGCGGCAACAACTCCCCAGCATTCCAATAGGGGTCCTTTCCAGCCCTAACTTGGGTAGCAGGGATTGAGCCTGGAATCTTCAGTACACAACAGGTGCGCTCTGTCACTGAACTGCAGCTTCTCCCCAGCTATGGTCCTCCTCTTCAAAAAACCTTAGGCTTGTTCCAGTGGCAGCTGGTACGGGTGCTACCAGGGGGGTGGCGGGAGGCACCTCTAAGTGTAAATTAGTAGGCACTTACCTCCCATACCACTGCACCTGAAAGCTCTTCTCAGAAGCGCCATGCCGCCAGCACCCGCTGCAGCGGAGGATTGGCTCTGACACGCAGCTGGCCTTCACACATGCGTAGAGGCCATTTGCTGGCCACGCAAATGGCCTCTGCCAGCTGAGTGGTGGAGCTGATCCTCCGCCGCAGTGGATGCTGGGTGGTGTGCCAGTGCCGCCACTGAGCCTGTGTAGGGTTGTGTGAACAAGCTCTATGAGTTACTGTATCACACAGAGATCCATGCAAAGGTTGGTTCAGGCAGGGCTATGGATATGATTTCAATACCTTACCTCTCACCTCATCACTTTAAAAAAAGGCATGGTGAATGGATTGTTAACTCACCAAAGTGGTTATATTAACAAGATCCCTGTTTGCAGTTCCTTTCCATCCAAGTGGCTCTCCTGTCCAGGGGTTGCTGTACTACCCCCACTTATTTATCATGGTTGTACTCCCCTTATTTGTTGTCTGTAATGGAGCAACTTCTCTTGAACTGTTTTCAGAACTGTTGGTGTCTGTGAAGGAACAGTGGTGCCTTAGCCTCAGGGAGAGATAATGAAAAACATACTGGTAGCTGGTCCTAATAAAGGTATTACTTGACCACTACTTTCAGATGTTTTGTTCTAACAGGCCAGCATGGCTCCCTGAAGGTTTTGTACAGTAAGCCAAAAATAACTGTTTGGGGTGGTGATCTCACGAATCTGACAGTGTATGGGATAAGAAAGCCCATGGAAACTTCTTGCTGCTGCAGGAAACCACTTATCAGATGTATTATTTGTTTCAAATCTCTGAGCTCCAATTGGACTATGCAAGAGTCAGATTACATTAACTGGATACAGTATGAGACTTGTCCAGCTATCTCATGCTGAATAGTAGCATTTTCTGCAAAACCCCCCCCAGAAACATTCTATATTAGCAATCCTCCCAAATATTAGAACACAGCTGCAAATGACAGAAACTACCATTTTCTATCCCAGAAGGATGCACTTTTGTGATGAATTATTTTTTGTGCAGAGTGCAATGGTTGTAAGGGACATTCAAGAAACAGACAATGACTTTCCCCCCCTGCAAGATTTCTTTTCAGATTATTTGAATCTTGATACATTGTTATGCAGTGGCTTATCTTTCTCTTGTCAGGCAATCCTGCACTTTAATAGGGCAGCGTTTTGGCTATGGTGGCCTAATAACATGATCCTATACCAGTTTAGCACAAGATATGAGAAGGAAAGAAAAGTGAAAAAAAAATATTCCAGAGAGGTACAGCCCTGCCAAGCACTCCCCCAACATTTATGTCAACACTACCAACAGACACCAGTCACCAATCACATGCTGACATATCCCTATGGGCCAGGCAATCTGCGCATGGTGATGGGGACATAACTGTACATTGTTTAGAGCCAGTGGAAAGGGGAGATGTGTGAGAATAATCCATCTCAAGGGAGCACCCATGCTTCAGAAGTGGGTGTGGAGCTGTCACGGGCATGTATCCTTTGGCTGCATGCTTGCAGTGTTAGGATGTCAGTCATGGTCACAGGAGTGAGCCATAGATGTGATCCTCCACTGGAAAGGACTCAGAGGGGTTCCCACAAACAAGCACACCTGAGAGCCTGCAGATGGGTCTCAGCCACTCAAGAGAGCATTGCAACAGTCAGTCATCCGGTTCTCACATGACATGGTTTGCCTTTTGCTCCAGCTGTCTCATCTTGTCACATATGAAGCTCATTTCTTTTAATTGCCTAGCTGTCCAGCAGACCTTATCACCCCCCCCCACCTAACTGAGGACCTTGTTCACCATGGCAGCCAGCAGTTATGTAGCTGCTTTTGGGTCCAGAAGAGGCTGCCACCTCTCACCATTTGAATGGTGAATTTGTAGGCCCTGAGTCCAGGTAACAAAAGGTTTTCTCCCCCTCCCCTTCAGGGTTTCATCCTGAGGCCTGCTGACGTAAGAAACAACTAAGGTGGGAAGAAGGGAACCCTATCTGCTAAACCCTGATAACAGTAACAACAGCAAGAACAACAGTAAAAGCGCTTTTGTTGAGCAGCATCTAAAAGTGGCACTGCAGCCAAAGACACATTAGTGGAGCTGCCCAAGCAGCCCAACTGCAGCAGAGCTTCTATCCCTTTGCAAATGAATAGCAGCAGTGGTGTCCTTGGTCCTGGCTGCACTTGTTACATACCTGTTAGTCATGCAGTTTGTCAAACTACAGGGAGTAGATTCACAGCTCCATAGAGATTCAGTTGGAATTGCACTAGGCACTGTTGCTAGGGATGCTGTGAGCTCTCTGGGCATGTGGAAAGTTTGGTCCTCTGCATCAGTTGTGGGGCTGCATGTAGAGAACAAAGAGAAACAAACAGACAGTAACATGCCATGGTCATTGGCAGTAATACATGGTTTTTGGACCAGTCCCCACACTCAGTGCCCATGCAGTGGTGCTCTTGCCTCTTTCAGACCTGGTGCCCCGATCCCCTGTTGTGGGAGAGAGAGTGCAGTGACTGAACCCTTTGTGGAGGGTTGCACTCTGAAGTGACTGTCTATTCTGTTCCATGTGGCCAGCTGCAGTCCTTAAAAACAAAAGGGGCTCATGAATGTTTGGCCAGCTTTAGGTGAAGTGCTTGACACCCACCAACAGAGAGCATTTATCCTGTGTCTTCTACTGCGGAGACACTGCTCTTTTAACTGGGGGGGGGGAGGAAAGAATGGCTCGTTAACACAGTTTAGCCAAGATACAACTGACAATACTAAGGGGGGTGGGAGAGAAAGACATGAGTGTTCTTTGCAGCATTCATACTTTGAGTCATGGCATTCCCATGACCTTGTTTACCGTTATGATGTGCATTGTGTGTGTATCCCCAGTTGGGAGTGGTGGGGTGGAAGTTCCAGTTGGGTGTTTGCATGTGGAGTCCTCCTTGCATGTGGAGTCCTCCAGAGTACTTGTGGGGTCCTGAGAAGACAACTCTTAGCAAAGTGCTCTTTCCATCTATGCTCTGAGATGAACAGGCTATTTGCAAAGGGCTCTTTCTCCATAGTCCCTATCACTGAAGTTCACTTTAAAGTGTTCTAAGCATGCACAACATGAGGCCAGAGAGATACAGCCTGCCTTGTTCCATGCACTCTGAATTATGGTCTCCCTGTCAGGGGTTTATATACTGGGATCCTGGATGCAGGGTTAATCTGAATCCAATAGTGCCGAGGAGTAGGAGTGGATGAAGCAGGAGGGGGGCAGCAAGGGCTGGTTTTTTGTTTTGCTTTCCATTGATTTCAGTAAGTGCTCTTTTATGTGTGCCACCTCTGGAGCTGGGGTAACATTATGCCATCATCAGAGTCATATCTGGAGTCTAGAGGTGCTTTAGCATTTGACACAAATCAGTTCCTTCCTGCCCTGCCCATGACACAACCACATTGCCACCCCATTTTGGGGCCCCTGTCAGCTAGAGTTTCCACCAGCAGTGCATAATGCCACAGTTACACTTGTGTAGTAGAGGGAGCAGAGCTGTATCTCTACACCTGGAATGGGGCTTATAACAAATCCTGTGCCACTCAACTTTTTCAAAAGCATAGTATTGTGTCCTTGGTGCATTCCTGTTTTAAATAGGTTGTTTTAATTACTGTTCTTATATCTGAATGCTTAGGATTGCAGCCAGAAACATATTTGGAATACTGCACTTTCATAGGACAGTGAAAATTATTCAGTGCCCTAATTCTGATGTGAAAGTGAGTCACATGGTTGCAAACAGTTTCCACTACTAGGTTGCAGAAGTAAAATTAGAGAAACCAACAAAGAATAATTTCATGATATATTTAAGGTGAACACATTTATTGTGGTGTGAATTTATCATCACATAAACTACTTTATAATAAAGGCCTTGTTGCATTACTGTAGTGAAGTGGGCGGTAATCCACAGCTAGATTTTTTGGCACCCTCCACTGCCGCCACCCCTAGCCTCGTTCCACCCACCTGTCTCCCTCCTTCCGTAGCCTCCTGCAGCCTCCCACCTCCCTCCCCATTGCTGGCAGTGGCAAAGAGTCAGTGTGCAGGCTAATGATGTCATTGCCTGGTATGTGTCTCTGGTTGGTGACATCATTAGCTCACGGAGTCTTCTCTGGCCCTGGCCCCATTGGGTGGTCTGTGTTCACTGCACACAGTTGCCCAATGGTAGATCCACCCCTGCCTTGCTGTCTTAAGCTCATTTGTCTAGGATCTGCTGAGGGCCTGTGATCCTGATGGAGTATATCTATATCTATATCTATATCTATATCTATATCTATATCTCCTTCCTTCCTTCCTTCCTTTCAGCTGCACAAAGTGTTGCTTCCAGGGTATATTTGGAAATTATTGGAATCCTTCCTGGAAAGTAACCAACCTTTCCTGGGTTTTTCCAGAGGTGCACCTCGGTAATTTTGGAGCCTGGACTGAAAGCCCCCACCCACCCACTCTGCCACAAGATAAGCTGCCGTGCACTATTTTTTTTTTACATCAGAACATACTTAGGGGAACCTGGATAGTTTTTTATTTTTAGAAGAAATACTGAATGAGATGCTTCCCACTGACCTGCACATACTACATTTTGCATGGACAGTCCTGCCACTTAAATTAGTGGAATGAACTATTTTTTTGACACCAGAACATGCTCAAGGAAAGGGACATTCTGGGAGCCCTCCCAGTGCCCCCTTTGGTCTTAACCAAGGTAGGAGGAGAGTGCTCCTACCTTGCTTTTCTGGTGATGTGGATCCACTTACCTCTTCTGTCCAGCCACTGGGACATAGCAGCCCTGGAAACAACATTTATTTTATTTATTTATTAACATATTTTTATACCGCCCCAAATATACGTCTCTGGGTGGTTTACAACAAAATAAAAACAGAAAGTAAATCATTAGTTAAAACAAAAATGAAAAGTTTAAAACATTACAACAATTTAAAAGTTTTAAAAGAATATTTTAAAACAGCATTAAAAGCATTAAAACAATATTAATTAAAAGCCTGGGTGAACAGATGCATCTTTAAATACTTTTTAAAAGCTGTCAGAGATGGGGAGGCTCTTATTTGAGCAGCAAGCACATTCCAAAGCCTCGGGGCAGCAGTGGAGAAGACCCGTCCCTGAGTAGCCACCAGACGAGCTGGTGGCAAATGCAGCTGAACCTCTCCTGATGATCTCAATGGGCAGTGGGGTTCATGATGAAGAAGATGTTCTCTTAAATACCCAGGGCCCAAGCTATTTAGGGCCTTATAGGTTATAACCAAAACCTTGTATTTTGCTCAGAAACATATCGGGAGCCATATGGTCTCTCCAAGATGATCCAGAGACCAACTTGGCTGCCACATTCTGGACCAACTGTAGTTTCCAGACTATATACAAGGGCAGTCCCATGCAGAGCGCATTGCAGTAATTCAGTCTGGAGGTTACCAGCAGATGTACCACTGCTGGTGCAGCTGGTATATCAGCCGAAGCTGACAGTAGGCACTTCTGGCCACCGCCTCATCCTGGGAGACCGGGGAGAGACTTGGATCCAGAAGCACCCCTAGACGGCGTACTGTGTACAATAGAGAGCTGTGGTTACAAGGGCTGTCATCCATGGATGTGCCACTCTGCAAACCAAACTCTGTGATTCTGTAGCTGCAGCCGCATCAGCAGGGCTGGGTCCACTTCCTGCTCCTTTGTGGCCAATCAGAGGGTAGCTGCTTATATAATGAGACTTTCCAGTCTACTGGCAGTGCAAAGCATGCTGGGAAGGCCTGCTAGGCCTTTGGAGAACTTTCCATGCTTGCAGCTACTTGCTTAGTTTAACCATGTGTTTCTTGGGTTTGCGGCCCCAAACAGTGGTTCTGATCATGTACTGCTAATGGGTTAGACACTCTCTATCCTTCCAGTCCTCCCGCAAATGGTCATGTGAACAGGGCTACTGTGTATTAAGCATATTATTATTGTTGTTGTTATTTATTTAAACAATCACTCTGGTCAAATTCAGACGTAACACAAAACCGGAGTTACACGGGTCAAGAGGTTGGAACTCCATTATGTCCAAATACATGCAACTGTGGCTTTGCGGTGAAAGCGACTTGTGGTTTGCCTTGCCAAACTCCAGTTTGATCCTTTGGTTTGCAGGAAGGTTTGCTGCTGAGACCTGAGGTTTGGCTGCAAAATGCGGAACTTTTTTTTTTTTTTGGCTGCAAAACTGCAGAACGCGGACAGCACCATAACCATGGTTTTGTGCAGTTTTTGGAACTGCAATCATGGAGATGGCAGCACAGATCTGCCCAGTATTGCGCCTGCTCTGTGTTTTGGCACATCTCACTGGTGCCTCTCCAAGCAACAGCCCTGCCCCTCCTGTCTCCAATGCAGCAATGCAGTTGCCCGGCAGCAGGGATGCCACCCCATCCCTTCCCAAGATTGTCAGCCTGTCAAGTGGCACAGTCACACAGGGACATTTCCTCTTCCCACTTTGTCACTTGCTTCCCCCTCCTGGCAAGCAGGAGGGAAAGGGGTGGGATAACAGGATTGGCAGTAAGTGCTTTGCTCCCAAGAATGAAGAGACAATGATGTATGTCCACAAGCACAAACAGGTGGCAACATAAGCAGGGTACCCCATTAGAGTGCTGGACTGGTAGAGTGTGTGTGTGTGTACCCAGGTTCAGGTTTAAAAGGCAGCCCCAACCAGTGATTTTTGAGCAGCCAAGTCCTATTTTTTTCACCTGTGGCCCAGCCCCTTCCCCTTGGGGGTACCCGTGCAGTCCCTAGGCTTACTCATGGGAAGGGCTGGGCAGCAGGATCAGCATTGCTCCAGTGAAAGGAACGATTCGACATGTGTAATGATGATGGATGCTGATCCTGAGTGGACCACTCACTCATGAGAGTGTAAGACCATGGAGACACCACCTGTAGTCCATGTGGACACCGCCATGGGGACACGACTCATTAGAAGAACCATCTGTGGGGACAGGGGTGTTGGGCAGAATCATTAATAATGTGTGATGACAAAACAGCCCCTTTCTCCCACAGACACAAGAGTGTTAGGCCATGGGGGCTCTATATTGAGCCAGTTTGCTCTATACAGGAAAGCAGTCGGGATGGGTACCCCGGCTACTGCTCTCCCTGTCTTGGTGACTGCTGCCAAGTAGCTGTCAAAGTGTGTCCTTCCAGCCCATCCACCCTTGTGGACATGTGCATTCTTGCTTGTGCCCCAAAATGGTGAACCTGCTTTCCTTGGGTCACTGCAAATCGGGCCTCCCCTCCATTATGACTCAATGCCAGCCTGAACCTGGGAATTTTGAATGGGAGTAAAGATCTGTCCCTGTACCCAGAATTTCCCAGTCCGCACATAACAGCTAGGCTCTGACACATGGAGTGTCACAATCTCCTTTGGGGTTCATGCAAGGCTTCCCAAGAGGAGGGGGTTGCTGTGCAAAAGTCCTATCATTAACCAAAGAGAGTGCCCCCCCCCTGCTTGTGTTGGGCATGAGCATACTCATGAGCATACAATCCAGTGGATTGTATGTTTACCCCAATTGTCCTCTCGAGCAGATTGGCCCTCTTATGAGAGTAGTAGTCCACCGACAGCATGCTGCCAGGGGAGCAAGAGTGTGGTTTGGTCTGCATGGCCTGCTTTGCTGGGGTGTGCCCTTGCAAAAGTATCCTAGGTCAGGGTGGGACAGACCCCCCAGGATCCTTTGCCCACTCTCATATACATTTTCCCTCCTAGGAAGTCATTATTTCCCTTTCCCGGAGTAACTGGAAAATAGTGCCCCCCAAGACACACACACACCCCTGGAATCGTACTTGTGTGGAACAGTTTTGTTGTGGAGCTCTTAGGAGGTGGGCGGTGCAATCGCTGTCAGAAGCATTGGCATGGCATGGCATTTAAAGGGATTTAAATGCCCTTTCCCTGCTGAGGGTGGGCGGACCATTCCAAAAAGGCACTGTAGTGCTTAGCATGCCTCCTTTGACTTTGTGGCCAATCACAGCCACAAGGTGACATGCTGATGCTCTACCCACAGTCTGGTGATGCAAGCGTTACAGAGCTTGCTGGGATCAGCCTTGGTGGACCAGGAAGAGGGAGGAGCTCCTCAGAGGCGTATCTAGGGGAAATAGTGCCTAGGGCAAGCACTGAAATTGCGCCCCTTGTCTGAACATCCAACACCCATCTTTCAGATAACTTTACCATAATATCAGCTGAAAAATACAAGTCAATTAACAAGTCGTTAATCTCTTAATTTTTCAAAAACAATTTAGAAAACTACAAATTTCAGTATGCTGGGGCTCATGAAATACCCAAATACTATGTGGAGGTATACTTGGAAAACTAATGTCTAATTCTCTACTATGCATTGTAGCATCACTATTACACAAGTTTTTAAAAGAAATGGAGAATTTGACTTTTCCCTATTTACTCTGAAAATAATTAAAAGATATGCAGAGTAAACTATGTCACTGCTTGGAATATATTCTAGTATTTCAGAAAGACCGTTAAAATGAGAGAAAGAGAGCAAGAAACTCCCAGTGGGCCTTAATACTAAGGCTAATTAATACTAATTTCACACTGATTGAAAGACAAACTCACCATTAATAGCCATATTATTAAGACATCACATTTAACTCACTTATAACAAGAAGCAAAGAGCAAATGAATACAATCCTAGCTCATAAGCTTCAGCTTATTATTCACAAGCCCTGATTCTCTGTACATAGTGCCAAACTGAATATGTGTACAGTGACATATTATATTAATTAAAAAAAAAAAATACCTGTAGCCGCTAAAGGCTGTGGTGTGGATCTGGAAAGGTTCCCGCTCCCCTCGCTGGCCTCTAGGGCTTTGCAGGGACCATTTGAGCATGTATGGTGGCCATTTATATCTATATCTATCTATCTATCTATCTATCTATCTATCTATCTATCTATCTATCTATATATCTGCTGAAAACAAAATGGCTGCCACACATGCTCAAATGGCCTCTGCGAGGCCTGGCATGTGGGCCTCACAGAGGCCATTTGAACATGCACAGTGGCCATTTTGTTTTCAGTTGCCAATTTTTTAGAAAATTAATTTTTAAAAATGGCGCCCCCCTTCAAGTGGCGCCCGGGGCACGTGCCCTGCCTGCCCTACCCCTAGATACGCCCCTGGAGCTCCTGAAACCGGAAGTTGCTGGACTGTGGTTGGATGATTTTCTGCGATGTGATTTATGGTTTGAAATTGAAACTACGGGTTCATCAAGCTTCAGTTTCATATTATGTGTGAATGCACCCTCTGTGGGTAGAATCAGTTGGCCATAGATACAGGCTGACTTAATAAATAAAAGCATAGATCTGAAACACTGGTTGGAGGAAAATGTCCCTTCTACCTTCCCTAAATGCACCCTCAGTATCATGATTCCCCCCGCGCAAGGTGCAAGTGGTCACTGTCTCTTATTGGCTGTGGTGACATAAATTTGCCCCATTCTGAAACTTACGTCCAATTTGTCTTTTCCTTTAGTTGAAGAATGAGGAGGCTTATGCACTAAATCTGAGGTACTTATTGATCTACACTTATTCTTGCTGTGAGGTCCAAAAGGTCATTACTTTGTTAGACTCCAAACTGAGAGGTTAAAAAGTACAAGTCTCACCTTCAAATTCATTCTTTTGCAATGTTACAGTTACGTGGGCTATTCAGACAGGTCAGTTTGGAAGGGCCTTTTCTAATGTATAGTCTGTGCTTTCTGTATTGCTCCTTGTTTGTGAACATACCCTCTTTGGCTCTTGGTTACCATCAAAATGAAGCTGGTTAGAGTCTAATGCACACCTATTGGGATGGCTGTGATTGTACACATAGGTGTGACCTCCAGGATGCCAAATGAGGTGATATGAATTTTAGGCAGCAGAGCTATTTTAAACATCCCTACAATCAAATCTCTGAATGTATCTCAGATATGGTGTCATTATTTTGCTAGACATTGGAGAATGAATTTGTATTTTACCTTTCATCTGTCATGGAATGCCGTTATGGAAGATGATGGTGTTGGACTACAACTCCCATCAAAGGCCACTGTGGCTGGGAATGATGGAAGCTGTAGTCCAACAATCTCTGGGGACCCAGGCTTGAGAAGACCCGCTGCTACATAGAATTATCAGGCACTGACCAAACTTAGCCCAGCTTAGCTTCAGCAATCATTGGCCCTGGAATCTTCACATGTAAGATAAATCAATCAAGATGTTGATTGAATGGGAACTTACCCATACAACAAGTAGCATGCAAATATATCCTTGTGTCTCAGGGTGGAGTTCCATACTTCTAGAGGATAGCATTCTGACGAAGATGTTGGCCATCTGTCCAGTCTGCCCTTCTGTGTAGGAAATAATCCAACCCATTTTAGATCTTAATGTGCATTAACCACATGCACCTCTTCTATATGCACTTGTATGATTTCCTACCTAGCAGTGTTTTGTAGGTAGAACCAACATTATTTATGAAACTGCCCTTCTGTATCCTTCCTGGATCAGGCAGCTTTTCTGCACACGAGTCTGGCAATATATGATGCTGCTTTATGCTGAGCCTGGTCATTAGTCAATGTAGGCCAGTATTGTGATAGGTGGCAACTTTCTAGGGTCTCAGGCAGGAGACTTTCCCAGCAACTCCTTGTCAAAATAAGAGTGTCTCCATCTCTGATTGCTTTTAAAAATACACTTAAGACATACCTCAGGCTTTTAGTTAAAATTTGAATTGTTTGAAATTGTTGTTATCCTGTGAAAGTGTTTTGTTTTTATATTATAATTCAGGTTATGTACACTGCCTAGAGATGTATATACCAGATGTCAAATCAATCAATCAATCTATCTATCCATCTATCTCACCCTGCTCCACCCACCCACACCGGAGATCCCTTAAGCAGAGATCCTGGGGATGGAACCTACAATCCTGCTCATGCAAAGCATGGCCCCCTTCCACATTTTGACAGTTCTATCCTGAAAGGATACATACAAGGCTCAGAGCACAAAGAGGTTATGTAAAAGGATAAAACCAGGTGACTTTTGCACAGTGGGTAGTTTAGAGCACTTGAAAGAGTTCTGGTTGGCAGTAGACTTGTTCATCAACACAGCTCTTAGTCATGCCTGAATTCTGTGAAGGTCATTGGCACTGCTGAATAAAACATCCCTTTTCATTGTGTTCTCAGAATTGTTTGGCAAATGGGAATTCTTTGTCAGATCTGACCCTTTGTGGGAAAGAGAGCAAGTACATATGAAACCTTTCCAAATAACAAGATAGATTACAACTGTTGGTATTGATGTCATAATAGCTCTGGCTAGATCAGCACTACTTTGCAGAAACCATATTACCAAAAAAAAAAAAAAAAATAGAGCGAAGGGCATTTCTGGATGGAGATTATTTTAAAGTGTTAGGGCATCCTGATGCAACATTCCCAACACCCACAAGCTCTATGGGCTAACCTAAGTGGCAGACTGGGTGGTTGCTTGGAAGATCACAATGGGTAGGGGAAAAAAGAAAAGGTTATAGCCTGAAACCCCTGTGCGGCTGGTGGTGCTATTTCAGGGTTATTGCTAAAGCAATAAAAGGAAAAGCAGCAAACTTCCCCTTTTTCTTACAAAGCAGCAGCATTGGCATCGGGAGCCTTGCTAGTGAAAGAGGTGGGAGGATGAGTTCTGCCAGCAGCCATAGCTGGCCAGAGTGAGCTTCTACAAGATAAGGCTGAAGTTAGATCTGGTTAAGGGTAGAGGGGTTTTTCCATTAAAAATTAAACTATGCACCAAGTACACCAGCACTGGTGTGCACAGAAGCTCCCTTTTGAAAAGAGAGAGAAAAAGAACTTCTTTCCCCGGAGTAGCAGCAACAGTGACTTCAAGAATTTGTGTGGGAAAGCATGGGTAAATCAAGTCCCCCAAGCTGCACCAAAAGGCTATCCATTCTATGGGGGCCACATATTGCATTACAAGCACTGAAGAAGGCAGGTAAATTGTAAATTGATGGCAAAAAACCCCTCTTGCTTCATTGTTGCTGCCTGGAAACACCCTGAATCAGGCCGTGGGGGAGAAGCTGCTGCATGGATTATTTATTTATTTATTTATTACATTTATAAACTGCCCCATCCAGAGGCACTCTGGGCGGTGTACAACAACTGCCCAGAGTTGTACAATATAGTGGATGCACCCTATAGGGAAGTTAATGGAAATATCAGCCTGTACAGGTTGAATTTAATATCTACTAGCTAATATTTGATTATTGAGCAAATGCCAGAAGTGACCAGAAAAAAGCTGACACATGTTTGACTACTGTAATGAGCTCTATGTTGGGCTGCCTTTGCATGTAGTCCGGAAACTACAGTTGGTACAGAATGTGGCAGCCAGACTGGTCTCTGGGACATCTCGAAGGGACCATATAACAACAATTTTAAAAGAGCTGCATGGGCTGCTGATATCTTTCTGGGCGAAATACAAAGAGCTGGTTATTAGCTATAAACCCCTTAATGGCTTGTGTCCAGTGTACTTAAGAGAGGACTTCTTCATCATGAACCCTTGTTGCCTATGACAATCTCCTGGAGAGCTCCAGTTATGGTTGCCACTGGCTCGTTGGGTGGCGACTCGGGACCAGGCCTCTCTGTGGCTGCTCTGTAGGGATGTGCATGGAACCAGCCAGCCCGGTTTGGTTCGTATCCAAACTGGATTTGAACTATCCCCAGGTGACTCGGTTTGGGCTAGAATGAGCCCTGGTCTGGTGCGGTCTGGCCATCGAGCCTGCTTGATGGCTTGACAGCCATACTTGTAAAGGGGAATCTGGCAAGGATTCTTCTTTACAAGTAAAGGGCTGTGGTGGTGGGGGAGGGGAAAATCCCCCCTTTAATCTTAAAAAACCCGCCATTACGTGGTGGGATAGGGCGGGTGAGGGTGATGAGGGCTGCGGTGGAGGGGGGAGGAGGAGAAAGCTCCTCTTTTACTCTTCAAGAAACGGTTGGGGGGTAGGGGAAAGCTCCCCCTTTAGCACTTAAAGATGCGGGATGGGGGGTGCGGCAGTCACGGTGACTGTAGGATGGGTTGGCGAGAGCTCACTCCAGTTGCCCTCCTGCTTCCTGAGTGGCGCCTGGGCTGCAGGCCATTTTGGGTCTTTCTGCACATGCGTGTACATCCTGCTGCCACCCTGTCCCACGGCTTTGAGAGGTAAAGGGGGAGCTTTCCCCTCGCCCCTCCCCCACCATGGCTTTAAGAGCAAAAGGGGAGTTTCCCCCTCACTGCCCCCCACCTGAAGCCATCACTTCCCTCCCCTCAGTGGCCGCCACCCCATCATGCCGCACAGTGGTGGTGTTTTTTAAGATTAAAGGGGGAACTTTCCCCTTTCCTGCCCCTGCCACTGTGGCCCTTTACTTGCAAAGGGGATTCCTTGCCAGATTGCCTTTTACATGCCCTCAATCCGCCTTGCGAGGGAGAGGGAGGTTTGGCTTGGCTGATCGCCGGCCTGAGCACCCCCCCTCGCTTTGGTTTGAGGGGTGAGCCTTCGAGCCCAGCTGGCTTGAGTGCAAACCGGCTTGGGGGTGAGCCAGCTTGCACATCCCTACTGTTCCGGGGCTTTGGAACAAACGCCCTGCTGAAATAAGAGCATCTCCTTCTCTTTTTGCTTTTAGGAAGACCCTCAAGGCCCTGTTTTTTTCAGGGTTTTAACTGAAATCAATTGTAAACTGTTTAATTTGTTTTTATCAGACTGTTTTTATTGTATTTTGTAAATTTTAACTGTTTTTATTCTGTTCTGTGGACAACCAGGCATGGAACAATGCAGTGACCATGTGATAACTCTGCATAGCAACTGGTTGTGGAGCATCTGGCTGGAGACTTGGAATTGAAGGTGGCATTAACAGAGTCCTGCAATTCAGGGGATTGTCTGTAGATGCTGAATTGTGTTTTACTATGCAGATGTGGTACTAAGAGAGAGAAGGGCTTCACTATGTTTTGTGTGAAGAAACTGACGGAGGGATGAATTTTGCTTCCTAGCACTTAGTATGAGCAGGAGCAGGCAAGACAGATAAAAAGTGGGTGAGTGTATCTCACTAGCTTTATAACTAAAGTGTTTAAGGCCAGACTAGACAATGAATTAAAACATGTAATAGTTTCTCCCACACTTGTTTTTTCTTTTCTTTAGGAAAAATAGCTGACAAGGGCAGGGGATCTAGATTGAGACCATGGCATGTGTGAATGGGGAGTCTGATCCCACCCGCCATCAAAAATCTTCCCCTTTGCAGGGAGTTTTTCAGTGGGAAAATGGTGTGTGCATGTGTGGGGGTCAGAATCCATTGTTTATAAGCTGCAACATTGCCCCCACACCAATAAAGACCACAAGGTAACATTTCTTGGAAGTTATGAGCCACAATTGTATTCATTCAGACCCAATCGAGGTTGTAGGGGAATAGGCTCTCCACCCCATACAGTGTGTGGCATGAGTGCTGTTACCCAGGCTCCCTCTTGCTACTCTGTGGGCATGGTCAGTAGCAGTCTCATGTGTGGTAGTATGTAGTGCCTTCATGTTTGTGCTTAGTTTCAATAAAGACAGATGCTCTTTTAAGAATCCCTCTCTCTGGCTGATGCTGGCCTATGATAACAGAATATGCAGGGATTCTACGACTGAGTACTCCCTTGCAACTCACTAAACAAAAGGATATTACATACACTGTGAGGATACTAATTGCTTCTCGGCCAAGATATCATCCTTATACCTAACACTTGTTGGGCAATTGCACCCTGACTCGAAGCAGCCTCACATCCCTGAGGCCAAGCACTGCTCTTCTCGGTTGACCTGTAAAGAGTCAAGGTGTCAGCAAGAAGCATCGCCCCCTCCCTGCAGGCCATGCAGCCTCTAGGGTTGATGATGTCCCAGTGCCAACAGAAGCCCCCAGCCAATTACCCTGAGCCATTAAAACCTTTGGAGAATGACTGGGACTCCCCTTCATACAAAGCCCCTATGGCTTTATGCAAAAGCTGTGTGTTTTAGGGAGCTCACAAATAAGCTGTGCCTAACCACCCTCAAACATGCACCTGTCGTTGTGACCAGTGAGCCTAGCTTACTGTGGATAAGGAGCCAAAAATTCTACCCAGCCGCCAAAAGGATGACTAGCTTAGGCCAGACTGTGCCCCAAAGAGGGAGGGAGTGATGCTGCTCAAACACCAAGTTGGGATTTGGGTCCAGGAGAGCAGTAAAGGCTCTCTCGCTCCACCCATCCTAATTTTCCACCAACCAATAGTCCCCACCATTCTACTGCTTTATCAAAAGATGGGTGGGGCAAAGACACTGCATGCAGCACACATTGTTAAATTGTTATACATAATGGATACAATCCCGCTAAAGTCAGCCCCATTTTTTTTAAAGAGAAAAAGTGAAACGTGTTTAAATCCTTCCATTTTCAAACAACAACAACAAAACCCTAACAGGACTAAAAAGTGTTCCGTTTTGGCTGACTCATGTCAATATGTTGTCCTTTTATGTCTTTGAAAGGTCTTGAACAAATATGCCCACTTAGGATGAGGTTAGAAAGTTGCCAGGTGTGTGTCCATCAACAGTGTGTCCATCAAGAAGATTGTCCCATCCCCCACCCGCTGCCCCTCCTGCAAAAAATCACCAATATTAATTTATTAATTTATTAATTATTATTAGAATTTTTATACCGCCCTTCCAAAAGGCTTAGGGCTGTTTACATTAAAACACCATTAAAATCAATTAACAATTAAAACAGAAATTATAAAACTGCATAAAATAATAATTAACAATTAAACATCATAAAACACCAATTAAATAGCCAAAACCAATGTAAAAACAAGTTTTAAAAAGCTGAGAAAGCTTGGTTGAAGAAATGTGTTTTAAGAAGTTTCTAAAAAATTGCCAGAGATGGGGAGGCTCGTATCTCAGCAGGGAGCGCATTCCACAATCTTGGGGCAGCAGCTGAGATGGTCCGTCTCTGTGTAGCCACCAAATGTGTTGGTGGCAACTGGAGATGGACCTCCTCAAGTGACCTCAGTGGGAGGTGGGGCACATAGAGAAGAAGACGCTCTCTTAAATACCCAGGGCCTAAGCTGTTTAGGGCTTTGTAAATTATAACTAGCACTTTGTATTTTGCCCGGAAACCTATTGGCAACCAGTGTAGCTCCATCAACAGAGGAGTAATGTGGTCTCTCTGAGATGACCCAGAGACCAACCTGGCTGCAGCATTCTGAACCAACTGAAGTTTCCAGACTATGTACAAAGGTAGCCCCAAGTAGAGCGCATTACAGAGTCAATTCTGGAGATTACTAACAAATGTACCACTGTTTTGAGGTCATTGATCTTGAGAAACAGGCGCAGCTGGCGTATCAGCCAGAGCTGATAGAAAGCACCTCTGGCCACTGCCTCAACCTGAGAAACCAGGGAGAGGTGTGAATCCAGAAGTACTCCCAGACGGCAAACCTGTTCCTTTTGGGGAAGTGTGACCCCATCTAGAACAGGGAGATCAAAATCATCTCTAGAGTTCTGACCCCGCAAAATAACTATCTCCGTCTTATCTGGATTCAGCTTCAGTTTATTCTCCCTCATCCAGCCCATTAGTGCTTCCAGGCAGGCATATAGGGAGGATATGCCAACTCCTGAAGAGGTTGACATGGAGAGGTAGATCTGGGTGTCATCAGTGTACTGGTAACACCCTGCTCCAAATCCATGATGATTTCTCCCAGCGGTTTCATGTAGATGTTAAAAAGCATTGGAGAGAGTATGGAGCCTTGAGGGACACCATACTTAAGCTCAGATTTTGAAGAGCAACAGTCTCCAATCAACACCATCTGGAATCTGTCTGAGAGGTAGGAGCGGAACCACTGTAAAACAGTGCCTCCAACCCCCAACACTCTCAGACATTCCAGAAAGATACTATGGTTGATAGTATCGAAAGCTGCCGAGAGATCCAAAAGGACCAACAGAGTCACACTTCCTCTGTCAACTGCCAATTGGAGATCATCCATCAGGCCAACCAATGCAGTCTCCACCCCATAGCCAGTTTGAAAGCCAGTTTGAAATGGGTCTAGATAATCAGTTTCCTCCAAGACCAACTGGAACTGAGAGGCCACCACCTTCTCAATTACCTTGCCCAACCATGGGAGATTGGAAACAGGCCTATAGTTGCTCAGCTCTGAGGGATCTAATGCAGGCTTCTTTAGAATAGGACTAATAATTGCCTCCTTAAGACAAGGAGGCATCCTGCCCTCCCTCAGAGAAGCATTTATGATTTCCACCAGGTCACCTACAGCAGCCTCCCTGCTAGATTGAACAAGCCATGTTGGACAGGGATCAGGATAACAAGTGGTAGGCCTCATCGCCCCAGGCAGCTTGTCCACATCCTCAGGAGTAACGAACTGAAACTGATCCAGTCGAATCACATAAGAGGAATCCAGTTCAGACATCAAATTAATTGTGGAGTCTCCATCTAAGTCGGTCCAAATCCGAGAGATTTTATCAGCGAAAAATTCTTTAAACACATCACAGCAGGTAATTAATGATTCCAAATTCTGATTCCAGCGGGGGGGGGGGGGAATACTAGTCCCCTCACAACCCTGAACAACTCCGCCAGATGTGAACTTGCAGATGCAATATGGGCAGAAAAGAACCGCTTCTTTGCCGCACATATTGCCTGAGCATAGATCTTTAGATGTGCTCCATGTCGTAATCTGCCAGATTCGAGTTGAGTCTTTCTCCACTTGTGCTCCAGTCGCCTACCTTGCCGCTTCAGCCCCTGTAGATCTTCTGTATACCAAGGGGCCAATTTTGAAGCGGGTCAGAGGGAATGCTTGGGAGCAATCGTGTCTACTGCCCTGGTGAGCAAGTTGTTCCAATTCTCAACCAGGGCATCAAGAGGATCACCAGCAGAGCCAACATTGAATCCCTCCAAGGCTTCTTGGAATCGTACCGGATCCAATAATCTCTTTGGGCAGATCATTCTAATAGGCCCCTCGCCCCTGCGGAGGTGGGAAGTGGTTGTAAGTCCCACCTTAATCAGATGGTGGTCTGTCCATGACAATGGGGATATCACAGGAGTCCCCACCCACGGAACACCACCCTGATCAGAATAAAAGACCAAATCAAGTGTGTGACCTGCAATATGTGTTGATCCAGAGACCGCTTGGGATAGGCCCATAGTTGTCATGGCCGCTATGAACTCCTGAGCTGCCCTGGACAAGTTGATCTCAAAATGAACATTGAAGTCTCCCAGTACCAGAAGTCTGTGAGACTCCAACGCAAGTTCTGTGACCAAGTCCGTGAGCTCAGTAAGGGATTCCGTCGGGCAGCGGGGCAATTGGTACACCAACAGAAGTCCCAGTCTATCCCTGGTCCTCAAACTTAAGTACACACATTCAATATGATCTGATACCCTAACAGAGACCCTGGTAAGGGAGATGTCCTTATAGACCACAGCCACTCCACCTCCCCACCCACGTCCCCTCACCTGCTACTCTACAGAATACCCGGGAGGAAGAAGCTGGGACCAGAATGGGCCACAAGCCTTCCTCAACCAAGTCTCGGTGATGCACATCAGGTCAGCCCCTTCATCCATCATCAAATCATGGATGACTTCAGGTTTATTTTGGACCGACCTGGCATTGCAAAGGAGCAAGGTAAGGCTATGTGGGTTGTTGGCAGTGCTTCCCAATACCTCTCATATATAGCACAGTACCTGTCATCTCCCCCAACTGTACCTCCACTTTGGAGAAGATGACCCACCAAATAAGTGCTTTTTAATCTGCCCCACCCGCTTTCTACTGAATTTGCCGAACAAGTTGTATCTGAACATTGTCTGTTTACTTCCCCCAGCCATCCTGGGAGCATAATGTATGTGTGTTACACACTCTCTTTCCTAGCTATCTTCAAAGCTCATCTCTGTCCAATGGCTTTTGGTCGACAGGAAAATAGCTTTTAAAACTAATGGTCCTACAGTATCTAGGAAGAGGGATAGTGTCTTAGGAACATAGGAAGCTGCCTTATACCAAGTCAGATGACTGTATTGTCCACACTGACTGGCAGCAGCTCTCCAAGGTTTTAGGCAGGCAACTCTCTCAGCCCTACTTGGAGATGCTGTCAGGGAGTGAACCTGGGACCTTCTGCATGCAAGCAGTTGCTCTACCACTGTACTATGACCCCATCCTCTATGGGAAATATCTTAAAATGCTCACATGAAGTTTCTCATCCAAATGCAAACCAAGGTTGACCTTGCTTAGCAAAGGGGACAATTCATTCTCACGACCACAAGACCAGTTCTCCTTCCTTTACTTTTACCATATCTTTAGTCCAGATGTTCTGTGTAGCCAAGTTCTGGTTTGGGCCAGTTTATACATGCAGCAGCAGGATCTGGACCACACAATTTAAAATTTAAAATACTTCCTCCATAAGGAAATACTTCACACAGAAATCTAACATGTCAGGAAGGCTTCAGTCATGCCTGACAAGCTATTGTGGTGGTATTTTCCCAATGTGGAGGAATTTGAACCACAGCTCCCTTGGAGTAGGTGTAGAAACATTTTTCTAAAGTTGTATGGTCAAATTAGATGGCATATTCAACATGCAATAATCTCTTCTGAACTTGTTTTTCCTTAGCTATTTAAATGATATCTGGCACTCTCTTAAAGTCTGAGACCTGCTGTTTATTAACAGTCAGCTGTAAATAACTGGGCCAAAACTGTGGAGGCTATACAGATTACTTACATGTAATCATTGTGTATACAAGGGTAGCCAATTTCCATGATTTTGATCTCACTATAAAGTAGTGGTGTGCAGAAATGGGCTCCATTTGGATGTACAGCATCTGAGTGCAGGATCAATTCACCCCATACATCATTTGGAAATCAGCATGCACCTAGGCATCTTGAGGATTAGGTATATACAGTGAGGGAAATAAGTATTTGATCCCCTGCTGATTTTGTCCCTTTGCCCTCTGACACAGAAATGACCAGGCTATAATTGGAATGGTAGGTTTATTGTAGCTGTGAGAGACAGAACAACAACAAACAAACCCTCAAAAGCCCAGTGCCCAAAAGTCAGCGATGGATTTGCATTGTAGTGAGGGAAATAAGTATTCGATCCCCTAGCAACCAGCAAGATTTCAGGCTCCCAGGTGTCTTTTCACTATATGCAGGTAACGAGCTGAGATGAGGAACACCCTCTGTAAGGGAGTGCTCCTAATCCCAGCTTGTTACAGTACCTGTATAAAAGACACCTGTCCATAGAAGCAAGCAATCACTCAGCTTCCAAACTCACCACTATGCCCAAGACCAAAGAGCTGTCAAAGGATGTCAGGGACAAGGTTGTAGACCTGCACAAGGCTGGACTGGGCTACAAGACTATTGCCAAGCAGCTTGGTGAGAAGGTGACTACAGCTGGCACGATAACTTGCAAATGGAAGAAACACAAAATAACTGTCAATCTCCCTCAGTCTGGGGCTCCATGCAAGATCTCACCTCGTGGAGTTGCAATGATCACGAGAACAGTGACAAAGCAGCCCAGAACTACACGGAGGGAACTTGTCAATGATCTCAGGGCAGCTGGAACCATAGTCACCAAGAAAACAATTGGTAACACACTACGCCATGAAGGACTGAAATCTTGCAGTGCCCTCAAGGTCCCCCTGCTCAAGGCAGCACATGTACAGGCCCGTCTGCAGTTTGCCAATGCACATCTGAATGATCCAGAGGAGAACTGGGTGAAAGTGTTGTGGTCAGATGAGACCAAAATCGAGCTCTTTGGCATCAACTCAACTCGCCGTGTGTGGAGGAGGAGGAATGCTGCCTATGAGCCCAAGAACACCATCCCCACCGACAAACATGGAGGTGGACACATTATGCTTTGGGGGTGCTTTTCTGCTAAGGGGACAGGACACCTTCACCACATCGAAGGGACGATGGACGGGACCATGTACTGTCAGATCTTGGGTGAGCACCTCCTTCCCTCAGCCAGGGCATTGAGAATGGGTCGTGGATGGGTATTCCAGCATGACAATGACCCCAAACACACAGCCAAGGCAACAAAGGAGTGGCTCAAGAAGAAGCACATGAAGGTCCTGGAGTGGCCCAGCCAGTCTCCAGACCTTAATCCCATAGAAATCTGTGGAGGGAGCTGAAGGTTCGGGTTGCCAAACATCAGCCTCGAAACCTTTCTGACTTGGAGAGAATCTGCAAAGAGGAGTGGGACAACATCCCTCCTGGGTTGTGTGCAAACCTGGTGGCGAACTACAAGAAACGTCTGACCTCTGTGATTGCCAACAAGGGTTTTGCCACCAAGTACTAAAACATCTTTTGTGAAGGGATCGAATACTTATTTCCCTCACTACAATGCAAATCCATCGCTGACTTTTGGGCACTGTGCTTTTGAGGGTTTGTTTGCTGTTATTCTGTCTCTCACAGCTACAATAAACCTACCATTCCAATTATAGCCTGGTCATTTCTGTGTCAGGGCAAAGGGACAAAATCAGCAGGGGATCAAATACTTATTTCCCTCACTGTACAATAGAGATATGCAAAATGATTCAAGCTCAAAACAGCTGTTTCAAACTTGAAACAAAACTATCCCATTCTGAGCTTGAATCATTTCGAGAGTCTTGAGCACCATTTTGGAGGGCTGGTCTACCGATTGGGGTTGATGGGTAAACCAGTCTTCTGAGGCGGGCTGGCATGCTAAGTCCAGAGTGGACGCCTTGTCTACCGACCTTATGCAGTGGGTAGACCAGGCCCCCAATGCAGGCTGACACACTGTTTGGAGCGAAGGCCTGGTCTACCCACTGCGATGGGGGTCACTGCTCTGTGACCCCAGTTGGTAGACCAGCTCTCCAAAAAGGCACTTGAAATGTTTTGAGTGATTCGTCGAAACAGCTGGCGTGGCCATTGTTTCAAGGAAATGCTTCAAGCATTTTGTGTTTTGTTTCAAGATTGAAATGAAACACAAACTCCATTTCGTGAACACCCCTAATATGCACTTTTATCTTGTATATGCAGTTGCCACCAGCTTTATGAATTGATCCTCTACTTGTGAAAAGTAGTATTTTTGTCAGCACCCTATTTACCTTAATCGACTATGGATATTGTCTTATTTTGTGGGATTTCAGATTATTGGGAGTTATTTCTTTGCCTGTTAAACCTTGAAATATTTTATTCTTGGTGAAGAGGAACTCAGTGAAGTTTACACACTTGCCTGCTGAAGTATGCTCAGCATACAGTATTGCATACTCTTTCCATGGGATCAGCACTAGAATAAATAGCTTCATCAAAGTGAAATACACAATTAGACGTATGAACACTTGCTTCAAGGTGGCCACTGCAATTGAATGCTATATGGTTACCCATATCGAAACTAAAGATGATCTGAGTTCTACCTTAACTTTGCAAAGAGGGTTTAAGTGACTTGCCCCAAATTGCACAGAGATTGTGTGGCAGAGAAGTGGAACTTAGCACATGAATAATCTAGCAGCATCACAGCCAATGTAGCCGTTCTTTCTTCTAGCTTTGTTAGCTACTAATGGCGAGCAATGACTCTTTCTTCTGGGATATTGCAGTCTGATAATAAATCTCAACCATCTTTCACTTTTGTGATAATGTTAAGATATCCTCAGAAGCCTCTGCGTGGTTGTCGTGTACAGACTAATGCTCTTAACCTATCTGCTTTCCATCAGTTAATAGATAGTATATGGAACCATATTAATATATATCATCCTGACACAAGTTATTGTAGATGATTGGATAATGGGGCTGTGGATTATATACCCAAAGTGTGAAATCACATCTTCATTCCATTCTTAATGGTGGAATGATTGCCATAGTGTGGCTCATGTATCATTCAGAAAAGGGGCAGCTACCTCCTAAATAGTCATGGTACAAACTCCATTGTTAAAGTGAAATTTGTTTTATGGATGTTAATTGTACCCTTGTTCCTAAACCTTTCAGCATGCAATTGTCATGTGCCATATGATGCAGTTTTCTTTGTCAAAGAAAAATGGATAAAGTGTGATTTGTTGATGCTGCTTGGGATATCAGGCCCATATGAGATGCTTACATAGCCTTCATCTTATCATCTCGCAAAATATCATTATTAATCCTCACAACTTGCCTACTAAGTAGTATTTACAGTATACCAGATTATGGGGCATGAACTACGGTGACACAGAGAGGTTGGTTTACAAGCGCTCTCTCTCTCTCTCTCTCTCTTAACAGAGGAAACAAAGTGAGGCTATTCCCACGATCGATGGAAAGCGGGCTAAGCTCTGCTTTCCATCAATCATGGGAACCCAAGGCGGCTAGCCCATCTAGAACACCCTCCCCTTAAATGAGGTTAAGGGAGCAAGCATCCCATTAACTTCATTTCTTTGCTTGTGTGTCGCTTTGATTGTCTGCCCTTTGATCGTCTGCGGGGAGCGTGGGCTAAGCCTGCTTTCCCCGCAGACCTGACAGAAGCTCTTCTCACGTGAGAAGATCATGAGAAGAGCTTCAGTGAGTTTTTCTGAAGAACAAGGGCTGGTCTGGATGATACCTTTCCGGCCCACACTGGATCCCAGAGCATGATAATTACCCTGCTAACTTGGTAAAGAGGCACCTTTTAATGTGGTGGTTCTCTTTATTTAGCAGGGGGAGAGTAACTGGCCATGTCTACCCCCAGCACAGTACCTCCAGTGACTGGTTGCTGGTGTCTATCTTATGTTTCTTTTAGATTGTGAGCCCTTTGGGGACAGGGATCAATCTTATTTATTTATTATTTCTCTTATGTAAACCGCCCTGAGCCATCTCTGGAAGGGCGGTATAGAAATCGAAGAATTATTATTATTTCTTGTTTACACAGTCAGACAGGTGTTATTGACTGGTTTGTTTTATCCAGACATCGAATCCTTCCCAAGGACCTGGGATGGCTGAATTTTATTGTCAATGGTTATAGATATCGTCGCAGAATATAGGCTATTCCCAGTAAAGCTGCCTTTTGTAATTGGCTGATGGTGATTTCTGTGTCCCCTATGGTGTTGAGGTGCTTCAAGGTCTTTTGGAACTGCACCCAGGGCGCCAATTACCACTGGGATTATTTTGGTCTTCTTCTGCCACAGCCTTTCAATTTCAATTTGTAGATCTTTGTATTTGGTGATTTTTTCTATTTCTTTTTCTTCTATTCTGCTATCCCCTGGTATTGCTATGTCGATTATTTTGACTTGTTTTTCTTTCTTCTCGACTACAGTGATATCTGGTGTATTGTGTGGCAGATGTTGTCTGTTTGTAGTCGGAAGTCCCATAATATTTTTTACATCATCATTTTCTTCAACTTTTTCAATTTTATGGTCCCACCAATTCTTGGCTACAGGTAGCTTGTATTTTTTGCAGATGCTCCAGTGTATCATCCCTGCTACCTTGTCATGCCTTTGTTTGTAGTCAGGCTGTGCGATCTTCTTACAACAGCTGATCAGGTGGTCCACTGTTTCATCTGCTTCTTTACAAAGGCGGCACTTGCTGTTTGTTGTGGATTTTTCGACTTTTGCTCTTATTGCATTTGTTCTTAGTGCCTGTTCTTGTGCAGCCAGTATTAAACCCTCTGTTTCTTTCTTCAAGTTGCCATTCTTAAGCCATTGCCAGGTCTTCCTGATGTCTGATTTCCCACTTATATTGTGTAAATATTGACCATGCAGGGGCTTATTTCTCCATTTTTCTGCTCGGTTCTTGACTTGTTCTTTCTTGTAGGCCTGTTTTGTTTCATTGGTGTTGAATAGTTTTGCGTTCTTGACCATTTGAAGTGCATCTTCTTCACTGTCCTTGATATATTCTTCAAGGCCTCTTTTCTCCTCCTCTACTGTTTGATGGACTTGCAGCATTCCTCTTCCACCTGAGCTGCGAGGGAGGTAGAGCCTATCTACATCACTGCGGGGGTGCAGAGCATGATTGATGGTCATGATTTTCCTGGTCTTACGATCTAGCGTCTCTAGCTCTGCCTGGGTCCAGTCTATTATTCCTGCAGTGTATCTGATAACAGGTATAGCCCAGGTGTTTATGGCTTGTATGATTTTCCCGCCATTGAGTTTGGACTTGAGGATTTTTCTAACTTTCCTGATGTATTCACTTCCAATTTTTCTTTTAACTTCAGTGTGTGCGATGTTATCAGCCTGGAGAATGCCCAAGTATTTGTAATGTTCTTTCTCTTCCAGGTTCTTGATCTTGCTTCCATTGGGCAGTTCTATTCCTTCTGTTTTTGTTATTTTCCCTCTGTTCATTATTAATGCGGCATACTTGTCTAGTCCAAACTCCATTGCTATATCGCTACTAAATATACGGAACGTGTTTAGCAGTGATTCGATTTCTGACTGGGACTTTCCATACAACTTCAGATCGTCCATGTACAGCAGATGGTTGATTTAACTGGATGTTTTAGATGTTTGGTATCCGAGGCCTGTTTTGTTGAGTATTTGTGAAAGTGGGGTCATGGCGATTACAAACAATAGAGGGGATAGTGAGTCCCCTTGGGAAATGCCTCTTCTAATGCTAACCTGTCCAAGTGCCTCGCCATTGATTGTTAACTCTGTACTCCACATGCTCATTGCTTTTTTAATAAATATCTGAATGTTTTTGCTGACACCAGTTGTTTCTAAACATTTTAATATCCATGTGTGAGGCAATGAATTGAAGGCTTTCTTGTAGTCAATCCATGTAACACTTAGATTGGTTTTTCTTCTCTTGCAGTTTTCTAAAATCATTTTGTCAATCAGCAGCTGGTCTTTTGTGCCTCTGGTGTTTGGGCAATTTCCTTTCTGTTCAACTAGAAGCTGTTTGATAGTTAATAAGTATTGCATCACTTCATCTGCTATTATTCCAGTTAATAATTTGAACATGGTTGGCAGGCAGGTTATCGGTCTATAATTACTTGGAACTGTACCTTTTGCTGGGTCTTTCATTATGAGATGAGTTTTCCCAGTTGTTAGCCATTGTTCAATATCACCGCCTTGCATAATGTGATTGAACTGTTTTGATAGTTGTTTATGAAGTCTTGTTAGGTGTTTAAGCCAGAAGCCATGCAGTTCATCGTCACCTGGCGCAGTCCAATTTTTAATTTTCTTTGCTCTTTCACTTATTAATTCTGGTGTTATTATTAGATCTTGCATTTGTTGGTTACATTTTTTGACCTCTTTCATCCAGCCTGCTTTTTTATTATAATCTATTGGATTGTCCCATAATTTCTGCCAGAATTGCACTGTTTCTTCTATATTTGGTGTTTCTATGTTTCTTGCAGTTTCTCCTTCTATGCTTTGGTAGAAACATCTCTGATTCGACTAGAATTGGAGATTCTGCCTGTGTTGTGTAATTCTGGCTTCATATCTGCTAATCTTCATTGACACTGCTGTTATTTGCTGCTTTATTATTTCCAGGACTTCTCTAATTTTTCCTTGAATCTAGGTGGTATTTTTGGATCAGATACTGTTTGATGTTTTCATTCTTCAGCTTCTTGTCTTTCATATCTTTCAATTTATTAGCATCTGATCTAAGCCTGGAGATTTTATTTTCTAATCGAATCTTCCATTTAGGTGATGTACTGCTTTCTTTTTTTACAGGTCCACTGATCTTATATCCAAGCTCTTGTGTTGTTATTGTTGCTGCACTGTACATTAGTTGGTTTGTTTCTTGCAAATTATTGGTTGTTATTTCTGCAAGTGCAGCAAATGCCTGAGCAAGTTGTTTTTTTAGCAACTGTTTTTAGAGCTGGAAGTCGAACCCTGGTGGTTGTTTGGTTCATGTGCTCAGTTATTTTTTGCTTTAGTTCTTGTTGCTTTTCTGTTAAACGGCATTTGGGTTTTTGAGGTGAAGGCAAAGGGGAGGTTGCCTGGTTTTGATTTTGAAACAGTTCAGCAACGGTGGTATCCTCTATTTCCAACACCTCCTCCACCTGCGCCTGAGCAACTTCTTCAGTTGGTGGTAATTCTTCTTCCATATCTTGAGCCTGTGTTGCTCTTTGCAGTTCTTCCAGCTCTACTCCTGTGAATACTTTATTTCTTATTATGAATCTTCTCTGGTCTGCTAGCCTTTGATCTGTTATTTCTGTGTCTGGATGCTTCTCTTTCCAAATTTGGTACATTCTTTTTAAATAACCTCTTCTAGTTGGACTAGACTTGTAATAGCAGATCATTATTTCCTTGTTGGCATTTTTTGTATATTTTTTTCGGTTAAGCGACGTTTCTTGTAGTAGCTTTGCTGTCTCCAGCCCTGGTTGCTCAACTGACGATCCTGCCACCAGATGTCCAGGGACTATAGCACCTGGCCAGATGTCCAGGGACTATAGCACCAGGGACTATAGCACCTGCCACCAGATGTCCAGGGACTATAGCACCTGGCGCTGTCCCTGTTGACCCGGGCGATGACCGATCTGGTATAGATTTATTAAAGTTACAACTCACCATATTGTTGATGGGAGAGGCACTCTTTGTTTGGTTCCTCTGGTGAGACCTGTCCAGTATGGTTGGACCTCTGGCATAGCTCTCACCTTCATCAGAGCACACAAGCCCCACAACCACATCAAGGTAGTGCCTCACTGGGGGTCAAGGTAGTGCCTCACTTGGGGTCAAGGTAGTGCCTCACTGGGGGTCAAGGTAGTGCCTCACTGGGGGTCTAAAATAATAATAATAATAATAATAATAATAATAATGATAATAATAATGATAATGATTATGATTATGATCTAAAGGCACACAATCCAGCTATCTTGTAGGGGTGTGCACGGAACCACCAACTGCGGTCCGGCACTGGCGTGGGGGGGGGGGTACCTTTAAGAGTGGAGGGAGGGTTTACTTACCTCTCCCGCCGCTTTCCTGCTCTGTCGCCGTAATCCTAAGAGTAATTGGGGCGGCAGGATACCTCCCTGCCGCCCCTTCCCCGACATTGCTGGGAAAACTCCCAGCAGTCCTTTGCGCTTGCGTGCATGTCACAGAGACGTGAAGCGTGCGCATGCGCGCAAAGGACTGCTGGGAGTTTTCCCAGCAACGTCAGGGAAGGGGCAGCAGGGAGGTATCCTGCCGCCCCAATTACTCTTAGGATTACGGCGCCAGAGCGGGAAAGTGGTGGGAGGGGTAAGTAAACCCTCCCGCCGCTCTTAAAGGTACCCCCCCACCTGAACCGGACCACCCAGGTCCGGACTGGTCCGGACCAGTCCGGTGGCTATTTCAATGGCCTCCAGACCGGTCCAGGCCCATCCCTATTATCTTGCTGAAGCCAAGCTATTTGGGTTGTGGCTAGTGCCTAGATGGGTAGACTCATGTATGTTACCTTTGGGGATGGGTCCATAGTTATATAGGGTGGAGGGCATGCAAATTGCAAAGTGCATTGCCATGGGAGATGAAAGGGAAGATGAAATAGACCTGGCCATAGCTCTGTGGTGGAGTATCTGCTTTGCATGAAGGTCCCAGTCTCAATCCCTGGCATCTCCAGGTAGGGCTGAGCTACAGCATCTGGGGCTCTTTAGTTCGGAAAAGAGGCAACTATGGGGAGACATGATTGAAGTCTATAAAATTATGCATGGAGTAGAGAGAGTGGACAGAGAGAATTTTTTCTCCCTCACTCACAACACTAGAACCAGGAGCTAGTGAACCACTAGTGAAACTGAAGGCTGGGAAATTTAGGACCGACAAAAGAAAGTATTTTTCCACACAGTGCATAATTAATCTATGGAAGTCTCTGCCAAGGGATTTAGTAATGGCCACAAGCTTGGATGGCTTTAAAAGGGGCTTAGACAAATTCATGGAGGACAGGCCTATGAATGGCTACTAGTATGGTGGCTATAGGCCACTTCCAGCCCCAGAGGCATGATGCCTCTAAATACTAGTTGCAGGGGAGCAAGAGCAAGAGAGAGGGCATGCCCTCACTTCTTGCTTGTGGGCTTCTCATAGGCATCTGGTTGGCCACTGTGTGAAACAGGATGCTGGACCAGATAGGCCTTGGGCCTGATCCAGCAGGGTTATTCTTAAACCTTGCCAGTCAGTATAGACAGTACTGAGCTAGGTGGACCAATGGTCTGACTCAGTATAAGGCAGCTTCCTATGTTCCACATGATTAGGAAGGGGATGCACTTAGAGCATCTGTGCTGTAACATCCTCTGTGGAAGTCTTGATGCCCTCCCAGCACATCCCTTTATCACATGGGGAGGCTGTTAATCTGAATGGCTTCTCTACACACCATACAAATACTTATTTAAATTAATCTGAACAAGTCTCTATGACTCAGTTTCCCCAACTTTAGGTTTCTCAGTTTATATGTGGCCCGAGTCTTCAATGCATTGGATCAATATGATGCACGCTACACTATCAGGAGATGGGAGGGCTTACCTTGTAGCCAGTGTTATCTAATGTTTTTCATCTGTGTGTGGAATGAGTTTTGTTCTGGGTGACAGTATCAAGGCAGTGTATGCACACGGGGGCTTTCCTGATTCAATCTGAGCAGGATCTAAAATTAACTGAGCAGACATTTTAAAAAGTGTAAGTGCATGCACACGTGCACGCTTTGGAGGGAACACTAGTTGTGGCAATACGGTGGGCAATTCTCTGCCTTGATAAGCAGTAGCAGTGCCATTTAAACACACCACCTTCCTTCCCTTGCAGCTGTCCAATAATGCTCTGGGGAAAGATGCTCCATCATGCATTCTTTCCCTGGTGTATTATTGGGGAGGGTAGCTGCCATGTCGTTACCATTTCTCCGCAGTAATGCAATCAATGGTTATGACATTGCACCCTTCCCTAGAACATTGTTGGCTACCTGGTGGGGAAGAAAAGTGGCATGTTTAAACAGCACTGCCGCCGCCTATCGAGGGATTGCTTACTGCATTGCTGCAAGGGAAGCCCCTCCATCCTCTGAATACATCAGATTAATACAATGAGCCCCACACTGTCAGATCCATTTGATGAGGGCTCCCCATGTGTATTGTCAAGATGATGCATTTCATAGGGATTGCATCAGAACAGATCTAATGCCACTTATTTTGGAGATGCACAGCCTACATAAAAGTTGTATGATTTTAATGTAAAATCACTAAAGCATCACATGCTGGTGGGGGCTATGGTATATGAGGGTGATGTGGGCAACAATATATAGGGTAGAGGGCATGCAAAGCGCATTTCCATGGAGGATGAAAGGGAAGATGAAAGGGATGTGGCTGCAGCTCAGTGCTAGAGCATCTGCTTTGCATGCAGAAGATCACAGGTTCAATTCTGGCATCTCTAGGTAGGGCTGGGAAAGACTCTGACTCAGTGGGGCCATTCACACGACTGGGTGGGCAGGTAGAAGGGAAGGCTGCTCAAATTCACCTTCCCCCTGGACAAGCAAAAGAATGCTGCTGGGAGAGTAGACTGCGCTCACAGGCGATCCATGCTGCCTCATGCAGCGTGGTGCTCCGGAGGCCGGGACGACACATCCCAGGCTCTGGATATCCCACAATGCACTGCATCATGAGCACGATGCATTGACGGGATCCCCCATCAGACGGGTGTTTTAGATGCCTAACTCTGTGTCTGCTCAAGCTGCATGCAGGAGATCTAATTCAAGGTAAGTAGAGTTGAACTGTGGAAAAGCATAATGTAAAGTGTACTCAACATCTTTGCAGGAAAACATCAGTTAATTTAAGGAAGGCATCTATAACAGTTAATGGGGACTATATTTAGAAGAAATAGCTGCAATGGGAAAATGACAGCAAGCTGCATATTTTAATATTAATTAAAACATCATAGCACAGGCTAAGACTGTGTAGATATTCATGCTGGAACAACAACAAAAAAGTCGCAAGAGATCTAAAAGAATGGCCATTTGACCAGATTAACAATGTGGTCAATTAATATATTAAAAAAGTACTACCTCAAAATAATCAGTAATAAAGCACATACTCTCAATGATATTTTTGCCTCTCTTTTTTATGTTTTTCAATCAATTATGTAAAACTTGAAATTTCATCATTTTTTGTTTTTAGAGGCCCCAAGCTGTAGCTTACTTAGCTTGTGCCTAAATCTGGCACTGCTGATAGTTTGTGCCTGTCCAAGGTCACCCTGGATGTTCACACATATGGCTTTTAGCTTGCATCTCTTCCAGAATGAAGGGTGCGAGTTCACATTTTAGCTGGATTCACCCCAAACTTGCAGTGGGCTAATAGGGACCATTTCACACACAATTCGGACTTTCCCTGAATTAGGGCTGCACATTCTAGCTTAGCCTGAATTATGTCCGGGGTAAAGAAAAAAATCCTCTGTTTGCACCTTTTTCTGACCCCCCCCCAAGATTTCTGCTACGCCCTGACACTTCTCTGCGATGTGTGGAGGGGCCATTGCCAAAAAATGGGCTTTTAAAACTTGCACCTTATTTATTTATTTTTTAAATATTTGCTGGATGGATTGGCAGACCACCAAGAGTCAGCAGAGAGAGTTAGGGTTAGGGTTAGGGTCCGGGTCCAACTGGAGCGCCCAGGAGTCCAACCGTTTTCCTCTCCATGGCTAACAACAACTTGGAGGGTGATGAGACTGACATTGGGAAACGGTCAGAATCTCAATTACTAATGCCCCCCCTGCTTTGCCTGGTCCAAATTCCGTTCCTCCCACACAAGTTTTTTACGGCGACCACAAACGCAACCACCAAAAGGCAGGAAGTCCCAATCGCCCCAGACTTCTCTTTGCTTTCCTCATCCTTCTGTTGGTCCCTCTCTCAGCTGTGCAAGGGTGGCTGGAGTCCTTCCTAACTGCAAAGCAGTGAGATGCCACCAAATGGCCATGCTGCTGCTGGCTGAGTAAGGCCAAAAGTAGCAGGCAGGCAGGCAGGCAGGCAGGCAGGGAAATGGATCCCAAGGAACTCCGTCTGTGGTGGACAGATGCCCAGAGGAGCGCTTCTGGAGGCAGGACTGATCCCCAGCATAGCTACTTTGGTTGATGAGCAAACACAGACTAGAGCCCCTGGCCTTGACCCAGCTGCTTGGCATCTTGTCTCACTGGTCTTCCACAACTAACTGTCAAACTACAAGAAAAAAAGGTCTCTCGCCTCTTCTTCTGGGATGTGATTGGTTGGAGAGAAAACTCGGGGCAAGCTGTGGGAATACACACAGGAGAGGAGCCGGTCCTACGAGAATGTTCCATTTAATCCCCCGAATTAAACAGCTGTGAATCTGCTGCAAAGCAGATTTGCTCTTCAGATACCCTGTGGCATGAAGCCATGTCTGGATAATTTCGCTGTGAGCCTGTGTGCAGATTTGAACTCAGGTCTCCCTAGTTGGTTCAATATTATGCATAGGTAACATTGCCTTTTATTTGACTGCCTAGGATAGTCCATTCCATTGCACATTTGGGCTAAAATGAAATTAAACATATCATAGACAAAACAACTATAAGAGATGAAAAGTACCTTTAAACTCTGGTTGTGATCATAAATGCAGGGCAGAGGGTACCATCCCAACCCTTATGCCAGCAGGGCTAAATGATTGTATAAAAGAAGCTATGAAATGCAGCTAAGTACCTTCTGAAACTGAGGGCATTATGCCCAACTCAGAACAGCAAGGAGGATAAACTTTTGTGAACAAAATGTAATATTTTAATAATTCCGATCAAGAGGGAATTTGTAGGACATAATATGATAAAACAAAAATGATAGATTTTTTCAAAAGTACATTAGAAGCAAGAAAGCTGCAGGAGAGCTGCTATAGCTGTGACCATCAGGGAGTAAAATGTGCACTCAATGAAGATAGGAGCACTGCAGAGAAAGTAAATGAATTCTTTGCTTTGGCTTTTGCTGCAAGAGGCATTGGGGAGAAACACACCTGAGCTATACTTCTGAAGTGATAAATCTAAGGAATTGCCACAAATTGATGTGTCAGGTTTTAGAGCAAATTGATAAAATGAACAGTAATAAGTCACCAGGAGCACATGATATTCATGCTAGAGTTTTGAAGAAACTCGGATGTGAAATTGCAAAACATTGTTTGCTATATTGTAACTAATCACTAAATCAGGCTCTGTACCAAAGGACTGAGAGGGTCAGAGGGAGCTAATAGGACACCAAGCATGTAAAAGTGATTCAGCATGGTTCAGTGGCTACACCAATGAGTTGACCCATGGGTGCAAACCTTGTGTTTCAAGGCTGCAGAAATGGCTGCTCCCATGCAACTTGTAGTTACACTAAATTGGGACTTTAACATGAGAATTAAAATTACTTGATGCAAAAAGGTTGTGACAAAATATTGTGACATTGCAGATTTTTGGTGTGAAAGGTAAGGCTATCATGAAGATGAAAAGGTTTAAATATTGTGAGTCGGCAGATGCCGGGAGAATACATAATGCTGTTAAGGCAATGTTTCCTTAGATTAACTGATAACATGGTGGATTTTATCATAATTTCCAGGATTTAGAAGTATCAGATCCAGAATATTTGTCCCAGTTTTTGAGAGTCTCGCTGTCAGGTCTAATCTAATCCAGTTCTTCTCCCCACTCCTATACAAGCTGAACAGAAATCAGAGGACTTCATAATTATCATATTTGCTAGCTGGGTACCTATTTATACATAGGAACCTCCCGGGGGCTAGAAAGTTTGTTTGAACAAAAACCCCCTTAGCAGCAACACAGATAGAGGGAAGAGCATAGATAAATGTAAATATAATGCAAATGCTGAAGCAGCTGCAACATAATATCCACAAAGCACGGCTATGTTCTCTGCCCAAGGTGCACAATTTCAGCATTAGCAAATGGTATCTGTTTCTTTCTATGGCATCTTGAAATTCAAATTTTTCCCCTCTGCGATTATCTCCCCCTACCCTCCTCAATTCCTTTACCCAGCAAGCAGCAGCAAAACTCTTGCTCTCCTGGGAGAGCTGGAGGCTGTTAGCTGAGACAGAAAAACAGATCGCTGATGGAGTTTGATTTTCCGAGGTCCCTTTTAAAAATGCCTTAATGTTCCAGGCGATGAGTGAGAGGGCTATTCAATAATTAAAATAATATAAATTAGAGGGAACGAGAGGAACTTAAAAGCCATTTGCTGAGACAAAAAAGATTGAGTATGCTTGCTGTACTGTGGGATGGGGGTGGAGGGAGGGAGAGAAGGTATGAATGTGTGAAAGAGGAGGAGGGGGAGGAGAAGATGCGTTAAGGTATTTGTTTTAAATGACTTTCCTGGGATTTAATTTTAACCTCCGCTAGCTGATTTTTATGTCAAGCACCTCATGCAGTTGGCAAGAAGGATGCTGCATAGGTTGTAGACTTGTAGGGTAGAGCCAATGAGTGTAGGATCTTCATGAGGAGCACATACAACTATGGCCCTCTTATTTCTTCTTTGGCAGTGACCACCGCTTGCTTGAGCAAGATCAGAAGGCTTTGGATAGGGGCAGTCATGGAATACCACCGTTACCATCCTGCAGATCCTTAGAGGAGGCAGCCTGCAAGATGAGAATGGATCTATACATTGCAAATAATATGGGGCTGCCATCAAAAAATGACGGTCCTGGGTTGAGTTCTCCCTCTTTGAAGCCGTTCTCATGACAAGCCCTATCTGGGTAGGACAGTGCTAGCCTAGGTAGGGCTGGTCATGAGAAACACCAGGATTGCTCCTGATCCCGGCACTCTTCCTCCTTGTAGCCCAGCTTTTGTGCTTAGGATAAAAGTGAGGAAGGAGGATGCACATGTGCCTCCTACCTCACACCTGGGTCATGTGGGCGCTTGGCCTGCAGGCAGCTCCTTTCGGGCTGCCAGCAGCCATACTTACCATGCAACCAGGGGGAAGGAGCAACCTGGCAGCTGGTAGATATCCCAATGCACTGCAGTGCTCATGTGGTGTGTTGTGGGATATTTGGTGTCCAGTCATCCTTCCCCTCATCTCTCCTTCAGCACTATGGTTGCTGCATTCTGGCTCTCCAAATCCGGGTGCATAATTTGCATATTATGTAAATTGGCCTGAAATAACTTGCATATGCAAATTAGCAGCTGCCCTTTCCAGTCGACTTGTATTAGCTCTGGATGTCTGGGGATGATATCTTTGCCTGACTATTTTCCTTGACATATTAACAGCAGCAATAGGGAAAAAAAGAAAAGGGAAAAAAAGCATACCTTTGTAATTAAGGCTGCAATTCTGTACACACTTATTTGAGAGAAGATCTGATTGAAACCAACAGTGCTTACTTCTAAGTAGGCATGCATTGAATGTAAAGCTAAGAAAGTCCTTAAACATTACAATACACAGCCTGGTGGGCAGGCAGTGATTCACATTAAAAGCAAGCTATCCTCTCAACTACGCGATAGAGATACCCTGCTGATAACAAACAAGGTAACATTCCTCAGTTTTCTTTGTGAAAGTGAAACCCTCCCAGCTAGCCTCCTGTGCTCTTCCTCTCTTAATCCAAGTCCAGTGGTTGAGCAGAGTAGTGACTGCACGTTTTGCTCCATAACTCCACTTTTACAAGGCTAGAGATTAGCTTTTTTTTTTTTTTTTTTAATGAAAGCGAATCCAGGTGGCTAGGCAGTCTGGGTAAGATGTTTAAAATCTGGGTGTTACTCAGAATTCCGGGGGGCATGGCAACCCTATTCAGCATGCTGCTTGCTGCCCTGCTGCTTGTGTGGGCATGCAGGAGGCGGAGCCTTCTTTAGGCCCTGGATTGAGCAGGGGAAGGTAGGTAGGATCCTGCCTTTTCCCTTGCCCCAGCCCCTAAGGTCATGTGAATATAATGGCTGAGTCCACACAATTGCAAGGATCCTGTTTAAGTCAGCCTTAGTGAGCCCTGTGGAGCAGATTTTGAGAACTTAGAATTTTAGGGGAATCCTGATCAAACTGGTCTGTTTAACCAGCATTTAACCAGGATAAATGACTAGGTGGTTTGATTAGGATTGCCCTGAAATGCTGGGTTTTCCCAATGAGTTCCATGGGGCTCACTGATTAACTTTTGAACAGAATCCTTGTGATTTTGTGAACCCAGCCAATGTCTTGTTCAACTTATGCACATCTTGGGGTGATTGTAATTTCTGTTTCCCTAGTCCCAGGACGAGAAAATACTCACTGTACTGATATCAAAACATGGGCTAAACAACTGAACTGTACTGCAAGATGAGGAGAAATTGACAGAAGGCTGCTGTTTTGGCAGCAGCTCTGTGTGGTCCTCGTAACACGTAGATCTGCCCTGAGGCCATTTTTCTGACTTCCATTTCTATTAGTTATGAGACATCCTTTCAAGGGGACAGTTCTTGCTATGATTTCCATATTAAGATGCATCCATACTGAGTGATTTCCTTAGCTAAATAACCCCAGATGTTTCTGTGAATGGCTTTTTCGATCCCAGAGATCTGCTGTTCAATGGGCACACGTTATGTCTCAGGCATCATGCATCATGTCAGCCATTGATGAATCCTGTCACATGGTATTTGTGTTATTGTGTATGTGCGTGTCATCTATAGTGGCTCTTCAAAGACTGAATGTATCCCTGAGAGGTAGGGAAGAAGTACCAACATCCTCACTGTAGAGATGGATGGAAAGGCTAATTCAAATGAGCAGCTATTGGAATGTTGATATATTGGGGTGATTTTCTAATTGCCTTTATTGGCTTTTTGTCCTCTCTGTGTTCAGTACAAACATCTTTTACTTGCTTTCAAACACCTTCATGGCTTTGCTCTACTCCACCCACCCTCCTACCCACTCCGAAATGGAGAGCTGCTCAAGGTGGCTTACACTAATCAAAACTATTAATAAAGAAATAAACCCATTATCTATCTTATTTATTTCAGGAGGCTCTTTTTGTCTCCCTCTCTTTTAGCCTTTCAGTGTGCAGTGAACACTTTTCTATGCAAGCAGGCTTTTGGAAATGCAGTAACTTAGTTTGCTGGCTATTGTTCATTGTCTGGTTGTATTTGTCACCACTTCTGTTTTCTTTTTTAAATGGCTGACATCCAGACGAATGCATCGCTAGCACAACACAGTTGTGTACACTCAAAAAGGTTATACGGAGCAGCACAAAGTCATGGAGATGTTCAAAGTTGTGCAGTGTTTTGTGCTTTTGTTGCAGTTGTGCAAATGTGCTTGCACAACAAGGATAGTTAAACAGAGACTGATGTCCAGGCTAGTGCTTTGTTAGCACATTAAAAGAAGTTGTGCACATTTTAGAAGTTGTGTGAAATTGTGTTAGTTCACAGTGTGGAATACCTTCTCCAGTACATAGACAAAATTGTACAATCCATTGTGAAACAGGTTGTAGAACATGTCATGCAATCAATTGTGCAAAGTACTGTGCAACTTGTCAACATCTTCTGCTAGTGCACAAACAGATGTTCCTTTCTTTGCACAATGTCCTTGTATGATGCTAGCACAACATGAGTCTTGAATGCATGTTCTCAACAGCGGAAACAGCTTTCAAAACATCCTTGTGCTAGCATAATATGTTTCCGCTAGTACAGCTTTAGTTTGGATGGTAGCCATTATTTTCAATGTATTGATTATATTTTGATGATGTAACATTTTACTGCTTTTAATTCTGTTAAAAGCAATCAAATTGGTTAATCACAATCAATCACGTTGATCGTTTTGATGATGTAACATTTTACTGCTTTTAGTCTTGATAGGATATCCTGTCTGTCGGATGTGGAATAGAAATGCATTTAATAATAATATTAAATAATAATAATAACTTTCTCAGACCTATATTTATGCCAATGTTGTTATGATACAGACCTTGTATTTGGATTCTAACAAGTAGTTATATACGTACTCTGTTGAAAGTTAGAAGGGGACCATCTGGGCTCCATTCAGCCCTGACTGAGTCCCAGAGGAAATGGGCAAAAGATCCCCCACAAAAGTGGATTATAAAATGGAGCAGCATGCAAAGATAAGAGGGTGCCATTTCAGCTCTTTGGATCCTCCCAACCCTGATTATAGCTGGATCCCAGGGAAAATGTGGGTGGAGAGGTGGAGTAGCTGTGGTCTTTAAGGATAATATCTCCCTTACCAGGATCCCTATCAGAATGTCTGATCATATTGAATGTGTGTACATACGTTTGGGGACCAGGGATAGGTTGGGACTTCTGTTGGTGTACTCAAATCTGACAGATTACGACATAGAGCACATTTAAAGATCTATGCTCTGGCTATACGTGCAGCAAAGAAGCAATTCTTTTCTGCCCGTATTGCTTCCCCAGGCTCTTGTCCAGCTGAGCTATTCAGGCTTATGAGGGGGCTAGTAGGGCCCCCTGCTCCCCTGAATCCGAATTTGGAACCATCAGTTGCCTGCTGTGACGCTTTTAATGAGTTTTTTGTGGACAAAGTCTTTTGTATTCGGGTCGATTTAGATTTAGACTCCACAGTTAGCGCAGTGTCAGATGCAGAGGTATCTAGCAACTCAGTTTGTGACTCCTGAGGATAAGGACAATCTGCTCGGAATGGTACGTCCTACCACCTGTCTGCTTGATCCTTGCCCAATGTGGCTTATACTATCTGGCAAGGGTGTTGTGGAGAGCTTGGTGGCAATTATAAATTGAGGGAGGGCAGGATGCCTCCTTGTTTAAAGGAGGCAATTATTAGACCTGTTCTTAAGAAACCTGCCTTGGACCCCTCAGAGTTTAATAGCTACAGGCCTGTCTCCAACCTCCCATGGTTGGGCAAGGTGATTGAGAGGGTGGTGGCCTCCCAGCTCCTGGCGGTCTTGGAGGAAACTGACTAAGTTGACCCATTTCAAACTGGTTTTCGGGCAGGCTATGGGGTGGAGACTGCCTTGGTTGGCCTGATGGATGATCTCCAATTGGGAATGGACAGAGGAAGTGTGACTCTGTTGGTCCTTTTGGATCTCTCAGCGGCTTTTGATACTATCAACCATAGTATCCTTCTGGAACATCTGAGAGTGTTGGGGGGTGGAAGGCACTGCTTTGCAGTAGTTCCGCTCCTAACTTTCTGGCAGATTCCAGATGGTGTCGCTTGGAGACTGTTGCTCTTCAAAATCTGAGCTTTTATATGGGGTCCCTCAGTGCTCCATACTGTCTCCAATGCTTTTTAATATCTACATGAAACCGTTGGGAGAGATGATCAGGAGATTTGGTGCTGGGTGTTCTATTTCTCCATGTCAGCATCATCAGGAGAAGGCATATCCTCCCTGAATGCTTGCTTGGAAGCAGTAATGGTGTGGATGAGGTATAACAAACAGAGACTGAATCCAGACAAGACGGAGGTACTTATTGTGCATGGTTGTCACTCGGGAAGCAATATTGATCTACCTGTTCTAGATGGGGTCACACTTCCTCAGAAGGAACAGGTATGCAGTCTGGGAGTGCTTCTGGATCCACACCTTTCCCAGGTTCCCCAGGTTGAGGCAGTGGCCAGAAGCACTTTCTATCAGCTTTGGATGATTCACCAGCTGCGTCCGTTTCTTGAGGTTCATGATCTCAAAACAGTAGTAAACTTGCTGGTAACCTCCAGGAATGAGTAACCTCCAGATTACTGCAATGCGCTCAATGTGGGGCTGCCTTTGTACGTAGTCTGGAAACTACAATTAGTACAAAATGCGGCAGCTAGGTTGGTCTCCGGGTCATCTCGAAGAGACCATATTACTCCTATATTACAGGAGTTGCACTGGCTGCCGATAAGTTTCCGGGCAAAATACAAAGTGCTGGTTATAACCTATAAAGCCCTAAACAGCTTAGGCCCATGGTATTTAAGAGCGTGTCTTCTTCTGTTCACTACTTACATCAGGGGAGGCTCGTCTGTGGCTACCTTCATGTCATTTGGTGGCTGCCCAGGGATGGGCCTTCTCTGTTGTCGCCCCGAGACTTTGGAACGTGCTTTCCATGGGAATAAGAGTCTCTCCATCTCTAGCGGCTTTTTAAAAGTGTCTAAAGACTTATCTTTTTACCCAGGTCTTTTAGCTTTTTAACTTTTTAGCTTTTAACTTTTAAACTTTTTAAATTTTGATTGTTTATTATTTGTTTTAAACTGTTTTTAGTATTTGTTGTGAACCGCCCTGAGACCCTGGGTTGGGGCAGTATAAAAATGTGCTAAATAAATAATAAATAAATAATAAATAAAATGGGCAACAGGTCCCCATTCATGTGAATTCTAAAACGGGGCAGCATTTAACAAGGGCAATGTGACACTATTTAATCAAAATCCTTTTATTGCAGTGCTGGGCTTCAGGATTCAAACTTTACCATATTGTACGTGGCCTTGAAGATACCCATTTCCCCAGGATGAAATGCTTACCAAATAGAGTGCAGGCAGTGAAGGTGTAAAGAAATGGAATCCACTGGGAGAGAGCTAATGTTTGCTTGCTTCCTTGGTATCCATTTCAGCTTGTGATGATAAAAGGGCCATTTATGTAGATGGAGAAATTGGTCTAAGAAGCAATTGACTAGAAAATAAAAGAGAACTTGCAAAAATGTGCTTCTAAATTGAGCTGTGAAAACCAATAAACAAAAGCCCAGTTGTTGTATAGCTAAAAGGGTGATCCTAAGAAGTCAACTTCCTCCTTTTGTTCCAGGGAGAGTATTTTGTGGTGGTTTAATTAAAAATAAGCATTTAGTTTTATTTGCAATGGAATTTTGTGCGGCTAGAGTTTCTCCCTGACATGTTGTTAGCTCTGTCCTGTCTTTCTCCCAAAGAGGTTTTATTCTGTATATGAAAGAGCCAATTATTGGGGACTAAAAAGGAAGTGTGTGGGGATTATTGAGACAGGGAAAACATAGAAATGGACTGAGATTATAGCGACTCTTTCTTTCTTTCCTTCTTCACATTTGAAAAGGCTCCTTTAACAGTTGAGTAGAGAGGAATGTCTGCAATAAATTTCTGGGCTCAACTGGGAAGGGCTGCAGTCCCAGTGGAAGGAAAAGTCTTTGGAGACAAGGGCTGGGATCCAAAGAACTATGAAACTAGTCGGTGAACCCAAGGGGGCTATAGACAATTTCTCAAACAGTTGCCCTCTTAAACTGCATGACAAGCTGCTTTTGAAGAGAGTTTCAAAACCAGTTTTGTGAACCCCTGCTAACTGAGGTCCCTTCTAAAGTGATAGTTATCTTATATTTAGTAGGGGGAGAGCATCTGTCCCTATTCTATTCAGCCCAGTGTAGTGTCCCTCCTAAGGATGTGCACGAAATGGATTTTGCATCTTGTTTTGACCTGAAACAAAACACACAGATGGCTGAAATGTTTCATCAGAACAGGGATCAAACCGGTTGTTTCACCAAAACAAAACTTGAAATGTTTCAAATGTTTCGGCCATAGGAAACCATGGGGAAACTCAAAACACTGAATTGTCCCCATGGGTAGTTCTTAGGGATCACAAAGTGGGTTGGGTGGTAGGGCATGATGGGCGCTAAATACCACCCAACCCACAAAAAGAAATGGGCAGGCAGGCAATTTTAAACAAATTTTAAAGTTTTCCCAGAACCCCCATAAGATCCTATGAGGGTCTGGGGAAAAGCTTAAAAAAATGTTAAGAATCACCCACTTGCTCATTTCTTGTGTGGGTTTGGGTGGTAGGTAACATCCATCATGCACTACCATACAGCCCATTTGGGTGTCCTTAGGAGTTACCCATGGGGAACAATAGGGTGTTTTGAGTTTCTCCATTGTTCCCTATAGCTGGAACAAACTGCACCTACAGAGTGCATTGCACACAGGTTTTGCATTGCAAATTGCAATGCAACCCTGCCTTGAAAAGCACTGAAGAAGCACACAATGAAAAGGATTCTGTCCCTCCCAACACAGAACACACATTTCAAACACAGTCTAAAAATGGTCAGAAAAGGATCACTGATCTATAATCCACTGCCAGCCACCGTGCCTGCACTGCAGTAACATCACTGGAACAACTTTCATTCTCTCAGACAATTATGACTCCTTACATTACTTCCTAGCATTGCAACAGCTGCCACAGCAGCATCCTTACTTAGCAGCAAGCATAGCCATAACCTCAACAAGAGCCACATTTTTTGACTGAGTACATCTTGCAATGCAGATTGCAGAGCAGACCAGAGCAGTGAGTGAAGAACAAGTTAGTGAAGCAAAAGTTAGTCTTGAGGCCAGGCATGGAACACATCACACCAAGAAATATCACACACATACACACATAGCTGTGACTGTCCATTTCTCACCCCAACACTATCTCACAAACAAAACAAACCACAACTCAAGGAAGGTAGGCACCCAAGTTCTGCCTTTGTCAATTGGAGATCCAGAAAAATCTGATACTGATAGCAGCAATAGCACAGCATGTTATAATTGGTGCTGAAAAAACCACAAAATCATACCTTCCTTTCTCCTTTTCTGATGATTCCTCTTCAAGAGATGTACACTATAAGGGCTGTCTCTGCTTCCCAGTCCCTATACATTTTGAAACTCCCTCCATTTGGGCTCCCCTCTCCCTCCCCCCTCCCCCCAGACAATGAGGGCATAGTTGCCCATGACAACACTCAATTTACAGGTATATGATAACAAGCTAACCAAGAAGCAAGGAGATGGTGGTCAAAATGTCAAAATGTTTCGAATGAGAACAGGGTTGTTTCCCCCCCCGAGCTTGAAAAATGCCCTTCATTTAAAGGGCATTTTGTTTCAAACTCAAAACACCCAAAATGTCCCATTTTGAGTAGAAACATTTCAACGGCAAGACATTTTGCACATCCCTAGTCCCTCCCAGTGGCTGTTGCATTTCTTTTTAGACTGTCAGCTCTTCTGGGAGAGGGGACCATTTTCTTGCTATGCAAACTACACTGAGAACTGAGTGGTATATATATATTTTAATGCTACCACTACTACTAATAATATGGCATGTGGGTCAAAAATCCCAGTGAGCCGCTGCAAGCTTTTTGACTGAGCCTAACCAGTTATGTGGATCTCAGCAGGGCCAGCCTTAAACCCAGTGGTGTCCGTCTTTGGTGCCCTTATGTTTATTCAACTTCTGAATGCCTCGTTTGTATCTTGTAGCCCATTTAACGGCCTCCATGAATGTTTGGCACATATGATTTATCCCTGACAACGAATTTGCATGCATAGTCATGTAAATCTGTATTTGTTCATGCCATATATAATCTAACTCACCCCCTCCCCCCAATCTTATAGAATTGTTTTAATTTCAGGATTAATTGAAGTGTCCAGTGTCCCCAATAGGGGTGTGCATGGAACTGGGAAGCCTGGTTCAGTTCGAAGTAAACTGGACTTGAACCAAACTGGGCCTGGTTTGATTCCATGCATGTTGAGCTGGGCCCCAGGTCTGCTTGAGGCTGAACCAGTCCCGGCCTGGCTCGAAGGAAGGGGTGGTGGTGGTTTGAAAACAAAACAAAATTTTAAACAAAACTTACTGCCTGGTTCAGCGGCCTCCGGGGGTGTGTGTGTCTCGAACGGGCCCCGCAAATGGCCAGTGTGCAGACACAGCAAGCAGGCAGAGGGCCAGAAAGGCCTATAAATGGGATGAACAGACCCTAAAAAGACTGGGGAGAAGCTGGTGGGGGGAGTGGGGACCATTGGAGACTCTCCCGCAGCTGTGGCAGCAGCCCCTGGAGGCCGCCAGACTGGGCAGCAGGTTTTGTTAAAAAAATGTTTTCGAACCCCTGAGCCAGTCGGGGGAGATCAAGTTGAGGTCAAGCCAAACTGAACTGGGCCCTGTTTGGCTCAAGGGAGAGCCATCAAAAAGCCCCGGTTTGATGGTGAACCAGCTTGACCTCAAGCCAGTTTGCACATCCCTAGTCCCCAGGCCTGGACCCCCTGTCAGTAAATTTGGCCCTAATCCCTGTCTAGGATTTTTTGCGTTCTATGAACTGACTTGGATGCAGCTAAAAGGGAAACAAAACTCTTAGACTTTTCCCCCCAGTGTGGACTGGGCCTTAATCAGGTTTTGGTAGAGGTATATGCTTGAAATACGTATTTGAAATCACAAATTCAGTACAAAGCATTCGAGATACAAGGCTCAACTCCAAAATTAAGTCTTCCATCCCCACTGCTTGTTGCTTGATAAAGGATTTCCTTTTCACTAATCTAGATGATCCAGATGGCTTGGGCAGGATGGAGGAATGAGAAAGTGAAATTCTCTGAGACACAACATAGGGAGTTAGAACAGATGTTCAGAATGGGCTCTTTTGCCATTAAAATGGAGACTCAATTTATTTTGATGTGCTGACAGTTATATATCTGCTGTTTTAGTGTTGCATCTGCTGGGGAACCCACTATGGAATGGCTGTTTGACTTGTAATATGGTTCTTATCAAGATCCTGAGCCTATAGCCCTCTGCATTTGGGAGTGAGTGTTTGGAGAGATCTAAGTATAGATCCCTTGCTGGGTAGCAGGGAGAATCTCTGTCTACCTTACCTCACAGGTTTGCGATGAGGGTAAAATGGGGGTGGAGATTTGTGTTGTTGCCTCTGAGCTTCCTGGAGGAGTAATAAAATAAATAATACCTACAGTTCACACAGCAATAGGTCTAGGAATAATAGCACTTAGCAATAGCAATAGCACTTACATTTATATACCGCTCTATAGCCGGAGCTCTCTAAGCGGTTTACAATGATTTTAGCATATTGCCCCCAACATTCTGGGTACTCATTTTACCGACCTCGGAAGGATGGAAGGCTGAGTCAACCTTGAGCCCCTGGTCAGGATCGAACTTGCAACCTTCTGGTTACAGGGCGGCAGTTTTACCACTGCACCACCAGGGGCTCATAAGTGCTAGGGATGTGCACAGAACTGGCCGGAGCTGCTTCAAAGGTGGAGGGGATACCTTTAAGGGTGGGGGAGGGTGCTCTTACCCCTCCCACTGTGTTTCCCCCACCAGCGCTGCACTTTCAACCGGTCTGGTGGGGCGGCAGCATATCTCTCTGCTGCCCTGTCCCCTTGTTGAACTGGAAGTGGCTGTAAGTACTGTGCATGCATGCACACATTGTGTGCATGCGCCCAATGTGTGCACACGTAGGGGTTACTTCTGGCCACTTCCGGTCTGATGAGGGGATGGGGTGTCAGGGAGGTAGGCTGCTGCTCTGCTAGACCATTTGAAAGTGCAGCACCAGTGGGAGAAACACAGTGGGAGGGGTAAGAGCACCCTCCCCTGCCCTTAAAGGATTCCCCCTCAACTTTGAACTGGCCGAACCACTGGTTATTCGAACCTGTTTGGAGGCCCATAAAAGTGCCTCTGAATAGGTTTGTGCACATCCCTAATAAGTGCTGCTGAAATGAAGCAGATTTCATCTCCCAGATTTCAGTTTGTTCTTTCTATTTTTCACAGAAGTTGGGAGGGACTTGGTGCCTTTCTTTCTTTTTTCTTTTTTTGCTGTGCACCATTTCAGTATTTGATTTCGGTCTCTCTCAGAGCTGTAATAAGGAACCTAGAGGAGCAGTAGGTATTTTATTTTTGGTTGTTGCTCCAGTTGACTCTCTACAGGCTCCCCACAGCCACTGGAATTAAAGAGGCTAACTGGAATGTGCAAAGCTAAGCAAATGGAACTCTTGTTTTGCACATGTGGTGGCTTGGTGACTTCATTGATCTTTGGGTGGTTGGCTCCAGCATCAGGTTTCATAGAGGAAGGCAATCCCTGAGTGAATCATTACTGAAGCTCTGCAGTGAGGAAAAACAGGTGGATGTTTTGAGAAACAGACAGGGAGTCTGAAGCTCCAAGTACCCATTGTAGAATCCAAAGGAAAGAGTTGTGGTATGCAAGGGCAAGGCAGTGGAGTAGAATCAGGAACATTACTAGTTTAATGAAACAGATATTATGTACAGAGAGGCAAGTGCAGACTGCTTTTCAGTGCTCTTGCTGCTGGCTGTTTATGAGCTCCACCTCTACTCCAGGACTGGATTACTAGTAACTAAAGCCCTCTTCAAAAGCTGGCCTGCATCAAGGAATGGGTTAACCAAAAACACCACACCCATGAAAGCAGCAGACCCATTTGTTTAAACCTGGATTCGTAAGCCTTGCAGATCACTCCCTTATATGTAATATATCTTTTCATTTTGTTATTCCATTTGTTTTTGTTCTTCATAACCTCGTTGTTTTGCCATTCATATATTGAATTCTTATTCATTTTGGGTGTTATTCTAGTTGATTGTTTTAAACTACTGTTTTCCTTCCTTCCTTCCTTCCTTCCAGTTGGCTTCAGTGGGAAGGGGAGACTGATGAAAACCACCCCTTCCTCACAGCACATATGCAGTGATAGGAGCACTGGCACTTTGTTGATCTGGATGTTGGCCAATTTGTGTGTGTGTTGCATTCAGTAGCAGCAGCAGCAGCAGTAGCAGCAGTGGCAGAGATCATTTTGGTAGTGCCTCCTGGCATTTTTCTTGGTGTTCTTGAAAACACCAAGGCCTTGAAAAAAATTGAGGCTGCCAGGAATAAGCTGCCAAAGTGTGCCCCATTGTTATTGGGGAAGGGTAAGCCCTCCCCTACTTGAAAGAGTTCTGAACAACTCCAAATGAAATAAATGCCATTTACATCATATGGAGCTGTTCAGGACCTCTAGCACTCATTTTGAAACTCAAAACAAATGAGTCTCATTTGTTTCATTTATTAGGAACTGCAGGCAGACCCCTACATTATGTGACAGAAAGCACAATATTGTGCAAGGCAATGTTCTCACTCTGTCACAAGGCAATGTTCTCACTCTGTAAAGAAGGAACCTTCTTTAGTTTTGTTGTTGCTTGCATTGGTAGACCCATTTCCAAATGAATCTCATTTCAAACAGTACCATTTCTCTTGTAGAGCTCTTTTCCTCGGAGTGCATATCAAGAATGTTTAATGCCGATTTCTTACACCCTTTAACACTGTTTAACCAACCTATCTCACTCATGATTAGGTGTTGATCAAATGGGTATTTGTATCTGTGCTAGTGATTGTGAGTAGGAAATTGGGGTTTGATAGTTGTTGTGGATCTATTAGCCTGGAGTACAAGGATCTCAGTTTTCCTTCTGAGATGCAACCTATTATGTAGAATTGTAGGAATTATTTACCAAAGCTGAAGTGGCTGAAGTATTCTTTAAACTATGGAGCCCCCCGCCAAAAAAAATTGTGTTAGAAAATTCATTCATTCATTCGATTTCTATACCGCCCTTCCAAAAATGGCTCAGGGCAGTTTACACAGAGAAATAATAAATAAAAAAAATGGATCCTTGTCCCCAAAGGGCTCACAATCTAAAAAGAAACATGAGATAGACACCAGCAACAGTCACTGAAGGTACTGTGCTGGAGGTGGGTAGGGCCAGTTACTCTCCCCCTGCTAAATAAAGAGAATCACCATGTTGCCTCTTTGCCAAGTTAGCAGGGGTATATCTCCATACCAAAATATCTCCACATCAAACTCTGTACATGGAAGTACCTGTCTTGCTCTACACTAGGGTCTGACAGACGATGGTGTATGCCTTCCAGAACATGATCTTTCAAATACCCTAGAAACCTGACAGAACAACCGGTGGACTTTAGGCAGAACAAGCTACTTAATTCAAAGCTAACTACGTGTGTGTATTGCTATTGCAAACCATTAGGTTTCTCCCTCAAGCAGGATGAGATTGTTTACTTTGCATCAGACTCCGCTGTATTTTCATTTGAGGGAAGGTGATGGTATTGGTGTTTTAATGCATTGTTCTGGCTTTCATCTTCTTCTTTATTTAGTTTAGAGGCAATGTTGCAAGCTTATTTGATGGCAGAGTGAATATCCTCCAGAGGGTACTGCAGTCACGTCTTCCCTTTCAGGCCATCTGGCCCTGCATATGCTGTTCATTCACTAGAAATGTAACTTTCCTGGATCAGGGTGTCTGTATGGGAGTTAGAAAAGGAGGGTTTGATTCACCAACCTAGATGACTTTCTTTATCCCTCCAGGCTACAATACTCCATTGTCTAGCCCTATAGTATACTGTAGAGGTGATAGCCTTGTTGTGCCTTTCAGGTTAAATGCATGAGATTCTCATGTATGGAAATGTGGGGATGTGCATGTTGTACACAGCTACAATATCATGGGATGGGGCCACAGGTTCAGTGGTAGAGCATCTGCCTTGCAAGCAGAAGGTCCCAGGTTCAGCCCTGGACATCTCCAGGTAGGGCTAGGAAAGACTCCCACTTGAAACTTTGGTGAGCTGTGAGACAGTTCTGAGCTAGATAGTATAAGGCAGCTTCATCTGTTCTTCCTATCCATGGCTGAATTTGTACGGATAGAGTGCCAACTCCTGTGTGTCCAAACAAAGACTTCTTCCATTCTAAAGTTAAAGCAGTGAGGCCTTGTTCATAATGTCCAGGGTCTGAGTCTTGCATTCCCTGGGAGTATCTGTTTCCCCCTCCATATCTCCCTATTTGTTGAGGACATTTGGAGAATGCTAGTTCTGCATTGCTTTCTTGCTTTCTTTTTTACTTTGAGAATTGAGATGATGTAGAGTAGGGTTTCCCCCACCTCTAAATTGAGATTGGCATACTGATCAACTGATTGATCAAATGTGCAGTATTTCATGAAACTGATGATTCCTGAAGAATGGTCCAGAACTGATGATGAAATTGTCTTTTTAATTGTTCTAATAAAGTCAACGCTTTAAATTTTCTGATCGTTATTTGATGATATTTGAGCAGCCAGTTGATCAGATGTTTTGTGATTGGTCAAGTGACTAACCCTATGAGGCACCCACTCTGTGAGATTTTGACCCTTGAAAGACATAGCTGGTGTTCTCACAATACAATTTTCTCTGTCAGCAGAAAATGTTTCTCTTGTTTAAGGCATATCTTGGGGTATGTATGGTCAGTAACTCAACAGGGCAGTTCACATGATCATGTGTGAACTGGGAATTTTCAGCCTATCTCATTCAGCAGCTGGGTACAGCTGCTGAATAGGTGGGAGCCCTCTGACCCAGCTGCTACATAGCATATGAGCACCAACTGTGCCTCTGACCTTGGTTTTGACTGGCAGGCGATCAGCAAATGGAAGCATTCACAGGTCCCAAATTAGGGTAGGAGGCTTCTCCTACTCTCATTATGATGCTGTGAACTGCCCTGATGTGTGTTTAGACTGTCATTACTGTTTTTTCAACCAGATGGTTTTAGATGCTTGTTAGATTTGCCTTGAGGGCACTTGATTTCAAGGAGTTGCCATTAGTACTCAGTTTCAGGGCTGGCCCAAGATTCCCTCTGCTAATTGAGTAAAAAGGCACCGTTTAAAAGTGGTGATGCTCTTTATTTAGCAGGGGGAGAGCAACTGGCTCTATCCATCCCCAGCACAGCATCCTTCCAGTGGCTGTTGCTGGTGTCAATCTTATGTTTCTTTTTAAAATTGTGAGCCCTTTGGGGACAGGAGGCCATTTTATTTATTTATTTATATCTATGTAAACTGTTTTGGAAAATGTCGTTGAAAAGTGGTATATACATTTTTGTTGTACTTGTATTCCTGGTGCCCGAGATGGCACACCACATGCTGTCTTATCTCCCCTTGTGTGATGCCCCTTGCTGCACCAAATGTCGCCTTGCTCCTCCTTACCTGACAGTGCATCAGCCACCATACCTTTCCTCCCCCCTCCCCCCAGGATCCATGGCCTTGAAAAAGGAAGAGGGAAATTGATCAGAAGAGGAAGTACAGAGGAGAGAAGAGTGGTGTGGGCGGGGCGCTCTAGCCCACATCAATCTTTTCTCTTTAGTTTGCACTTCCTCCTCTGCTCCCTCCCTTCCTCTCATAGTTTCATGACAAACTTCATCTAATTGTGCACTCGGTACTATCAGAAGTGATGATGAAGTTCCTGGGTTGCATACAGTATTTGCCACCAAGTTGTGGTGGGAGTCCTTTAATTTCTCTGCTCCCTTGGATTGTGTGATATGATTCAAGGCATTTTTGTTCCCACAGCAGCAAAGAAATTAAGTTACGGTCAGAATAACATTCTCCTCCTACTTGAGGAGCTGGCTTTGTCTTTGGGAGCAGTGAAGGAACAATTCTCTCAATTTTTTAAAAAAGTTATTACAATAGTCGATTTATCACCCAGGCACATTAAAAATGAAAATAACACAAATTCCATTTCATGCTGCCATTGACCTTTAAGATGTGGTGACGAGGCTTGGAGCTTCAGCTCGCCCTGTGAAATCACAGGAAATAATGTGTGCACTGCTGCCTTTCCCCTTTCTTGCCAGGGTCACATGCTGAATCATGCACTTAATGTTAGCATTAACAAAGTATCCAGTTTTACGGTGTGTCCACAGTGGTGTGTAATCAGCTGTATGGTGCAAGTGGGTGGTGACATTCATCGTCTTTCAGACATGCACCCTATCCTCCCATTTCAAAAGCCTCATGTGGACTTTAATTATAAATGCACAATGAAAGCCACATGAGTTGTAATGCAACCCTACCACGTGGGCAGGTAAGCTACAGCTTATTGTAATTGCAACTTGGGAGGGGATATGTCATCATAATTTCAAAATGTCATCATCCATTTTTGTTAAAACCTGCTGTTTTGCTAATCTGGGGATATTTTCTTACTGGTTTACTAGCGAGTGAATATAGTGGATTATTAAGCATATACATGTGTCAGGATGCCCCAGATGCATTTCTGACATTCTTAATGGTTATTATGAAGGAGAGAGGAAGAAAAAACACTAGGATAGCCAGACTGCAAATTCTACTCGAAATGGTATCAAATGGGTTTAGAAAAGGACTCACAGGATTTGATGTCTGTAATGTTTCTGTTTTCAAAGTAATATAACTGCAAAATTCCAAACACTCTTCAGTTGCTCACACCCCTGTAAGTCATTCCATCTGAACCATATCTTCACCTGACATATGTGGGAGGTAGCTTTATTGGAGACCGCAGATCTATTTTTCTTTAAAGCTCACCCTCTGAGGTTGTGCAGCCCAGGCTGGGTTTGGCTGCCTGTGTGTACTGCTGGGATTGAGCCCGATTCTTGTGAGTAGCCCAACTTTTTACCCTTCACTTTAGCTAGGGTTTAAGAGTACAAGTGTGCTGGAGTCATGTCTATGCTTAGGCTGCATGCATTCCATCTGAATTCCATCCTGCAAGTTAGTTTCTAAACCATGGCTGATTTTGTTGTCCTTGGTGTACATATTTTGCCAGCCCTCAAAAGTCAAGTCCTTTCTTACGTCTTCTCATCATGTAGTATCCAGAGTCCTTGGAGCAACTTTGATAAGTAAGTGTGTGTGTGTGTGTGTGTGTGTGTGAGAGAGAGAGAGAGAGAGAGAGGGAGCATGATAGTGCACAAATGGGCGAATAGGGATAAGAACATTGCTAGGGTTGTATGTATGCATATATCAGGTCACAGTAGTAGGCATATTTGTTAAAAATGTTTCTGAGCTAATATGCATGCACAAGTATGTGTGTGAAAGTGTATGCATATATGAAGAGAGTGTAATATATGCACAGAAGGGAAAGAAAGGGCATGCTAAGAATCTTGTTTTTATTACAGTTTTCCTGCAAAATATATATGGGGGAAGGGGGAAACAAAGAAGATGGGGAGCAAGGGGGCCCATCTTCATTTTTTGTCACTAGGCCCACTCCAACCTTGCTATGCCACTAGCAGGAAACTGACATTATTTTCATCTGGAAGCTGAATGTGATGGCAGATACTATAAGCCAGAGAAAACCAGGGGCCTCCATGGAACCATGGTCAATATGGAGAAGATAGTACTGAATTTCTGGCCTATGATACAGTCTGTAATACACTCCCATGTTTTATTTCTGTACTTATGCAGCTAGCCTTTCTTCTCCTCTGGGGCTGTTCCTAATAGATACTCCTTTGTTTTATTATAATTGAATTTGGGAGTGTTGTATAGTTGGGCTTGGGAATGCAGGGCTTGTTGTTGCATAGAACTGAGGTGAGATGGTCAACTTTGGGGGAGCTCCCACTCTCTGTGAAGTAGGGATGTGTGAATTAGTTCTGGTTCGAACCAGGTTTGACTTGAGCTGGGGCAGTCCAAGTTTGAACTGGACCGGCCTCCCAAAAGGGGGTGAATGTCTGAGTTTGAACTGGACCGGCCCTGGTTCAAGCTGGACTGGTTAGAACTAGTTCAGGAGTCTGCTCACAAATGGGAATCTGGTAGTGCTCGTAAATGAGAACCCCTTTGCTCATAAAGGGGAATCCTTACTGGATTCCCCTTTATGAGCAGAACTTTGAACCAGTCCATGAACCAGTTCTAACCAGTCCAGTGGTTGAACTAGTCTGGGCCCAGTTCGACTGGAACCGGAACTGGACCAGGCCAGGTTGGTTTGAATTTGGTTTGAATTCGAACTGAACTGGCCTGACCGGTTCCGTGCACATCCCTACCAGGGCCTGGTAGAAAATATAAATGCTTCTCTAAGGGAAGGCAGGATGCCTTCTTGTCTAAAGGAGACAATTATTAGACCGCTTCTGAAGAAGTCTACTTTGGATCCCTCAGAGTTGAACAACTACGAGCCTGTCTCCAACCTTCCATGGCTAGGCAAGGTAATTGAGAAGGTGATGGCTTCCCAGTTCCAGACAGTCTTGGAGGAAACTGATTATCATGACTCATTTCAAACTGGTTTTCGGGCGGGCTATGGGGTGTAGACTGCCTTGGTCGGCCTGATGGATGATCTCCAGTTGGGAATTGACAGAGGAGGTATGACTCTGTTGGTCCTTTTGGACCTCTCGGCGGCTTTCGATACTATTGACCATAGTATCCTTCTGGAGCGTCTGAGGGGTTTTGGAGTGGGAAGAACTGCTCTGCAGTGGTTCTGCTACTACCTCTCAGGCAGGTTCCAGATGGTGTCCCTTGGACACAGCCCGTCTTCAAAATCTGAACGTTTGTATGGTGTGCCTCAGGGATCCATATTGTCTCCGATGTTGTTTAACATCTACATGAAACGGCTGGGAGAGATCATGAGGAAATTTGGTGCAGGGTGTTATCAGTATGTTGATGACACCCAAATCTATTTCTCCATGTCAGCATCATCAGGAGAAGGCATATCCTCCCTGAATGCTTGCTTGGAAGCAGTAATGGTGTGGATGAGGGATAACAAACTGAGACTGAATCCAGATAAGGTGGAGGTACTCATTGTGCAGGGTCGGAACTCGAGAGGCAATTTTGATCTGCCTGATCTGGATGGGGTCACACTTCTCCAGAAGGAACAGGTATGCAGTCCAGAGGTGTTTCTGGATTCAAGCCTCTCCCAGGTGTCCCAGGTTGAGGCAGTGGCCAGAAGTGCCTTCTATCAGCTTTGGCTGATGATACGCCGGCTGCATCTGTGTGTTTTTTAGATGAACGACCCCAAAACTGCTGGTAACATCCAGACTGGATTACTGCAATGCACTCTATGTGGGGCTGCCCTTGTATGTAGTCTGGAAACTACAGTTGGTCCACAATGTGGCAGCCATGTTGGTCCCTGGATTGTCTTGCAGAGACCATATTACTCCTGTATTGAAGGAACTACACTGGCTGCTGATATGTTTCTGGGCAAAATACAAGGTTTTGGTTATAACCTATAAAGCCCTAAATGGCTTGGGCCCTGGGTATTTAAGAGAACATCTTCTTTGTCATGAACCCCACCGCCCATTGACTTCACCAGGAGAGGTTCGTCTGACATTTGTCATCGGTTCATCTGGTGGCTATTCAGGGACAGGCCTTCTCCACTGCTGCCTCGAGGCTTTGGAATGCGCTTCCTAGTGAAATAAGAGCCTCCCCATCTCTGACAGCTTTTGAAAAGTCTTTAAAGATGCATCTGTTTACCCATGCTTTTAACTGATATTGTTTTAATGGTTTTAATGGTGTTTTAAAATATTACTTAAATTTTTTAAAATTGTAATGTTTTAGACTTTTTGTTTTTTGTTTCAACTAATGTTTTACTTTTTAAATTATTATTATTTTGTTGTAAACTGCCCAGAGACATATGTTTTGGGCAGTATAAAAATATGTTAAATAAATAAAATAAAATAATAAAATAAAATAAAATAAAATCATGTGAAGCTGGCACTCCTGTTTAAATTCTTCTCACTTACCATGAAGGGCTCTGTGTTTGGTGGGCATTATTATGATTCCCTGGGAGTAAAAGCCAAACTGGCAAAGAGCTGATAGGAGCTTGCTTGTGCCTGTTTGAAGAGCAGGGAGGTTTAGGTTGCGAAAGATGAAACCACCTAAGACCCGATGTCTTCCCATCTACTCACTGAGTGACACTGGTAAGAGTCCTATTAAGAGCATATCCGTGGTCATGATGAACATTGTCATCAAATCCCAATAATGGACACACCTGGAGAGGGGAATGGATCTCTTAACACCACACTGTTCTTCAGCCGCCGCCACCATCATGGAGAGGTGGCTGAGGTGAGGGAGAGCACTTAAGGGTTGCTACTACTGGGAAGCGAAGTGTGTCTATCTGAGAATACAGAGGCCTCCAGTGGCCTGTGCCAGCAAAGACCAATCATATCATCAGCCATCACTGAGGCCTCTACACAGGTGTGGAATGGCTACCTATGCACCAGGTGTATTGGGCCACCATTGATCTCCCTCCAGCTGATGATGACAGTCTGGATAACAAAGTGATAAGTGTTCATGATGAAAAAATGGATTTAGTACAGTACACCAAATATTTTGGAGAAATTAACTTCATTTGCAGTTTTGTCTTTAGAGTTATAACATAGAGCTATGTTAAGACCAAGAGTCTGGATAAAATGTGGTGGAAATAGGCTGAGGGATTAATAAAACCGTAGGTCACTGTTGTAAGTGGGGAAGGATCCTGGAGGGATCTGAGAAATCATAGAAACAGCAAGGATTCTTAACTGTTAAAAGTAATAGTGAAAGAGAGAAGTTCGGAAGCAAAACACTGTGCAAAGCACTGTTACAATATATGCCAAGAAATCTCCATTGATGCTGTCCTCATGAGCAGCCTAGCCTGGGTGTGGAGTGCCGGGATCTGTGCGAATCCCAGTGCTCCCACCTACTCTAACCATGCTTCTTAGCCTGGCTCTTAGCCTAAGTTAAAGGTGCGAGCACGCCCTTAACCTGGCTGCCGGGATCATGGGTCTTGGGTGTGCAGTCCAAGGAGACACAAAGACAGTGCCCAGAGCACCCATCTGACAGGGGAATCCCCCAAAGGACCATGCTCATCACTTGGTGCCTTGTAGAAAATCCCGAGGCTGGGAAAACAAGTCCTGGCCTCTGTTGATCTGCCCTACTGGGAGCAGCACAGATAGTGATCCATGCTGCTCCCAGTAGCACACGATGTGTGGGCATGCAGGTTGCATGCCAAAGAAACGAAGATTGATCATCTGGGGGAAGGTAGGTTGAACCCTGCCTCCGCCCCTCGTCTTCCCCTCATGGTCATGTGAATATCCCCTTTCTTGAGAATCACCTCCTCCCCCAACACACACTTCCTTCATCGGAGGGTACAAAAGTTACATTCCTCCTTCTATTTAGTAGTGATGGGTAGACATTTTTGAATCCAAAAATGCTAACCAGAATCCAAAGGGTTAGAAAATGTTAAGTGGCTTATAAGTACTCTGATTATTTTAAATTGCTTAAGTGGTTTCCTGAAATGATTATATCACATCCCCCCGTAAATGACACAGGCACAAAATCAATTATAAAGTACACCAAAGTAATTTAAAGAAAATGGTGTTTTTCTCCTCCCTCCCTTTTAAGTATGCAGAAGCTCACAGCTAGCCTGGAGGGAGTGGCTTTAGTCAGCAGTTTTTCCAAAAGATCCTTGGCCTTTGGGATTTGACCTGAGTCCAATCAATACTTGAAACAAAACTGCAGTCTGCAGTTTTCCTTCTCTGTACCTGAAGCTGGTAAATTGAGGGATCAAATGGTGGAAATTTCTAGAGACGTCTTTGGTAAAAAGAGATGTCATTTTCTTGAGATCACTGGACTACTACCCCCTTCCACACTAGAAATAATTTGAGGACTATATTATTTTTCTGAATACCCTCTGCATGTTGAACACAATAATTTGAGCTTCAGATTGGGTCTGTTATGGATGGGGTCCAACATAAATACTCTTTAACATCCTCTATTGTGCTGCCCTCCCCACTCCATATTTTCTCTTCTCACCAGTGTTGGTGGGCCCTGCAACAAGCCCTCAAGTGTTCATGGCAGCATTAGAGATGCCGGGATCTATGGGAAATATAGTTTCCATGGTTCACGATTTCCTTGGACAATGGCATACATGGTTGCGCTAGTGTCTAGCAAAGCATCAAGGAAATAATAATAGTAATTGATGATATAATAATAAATGAAAACTAGGAAGTTAATCCAGTCACATTGCTAACAGAATTTCTGATTGGTTCTAGATTCAACATCCATAGTGCTTGATAACCACAAGCATTATTGTGCTATCTCCTTACAATTTCCCATGAGGCATGGAAAGGCAAAGCAAGGCCATTCATACAATCAAAAACTGTGTTATACCCAGGTTTGGGAGCTGTGTGTGCTCCTAATTTTTGATTGTGTGGAAGCAAGGTAGGAGGAAAACCTGAGTAACTTTTCCTCCTACCTTTCTTCCATACAATCAGTTCTACCTAGGTTTTCCTCTTACCTTGCTTCCACAAAAATGAAAATTGGGAACACACACAGCTCCCAAACCTGGGCAGAACACAGTTTTTGATTGTGTGAATAACCTCTTCATTTCACAGCTGGGGAGTGACCATCTCACACCCAACTGAAAGTTATTCAGTCTGTGGCAGAGATTGAAATTCATCCCGAATCTTCTGGGCCAGTCACCAGAATACCGTAAGAGGGATATTTATTTCTTTGTATTGCATCCTAACACTTTTTAGGTACTGATCTGTTTCTGAAGCGTGAGACTTTTTTACATGCCAATGGCATTCTATAGTATGGTGATAACCCTTGTGATTACTAATTGAGGAATTCTGGGAAATCTGATCTTTAGTGCCTCCTAAATTAGTGACAAGCATTGGATGTTAGTGTTCCTTAATCCTTGTACTGTTAAATCCAGTTACATCAATGTCTTAAATTCTGACTCACATTGTCCCTTCCCTTATTGAGCTCCACTGTCCTCATGTTCTCACCAAATATTTTAATCTTAACCTGCAGCCTAAACACTACTGCAGCTCTCTGGAAATGCGAACTGATCTGGAACTTCTATGTCTCTTTTTCACTTCTATAGTTAAAAAAGCTTGCATTTGTCTCTTGATCTTTGCTTACCCCACTTGAAATGAACAAACTCCAACTATAATTCCACATAGTCTTTAAATATTTAGTGAGAGGACTTCAGCCATGCACAGTGCATTCTGTCATTTTGCTGGATTATAAAGTGGACCTTTATTAGATGCCGCACTAATTAAAGTTGTACATCAGTGGATCAATGTGCAGATGAGGCGCCTCTTCCGAGCACTGAATTGCATTGGGCTGAAGTCTACTCGATGATTTCTAGAAATCTGCCTCCATTGTATTGCGCAGAGTGTTGTGTTACATTTTGATTTTATCTATCACCCTTCAAAGCTCCCCTTTGAGGTTTTCTCCAAAGGTCCTTTTAAGGCAGGTGAGTGGTAACCTAGAGATTCCTTGCCTAATAACCAAGCAGGAGGTTTCAATAAAATAAATGAAGTTTTATTTAAGTGGATAGAGGCAGACATATTGTTACAGATTCCAACAGTCTGGTTTTCTCTCAAACCAAATACATATAAAGCATGTTTTTGTACAGACAGCAATTCACAGTTAGCAACTGCATAGCAAGACAGCCCAAACTGTATATAGATCAGATTTTAATTGCTACACAGTTTGCCAATGTTCTGATCCTATGCAGCCTGCCATGCAGTTCCATACTTACATCTATCTATCTATCTATCTATCTATCTATCTATCTATCTATCTATCTATCTATCTCTATGTACACATGTATATGTATATATGAATCTGCCTATTAGGCAGATGTTGTGGGAGCTGGGCCTTTTTAAGGTCTGGGGGCAGAATGCTCATTTGACACCACCCCCCTTTCTCTGGTTGACATACTGCACAATTTTATGCATGCTGTTGAATGTAACATGTATGCAGTTGTGCAAGAGCACTATTAGGCAAGAGCAAAAATTGCACAAATGGGGTTATATATAAAGGCTGCAAACTCTGCACAATTTTTGTGCTTGTGAACAGTGCTTTTGTGCAACTGCACAAATGTTACACTCCCTCAAAGCAGGATGGAGTCCCAATCAGAGCACTTGTGTCCCAAGCCTCTAAGGACTACCTGGACACTCCCCTTTTATCAAATCAGATCAAGGGTGTTCACTAAACAATCAACCCTAATCCTGCTTCCTGCCCACACTGAACCTGCCAGGTTATGACCTGAACCCATCTACAAGGAAGAGGACAGAACAGAGTAGGTGAAAAAATGCCCATACCCAGCCAATCAGTCAGAAAGCCAAAAAATAAAATAAATAAATAAATAAATATATATTTAAAAAGACAACAAAAAACCCCTACTTGCCCTCTCAAAAGGTCTGCCAGTAAATCCAAATTCTGAACCTGGGGTAGGAGGAAGGTGAACCACTCACTGAAGACTGGGGTGTTAGTGGAGAATGAGCCAAGATGGCTTGAAGAGCTCCTCCCTCAGCTGAGTGTCAGGCCAATCAAGTGCAGCCTTGTGTCCTTCCTTCCATGTTTTGTGAGGCAAAGCCACCAGCCTCAGCATGAGGCTGGTGTATGGTGATATTCCAGCCGACCAGAGATCATGTAGTGAGTTTGATGATATCAGGATGCTACATAGCCAATGATGCCAGGGCAAAAGAAAACAATTTAGAGTGAGCGCAATGTAATGGAGGAAGCATTGCCTTGATTCTGGATTAGCTTTGTCCTCAGTAAGGTCATCATGTAGCTCATTAGGTGAATGCTTTTGCCCCTGTGTCTGAGGCCCTCAAAGCTACCAAAAGGGGACAATTTGCACTGCTGTAGAAAGTGACTGATATCCTGATTAATGCTGCCAAAAGAAGCACACATGCAGCACATATGTTCCCGCTTCTGGGCTCTCGCATGTGGGGGTTGATTTTTGCTGATCTCCCTTTCCCTCAGAAGCTGACATGTACAATGCACAAATATGTCCCTGATCATCTCGCAGCTTTCAGGGACTTATCTGGTTTTTGCACAGAGTACTTTCACGGAAAGGGGAGATCAATGAAAATTGTCCCCCCTTGCCCATGTGAGCACTTGTGCTTCAGAAGTGAGAATGCATCTGTTGCATGTGTATTTCTTCTGGGCTGCATGCACACAGAACTAGTTGTTATGTTGGCCAATATTTGGGAAAAGCTCAGCCCTAGCTGAAACCAATGGAATGTTTTCTATTTGCTTCAGAGAACCCGAGATCCACATCTACTTCAACACTCAAGTTCACAGCTTGGGTACTCTGAAGTAAAGAAGTTAGGATAAGTGAGACTAGGGTGGGGGCAGGGTTCTGACATCACAACCAGTCTTGGCATAGCCTAACCTCAAAAGGAAGTAGATGTTCACGAGGGGATGGAAGTGGGGTACATGCGCTCCTGGGACTGAGGGAGGTTGCCCAGTGCTCAGCTTCAACCGAGGTTCCATCTGATGTGTTTAGAAAGCAACCTAGAATTGTGGCTCTTTAACAAGTCCTAATATGTGTCAACTGCTTTCTCATATGAGAAAGAAGTTGACTATCCCTGTTGAAATAAAAGTATCTCCTTCTCTGTTTGCTTTTAGGAAGACCCTCAAGACGCATCTGTTTTCTCAGGCTTTTAACTGAAATTAATTTTAAACTATTTAATTTGTTTTTATCTTATGAGATTGTTTTATCTTGTGGAATTTTAATTGTTTTTTACTCTGTTTTACATTTGTTGTGTTTTAACTCTGTATACCACCTAGAGACGTACATATCACGTGGTATAAAAACATGATAGATAGATAGATAGATAGATAAAGACTTAATTCACTTGTTATAAAAGTGGGATATCATCTAACCCCCAATATGTTAAGTGGTGGATGATGATAAATTGTAGCTTAATTGTCAGTGTGGCTAAATAACTAAGGTGTACAAATGTTATGCTTAGAAGCAATCTCATTTCACAAATATAAGAGAAAATACACAGTGCTGGTAAAAGGCATTCTTTCTGGCAGTCTGGTGCAGCTCTCTGAGCTAATTTAGAGTGACCTCTGGTTTTAACCCATCTCTACATTTTGTGCCATGTGACCTTTGTGCCTCAGGTCTACAGTCCTGTGCTATGGGTTGGAAGCAAAGGGACAAAATTTATGAAATTTCAAAATGCTAAATGTGCTTCTTTTCTCCTTAGTGGGCTGCCTGGCATGTTCCAGGGGCTGGAGTAGATTCTGCCTAGACGATTATGAAGGGTAAAACTCTTGGCATTAGTGTGGTATCTTCCAAATGGAATGACCCAGCCACATTAATACAAGAAGCAAGTTGTAACTTATTGGGGAATATAAGAAGGTTTACTTCAGAGGGGAAAATATAGAATGGTGTTTGGATGATACAAGGAAGTTCAGTCACGCTGAAATTCTGTGAATAGTTTACCCTCTCTTTTTTAGTGATTAATTTAAATTTGGGGAAATCACAGCTAAATTATATTTGCATAAGCCTACATTTGCAATTGTGTACACATTACTACTACTACTACTACTGCTGCTGCTGCTACTACTACTACTACTACTACTACTATGAATATTTATATACTGCTTTTCAACCAAAGTTCACAAAGTGCTTTATTTTTTATTTTATTTTATTTTTTATTTATTTGATTTACAAAGAAAAATAAATAATACATAAATAAAATGGTCCCCTGTCTCCAAAGGGCTCACAATCTAAAAGAAACATAAGGCAGATGCCAGCAACAGCCACTGGAGGGATGATGTGCTGGGGCTGGATAGGGCCAGTTGCTCTCCCCTTGCTAAATATAAGAGAATCATTAGATGAGCATTAGATGATGATTTTCCCCTTGGGACAGTTGGCAGTTGTGTATGTGTATGATCATTGATGCAATGGCAAAATCTGAAGGGCATGAAAATGGTAGATAGGAGGATTTGATTCTGCTCAGGAGAGGGCACTGTTGTGCAAAGTAGAGCTTTTTTGCCATGACTCTTGACTGCATTCTAAGATCCCATTCATCGATAGGCTGCCTATGGGATGTACCAGGCCCAGCAAGTCTCTCTAAATGGCTTACTGAGCTACTACTGTTACAGCTGGACAGTTGGCAGCCATCACATGTCAGTTCAGGCTCTGAAGCTGGGTCTAGGAGGGCTGAGCAGGCAACCAGGAGTGGAGGAACAGACCAGGAAATGGGGGTCAGAAGTAAGCTGAGAGTTGGAGCAGAATCCAGGGGACAAGGCTGAGTCGAGAAACCAGGATTAGGAAGCAAGCAGAGTGTCAGAGTTGAAGCTGAAAAGTCAAATGCGGAAGCGGAGATGCCAATACACCATGGGGCTGCCATATGGAAAAGAGGACAGGTTTCCCGTACCTTGAATAGTTGCACAGAAGAGGGAATTTCAGCAGGTGCAGTCTTTCTCATCCCTGCATAAAAAGCTGTCCCTGCTGAAATTCCCTTTTCTATGCATTCCTTAACAGTACAGGAGACCTGCCCTCTTTTGCATATGGCAGCCCAGGTGTGTAGCTATAATTGAGTGGATGGGTTCAAAGAACGTGGGCCTCCAGCTCCTGAGGGCCCCTCAGCTTCACCCCTCCCTAGTTTCTACATTATCCTCCTCACACCAAAGGGCTGCCGGGGAGAGGGGTGAACATGGGCCTCCTCTTCCCTAGCTACGCCCCTCTGGCAGCCCTAACCAGGACCAAGAAGGCCTTGATACTGAGACAAAGCTAAATAGGGAGCCCTTATATCCTTCCTGTTAAGGAATGTTCGAATGGTCAGCTGAACTGGGTGGGGCCAGTCTAGAGCCTGAGATCTCTATGTTCTGGGAAGGCTATTGTGGTTCAGCAGTCTGCCACACAGAGCAGCTATACACAGCGTTCTTGTCTTTCCAGCTTTAACCCAGGTTGCTGCTGACAGCCGTTGTCTTTGTGCATATCTCTTGGTTGTACAGACCTCTTACCACGGGGCCAAAATAGATGTGGCATGTAATTGTATGTATCATTCCCTTGATCCTTGTTTTAACCAAAAACAGCTTTGAGAGATTGTGAGTTTAAGTGGAGGAATAGCGAAAATAGGAGCTGCTTAACCTTTTCTCTTCTGTTGGTTTTCCCACTCAAAATCACTCTTAAGTTGGTTTCCATATGGGAGACAATAGTTTAACATAAGTGGGAGGAGGGAAAGCAGGCTTGGTTGTGGTTTTGTGTGGGAAAACAGGTCCCTGCCCATTCCCGCACCCACACTCAAATCCATTGCCCACTGAAGATGCTTTTGGTTCTAAAAAGCATCAGAGGAAAGATACACATGGCTGCATATCACATCTAGTTTGGGCTTAAGGCAAAGTAATATCTGTCTTGTATCTCTTGTTTTATTCCATGGAACACAGTCTGAAAGTCTTGTTGCTCTTTGTGGTAACTTTCCTCTTCTGATTATTTATGTATAATTATAGCTGTAATTGAGCTCTCTCTCTCGCTCTCTTTCTCTCAAATGAGGATGAAGACAAGACTTATTCCAGTTTTTCTGCTGATGTCCACTGCTGTTAATATAACATAGCCCCAAAATAGAATTGTGCATGGGGCTTCCAGGAACGTGAGGCTTAGGAAGAATGTTGGCCGTGGTCCTGAAATAGCTTCTGTTTTCCTGGTGCCACTGCAGTGAGGCACAGATGCAAGCTGGAGGGCTGTCAGCCCAGCTGGAAGAGGGCAGAGATCCATGCATGTCCAGAACACTCTTGTGGGAGTGGAATGTGAAGCTGGAGCAAAACATGTTAGACAAATAGGCACTCTTGATGTTTTAATTGAGGCCTAGAGATATAGTTGCTATCTTTAGCAAGCTAACAATGTATAGAATAAATAATTCATTTAATGGAGACATTTGCCTGCTATTTGCATCCACGTGGATAAAGTCATATAAAGAATGTATTGCGGGAATGTGTGTGTTTTTTCAGTTGCAGAAGGTAGGCAATTGAGTGTGGTACCTTGGTTAAGGGTCTAGTCCTCAAGAGAACTAGGTCTTTCTATTTCTGCCTGGGATGTTAAGTTCTTGTGTTAGGCAAGATATTTACCTTATGTCCCTTCAGTTGAGTTGGGACCTTTTAGGCTATGCAGTACTGTCAGAAAGGTGTCAACAGGGAGCCCAGCCTGATATAGAGCATAAATCTATCCCTTTCTGGACTAAGCCAGGGTTTCCACCAAGGAAGAGGGGGCAGATCAGCATGGACTTTGGACAGCTCTGAGTGCAAGATATCAGCACCTTGGCTAGAGCCAAACAAGGTCACAGGAGCCAGGTAATGCAACAGTAATAGAGTCCGCATTTGCATGTAACGTGGAACCACGGGTCCAATGGACGCATGGTTCTGCTCCCCTCCATCCAAATTTGGACGTGCAGAGAGCCTGCAGCCAGTGAGACTGCAGAGAGGAGGGGTAACTGGCTGTGTGGGCTTCCTGCTTTCATGAAGGACAGCCTGTATAGCCTATAACAGCCGGAGAGAGGGTAGAGCTTCCTCTCTCATTTCCGGTTTGAGGGAATGCAGCTGGCACTTCTGAATTCAGATGTAACGTGGGCTGCATTAAACCTCAGGTTGGCAAAACTCACTAAAACCCGAGGGTACAAATTGAGGGAGAAGAGACTGGAACCTCAGGTCGCTCTCTGCATGGAGCTGGAGTTCTGAGGGGCTGCCCTGCATTTGGATGTTTAGGTTTGGCAACCGCTGGCCCCTTCAACTCCAATTCTGCATTACGTGTGAATGTGGCCAGAATGTTGCTTCAGTAGCATCTTGAAGCAGACTGTGGGTTCTTATGGCTGCTGCCTTGGCAGATGGAATTGGCTCTGCCCCTTCCCTAGAGAATGTTCTGTGTCTTAAAGGGGCCTTTTTTTGATTCCCTAGGCACTGGCTCTGGCTTCTGATATGATTGGTGGAACCTCAGAGGCCTCTTCCAAGTTGAAAGATGAAGGCAGGACTATGTCCTCAGGTTGTGGTGGAGGTGCTGGCTCAGGTTCCTCTGATTCTCTTGGTTTGGGGGATCCTAAAGGCTCAGGATCATCTGGGGTTTAGGTCATAGTTTCTTCTCACCTTATCTCATTCTCAGAACTATCTGCTTTATCCCCAATTTGCCATATCACCGTAGCCATGTTAACCTTGCTACTTACTCTCCTGGGCATGTACCCACTGCCATGTTGCTTCTTCCCATATATTGTCTCAGGCCTGCCCTAGGAGGGATGGGGAATTAAGAAGCAAATGAATGTCAGTGGACTCCCAAAGAGTGTCTATATATAGTTATGCATATATAGTTGTACTGAGTTCTTACTAAGGGGCCTCTGGTTAATACCTCCCACCTATGGAAACTTCTAAGTAGCTCATTTCAGATGAGAAGGGAGATGCAATATGCTAGTGTGTGTGGATGGGGGAAAGCTATAGTATAGGGTTACATTCCTCCTGGAGTCCAGCGAGTGTGAGGGACATGCCCCCTCTGTGTGGTACCTGCTTCTATATGGTGCAATGTACCCCCAATTTATTGATTTGTCCTGCTATTATAAAGAAATAATTACTAATATAATGATCTGAGAAACAGTTCTTGATGATTAAGCATCACAAGTTTAGGTTTTTTTATATGTGAGCAGGAGGAATGGCGTTTGACTGGGAGATGTTCTTCTGCACAAATCTGCACAATGATTACTGCTGGCAAAACCTAAAAAGCTTTAGTACATTTAACCAGCTCCTTGCCTCTGTGTGCTATAGCAACTTCTATTGGAAGACTCTGCTGGCTGTCTGCCGCCCACAGACACCTTCTGAACCCTGCCTTGCACAGGATTACTTTGACTCTGGACTTATGGGTAACCTAACCTCACCCAACACAGATGGTCTCTGACACTGTCCTTAGAGATTTAAAAATGGGAGAGACTCTGAGATTGGCATACCTAACCCTTATTTGTAGGACCAAATTATTGCATGGCATTTGTATTTTTATCCTCTTATTTCTTTATGCCAAACATAATTCTCATGAGTTTTTCTGGGGGAAGGTCTTATGGTGATAGGAATTCTAATGAACTGGGATGAGGGAAACAGAAGTGAAGTTAATCCCTTCTATCGCCTTGAATTATTGAGCTATGTGGTTTCATAGCACTCCTTCGATACATATCTTTTAGTCCATATATTTACATGTCACTTGCCTCTGTGGGAACCTGTTCTTTCCTCATAACTAGTGAGGGCCACTGTGGTGACTAAGAAAAGGATGAGACATGCAAAATCATAGATGCATTCTATAGTTTTTATAGCCTCTGTTGGTAGCCTAGTTTCTTCAGATAGATCTTTTAATGCCCAAACTTGCTGTGGACTGTGCACAAGATGGGAAATCCAAAGCTCTTGTAGGTTTTATTGGTATTGCTGCAATACCAATATCTATACAGCCTACCTTCCTGCAAATATCTGGGGTATTTAGCAAAAGGCTCAATAGGCTTATACATTTAGTGATTTACTATTTGGATGTATTTTAGAAATGAATACAAATGTCATGAATCCATTGAGTAGTTTCCAATGCATCAAAAGCTCAAGGGTCCCACAATCCTGGAATTGCATAACGGGAAATAATCTAGCCAGACTCATGGCCTTAATAAGAGGTGTGAGGCAAACAAAATCACTTAATTCAATTCCATTTTTTATCACTTAGTGAATAAATAACCTTCATTATGATGGGAAGGTGGCAATTGTACCAGGGAAACTTTGATTAATCTCTAACTCTCTTTTCACTTGTTATAATAATAATACTTTTATAATCGACCTCGCATGTTTTTTATAAGTGGTTCAAACCAGGCAATGTGAATGTCCTATAATATAAACAGTATAAAAGCACATGTGAGATGGATTCAAAATTGCCTGAACCTCATGGACATAGCCGGTTCCTGAGCGGCATTCTCTTAAATCTATCATCCAAAATGGCAGAAGGCAGGGCATTAAACTGCACCAGCGAGAGCACTCTCCTCTGGTTTAGAGTGGTCAAATTTGTAAGGTATTCCGCTGGCTGAGTGTAGTATGAGAAACCACCTGGAATGCTACTAAGGTTAACAAGACTTAAAACAGATTGCTTCTCCATATCCACAATATGTTGTTTAATAATTTCTTTGGTGATGTCATGTCCCAATGAAAGTAGATATTGTGGAGAGAGGCCATATCTGCCCAATTTATCATGAGGGCTCTTACACCAATTAGAATGGAACTCATCTTTCAATACCAGGGGGCGGGCAGGCCCTGATGGCAAATATATAATTTGATCCAGTAATTAAATATGTGAAGCCATCCCTGGGCCTTGACTCTGGTTAAACCCACCTCTAGGCATAGGATGGCATTTGAAACACATCTAGGTACTTGGACTATGGCACCAAGGAATCTAGACTGAACAACTTCCATGGGTTTGAAGTTGCAGGTGGAACAGATCAGAAACCTGTATAGCATTTGTGCCAATGTTTTGGCCTGGTATATCTTGACAGCTGCAGGGATAAAATAGCTCCCTCTAGTATGGAAATTTTTTAATATAGCAGATGCATTCCTCTGTGCACTTGCTGCAGCATGCTTGCATTGTGTACCCCATGTACCATTTGCATGGAAAACTATGCCCAGGTACTTATAGCTCCTAACCTGCTCAATCCTACTCCCATTAATTTGTCATTTGCATTCTTTCTGTCTTTTGGCAAATACCATAACCTTAGTCTTTTGCATATTTTATGATTAGGTACTCATCTTCATAGAACTGTTGAAAGTCTTAGTAGTGCTCTCCTCATGCAAACCAATGTCCTCGATAGTATAGCCACATATTTGGCATAAAGTAGGATTGAGATGAGTCTGCCTAACCACCTTACGCGTGGCTACAGGTTCAGACAGTTGACCTTTATTATTGCACTTTACTCTCAGTGAGGTGTTTTCATATAGCATATGGATGAGCAGGAGTAACTTGGGTCTATGGAGGTGTTGGCTAGTTTGCTCCAGAGTCGCGATCTAGGGATGGAGTCGAAAGCGGCTTTAAAATCAATAAATGTTGCATATAGAGACGAGGAGGGTTTACCAGCGTACTTTTCAGTTAGATGCCGTAAAACCAGGGTGTGGTCCAATGTGGACTGCCCAACTCAGAACCCAACCTGTTCGTCCCTAAGGATATTCTTTTGCTCCACCCAATCAATAAGGTTGTTACAGAGATGTCTGCCATACATTTTACTAACTATGCTCAGCAAGCTTATTGGGTGATAGTTAGATGGATCAGAGTGTTGACCTATGTTATAGATAGGGACAATAACTGTAGTACTCCATTCTTCTGGTATGTGAACTGCCTGATCAATATAAGAGAAAAGATTTGCCAGTAATGGGGCCCACCACTCAATGTTTACTTTTAATAGCTCCACAGGGATCATATCTAGTCCAGGTGCCTTGCCTGATTTTAACTGGGACACCAAGTTAACAATTTCTTGGGTGGTGACAGGAGACCAAGCAGGGAGAGAGTCTAAATGTAGCAAAAGGGGAGTATCCCTGGTATAATCGGCCAAATAAAGGGTCTTTAAAAGTGTCACCTAGGTGTCCGCCAAGATGTAACACCCAGCTTGGAGGAATTCCCACTAGAATTGGCCGACACAATAATCCAGAATGCAATCGAGTCTTTTGCTCTGGAGGCTGCATATAACTGTTCCCAGGATTCCCTTATTGCAATTCCCTTTTTCTTTCTTATTAATGATTTATATTGTTTCTTCTGTTCTAATATTCCTTGGGCGGTCACCACATCCGTGTTAGCACTCTACAATTTGAATTTTGTGGCCAGGTCCTTTTTTGCTGCAATACAATCTTGGTCAAACCAACTCTAGGATTTACATCTCCTGCTGGGGCCGGTTTTGGTGGCTTGACCTAGACAATGCTGGATCCGACAATGCTGGATCTTCTGAACAAGGATTTGGTAGTGAGTGAGGGCACCCACATTTGGGGGCTCTGACAAGAGGAGTGTACAAAGTTGCAAAAAGTAATCTGTGGCCAGAAGATCCCTGACTTGTTTTTCTAATCATGAAGACCATTTGGCCCTTATTAACCCAGAACCTTCACAAAGGTCAAGGTGGGGGGCCTCCTTGAGAAGTACTCCCTCTCCTGGGATCTTTAGGGTAAGGGACAGTGGGAGATGGCCACTGTCCATTCGTCCTTCTACATTAAATTGAATCAAAGAACTCAGTACATTTCGTGAGACAGATATAGAATCCAAAACACTCGCTCTTAGCCCAGACCAGCGGGTGAACTCGCTCATCGTATCTTTACCCATATCCCTGTTTAGCCAACACAGATCTAATGCATTCATTGTATGAGCCAAGTAAAGGCCTGCTAGGTTTCAGACCTAATCTTTAGACTGACGTCTCTGGAGCGGGGGCGGGCAGTCCCTTTCTAGTGGATAACTTTGATAAGTTACTTTGATAAATGGTTGTCATTGGACCCATTCTAGCATTGAAGTTACCTCCTATTATGAAATAAAAATTTGGGAATTGTACCAAGAGATTGTCAATGTAATTTTTAAGGCCCTCCCAAATCATCTTAATGCTAGCATGCGATTTCTGGGGTGGTATATACACATTTATGACCAGCATATTATATGCCTCCAACTTGATGACAATGGATTTAGCAAAATGAAGAAAAGGGGTCTGCTCATCCATCTCTGCCTGCAGTTTAGTGGAAATGAATAAACCCAACCCTCCTTTGGCTCTGCTCTGACTTTTCACTTGTTAATTTCCTGACTGTTTGCTGGGATTATTAAAATAAGTTATAGCAGCATTTCTCCCAAGAAGCACTCCAGTGTGCTTTCTAACTCCCAAACAGCTTCCTTGCAACTTTGCCTGCTTTTGTTTTTCTTTCTTCCTCCCAACCACTTTCTGACAAACAAAATCAGCTGTGTGCCTTTGAAAAGCGAGGCAAAGCCCTTGCTTGCCTGCAAGAAGCCTTCCATGCCTCCTATTCCACTTGAGATCCTGTGGAGGATAATCAGACAAAGAAGAATAAGAGCTTGATTAGCTGAGAAACAAAGCTGATGGATACAATGCACTGATGTATGTCTCATGTTTTACACCTGCCTGGGCATCCCAGGTGTCCTGTTGTTGCAGAGCTGCCCCTGGAACGGAGGCTTCCAGAGGTGCTCCCGAGGGAAAGGGCTGCTTCCTGATATTGTCCTACATTCTGGGAAATTTGATGCCAAATGTGAATACTATCCTATATGTATTGTACCAGCATTTAGAAATGCAAGTATTGGAATGTGTTCCGTGAATTCCAGTTTTCTTACTCTAGCGCTCTGAAGACATAATCGTCTGTGTGGAGACTAAAGTATGGAGCAAAAGAAGGGAAGTGGAGCAGCTAGCATTCCAAATCATGGGAAGAAAGTCTCTCTGCGTTCAGCACTGAACGCAAGTATGTCTGGCAGGTGGGGCGGGTGGGGGCATGGCTGGCAATGGCAGCACCAGAAAAAAAAATTGAGGGGGGCACAGAAGGGGCAAAGTGCATCTCTGGGTGGGTGACCTGTGTCCCCCATGTTAGTTTTCTGAAACAGAATTGGGCAGGGGGCACTGGGATGCTTGCCAACGACATTTCTCAGGGGTTGCTTGCCCACCCTTCTTTCCCCTCTGGAGCCACCCTTGATGACTAGCCAGTGTGCTCTTCCTTCTATTGGCACTTCCTGCAGAGCTTATTATATCTGCATAGGACTTTTGTATGCTTGATTTGGATAACGTGTGTATGCTGTTTACCTTCTTAACTCAACTGATTCACATAGACTGTGACAGTGAAAGCTTGTGTCACAATAAACTAGTTAGAGTTGCAGGTGTTGCAGAAAATAATGGTTCACTGGCAGTCAAAGTCAGGGAGTTGAGTTTAGAGAAGACTAATAATAACTTATCCTGATTACTGCCAACTTCTATACCGGGAGAGCACAGTATCTGAATTGGAGAACCAAGCTCTTCCAGAGGTGTTTAGTTCCTCTCCAAAATAGTGAAGGGACAAACTTCCCCAATCAGGTTCAGAATTGGGGTCAAATAACTGAAACATTTTCTGCAAAAGTCAAAAAATAGCATGGTTTATTCCAAGCTGTGTCCTGAGCCAAATCAGATCTTGTTGTACTCCAGTGATCTCATTGGGGCATGACAGTATCTGATCCCTCCTGCAGCCTTCCTGTCCAGCCCACCTCGCCCAGCAATATAGACATGATAGACTGCTTCTGAGAAAGGGCTTTTGTTGCTTGTCAGAAAAGTTTCAATAGAAAAGGTGCTTGAAGACCTGTTCTCAGCACCTGTTCTGCTGTAGATTCCCTTTGGCACTAAGTCGTTTAATGCTAAGGAGGTCTATATTTATATGTGAAGATAATCTAGGCAGCAGAAAGTCTGTTTGTTCCTAAGATCTACCTTGAGAGCTTATTCTGACCCTTTCTTGATTGATCCCTATAGATGTTCAGAGAGCATCCTAAAAATCTTACCATGCATAGTTTCACATATAGTTTTAGCTTGGGCAATAAAAGGATTATAAAAGGTACTGCTGAGGAGGTTAATGGGCCCATTGCCCTTCTAATGGGAATTCTTGTTTGGCATGCTCCTGAAATATGGGTTGGTTTGATGCACCAGAAATGTATCTCTTTGCTCAGAGTAATTCTTTTAACTGGCTGGCTTCTGTCATAGTGCCTTTGCTTTGGTGCATTGCAAGGGAAATATCATAACTTTCTTTATACTTTTATCATTCACTTGTTTAAATGGAGCTATATTTTATGTGGCTTTATTTTGATCTTACACATTGCATTTGATCTTCAAACATGAGAGCTGGAACATTTCTTTACATTTTTAAAAAATGAAATTCTCTGGGCTCTGCCCAAGCTACAGGAATTCACACTGGAGGCCATATCCTGCTTTCAGTGGTGTCCATGTACTTCTATAGACCTACTAACCATAATATCTAGGTAGATGTTTCAAAGTAAGAAATTAAATGAAAGGAGTTTTGTGGAACAGGAGGAGTAAACGTGAGAAGCAATCCAATGATAACTCAAAGCTTTTTTTAAGGAAGGAAGAACCCCAGAGTCTTTTCAGAATTATTGGCAAAGGAATAATAGGCTGACTTCAGTTTCCAATTACCTTAGCTCTTAATTATAGATCAGACCACATCAAAATCAGGCTTCCACAGACTAGCAGTAAAGCACTGGTGCATGGTAAACTGAAAAGAAAATTGACAGGGCATCTCAGAAGGCAAACTGATCAGGAGGTCTGATGGACTCCCACAAAGGACTGAAATGTGGAGGAGAATGAGGAAGGGCAGAGGTAGGAGTCCTTGTCTCATTTCCCTGAACCCATCTTGATCGATGTCTCATGTGGAGCTGTGAGTCGATTGTCTCACTTCATTTGGCTTCCAACAAAAAGTTTGAGAATCAATGCTAGTGACTCTGAGATGCTTTCATTCTTCTTCCTTGTGTCTCTGTCTGCTCTCTGCAATTCAGGTTGAGTGATTATGAAAGGAAAATTGGGGTTTAAGAAATCTGTTGCTAGCCTTTTGATAACTTTACCACCCTCTTCCCCATTTTGCATCCTCAGCTTTTGTTTGTGGTAGCTGGGGAAAATCTATATGTTTCCGTGCTTGATCACTGCACCCTTCAGCAAGGTCAAATACCATGACTTCATTAGTGGCCAATGGCCAATGTTTGGTGGCTGGGAAAAGATGCAAGCCATGGAGAAGGCCATGAAGGCAGGCATCAGGTTTTGCTTCCAGATTCACATTCTGAGGAAAAGCTTTCTTCTGTTTCCCTACCCAGATGCTATCTTCTGGGAACCTAGTCTGGGATGAAACAATGGATGCTCAGCAGTTTGAGAATCTAGCATCTATTTTGGTTTTTAATTGGGTGCTGACCTTTTTGTAATCTGGCCTTCTAGGCCTTGCACATATGCTGGGCTCTCCCAGATGGGAAAGCAAATGCAATACTAACACCTGCTGGGCAGTCACCACTTCTGCTTCCTTCATCAAGGAGTTTGTTTTTGCTCTCTTGCTTCCCCCCCCCCACTCCTACCACTGTCTCATACAGTAGCTGAAATGCACTTTTTCAGTGGATGCCATCAGCATAAGCTGGGGCCAGCAGATGGCTGGGTGCCCTGCTGCAGGTAGGCTGGCGGCTGGAGAGATCATCTTGTGACAGCTATAATTGTTTGGCATTTTATTTTGTTAATAGCTCCCATATAATTCAATGACTTCCAGGCCCTCAGGTGGCTAAATGAGGTAGCTCTATTGAAGTCAGTGGCTTTGTACCAGCTGAGATGCAAACTCTCAAATCCTTATTGAGAGGGAAGAAAATAACAACACAAATCAGTGGCCTCCAGCGCACGTTTAAGAGAACTGGATCAATATCTGCAATAAACTGTGCAGAAAAGATATAGTTTGCCTTGTACATCCTTTCATTCAACCTCTTGACATGCAAACTCAGACTTGGACTGACCCAGAGCAAGGGTACACAACATTTTATTTATGATTGCTCCTGAAGGAACTTGCTGTTTCAGTGGGATGTGAAAGATAGGAATTTGTTATCATCTCTGCCTCTCATTGATGGCTCTGTTAAACAGCTCCCAAGTTCCCATGCAAAGATCGCTACATTTTGTGGGTGGACTACGAAATGTAATAACAACACTGAACAAAATCGAGCCCTCTTTTGTATTTATTTGCATAGATTCCTTGCTTCAGTTGCCTTCCTAATACTTTTTCACAAAATCTGCCACTGAAAAATCAAATATCTTAGTTACAGCTCTGATTCTAAACAACCTTCTGGTTTATTCAAATCAAATTGGTTCGTGATCATACTTATCCGATTATCCTTCTCTCATCCTCCCTAGAACTGAAGTTAAAAAACAGCAACCACGTTCTTGCTAGCTGAATGCATCGGTGGATAAATTTTACATCCAAGAATAGACCTTGCTGCTGTTAGTGGCATTATTTCCCCTCCCTGCCCCCAACTATCACAGAAAAATCAGAACATCCAATGACAGATTCACCAGTATCATTAATTTATGTTGAAACAGCACAAGTGTTTTCTGATCCCCTCAGATTTGACCTATGATTGTTTCTGTAACAAAGCAATAATACTGCAGCCACCAAATCACTTTTGTTGTTCTAGCCCAAGGTTATCTTAGCCATGACTTATTTAATCTGTTTTACTCTTTTTGTTGTTCTCTGTTTTGTTGCTGTCAGTTGTGACACTGACAATGTGACATGCATACTGCTAATTATCCCCCTTTCCCAACATTTCTGTATTTTCAATGGAGCATCTCACCAGTGCCTATATTCTACTCATGTTTATAAACCCATAAAGTAAAGTGTGCCATTGAGTCGGTGTCGACTCCTGGCTCCCACAGAGCCCTGTGGTTGTCTTTGGTAGAATACAGGAGGGGTTTACCATTGTCTCCTCCCATGCAGTATGAGGTGATGCCTTTCAGCATCTTCCTATATCGCTGCTGCCCAATATAGGTACCAGCAGGGATTCAAACCAGCAACCTCATGCTTGCTAGGCAAGTCATTTCCCGCTGCGCCATACTTTTTAATAATTTGCATGACTTATTAAATCCAGTGCTAGTAATCCAAGCCCATCCATTTTGTTATCCAGGCTGTACCTGCAAATGTGAGCACCCCAAAACTGCACCCAGGCTGCTTCATATGCAAGAGCCCCTTATAGAGGTTGCTGAAATAGCCTTGCCGTGTGGCAAAATTCCATATGGGGGTTGTAACAATTGCCAGTCCAATTGCATGGGGAGTGCAATTCCATGCTTGAAGTACCTTTTAGGTAGCCTCCATATGCAGGCTGGAAGAGATTCCCAAGTTATTGCCTTTAGATCTCAATTTCCAGCCAGTTTGAACAGTGTCCAACCAATAATTAATGCCACCATCGTTGTTATATCACAGTTATGCTGATCTCAGTTCCCTTTCAAGTTTACTGTAAAGGGAGTTCAAGAAGGCTAATATGTTCTCTGAAATGTTAGCCCTTGTTTAGACCAAGCACCTTTCCTACATAGTCGGATTTCTTGACTTAAAAGAGAAGATACATACCCATTCATGCCAGCCCAGGAAATGATTCGTTAATTTCTAGGGCGCATGCCATCCTTCTTGGGCTTTTCCTCTGCTCCTAGCATAAAGCTGCCTTCACAGTTTCTTCAGCCTCCCTTCTAGATTCTCAAAATTACTTTTTGGACTCATGATCCTGAGATCTTGAGAAAACATGAGGACATGATCTTGGCAACATGAGGACAAATTTACACTTTACATAGCAGGATGTTTGCCACATATATAGCAAAGTTTGGAGCAGAAGACAAGTGTGAAGCAGAAACATTTGTCATCATGCAAGGACAAATAGGAGAGCTGTAGCCAAATGGAGCTCCTTTCTCACAGCACATGCAGACCAACTTAGTGCATTATGGTGTTTGCTACTCAAAGATTGCTGCATATTTTATAAACACACTTGCTATGTACAGTGTGAATTGACCCTGAGTGTATCTATTCTTTGTCTTCATATATAAAAGCTCTCTTCCATCCACTCTTACTTACTTTGCCTTGGTCTGTGTTTGCACTCTTGGCTGCCATTATTCCAACACAGCGCCAAATTGTTCCTCTGAATTGTCCTTTTTGCTTAGCAGAGTCCACCTTGGTTTGTATTTGAATGGGAGATTATTATTTTATTATTATTTTACATTTATATCCCGCTCTTCCTCCAAGGAGCCCAGAGCGGTGTACTACATCCTTGAGTTTCTCTTTCACAGCAACCCTGTGAAGTAGGTTAGGCTGAGAGAGAAGTGACTGGCCCAGAGTCACCCAGCTAGTTTCATGGCTGAATGGGGATTTGAACTCGGGTCTCCCCGGTCCTAGTCCAGATGATGTGTGAGCACTGTAAGATATTCCCCTTAAGAGACAGGACTATAATTCAGTGGAAGAGCATCTGCATACTTGCATCAGGTATGTGCACAAAAACAGTTTTGCCGGTTCGGTTTTGACCCGGTTGAGCCAGACCCGGTTCAAGTTTGAACTGAGCTCGGAGCTATAGTGGTAAATGGCAATCCGGTGAGGGCATCTGGTGAGGTGTTAAAGGGGAATCTGGGCAGGGGGCTGTCCTAAGTATAGAGGGGGCTAGAAGGCAGTAAATCTGTACTCAAGTACAAGCTACAACAGCAACCAGCGGGGTGGTGAGAGTGGCAGCAGCTCTCCCCCACCCCTGCCTGGGCTACTCAGCCCAGGCTACTCAGAGGGAGGCTGGCAGGGGTGGGAGGCAGCCTCTGCCGCCCTCCATGGCCATCTCAGCCATGGCTTGTACTCATGATCCCACCCCCTCTATACTTAGGACAGCCCACCTGTCCCTATGCTGATAAAGGGCAATCCTCACCGGATTGCCCTTTACCAGTATAGCTCCGAATCAGCTTGGTTTGAACCAGGCCCAGTTTGGTTTACCCTGAACCCATTGAACTGAGTCAGTTCGATGTTGAGCCCAGCTTGAACCAAGCTGGCTCATGCACCCCTGTCTTGCATGCAGAAGGTCCCAGGTTCCCTCTGTCATGTCAAAGTAGGGCTGGAAGACACTCCTGCCTGCAACTTTGGAGAACAGCTGTTAGTCAAATGGATGATGCATATCAGAAACAGCACCAGCCTGCTATTTGGTGCCCCCTATACACCATTTGTGCATTGTATACAACTCAATGCACAAGCATTCCATGATATGGGACATAACAACATTTATTCAAGCTGTGAATGAATTGCTGATGCAGATTTTTACTGATGTAGATGTGCTTTGGCTCACCACAAAGTTTTAGCAACCCGGATTGCTCATATGCCCTAGATCCACCTAGATTATCTTTATCAACTTTTAAAACAAAAATTGTTGCATTTTTTGAAAAGCATTTTAAGGTAACATTTGGACTGGGACATTCTATTTTTTTATTCTGTTGGGAACTGATGTGCTATTTTAAAATGGCATTTTATTCTATTGTGCTGGTAAGGTATCTGAGATGTGTATTATTAGTAGTATTGCTTTTGGAGGCCATTACTGGTATTGGAGGCTACAGTTGCCCCATCTCGCCAAGCTATGTGGAAGTGGCACCTTCATTTGCCCAAGTGAACACCCTCACAAATGCCCTCCTTCCATCTCCTTTGGAAATTTTGCCAAGAAAATTAGTCTTTGTGCCCCAGAAAAAGCTGAGATAAATCCCTTCACTTGGACAAGGGAGAGAAAGGGATAAGGGGAGAGTACATTAAGGAAAATAAAGGGGAGATAAGGGAGGACCAGGTATACACATAGCTCAAGGGAAAGCAAACACTTAAGAGAAGTGCTTAAATGGCTACTGTTCCAATTCAAGGGTAGGCATCCTGCCTTTGTAACAGGGTTTCCTTCCTCCTTCGGTCTCCTCCGTGTGTTTCTTCTCAAGCCCTGCTCATTTTCCTGGCTTTGGCATCCCGCTTCCTTGGCTGATGTATCACACTTGACAAGGTTACGGAGTCAGCATGTTAAATCTTGAAAAGTGAGCGTAATTTATTGATCTACATTTTGCTTATGAAATAGGACAAGTGCTGATTTGAGAATCTTGTTGCCTCTCTCTTTTCTCCCTCCTGTCTCTCTCCTCTCCCTCCCAGCTTTCTGCTTCTCTTATCTTTGGTTATTCCTCTGAGCTTGCATCCAACCTCTCCAATCCTTTGTTAACGTTTCGAAGCAGCCGCACAGGCTCAGCTGCCTATTCTTTCCCTCTACACTTATTGCTCTTTCTCCTTTGCTCCTAAAAACCCAGAGGGATAGAGACATCCCACCATTTACTTGATTATCTTCAGTAGGGATTACGTGTGGGACAGATTTGGCCCATAATGCCTGCCTGAGACTCGGGAGAGAGATTCCTGCATGCAGTGGTCTCTGGCCCTACTGAATTCATACCTGCACGAGCAGTCCTTCACAAGTACAGTCACAAAGGAATCAGTGGGGCTACTTTGGTGTGTAAAGGCTTTGTAGCTTGAAAAAGATTCACCAGATTAGGCTCATTCCAAGAAATAAATAGTTCCTGGCAGAAAACCCAGTTCTTCATTTGATTTGTGCCAAAGAACTTGGTCCTAAACATTATTATTTGGAAGTGATCCCCACAGATTTTAGTGGGACATACCTCCAAATAAATAGGCTTAGGACTACAGCCAAAGACTGATACCTGTTATAATGGTGTAATGTTGGATAAATGACAGTGCAGAAGATAGCAGAAAACTGACATAATGCCCATTTCTTATGCAAACTGTCAGCCTAGCAAAGCCAGGTTTTAATCTCTTGTGTACGCATCTGCTTTGGGAGTGTCTGTACAGAAGCGAGATGTTTTGGCCCCAGACATTTGCAATGCTTTAATCAAGACTAGCAATATTTTCATTTTGGAGAATATGGGATTCTTACATTCTTTTCCTTCTAGGTGAACTGAAGAGACTTTCCACACAATCCTTTTATTTGTGCAATAAATATGCCATCGTTGCTCAAAAATTCCCAAGCCGCTAGGCCACTCAAGAGAGTGCTTCTGTTTGTAGGAATATCTCATTTTCTGAGCACCCAAAATGCAGTATCTTGTACCATGGGAAAATGCTATTCTCTTCCAGATAGTACTGTCATTGCAATGTGGAATGAACTTGTTTACATCCCAGGTGGATATTACCCATAATGTACATGGTGATGAGCAATACTACTTTCCCTTTCCAAGCCTGTGCCATTTTGTGATTTGTTTTGCTTTCTTATAAAAAAGTAATGTTTTTAGTTCTTTGTCCTTCTCCACAGAGTGGAGTGCACTTCTACCTACATTTTAAAAAGAAGGTAACTGTGCCTCCAAGGATTGCCTACCCCCAAGCAAGGATATCTCACCTCTGCAACATTTATTCTGTATGTATGAGAGATCATGCTGTTATCTTCAAACCAGGACCTGCAGGACTAACACACATAGACTAAACTGTACTTGGGGGGAAACATTCCCTGCTCATTGGGAAATATCCTGTGTGTGTCGGGGTGGAGCCACCACTGAGCAGTCGGGTTGAAAAAACCTGGCCGCGAGCCACGGAAAGGCTGTGTGAGCCCTCTGGAGTTTATTCCCAGCCAGTATTTGCTGGTTGGATGCATTTATTTCCCTTTATCTTCCTCCAGCGAAGGAATGCACTCTGGAGGCCTCTTATGTGCCCTCTGGCAATTGGGCCACACCCACATGTGTGTGACTGGCAATTGTAGCACATGCACGGCCAGGCTGCTGGGGATAGGGCAGAACCCAGGGCTCTGTTCCTTGGCTCCGCCGTTGGCTGGGATAATGCAATATGCAGAGGTGTAGCTAGGTGTAGCACTTTGGAGCCTGGACCTAGTGGGCTTACAGGGGCTGCCCTTGACAAATAAGCCTCCTCTACCACCTAATGGCACAGCAGGGAAATGGCTTGACTACCAAACCAGAGGTTGCCGGTTTGAATTCCTGCTGGTATGTTTCCCAGACTATGGGAAGCACCTGTGTTGGGCAGCAACTATATCAGGAAGATGCTGAAAGGCATCATCTCATACTGTGTAGGAGAAGGCAATGGTAAGCCCCTCCTGTATTCTACCAAATACAACCACAGGGCTCAGTGGGCTCCAGGAGTCAACACCGACTCGATGGCTCACTTTAACACCCACCCACACACCATGGTTTCTCACAGCATGTTTAAGTGCACCATTTTCACTGTTTAAAAGTTTAAAAAACATTCAAAATTATTACATATCAAGTGATTGACATATCTGCTTCAGATTAAATATACAGAGCCCTCTCATTCTACCCTACATTTGTGCCTGATAGCAAAGCCATAGGCCAAGCCATTCCAGGAGACCTAAAGGATTTGGGAGAAAGGTGGAGTGCTTTACCCTTTTTTATGAAGGCAAAGGTCAGATTTCTCCACATGGGGGTGAAATGATGGTCCAAGGTGGTGGTGGGAGGACTGGCTTCAGGTGCAGAAGTTTTTGTAATTTTCTGCCACAGAACAAGCCACTTATATGACTTTAAGTTTAAAAGAAATTCAAAAACATATAAAAAATCAATTCACTGACAAATCTGCTTCAGATTAAATACAGAGTCACCCCGCCACCCTACATCTTTGCCCAGTATTAAAGCCCTATGCCAGGCTATTCCAGGAGAACTAAAGGGTTGAGCAGAAAACTATCATGTTTTATGACGGCAACGGGTAGATTCTTCCACATGGGGGTGGAATGATCATTCAATGGGGTGGGGCTTCTACTCCAGAGGTTCTTGCAATTTTCTGACACAGAACAAACCACTTATATAACTTTTTGGGAATTAAAAAAAATCAAAAATTTATTAAAATTCAATTAATTGGCCAATATGCTTCAAATTTAAGACATGGAGTCCCCCCCTCCCCGCCCTACATTTCTGTCTGATATCAAAGCCCCATGCCAAATGAATCCAGAAATATAGAAAGGGGGGATAACTCATACAAGCCCCATACTTTCCACTGAGGATGAGGCGGGCACAAGCTTCTCACACTAAGGATGCAGGGGCAGGCAGGGCAAAGGGCGTTCACAGCACTCTGGTATCTGTAGCCAGTGCTGGCTGCTCTCTCTCCTTCCTTCTCTGCACTTGTGAAGCAGGCATGAGAGCTCTCCCATGCTGGAGAGCATCACAGAGGTAGACAGAACAGAGGCCTCTGTAAGCCCCGCCCTTCCACTGATCTTTGGGTGGGGGGAGAGAGCAGCAGCCCCAGCCTGCACTGGCCTCACATGGAAAGAGTTGCCCAATGGCCAGTTGCTGATGGGCCCGCCTGTGCCCAGCGCAGAGGAGACATCCTAGAGCCCATGCTGGCAGCAGCTAAGGGAGCTGATTCCCTGTGCTGACAGCTCCCGGCCATGATGGCAGGAGAGCAGCCATGCTGGGGCTGGGCTTCAGTCAGCTCACCCAGCCGCACTTCCTTGGTAGGGAGGATGCTCACTGCTGGGCTTGGGAATTTTTGTAGGCTGGCAGTGGCAGGGCAGCAACTGCATGACAGAATCCTGCATGATTGGGGGGGCCCCCAGAGACAGCGAGGGCTGCCACTACCTGGATGTCTGCCCTGAAGTCTGGTAGGAATGATGCCTCTGACAATATGTGGAATTGACTTGCAATCTCACTTTCCCAGTTGTCCGCAGTGGTATGAACCCATGCCAAGGCAGGAACCTGAGGCATACCTGGGGCCTCAAACTGAGAAGTGTAACCAAGGTTTGAATATGGGTTGCCAAACCAATTTCTCCTCCCACTTACATACATATGTCTGAACCTATGATCTTCATGAACTTCTGGTTTATTCCAGATGAGCCTGCCCCCTTTTGCCATCAGGGCCAATTGCTGTGAGGCAAACATAGCATGCAGGGCCTTGCTGGAAGGTGCGGCTAGGGAGCTTACCACTGGTGTGATAATGTGCAGCGCTAAGTTCAGGTTGCCGCTATAACTTGGACTGAGGGAACCTCAAGTTCCATGTGATGTGTGAACCCACCTCCGGTGTTTGAAGAGAAACTAATGGTTTATATTGCTTTGTGAGTGGGGATGATTATGAACTGAGAGGTGAAATGTCACAAACACTTGCAGATCATGGAAGAAGAAGCGTATTTAGATGAGACATATGGATGCCTTTCTGGGACAAATTACATATTTCACATGGAAGAGGCATTAACAGCTGGTCAGCTTAAAAAAAAAATGAAAAGCAGGTGGAGAAGGTTGCCAGTCTAAGCAGAGAAACTGCAGGAAAAGGAGGAGAGAGTGCTTAACTCTTTCCTCTTGGCCATTGTTCCTTTCAGAAGTTGCTTTTCTACCTGTAGGGGACAAGACATGGGTATTTTTCCCCTGCAGAGGTGTGTCTGCCTCTAGAGTGCATTGAGTGGTGCCTGTCTGTACTACATGGTCAAGTCAGGGCTTGGAGAAAATCTCTTTTCCTGGCAAGATCCCACGGTCTTTTGTAGGCTGGCTTTCAGTAGTGCCCATAAGTAGATGACTATATGTGGTTCACCTGGAGTGCTGAACATGTTTTGGGGATCTGATTACTTTTAATGTTTTTTAAAAAGGTTCCAGTTAAAATGTTTGTATTTAAAATAATACATAATATGTTATTCAGAACAATTAGGATAAAAATCCATTTTTTTTTGTTTAAAAGATGCAAATAGATGCATGTAAAAATAATAATCTTGGATTCTCACCTGAATGTGTTCAAGTTGCTAGAACATATGATTTTTTCCATGTTGACCTTTTTTTGATAGGATTAGTTACAGATGGGGATCCTCCATAGTCTAGTATTGCATTCTATGTTAAGGCTACATGCAACATTGTTTTATAGGATAGCATTAATTTAAATTTTAAAGTGTTTCAGCATTAGAGATTTGGGGTTAGGTTATACGCACGCACACACACACAGGTTTCTTAATGATGCTTATGCTCTGACATTAATTATGTAGATTATGGTATTTGGTGTGGATTATTGAATCAGACAGATTAGAGCTGTTTAAATAAATAAAATAAAGAATATAAATAAGTAAGCCATGTAGCTGCCCTGCTTGCTCTTCTTGGAGATTCTGGTCAGGAAATGGAAACCTTTATTTAGGATCATGAAAACAAGCTTTTGGAATCCCTGTTTATTAGTCAGTAAATAGAATTGCAGAGTAGATGTTTGTCCTTAAACTGGTGAGAACACAGTAAACTAGCTTCGAGGCTGTCCTTTTCTTTTTGTCTGCGAATAATAAGCTTTTGCAGGGAGAGGAGAGTTGAGTGTTTGTTTCTGCTAAAGAACACCTTCCTTCCAACACTAAGGCTCAGTTCAGCCTTAACACCAAACCAGAGGTAAATGTACCAGAGGTTTGAGTTTGTGATCATCTGAAAGTGTGAAGCTGCGGTTTCCAAGGCATAGCTCAATTTTTGCCCCCAAACCTGAATTTGAACCCTTGGTTTACAGTAAGTTTCACTGCTGAAACCCGAGGTCGGAAGGCATCATCGTGTTGCCCGAATTCTGCCGCTGCTATAACCTGGGCTTTGTGCTCAAGCTCCTCCTTCTACCATCAAGAGATCTGCTCAGAGCAGCCCAGAAATGTGTAGGTTCTAGGGCAGCCACGTTTCTTGCTGGCCCCCTCTCAGGCCTGTTGCCCTGCCCTCTGCTATTGCCTTTGTCCTCCTGCTGCTGCTTGGCAACAGGGATGCTGCTTCCCTGGAGTTCATGCTTTTAAAGGGACAGAAACACATTGGAGAAAGCCTACTTTCCCCTGCGTGTTCTGGAACTTGGCTGTTCCTCAGCAAGAAAAGGATGGTAGAACAACAGGGGGAGAGGTCCTCCAGGATTCATCTCTGTGGAGCTTTGTTCACAAACACATAGAGCCCTGGTAGCACAAACAATGGAATGCATTCTCCAGCACAAACATCTCCATCGCCCTTGGTTCCCCCATCCTTCCATCATAAGTCCACCAAGCGGGTTTATTTTCATGAACACACTTGTGTTACATGCTGTGGGATTTTGGTTTGAGATGCTTCACAAATGTGCCAGTGTGCCATTGTGCCAGTGCACAATGGTTTTTATTGTGCTATTCTGTTGTTTCTGAGGTATTCTGAGTGTGGATTTTATGATAGCAAATCAGAGTGGATTCATGGTGTCTCATTGAAAATCTCATTTGCTATCACAGAATTCACACTCAGAATACCTCAGAAACAACAGAACCCTGTACCCCATGGGTTAGAAACCCATGGGGGTGGTTGGCACCCTATGTGCACTACACCACCACTTGCTCTGGGCCACCCCAGCACCTCCCAAGTACACTTATGGGGCTGCTGAAAGCTCCATTATATTATAACTTATGAGGAAAAACCTTAAAGACGCGTAAACTTCAACAATTAACCAAAAATCAGCCCTCTGCCCAAATCCTTTGAAAAAATTCAGGTAGCTTCCTTGCCCCTACCCGGCACTACCACCAACCCCACATCACTCTAGGCCACCCCTTTCCCCCCGACGTGAAGCGATACACCCTCCATTATACTTAATGGGGGAAAACCTTAAAGATGCGTAAACTTCAACAATTCCCCAAAAATCAGCCCTTTGCCCAATCCCTCTGTAATTGGGGTGGTAACCTCCACCCATTAGGCACTACCACCCCACCCCACTATTTCCCCCCTGGGACCCAAAATTCGAGCAGACGTCACATCAGACCTTTTTGCATTGAAGTCAATGGGAGGCAAAAAGGCGGGAAATTCAAATAGACGTCATTGCTCAAAATGGAGGGGGATCTATTGGCCACAAAATGGCGGGCCAAAACATCCGAATATTTCGGATCCGAAACAGGGGTGATTCGTTTCGGATCCGAAATTATTCGGGGCTCTTCGTGGGTGATTCGATTCGGATCTGAATCACCCGAAATTCACTGTTTTGGGTAGAGATCGTTCTGTACCCAAAACGTTTCGCACATCCCTAGTTATTGTAGGGTGATGGGGGAGGGATGTCCTTGCAACCAAGTTATTTTCCCAAGAAAGGGCACATATGCCGTGCCTTTTTAAGAGTGGTATAATAGGGTTTACCAGAATCACCTTTCCATGGTTAAATGGATGCTTGTATAGAAAAAACAAGTCCCCAACATGCAGGGGTGGCACTGTCAGGTGCAGTGCAGTGCAGTGTTCACATTAAGATGTGCCAATGTGAGCATGCAACAGCCTTTTTCAATGTCTCCCCCACTGAATTTCAATCCCGCTGGAGAATTCCCCATTCTGAGGGGAAGGTTGAACACACTGCCCACTTGTACTGATGCCCAGGACAAAACCCACAACACACCTGGGAACATGTAGAGGGAAAGCTTTTCCATTCCATCTTTAACCAGTTAAAGTGGGAAGAGGGACCCAATCCTCTCTTTCTGGGGGGGGTGGAGGAAGGGCCCCCCAAGTCTTTTCCTCATCAGCTGGAGAAGCCAGTCTGTCTTTTCTCAGGGAGATTAAAAGAGGACTCCCACAAGGGGAACACAGGGATCCCCACAGCCAGAAGTGACAAGGCATTTTTCTGTATGTTTAAGGCCAACGCGGCAAGCAGATTCCTCCTAGGGAGAGTCCACTTGCTGGTTGTAGCCACACATTTAATGGTGGGGAATGGGTTAGCACTGGAACCACTACTGGGTGTGTCTCCACAACAGCCCTCTTACATGCAGTGATTGCAGACTACAATCTTTGCATTCCTTGTCTCCAAGCTGGGATGCAAACAATGCAGGTAACTCCTCTTGCCCAAAGGTGTTGATTACAATGGCTTTGCCAGGACCTGCCTTTCAGGGTAGGTGGCAGTTCCCAGAAACATCAGCAATTTGCATTAGATCTGCCCTTACGCCTGGGAGCAGCTGCACGGACACCACACAGCATCAGTTCTCAGGGGGTACCGTCCCTTCTTTCACCCCCCCAGCCAACAGCCCACCACCCACTCACCCCAATTTCTCAGGTACTGTTCAGCATCCCTCCCACAAGACCCCATAATCTTTTGAAAGTGCCCCACACCATCCTGAGGTTGTTACTTATTGTGCTTGTGCATGACCGCCTGGTTTCATAGTTCTTGCAAGGGCAGTGCTGTGAATAGTGCAAGGAAAGGGTTAAAATGTCTTCAGCCTGCCAAGGGCAGACAATCAATTCTTTATTTCATTTAACATCATACTGCCCAAAACTTATGTGTCTCTGGGCGATTTACAATAGAACAGCACAAATTAAAACAAAGTTAAAATGTTAAAATATTAAAATAATTTAAAATTTTAAAAAATGTTAAAATCTGTAAGTCTGCTTTAAAGCCTGGGTGAAAATAGGTCATAACTGCCTTCTTAAATCAATCAATCTATCTTTATTATGGTCACAGACCAGCATAAGCCTTCTTAAAGGTTATCAGAGATGGGGAGGCTCCATGCCTGAAATGGGACAATTACACTGGGCAATGGTGCAATCATTGGCCAATGGTTGCAGCTTCACTAGGGTGCTGACTCCTTGGCCACAGTGTGGTGATGCAAGCGCAATGGAGCTTGCTAGGACACAGCCTGTGCAGACTTGGAAGAGGGAGGGGTTCCCCTGTCCAGAAGCTGCAGATTGTGAATCATGATATGAGTGTTGAACGGTCGTCAATGGCATGATTCTCGACTTCAAAGATCTTCAAACATCTTTGTCTACCTGAGGTTTGATGCTATGTCCGAATGGGGCCTAATTTAAAAGGCCGGGGGGGGGGAGAGTGTATTGCACAACTGTGTGTGTGTGTGTGTGTGTGCGCGCGCGTGCACACACACACACACACACACACACCCCTCTCTTGTTCTGGCAGCTCAGCTCCTACAGTTTTCTTTTCTTGCAGTGCTCTAATTAAAAGCTGTGATCCAAATGGTTTGATGCTGGAAATTCTAATTAAATCAACCCCATCTTCTTTGTGAACCTGAGGTTTGCATAACATAAAGCATGAAATTAATAATTATGTTTTGGGATCAGCTGCTTTGAGAGCCATATCTGGTATATATTGTCTCATTCCATCTTATCTAGCTTCCAAAATGCAGAGATAATTGTAACTTGGGGGGACCTGCTGCAAGGAGGGGGGGAGTAGGAAGTGGCAGGTGGACCCATATCCTGAGGCTGGGTGGACTATGTGCAGAACAGGGCAATGTGTTCAGAGAAAGGGCAGAATGTCACACTATGAGTTTCCCCTTAAAAATAAATAAATGTATAAAGCCATATTTCTGTCAGAATAATAGCTTTGGATTGGAACCCAGCTGTTCTGGTCTCTCGCCTCGAAGTGAAATGGTGCATGAATACTACCACTAAGATTATAAATATCTTTATACCACTTTTCAACAAAAGTGCTCAAAGTGGTTGCATAGAAAAGATGGCTTCCTTTCCCCAAAAGACCTACCCACTAAAAGGAAATAGAAGATCGACACTAGCAACAACCACGGAAGGGATGCTGTGCAGAGGTAGGATATGCACAGTTGCTCTCCACCTGCTAATTATTGGGAGAATCACCTCTAAAAAAAATGCCTCTTTCCTCCATTAGCAGGAGTAACTAAGCAAAGATACCGATGGCATGGTTGCTGTCAAAGCTGCACAAAGAAGCGATAATCTTTGTAAGTGGCTTGCCACATGGGTAGTTCTGAAAACAGAAAAGTCTCCATGCTAGTGCCAGCAGCTCCCCAAGAAGGTGGACTGCTGGTGTGGAGATTTTGCATGTGATCAAGTTAGTCTATCTGGCAAGCTGTTTGTAATAGAAGCCATATGTTATGAGCACCATGTGGAGCCCACTATATGATCATTTTTGGGTGGCAGCCATGCAGTCCTTATTATATATGATGGAGCTCCTAGTTGCTGGTGCTAAACTATCTGTGGTTCCCACTGTTAGCATCCATAAAGCTACTGGTGTTCCTACTCAACATCTGGTAAAAACTGGGGTAGAGTTTTCATTGCCCAATGTTTGCTAGCATAGATAGTGAATGATTTACTCTGTCTCCTGTACAAGCTCCTAATTCACAGATGTTGATATTGTCTTATTGATAGCACAGGTCCCCAATGCAATTAACAACTTACAATAAAAGTAATATAAAAATAAATCAAATATCATAAAACAATGACAAAAAGAAAAGCCAATGGTAATTATATAGAAGAAAAGAAAACTACAGCAGAAACAGTTGCTCCAATCCAAAGTCCTGATGACAAGAGTTAACTTCACCACCTTCCTAAAGGTGGTAAGAGATGAAGCCAAGCAGGTCTCCCAGTGGAAGGAGTTCCACAGCCTTAGTGCAACTACCAAGAAGGCCCTGTCCAGTCTAACCTCAGAAGGCAACGGGACAGGGAATGGAGTCTCCCCTGATAACTTCACCGGGCAGGCAGACTGAAAGAAGTAAGGTGGTCTTTCAGGTACTCTCAGCCCGGATTATTTAGGCCATTAATGGTCATAACCCGGCCAGCACCTTGGTTGACATTCAGAGCAGCCAATTACAGACATGCCATGAAGGCACATCTGTAGTGCAAACAGCTTCCACACTACCACTGTGCTCATCCATCGAAAAGAACATTTTTGGAGCATCTCCTCTTACTTCACAGGTGCAGTGCAGCTTTATGAGGGTAAAGCAAGAGCTATGTCCCCGGAAGGAGCCAGTAAACTAGCTCGCAGAGGGCTGGGCTAGCTGTCCAGTGTGGGCAGAGGGGGAGGGGGAGTATTTTCATTTCTCTCCCTTCCCTATGAAAGCCTTTTTCTCTGCCAGGAATATGTCCTTGAGGGCTGCATGACCCTCATGGACATATTACTGACAGAGAAAAGGTCTTTTATGGGGAGGGGAGAAAAATGCAAGTCACTCCCTTTTCCTTTTCACCCACAGTGGACTGCAAGTCAAGCAAGTTCATGTGCAGCTAGTTTACTGGCTTCATGTGAGGACAGAACCCTTGCTTCACCTTCATAATGCTGTAATACATGTCAGCCTTGCTGTTTCTATATTTTTAAAGTATGATGCTCACTGCTTTGAGGCCATTAGGTGAAAAGTAGCATGTACATTTGTAAAATAAAATAAAGATATCCTGAACAGGAATCTGAATTAGCCATTAGACACTGTTGCCAATTTCTAATAGCAGACGGTTGCAGGAAAACTCTGGAACAAGAGAGCACATTATTGTTGTTATCTGTTAAACATGTTTTTGTGCATGTCTGACATCATGGGCTTCTTGATTTTGCAACTGGAGTCTGAACAGCAGCTTTTTGTTGTTTTTATTGAAAGGGACATCAAGGCACTTGCAAGCAGTTTTCTTTATGTTACTTCAGTTTACTGAGCAGATATTTTGGGAGCTGCTGTTTATGAGGCAAGGAAGATGCCCTTGGGGTTCTTCAGCTAAGATTTTGAGGATCTGCCAGATACAGTATTGATCTGAAAGGCTCATGACTTAAAAAAAGAAAAAGAGATTAAGCGCTCATCTAAGAAAGGTGATGGCAACTGAGGATCGCTTGACCATTGTTCATCATTTGAATAAACTCATTTGGAGAGGATCTGGCTTTAGGTCTCCTTGACTTCACATCTGCACTCAGAATTACCTCACCTGAGATTCAGCTAGGGTGAATGCTGATGCTTTTTCTCCCTGAAAGTCCTTAAAAAAAAACACCCTGCAGATGTTGCTGCTTCAGCTACTCGTGCTGAGACTCAAATTGATGGTTTAAGTTCAAGAATTCCATCCTGCGCACCTCAGTTGGCGGGAAAACACAAAATTGCCATCATTGTCTAATTCACTCCAATCTGAAATTGATTAGGTTAAATTGGCGCCTTCCACTGTTATTAACGAAAATGTTGCATTAGTTCATAAACTGAAGGCAATGGAAGGTGCACAGAACATGGTGGTGCTTCTGCAGTCATAGAGTCCGAAGAGGAGAGAAAGGAAGGCAATGGATAACAGGCCTTTTGACAGACAAGCTGACCATGTCATTCCATGTGGGAAATGGTTCAAGAAGGGACAGTGCCTCTTGTATGTGCTGCAATGCTGAAGGCAAGCAAAGAGGAAACTTGAAAAGCATAGTCTGTGTGCATAAGTTTTCCATAAGGGGGCAAATAGAAATATCAGCGGGGAGAAGCAATTCTAATCAGGCAAACAGTGTGGTGGGAAAGGGTTAATCCATATCCCTCAGCACCATGATCCTGATCCAAATCAGGAGCCCTTGTGGCTACTTTTTGCAAAACTTTTAAGAGACAGGGAGGCGGGTCTCACGATAACAGAGGCCCGTCTCCATAGGGTTTGCGGGGAGAGCAGGCTAAGCCCACTCTCCCTGCAGACGAGCAGGGCGGCAGCCCTGGGCGGCCAGATTGGCTGCCCAAACGACTGCTGGCTCCGTGACTGAGCCAGTGGGGGCTGGGAGGATCAGGGGCCGTGTGGCCCCCGGAAGCTCCAGCATGCCCTGCATGAGTGCGCAGGGCATACTGCCTCCCAGTAGAGGGTCTCTTCATGAGTAGCCACGGCTACTCATGATTTAAAAAAATGGGTTTGCAGAATGCTCGCTCCGCAAACCCAGATTAAGGGGCGGGTTACTTGAGTGGGTTACCCGCTCAGGAACCACTGGTCTTGCAGCTGAACCCGGTGGTTCACACGGACTGCAAAAATTGGTCTAGGCTCCTTTAGCCTGATTTTTGCAGACCGTGTGAATAGCTCCAGGGAATCCAACCCTGAATCTCCAGTGTTTCGCTTAGTTTGTCTGCTGTTGGACTCCTTTCAAGGCCACTTCACACTTTATGTTCTTTTGATGTATACGTAGAAAAAACATGTACAAAGCACCTACTGTATGCTGCTATGTGTAAAAATCAGTGAGTGTCATTACATGGGATTATATGCAATAAACCCTAAGTTCCACATAGATTCATATCAACAGAAACCCTGGCATTATTTTCAATCACAATAATGTACAAATGTCATAGACATTTTCCTATATCCATGTCATCTGTGGGCAGGGGCCATTTGATTCTTGCTAGAGAAACTCCGTATTGGCTTCAATGACTATTGAGTTCATGAAGTCTGATCAGCTCAACATTGGCATGACTCTGTTAGGTCAGCAGTTTCCAATTTTCCCCCACTTCAACTAAGGTCAAGGCAAAGATGCTAGGTATTAGTGTACGGGTAAAGGTAAAGTGTACTGTCAAGTTGATGTCGACTCCTGGCGACCACAGAACCCTGTGGTTTTTCTTTGGTAGAATACAGGAGGGTTTTACCATTGCCATCTCCCACGCAGTATGAGATGATGCCTTTCAGCAACTTCCTATATCGCTGCTGCTCGATATAGATGTTTCCCATAGGCTGGGAAACATACCAGCATAGATTCAAACTGGCAACCTCATGCTTGCTAGGCAAGTTATTTCTCCACTGTGCCATTAGGTGGCTTAGTGTACAGATACCTAACTCCATATGAAGGCTATTCCTTTTTTTTAAACAATACTTTTTATCAGCACTATAGACACTTCTTCAAAATAGTTTGTAAGAATGTCTCAGGTACTCACAATACATCCATTCTGAAAAGTGCATGCATCGTTCAAACATGGCTTTCACATTTAAAATGCACAGAAATAGCAAGTGAGGAAAGACTGTAGAATTTTAGAGTTGGAAGGGACCTTGGAGGCCTACCAGTTCAACCCCCTGCGCGGGATCCCTGTTTTTTTAATGTATTTTAAAAGGAAACACTTGCATTTGAAACACACCTGCACCTTTCATATCTGATGCCATATGTGTGTATTTTGTACCAGGTATCTGTGCTAGAGCATAAAATAGTTGAGATGTGCTTATGTGGGGAGGAAGGTCAGCATGCAACATTTCCTGCACTGGTAATACAGTATTCAGATAATCTAATGGCCCAGGGTGGGTTCTGTGTTCTTCTGTAGCCAGTATCATGTCTTACAACTCTGAGGAATTTGGGCTTGTTTTGCTTATATTTGTTCTGACCTAGCCAGGGGCTGAGCCACTATAAACAGGTTCCAAGGCGTCTCGCGGCCCTGACACGCCCCCCGCGTCTGACGTCAGACATGGTGGTGCTAGTTTAGATCCTGAGTGAGGGCTGTGCAGCCCCTTCGCGAGCTAAACTAAGGCTGGCGCTGCATTCACAGCACCAGCCAGGAGTGGCGCTTCCCTGCCTTTTGCAGGGAAGAGCTGCACCTGGGCTGCGCTGCAAAAGCAGTGCCAGCCTTAGTTTAACTGCTGAAGGGGCCGCATGGCCCCTTTGGGAGTTAAACTACAACTCTCCGACCTCCCGAACGGAGCCTCAAGGCTCCGTTCCGCTAGACCACGCCCCCGCGTCTGACATCAGATGTGGGGGCATGGCTAGTCCAGCGTCTGATGTCAGATGCTGGGGCGGGGCCGCCACGGCAGACGCACACAGGCCGCCAGTGGTCCCGCTCTACGGCTGGACCTACCCTCTTGCAGGCTGGGCTAAGTGCCTCCTGTGTAGAGGCTGTTCTCACGTGGAGCCTAACCTGGACTAGGGATGCGTAAGAACTGCTGGGATCCATGTGGCAAACCCACCAAAGATGCCCGCCAGTTAGCCAAGGTTAAGGTCACACTCGCACCCTTAACTGCATCTAACAGCTCGTGTGTCATAAGAACACAAGAACAGCCCTGCTGGATCAGGCCCAAGGCCCATCTAGTCCAGCATCCTGTTTTGCACAGTGGCCCACCAGATGCTGCTGGAAGCCACAGGCAGGAGTTGAGGGCGTGCCCTCTACTCCTGCCATTACTCCCCTGCAACTGGTTCTCATAGCCATCCTGACTTTGAGACTGGAGGTGGCCCACAGCCCTCCGACTAGTAGCCATTGATGGACCTCTCCTCCATGAAGCTATCCAAACCCCTCTTAAAGCCATCCAGGTTGTTGGCTGTCACCACGTCCTGTGGCAGAGAGTTCCATAAGTGGATCACGCGTTGTGTGAAAAAGTACTTTCATTTGTTGGTCCTAGACCTCCTGGCACTGGCTGCACTGTGGGGCTCCTGGCCGGCACCAGGGGGATCTCCACAATGCACTGCACACTCCTGCGGTGCACTGTGGGATTTCCGAAGGCTGGAATGACGCGTCCCACCCTCCACACTGCCAGAGGCAGCAGCAAGATCATCTGCAGGGGAAGTAAGCTCCCACAGCCTTCCCTGCTGCCTGCCCTCAAGCTCTCTCATGGGACTTTTAGAAAGGACTCGTAGGGTTTCAGCTGATTTCTCCAGTCTCCTTTAGGTTCCTCAGTGAGCAGAGAAAATTTATGTGCTTGTTGCATTTTATTGGAGCCACCTAATGGTGCAGCTGGGAAGCAACTTGCCCAGAGAGTAAGAGGTTGCTGGTTTGAATCCCCGCTGGTATGTTCCCCAGACTATAGGAAACTCCTATATCGGGCAGCAGCGATATAGGAAGATGCTGAAAGGCATAATCTCATACTGCGTGGGTGATGCAGTGGTAAACCCCTCCTGTATTCTACCAAAGACAATCACAGGGCTCTGTGGTTGCCAGGAATCGACACTGACTCGACAGCACAATCTTTCCTTTTACCTTTACATTTTATTGAGAGAAATCTGGGGAACTATGTCAAAGACTTGTCAGTGAGACCAAGGCCAGGTGAGGAGAGTCCTAGAATGGCTTTGTGGTCGCCAGGAGTCATTAGCAACTCGACAGCACAACTTTACCTTTAGTTGTTTAGGGAAGTGAATACAAGCTGACTTTTCTGGCAGAGAGGTTCATCATGAGAATGCTATAACCTGCCCAGACTGAAGCTCATTTCCATGCATAGAAAATCGTCCAAATGTGGGTTGAGACAGGAGGAGGAGCAAGTCACGATTGCCTCATTGGATAAGTGGCCATGCCCAAGAAGTCAGCTCATTGTGGCTTCATATGACTCGGTGTAGTGTGGTATACAATAATGTACAAGTGTCATAGACATTTTCCTGTATCCACGTCATCTGTAGGCAGGGGCCGTTTGGTTCTCGCTAGAGTAACTCCATATTGGCTTCAGTGACTATTGAGCTCTTGAAGTCTGATCAAGTGGTTAAGAGCATGAAGTATTTACTTGAAGACTGTAGTTCAGACTTCATCTTATATACAAACTCCCTGAATAGCCTTATGTACCTCACTGCCACTCAGTCTTAGACCACTCATCTATAAATGAGGATAATGATGCTGGCTTACTTTACAGGGAGATTGGTAAGGATTCCTGTGCTAAATATGCAAAGTGCTTTAGGGAAAAGTGCTATATAAATACGAAGTCATTTTATCTGGCAGATAACCAGTGCAAATAATAATAAATGACCATTTGCTGCATGGTGGCCCATTATTGTACTTACATTGCAGAGGGGCTGCAATTACCAGTCATTGGTCATGCTTGACTTAGATGTGAGGTGAATTTTACAGTGTTCATACAACCAGCTGGAAGAGTTGAGTATCAGGATGTGGCCAAATTCATCTCAGCATGCAACTGCCTTTACAAGTAACTGGTTCCCTATGTGCTTGCAGTTGTCCTGCAGAGACTTGGCCATGGGCACAGCATTCATTGGATGGGGGGGGGGGAACAAATGTCCCTGGGTCCAGAGGGTCAGGGGGCCCCCAAGCAGGCTGCCTCTGCCCCGCCTGCTCTGCCCCACCGCCACTATATCTCATCTTGGTTGGTTGGCCTCTAAGAGGTGAGGGGTGAGCCAAGCGGGGCAGGCCACCCTCTGCAATGGCAGGCTCCCTCTGTTCACTTCTGCCAGCTATATCGCTGCTACACTGGCCACTCCACTCTACCTAGTGGTGGTGCTTCAGCCACCAGCACTCTTGTTCTTCTTCCCTCTCATTAATTTCACTTTGCGTCCTGCTTTTTCAATAGGAAGATGATAGAGAACAAAGCAGTAGAGTGTATGGAGAAGCAGATTGGTGGGCTAGACAATCCATCACTCGACTCCATTCTTCTTGCCACTCTACTTCCTGGCCTCTGCCTTTTAAAAGGGTAGTGTATGTTGAGTGGGAAGAGTATGGGTGATGATAGCGGCAGCAGGAGCAGCAGGTATGATGGAGGGGGAGATTGGGGGAGGTTCATCTGCTGTGCTCTCTGTATGCCATGTATGTTTTGGATGGGAGGGGAGATTGGTGCATGGAGCACTCTGGCATCATAGGGATGGTGATCAGTGGCTCATCATGCTGCCTCGGGCACTGGGGCAGACCTGATTTTAGCAAAGGGAAATACAGATTTAATTCTACATGCAGTAGGTAGATTCATTCTCTTTTTTTCCTTCCCTCCTTTATAAAAACCTTGAATTCCCATGCTGTATTTGCTTTTATGTATCTAAAAGCACTTTTTGTCTTTTATCTGCGAAAAGAGCTGATGTAGGGAGTTAGGCGATTGCAGAGCGCAAGATCAAAAAGGCAGAAGCGGGTGGGAAACAGTCTTTGTGAAACTCAACATTTTGGGAGCTGGCATTGTATTTACTCTCTGTCCAAAATAGAAAGAAGGAAACCCCCCTCCTGAACTCAAAGCCTGTAGCTTGCAAATCAACAGGTGCTCTTAAACTGAGCTTAGACAACAGTCTAAAATAGGAGCTGCAGAACGTATTCTCATTGTTTCCTTCATGAAAAGACACTCCCCCCCCAGCTTTTTATAGTAAAAAAAAAACAAAGTCAGGAGATCTGATGGTGGATGTCCACAGCCGCATATGTTTGGTTGTCAGACATCAGTCAGAAGAAAGTCCCTCTGAATCTTGATTTGAAAATAAATAAATAAATCCAGAGGCGTAACTAGGGAAAACGGCGCCCGGGGCAAGCACTGAAATGGCGCCCCCCCACCGCTCCCCCAACATACTACATTATACTTAGGTTTTTCCTCACAAGCGCCCGCCGCCACCGCCAAGCCAGGCTACTGACTGGCTGCCAGGCGCCAGCAAAGCAATGGGGGGGGGGCGCAGGCGGCGCAGAAGGGACCGCTCGTGGGGAAGGGGGCACCCACGCGCTCCCTTGACTGCTGCAGCGCTGCTGCACTGAGCAGGAAACATTTGTATTAACAAAAAAATTTTAAAAATTTTTTTAAAAATGGTCATGGTGGCGCCCCCCACGTGACCAGAAAAGATGGCGCCCGGGGCACGTGCCCCCCCTGCCCCCCCTATAGTTACACCTCTGAATAAATCACGTCAGGACTATTCAAGTAGATATTGCATTCTAGAAGAATATACGTGGCCTATCGTGTTAGATTTTCCATCCTCCTAATAAGGATGAAAACTTTGTAAGACATTTGATAAGAAACGATGCAATTTCTATGGTATGCATAGAGCACTGGCTAGCTCTGCTGGCATTGCTTAGTGAAGAGGATCTTTCAAGCCTCAGATGCTGTTGAACAAACTGATTTGGGAGACTGATTTAGTCTGACTTTGTTTTTTTTTTACTATAAAAAGCTGGGGGGGGGGAGGTTGGCTTCGATTTTGATGGAAGTAGTGGCACTGGGGGGTGGGGAGGGCTTTACATTGTTTCCCCCTGTCCATTGGCCAAATCTAAATCATTCTCCCAAAGCCACTATTAGTCCCACAGTGGGGGAAAATACAGGTACCTGCATTGTGCTTATATTCTCTCTCTCTCTTTCCCCAAGTGCCATTGGGGAAAGGGTCATCCCCCCTTACTCAGTGCTCTTCCAGAGCTCCCTGTGGCTTCCTTAAGGTTAAAAACGTTAGGAGAACTGATCTCCTATATCACATTTGTTTTGGCCCTGAAGAGGAAAAATAATAATAATAACATTTCCTCTGGAGCAGGCTTACTGTCTGGAAAGGGCTCCAGCCTATCAGGAAACAATAGACCATAGACCTTCCTAGCCAGTAGCAGATCTCCTTTTGGGGAAAGGTTACGTTGTCCCACACCCACCAGCACAGTGCCCAAAAATGCACTGAAAGCAAGACTTGTGAGAAAGGGCCACAGGGTTGCCATATTCAAGCTTCCCAAATCCGGGTGGCCTAATTTGCATCTTATTTATTTATTTGACAGAAAAATCCACCCCAGGCAGCGTGGGACTAACCTATGCTGAGGTTGGACAATGTAACCCTTCCCCATCCAGATGAGTGACACACCCTGGCTCAGAACCTGGCATCAGATCAGTGCTAATACTTGTCCCTCATGTCTGACCCAAAAGGTTGGGACCCTTTTGTGGACTTCACCCCCCACTCCACCCAAGCTGCACAGCCTTTGAAGTTGTGAAGTCCTTGAAGCAGGTGAGAGTTTGAAATGTAGCCCTGAGCCACGAAATGTCTAAGGACAGATTGCACACTCCCGTGATTTAAGTAGTTCTGAGATATTCACCGGTGTAAACCCCCAACTTCCACTGAATCCCACTCCCACCTGCACTAACCTTGCCTGTTGTGACATAGCTAACTAACCTACAAGGGTTACAGAACAGATTAGGTGAAAAACACCCCACACAAGGCCAATCAGGTGGAGTGTAAAAATTCCTACTCGGCCTCCAATAGGACGATCAGCCAGAGCCTGTTCTATAACAAGGAAGGGATGGAGGGAGGGGAAGCTCATCAAACCAGGACTGACTCTGGGAGGGAGTGTGCTGGGCTAACAGCCCCCGAAGCTCTGCCCCCTGCCAGAAGGACCCAGTCACAGGCAGCCACCGTGCTGCCTGCTCCGGGGGTGGGGTTGAACAAAGCACCCGCCCCAGCATGAGGCCATTTGGTGGCCTCAATCTATTGCAGAAACCCTTCCTAAAGCATAGAACTGCTGGTTGGAAAGGCATCTAGCCTACAATATCAAGAGGCAGGCTGGAGCTTGCCCTGTCAGTGTACTTACTCATGAAGCCTCAGCCTGCCACGTTGCATGAAAGACTGGTCTGCTTTCTCACAAGTAATTTTTCTGCTGCTCTTTGGTATTATCTTTACAAATAGCGCATAAGGGGAGTCCCTCCCCTTATCGTCTCCCCAGAACGATGTGCTGTGAATACATTTATAATGTTTTTACAAGTGTCTCCCTGTTGCATTCTACATTAATTTAAATTCAATTAATAATTAATTTCACATAATGCCATAACATTCAATATCATCACATAAAATTCAATTTAATCTGATTTTTTAAAAAAAGAAGATAGGAGTGGGAAGGTAAAATAAGTGATAGCTCAAGAGTGTATGTCCAAAAAGCACCTGGATAATAAGACGGTCTTTAGGTTGAATGTGAAGATAAAGGAGTGAAGAACAGACATATCTGAAGGTTGCTTGTTTCCTTCTGGCAGGACTTAGTAGCATAAGTATGAATGTCAAAGTCAGCTGCATTGGTGGGACCCCCAAATGGCAGGTGATGCCTGAATGCAGAAAGCCACCAAGGTGAGGGACCAAGAAGGGAGGACTCAAATATCACCAGGACAATACAGAAACCTTCTCTGACTTCTGCCATCATCTGAACCAAAAGTGGGAATAAGCAGAATGGGACCAAATTAGACAAGTATATATGCCTCTATCTTTTGCCTTGGAAGCATGAGACTCTTTTGCATTGTTGTTCTGTAGCCAGATTAGAACCAAAACATGCAAAACCAGAAATGTGCAGCTCTCTGAGCAGAGCTTTGGATGTGAAGATGAAGAACCTTCGCTGTCAGACTGGGAGTGAGACTGAATGCACAATCACTTTCATGCCTGGGGATGGATGAGCATCAGGGAGAAGCAGATGGTGGCAAATTAATTTGGACCTATGAGCTGGAGATTACAGGGATGGCTGAGAAGTGGTTTTGCTGCATCAGTGGAACTTGGACTATTGTAGGACAGCCATCATGTCCATACATTCATGTTGTGCAAGACTTAATATAATCTGGAGTAGTGAAAAAGCTGATCATAGGACATTGCCCATGTTGGACAACTTTCCAGAAGCAAGGTGGCTATTGTTCTTTTTACACATTGCTGATGGTTCTATACCACTTCCTATCCCCAGGCATGAAGGCGGTATTCATAATGTGTTCTGTGAAATCAGTCTTTAAAGGCCAAAGGGTGTTTGTTCTTGTTAAAGGTGGACTAGCAAAACCATAACTGTCCTAAAATAGATTATTAGCCGTTCAAAATAAATCTAGTGGCTGCTATGTGTGAAATGGCAAGCATTAACTGCATGGTGTTCATGCACATGCATTTACATGCATGTGCACTAGAGTCAAGACGCATCCACTTACCCATAAGACAACCCCCAAGCCAAAAGAGGAACAAAAGAGCAACATTGGGCTGGTTCAGACATCATGTGGAACCATGGTTAAAGATAGGTTCCACACAATGTCCCTGAGCCTTGGAATCGCACACTTCCCCAGTCCTGTCTGTGTAAGCATTCCAGGAATTCTACTTCCAGTGTAGGTTGAAAACTCAGCCAATGTTGGTGGTGATGTCAGAGCCAACTGATCTTGGTTTATTCAGACTAACTTGTTGAAATGTGAGAAGTGAACTTCTAGTAAACCTAGAAATCTGCCATAAACGGAGGCAGACCATGGACCTGGCAGCAGCTCTCCAGGGTTCCAGACAGCGATCTTTCCCACCCCTACCTGGAGATGCCAAAGACTGAACCTGGAACCTTCTGCAAAGCATATGTTCTACCACTGAGCTACAGCCTTCCCAAAAGTATAGTCTCCCTTGACCCTCAGCAGTTGTTCTGACAGCTCAAAACTAGCAAGTAGGATAGAAGTGCCCAAGAACTGCCAAGGACCTTTTTTTTTAAAAAAAAAACAGCCACCCTATCTCCAAGGACTTGTCTGAGCTTTGAACCTCAGATTTCTTGCATCCTTTGTGAAAATCATATCCCTAGACCAACAAACCAATATGTGTCTTGCTGTAATGGTCTGACATTTACTCAACATTTGTCATCACCTGTGATATCAATTGCAGAGACAGATTGGATCTCAGTGCAGGATGGAATCCAGGGTGTATGTTAGTTGTGGGAGTTGGATATGCACTGGGTATGACCCTTCCACTTTGAAACCAATGGCTCAGATACTCCATGTCCCAACCACACATTTGTGCCAGTAGAAATGCATTACATTGCATTAAAAAGTGGAGCTATAAATACCCACCTTAGCACTTCCAGAATCTTATTTGCATACACATTTCCACATGAGATCAAATGCTCAGGCTGGCACACTCCATCCCACACATTCATCCTCATACAATGCACACCACTGCTTGCAGTACCTATCCCACTCCCTTCAAAAGCCTACACGGTATTTGAGCTTGTGTAATTTCCAATATCTCCGGCTCTGTAAGAAATGAAGGGGGAGGAAAGAGAGGCAGAAAACAAGGTGCCCCCCTGAAGGAATCGTTAGGATATCAGAGCTTTACTTGCTGAGCAGAATTTTAATCAAGCATCGCATAAATAGCCTTGGTCACAGATACCTAATAAGCAGATCACAGCCCTTTGGAATAGAGCACAAAGCAGATTGTCACATATAATAATCCTATTTACGCCTTGATAAAGGTTCTCCCCCTCTCATTTCTCCCTCTTCTCTCTCCTGCACTTGCTCTCCTCCCTCTCTCCCTCTCCCTCTCCCTCTTTGCAGGTAGTTAAAAAGAGGAGATACCACTTTACAAGGTTCTCTTAGCATTCAGGAGTAGTTGTGCACTTACAATGCTGGCATCATATTTAATAGAGAGAGGGAGGGGGAAATAAATAAGAAAAGCAAGTTAAGCAGCAATGGAAAAATATAGAAAATGTTCAGTAGTAGAATGCAAAGATGAAGAATAAACTTGAATGAAATGGGGAAATAGGAAGAGACAGCTGTGGCAGAGGATTAAATGTTAACAGGATCTCGGGAGTTTCCTAATTCATAATTCCTATAAGGAGCATTTTTGTGTGTTTTCTTCATAGCTGTTGGAAAGTGTAAGGCACTGCCTTAATAGGAGTTTAAAATAATTAATTCTAGAGCACTTTTCATTTCCAAAGGCTTCAAAATTCATTTTAAATTAGCCCTGTGCGATTAGGCTGAGAGAGACTCAATGCTTCCCCATCAATCTGGGTGTCCCATGTCCCAGCACAACCCTCTGTCTGTTCCCTGTACCATCTCACTGAGCCCCGCTCCCTTCATCTGTGGATGTGAGACCCAGGGACAGTCTTTTTCTCTTCACCCCTCTAAACTGCTCCTGCGGTGCTCCAGGGGCCTGAGGCACATGACAGGAACATTCAGGTGGGAGGATTCTGCCGGGCTAAGGACTGCAGGGATGGCTCAGCCATTCTAACAGACTGGAGCCTGCATCTGTGTTCCCTCTCTAATGGCTTTGCAAATGCCTTGAGCCTTTGTTTCCATCCCTTGTGACTCAGCCAACAAGCAATTCCTATTCACCTGCCAAGGACAACGTAAATACATGGAAATGTTAGACTGGTGTGTCCTTCATTCACTTCAGAAACCATGTGGGCTTCCTTATGGGCTCAAGCTGTGCGAGGGTGGAACCAATGTCTCTTTTTCAGAGCCAGGGCCTGAGGAGACTTCACACCTACCATGATCACCAGAGCAGTGGTGCCCTAAGACCACTGTGCACTTGAGACAGGGCACTGAATGCTGCCCCTTGCCATCGAGCCCTCCTCCCTCTCTTTCCTTTTGTTTCAAGCAGCAGTGGTGTGAGCCACTGTTTGATTACATGCATGTGTACACACACACACACACACAGACTCAATCACTCCCACCCCCTCCTTTGTTGCACCACACATGCCCTCCTTCACCCCCTCCCTTATGCGCTGCAGGGCTGATTATGAAAAGGAGGAGGAAGTGGCATTTATAACCAGCCCAGTAGTGCATGAGGGAGGAGGCAGAGATAGTTGATGTCATGATTGAATGCTCTGTGCCAAGGCAGGTGATGATGGCAAAGAGGAAGAGGAGACAACGAGCTGCTTCTCTGTCCTAACAATCTGCTGCCTGAAGTGACTGCCTCACCTTGTTTCATGGAAGGACCACCCCTGTGCTAGAGCAAAGGCTTCCTCCCTGGCTTATTCACTGAGGCACTTGGCAACAATAGTCTAATCTGGTAGGTGGTAAAGTGGCTCCTGTTTTCAAAATGCAGGGGCTGACATGGCTTGGGCGTGAATAGACTGAAGCAGGTTACAACAATATTTTAAATAGCAGCCAAATGCTGTATGTAAATCACCATAATTAGGGGAGTGCATAATTAACGTGAGGCTGACAGCACAATTGTCAGAAGTGGTACCTTTGATCCTGGTCTATCGTAACACCTTCCTACCCCCCCCCTTCCATGCTCTCCCCCTTTTTATCAGTGGGCTACTTCTTTGGCAGGGAATTGCACAGCTCTATCAGGCTAAGCACAGCCTGCACTAATGTACTCGCATCCAGCATATATCCAAATAGTCTATGATTGCAGTGTTGCTGCATCTACCCTTGAAAAGTCAGGGAAGCTCTTCTCACAATTCATGAGAAGAGCTTCTCCCACAGACGATCCTGCCCAGAGCCCAGCCAGATTGGCCACCCACACGACTGCCAGCTCTGTCATGGAGCCGGCAGGGGTGGCAGAGATTGGGGGCTGGCTGGCCCCTGGAAGTTCCAGGATGCTCTGCGTGAGGTATCCTGGAGAGACCCCTGAGGGCGGGAAGCTGCTTGCAGCCTCCCAGTCAGGGGCCTACTTGTGTGTCGCCACATGCCACGGTGACACTCGAGAAACAAAATTAGGTTAATGGAGCACTCGCTCCGTTAAACTCATTTAAGGGGAGGGTGTTTTAGGCGGGCTAGCTGCCTTGAGAGCACCGGGCTCGCCCATGAGCCTGGTGATTCCCATGGTCAACAGAAAGTGGGCTAAGCTCCCTTAGCCTGATTTCCATTGATCGTGGGAATAGCCTCACTACTATCTACATGAGTAACTGCCTAGCAAAACATCGAAAAAGTAGTTGTATTTTCTTTGAAACTGTGGGTGACGTAGAAACCCTGGTATTACTGCTGTACCCTAGCCTCCTTTACCTACTTGCTTGAAGAATCAGCCAGCCAGTGTGATTAAAAAGAACAATTGTGAATTCCACCCACTGTAACCATGTACATTGCTGGTTTAGCATGTAAATTATTTAGCATGTAAAACATAATGGAAATGCTGCAGACTCATGTAACATGTAAACAAACCCTTTAGTGATTTTCTAGGGATAGAGAGTTGGAGATTGCTAATTGACCATGAGATTGCTCACCTCTCTTGCCATTGCCTTGCTGCCAATCTGCAGTTTAAAAGCCCAGTGTGCCCAGAAGGTAAGGCAGTCGAGAGATGGGGAAGAGTGGCATGAATAAGGAAGGTAGGGATAGGCCAGCATCCCATCAGGGGACATGGGCAGCAGTGTCTGGGGGTTGCCTCTAGCAGTGCCAGCACTCAAACCAGTGCTGGGTGCAAGGAATGCTGAAAATTACCAATCTGTTTATTCTGTTGCAGGGGAAAGGATATGGCTACTTGTATTAGAGGAAAAGCAGCTTGGGGATAGGGATGTGCAAGAATCTATTTTTTCATTTTGATTTGTACCTGAATTGATACACCCCCGATGTGTTTTGGGTCCAAATATGACCCCCCCATTCACCCCAGATTCAATTTGTACATGAATTTTCCAAATCTGAATAGGTTCAGATCAAAAAAAGGGTCCTGGGGCCAAAAGAGTGGGTGGTGGTGGTAGTGCCCAATGGGTGGAAGCTACCACCCAAATCTCAAAGAAATTGGGCAAAGGGGTGATTTTAATATAATTTTTGAAGTATATGTGTCTTTATTTTTCCCATCGGGAATAATGGGGATTCCAGCAACCTTATAGATCAATGTGAGGGGCACTTGGATGGCCCAGAGTGGAGTGTGGTGGGTGGTAGTGCCCAATGGGTGCAAGGAAGCTACCACCCATATTTCAAAGGAATTTGGCAAAGGGCTGATTTTTATATAATTTTTGAATTTTACACGTCATTAAGATTTTTGCCATAGGGAATAATGTGTATTCCAGCAGCCTTAGTTATCACTCCCGGGGTGTGTGTGTGTGTGGCACTAGGGTGGCCCAGGGTGGGTTGTGGTGGATGGTAGTCCCCAGTGGGTGCAAGGAAGCTACCAACCAGATTCCAAAGGGATTGGGCAAAGGGCTGATTTTTAAATAATTTGTGAAGTTGGCATGTCTTTTGGGCAGATTCGGGGCAGGAAGGGGGTTTGGGGGGCAAAAGAGTGGGTCGGGTGGTAGTGCCGCAATGGGTGCCTGCTAACATCCAGATTTTAAAGTACTGTAATTGGGCAAAGGGATGATTTTTAAAGAATTTGTGAAGTTTGTGCATCTTTAAGCTTTCCCCCCCGATAGAGAATAATAGGGGTTTCAGCAGCCCCATAACTCTACTTGGGGGTTGCCTAGAGTGAGTGGCGGTGTAGTGCACAGAGTGTGCCAACCACCCCCATACCCACAAGCCCATGGGGTACTGGGTATTGTTGTTTTGAGGTGTTCTGAGTGCAGATTCGCTGGTAGCAAATGAGAGTGCATTCATTTTCAGTGTCAAACAATGAATCCACTCTCATTTGCTGCCCCAAAGATGCACAAACTTCAGATGTTCTTTAAAAATCAACCTTTTGCCCAATTCCTTTCAAATCTGGGTAGTGGCAGGCACCCATTGGGGCACTCCTAGGAGGCACCCACAAGCAGAAATGGGCACTGTCTGTCCCCATTGTCCCATAGGGTGGATGCAGCACACAACAACAACAACAACAGCAGAGCTTTGCAAAGAACAAGGTTTCCAAAGGTCACACACATGCACTGTGTCACTCACCACATCTACTGTGTCCCACCATCCCCACCAAATGCAATTGATCTTCACACAACAGTGTGAACAAACAACAATGAAATGCACTGCCCCACGTGCTCCTCCCAATGCAGGGTAACAGCTGAAGCAAGCAAGCAAGCAAGCAATCACAGATGCATCAGACTAGGGCCAACAACAGCATCAAATATGTCCTGCCCTCCCCCACCCAAGCATTTTTCATCCACAAGCAACAGACTCAGCTACATCTGTGGCACCCGGCCATAAAAGCGGGTTAAGTAAGGAAGGGTGCAAAACAACATTCTACCAGTGGAACAGTGAGGTTTGGCCTCTTTCCCACCTACATAAGTAAAAGAGTGATGACGACAACAATGGCACACAATTTTTTGGCATATTTTTTGGACATTTCTGCAATAGATGCCTGTGGCACCAGGACAACCTATTGTAGATGCAAGCAATCTAGTTTGAATAAAAATGATGATGCTAGAAGTCACAATATGACCCAAACAAAGAAGTACACACAGACACAAACCCTGTCCTGTGCCCATCCATTTTTATGTGTGTGTGTGTGTGTGTGTGTGTGTACACACACACACACACACACACTCCTTAAGTCTAGTGTGGTGTAAGTCATAAGTCCAGTGTGGTGTAGTGTAGTGGTTAGAGTGCTGGACTAGGACCGGGGAGACCCGAGTTCAGATCCCCATTCAGCCATGATACTTACTGGGTGATTCTGGGCCAGTCACTTCTCTCTCAGCCAAACCTACTTCACAGGGTTGTTGTGAGGAGAAACTTAAGTATGTAGTACACCGCTCTGGGCTCCTTGGAGGAAGAGCGGGATATAAAACGTAATAATAATAATAATAATAATAATAATAATAATAGGGGCCACAGAAATAACCATCAGCCAATTACAAAAAGCAGCTTTACTGGGAACAGCCTATATTCTATGATGATATCTATAACAACAACAACAACATTATTGACAATAAAATTCAGCCATCCCAGGTCCTTGGGAAGGACTCGATGTCTGGATAAAACAAACCGGTCAATAACACCTGTCTGACTGTGTAAACAAGATATATATATATATATGTGTGTGTGTGTGTACACACAGCTAGACTTATGATTATGTCATAAGGAGATTATGGAGGGGGGAAGCATAGTACACCTGTGCATTTGTGCTCTGTGAAAGGGTTAGTGGGCTTAGGGTTAATTTTTGCCGTGGCCTCAGAATGCTGCAGTTGGGGGTGGGGGTAAATGGGTGCAGGGAGGAGGCTAGAGTCTGTGCCTTCCTGCCCATTCAGAGCCTGTAGGCTGCTGGGCAGAGAATATTAATACTGATATATTATAGGCAGAGAGGACTGGAGGACAGGCTTCTGTTTTTTTTAAAAAAATGCAAAAAAAAAAGTCTTTGGAATGGGGAAAAAGACAGAATTGTTTTTTTAAAACCACAAGGCTATGCTACCCTTCTAACCACCTACTAGTACTAGCTAATGGGGATCCCTCCCACACAGAACCCCTGTTTAAACTTCTTCTAAATAGCACACAACTTTTTAAATTAAATTGCAACCCAAAATCTACCTCCAAACAGGAGAAAACTGCAATCATACACAATTCCAGAGACGTGTGTGTTTATGGTGTGTGTGTGTAATGGGTACTACTCGCTCAGTCTAAGGATTCACCCACATTGCATCCAGTATTCCACTTCTGTGGTCTGGTCTCTGATGAGTCTACTCTTTCTTCAACTTCTTCGTGACTTCTCCTTCTTCAGTCTTCAGATTTGGGGGAGGAGAGACTGGGGCAAAAGCCTGGAAAATCTGGTGGCTGGCGGCTGGCACAGACAGGCAGTGCTTCTCTCAAGGGGGTGAAAAAAGAATTCTTCTCAGGAATAAAGAAGCAATGCGGCAGATAATCCATTTCCAGTCTGGCATGCAGTAGCCAGCAGGGGCGGGCAGGCAGGCAGGCAGGCTGGCTGGCTTGGTGGCAAGGCGGGCAGGGCAGGGCTCTCTTCTCCCAAGAGGCAGAAGGGCAGTAGCTGCCTCTTTAAATCTGATTGAATCTGATTGAAAATCCCTCCTTGAACTGCCTACTACCCTTGCCCCTTCTTCAACCCTTCCCCTGGCCAATGTGGGGTCAGTCAGGAGTGGCAGGAGCCAAAAGAACCAATCAGGAAGAAGGAGACAATTGTCAGCAGATCAGCCCATGCTTTCGTTTACTGATCTGAAGGTGGGAAATTCAAATAGACATCAAACACAAAATGGAGACTACATGGAGATTGCCACAAAATGGAGGTCCAAAACAACAAAACTTTTGGATCTGAAATTCAGGCTATTTGCTTTGTGCACAAATCGCTTGAAACAGCCTGATTTGAGTACAGATTGTTCTGTATCCGAAATGTTTTGCACATCCCTACCCGGGGAGGGGATTTTTAGCAGAAAAAATACGTGTGTGTGTGTGTGTGTGTGTAGAAACTACATGTGATTAACACAACATCACATGGAGCTTGTCACTTGTGAAAATGAATGGGCAGCTTATCTAAGATTTCTCTGATTCTGTGCTGCTTTGAAAGCAGTCCTGAGGAATGCATTTAGAAACTATTGCCTGGCCAAATTTGCCATCTTTTGGCTCTGGGATTCAGCCAAGCCATGGTCACTCTCCTTTTCTGAGCTCAGCCATAGCACTCTCTTTGCTAAGCTGAACTAGAAGGCCTCAGATCATAACCAAAGTGCTCATTCCAGTAATGAGATCTTGCATGTATAAAATGATTTTAAAATGTCTCAGTTGGGTGATGTTATTTTTCATTAGCTTTTACTCAATGGCCATGCAAGATTGTTGCACTCTGGGAATCAGCTGTCATCTTCCTCCCTAGAGGAGGCTTCATGCTGATCCGCAACAGTTCTGCAGTGTTTCCTGAATGTAAGGTTTGTAACAAATGTATGTAGAAATGTGCTATCCAAATATAAGAATGAAGACAATGAAAGTTGAGCAAAGAACTTGTTGCCACTGTAATAATCTCCTGCATCTTCAAGGAAGGGAAAAACTGGGGGGGAGGAGAGCAGAAGCTGTGATGATTTAATAGGTCTTTTCTGTTTCTGAGATTAATTAATGCCTGCAGAGCAAGATGTAAAGTGCTATATAAGTGCTCTGCAGCATTAAGACTCTCTCGTACTAAATCATTCTAATGCACCATTCAGTGTGGGACAGCACTGATTAATTTAAGAGGCTTATTTATTACTTCCTTGGGTAGAGTTTTAGAACCAGCCCCCAGCAAGGGGTGGAACACCATCTTCCCCACTCCCTTGCCTTCCTGATGGGAAACTGTATAAAAGCTGTGCTACTGCAAGGTTCTGAATAGCCTGACCTTCATCAGCAGTAACACAGCTGAGTGGAGTTGTGCTGAGTGCTATCTACTGACACCATTTATACCATTCTATTCCCATCTCATACTGCTCTTTCTCCTTACATTAAGCTGGCTTCTGGGTGTTTATGACCTCTCTCCCAATGGGGAAGCAATAACTTTCCTGAGTATTGAATGGAGGTCAATGACTGGCCTTGCTTTCATCCCTGCCCTTTTTAGATTGTGCCAAGTTGACTCAATCCTTTTTGCACTTCTCTCTTCTCTGGAAACAAATTAACATCTCTCTGAGAAGTTATTCTTTGTGAGGGCACTCCCTCCACTCCTCCAGCTATGGTTGCCATCTCTGATTGGATCAGTTCTTGAGCCCTGTCCACCCATTATGTTCAACACACATAGAATCTGTGTACAGGAACCCATATACAGATCTGTACACATGTACAGCTATCCACGCATTATGTTCAATGCACATGCAGACATATATTTCCTATCTATGCCCTGCATTTGAGGTGGTCTGCAGCCAGGCTAACTTTTAAAATGAACACATATAGAGACATTCTACACAGACATCTGAAAGCATATACAGGTGAAACTCGGAAAATTAGAATATCGTGCAAAAGTCCATTAATTTCAGTAATGCAAATTAAAAGGTGAAACTGATCTATGAGACAGACGCATTACATGCAAAGCGAGATAAGTCAAGCCTTAATTTGTTATAATTGTGATGATCATGGCGTACAGCTCATGAAAACCCCAAATCCACAATCCCAGAAAATTAGAATATTACATGGAACCAAGAAGACAAGGATTGTAGAATAGAACAATATCGGACCTCTGAAAAGTATAAGCATGCATATGTATTCAGTACTTGGTTTGGGCCCCTTTTGCAGCAATTACTGCCTCAATGCGGCGTGGCATGGATGCTATCAGCCGGTGGCACTGCTGAGGTGTTATGGAAGACCAGGATGCTTCAATAGCGGCCTTCAGCTCTTCTGCATTGTTTGGTCTCATGTCTCTCATCCTTCTCTTGGCAATGCCCCATAGATTCTCTATGGGGTCAGGTCAGGCGAGTTTGCTGGCCAATCAAGCACAGTACACTGTATCGTACAGTACACGGCAAAATTAAGGCTTGACTTATCTCGCTTTGCATGTAATGCATCTGTCTCATATATCAGTTTCACCTTTTAATTTGCATTACTGAAATTAATGGACTTTTGCACAATATTCTAATTTTCCGAGTTTCACCTGTACAACATAGTAAGGCTATTCTCACGGTCATGCAAAATTGGGCTAAGGGAGCCTAGCCTGATTTTGCATGCGCGTGAGAACCACCGGGTTCACAGCCGAGCCCAGTCTCACAAAAGTGGGTAACCCGCTTAAACAACCCTCCCCTAGGCCCAGGTTAGCGGAGCGAGCGCTCTGCTAACCCAGGCTTTCTGATCGTGAGTTGACATGGCGCGGCTCTGCACCGTATCAACTCATGAGTAGACCCCCAACCGGGAGGCTGAAAAGCAGGGCATGCTGGAACTTCCGGGGGCTGCACGGCCCCCAATCCACCCAGCCCCCGCCGGCTCCATAATGTAGCTGGCAGTCATGTGGGCGGCCACTATGGCTGCCCCGAGCAGACTGACTGCTCGTCTGTGGGGAGAGTGGGCTTAGCCCACTCTCCCCGCAAACCCCATCAAGGCTCTTCTCACTAATCGTGAGAAGAGCCTCAGTGTCTGGAGAGGGCTCTGCTGAAGTTCCTTCTACTGTGATGGCATGAACCTATCAAGTGAACAAATCTAAGACCTGTATTTAATGGTGTGCTTCAATAGAAAGAAATTGAGGCTGTTCTCATGACCAGGCCTGGGGCAGCATTAGCCTGGCCATGGGAAGTGATCCCTCCGCTCCCTGCCTGCCTAAGCCCCTTAACAAACCTGGCTGTCAGCCGAGGTTACGGGTACTCTCTCACCCTTAACCTGGCTACTGGGTATTGTGTGACTCTTTGGGCTGCATGCAAGGAGTGTCCGTCTGAGGGCTGAATCCCCAAAGTAACACATGTGCTGCACTTTGCATTGAGGGATGCCCAGAGGCTGGAACAAGAAGTTCTGGCCCAGGATTTCTCCGCCTTGCTCTGTGCTTCTTAGAGCTGCATGAAGCAGGGCTGCCCATGCTGGCGTACCAGAGGTACACCAAAGAGGACTAGCTTGGTTGTCTGGGGGGAAGGTAAGATGAAAGCAGCCTTCCCCCCCATGCCCTCCCCACCTGCCCAGGGCAACCGTGTGAATTGCCCCATTGTCTTGGATCTGTGTCTAATCTGACCTCAGCTGTAAGTCAACTGGATAGCCCTGGACAGGTCATTTAAATCTCAGCTTCAGTTCTCCATTAGTAAAATTGAAATAATGGTGGTCTATCTCAGTGGGTTTAATGAGCAAAAATATCACTGGCTCAAAATGTTAAAGGTGTTGCTTGAGTTCTAAATCTAAATATTGTCAATAATAATGTACTGTGGAATGGTTAGTTAGACACTGATTGAAAAGAAATGCCGGTGATATATTTTATGATACATAATAATTAATAGGAAGTACAGTGCTGAACCTTAGGGTCATGAGACTGCTTTGAGCCGGGGTGTAACTGCACAACAAGAGTTAGGCTGCCTTTGGAGATAACGCTAAACCAGAGGCAACCATGCCAGAGGTTCAGTTGTGTGGTCGTCCAAATGCATGGAACTATGGCTTCATCACCAAACTGACCCAAGAGTTTTAACCCCAAACTGTAATCTGAACCTTCAGTTTGTAGTGAGTGTCACTGCTAAAACCTCTGGTTCGAAGGCAGCATGATGTCATTCAAATTTTGCTGCCGCCATAACCTGGGTTTTGTGCTGTGGCTGCTCCAGAAACCATAGAAAGGGTGGCAGACCAGCCCAGAAATGCATCAGCTTTATGCCTGCTGTGCTTCTTGCTGGCTGCTTCTCCGCATTCTCTGCACTCCTCCTGACATTGCCTGGCAACAGGGACACCATGTTGCCATGTCCCAAGCTCCAATGCATGTGAAGGGATAGATCCACACTGGGAAAATCCCTCTTTCCACTTTGTGGTTCCCCCTTTGTCAATCTGCACAAAAAGGATGGGATGACAAAACGGGCACAGGGGGAGGAGTCTCCATGAATAAAGGGTTGCAGAAGTATGGTCAGCAGGACAATGATCTCCCTGGATTCCTGGACAGTGCCTGTATTATTAAGGTTCCCATGAATGGTGCTACTCCCACCAACTCTATAGAGTGGTCCCCTAAACACTGCATGTATGTGTATCCAAATGTTAAGCCTTGGCCCTCTGGCTTGGAGGTGCCCCAGACTGTTGTGGCCTACCTCATGAGAGTGCAGTCCAATGGAGACCCGAAGCTAATGGAGCCTCTGGTCTTCCCCAGTGGACTGGCCCTCTCATAAGAGGGCTAATCCCCAGGCAGCAAGTCAAAATGGGGGCAGGAGTGTGTTGGAGCTTCCTGGACTGCTTGACCCAGGTCTACCATTCAAAGAGCATCCTTTGTCACAGTGGGCCTACCATTTGAAGAGCATCCATTGTCACAGTTGAACAACTGGGCCTACCATTTGAAGGGCATCCTTTGTAACAGGGGACCAAACCCCAGGATCCTTTGTCCAAACTTTGGTTTCTCCTGTTGAGGGTAGGCTTTCCTTTGCTGGCACACATGGTGCCGTACCAGTCTGGAGCACCTGAAAGCCGAGGGGCCAAGGCTGAACATTTGGATACACACACATATACCTGAAGCACCATGCTCACAAATATATTATTATTATTATTAGTAGTAGTAGTAGTAGTAGTATTTATTTGATTTATATACCACCCTTCCAATAATGGCTCAGGGCGGTTTACATAGAGAAATAATATTTATAATGCCCTTATTCAAAACTATGGTGTGCCAATCCACCTGGACACAAGCGCTATTGGGCAAATTGTCATCATTTGGCTTTTCTATTGAATATTTGTTATTATTAGATTGCAATCAAGCCAAGGAGATCCTCAAACAGAGGATCTTGGACAATGAATACCAGAATGATTTAAGCTCCATTTCAGAGACCATAAGAGGGTGCCTTGGTGACTAACCAGGAACCTGCTAGTTACCTATACTATCACTTTCCCTACTAAACCATCATAGGGTGTTTTCTCAGGGCAAGATATGATGCCTTACCATCAGCAGTTCTATCTGGGAGGTTTTTTAAAATGCCTTTGGCCAGTTGGATTTTCCCTTGTGCCTCAGGTGAGGTTGAATCTGTCCGCCATGTGCTGCTGTTCTGTTCTTTTTATAATGATAGTAGGTGCAGTTTTATTTCTCCCCTGCTATCACACTTTCCTGGTCCAACTGCTGACCTTTGTGCCACACTCCTTCTTGCAGATAAGAAAACTTTTATCACCTACAATGTTGCCAAATTTTGTGTGATTGCTAAGATCCTCCAACAGCTTCATGTTTCATGTAGTTTCTAGCCCTACTTTCTAGATGCTGCTACAAGAGACTTCTATGTTGGTGTACTTGGTATGATCGAATTCTTATCATAATGTAGTATTATTTGTTTCTATGTACATCTGATAAATGATCACATTAAGCTATTCATTCATTCAAACTATGGTACAGTCACACTTGGAGTACTGTGTACAATTCTGGTCACCATACCTAAAGAAGGACATTGTAGAACTGGAAAAGGTGCAGAAGAGGGCAACCAAGATGATCAGGGGCCTTGAGCATGTTCCTTATGAGGCAAGGGGCTACAACACCTGAGGCTTTTTACTTTAGAGAAAAGATGACAGTGGAGAGACATGATAGAGGTCTATAAAATCATGAAAGGTATGGAGAAAGTGGATAGAGGGAATCCCGCCCCCCCCACCCCGGTTAGGATTTAAAAATTAAACTCTGTGAATGACCAAACTATCCTGGTGATAACTAAATTTGTATACTGCAGATGAGCATCTGGGATAACCCCTTTTAATTTTTAAATCCACAACCCTTTCCCAGGAGAAGCAATGTAAGCTGCTCACTCTTGGGGTTGGGGGGTTTAATTTTTAACGGGGTTGGGTATTTAAAAATTAAAGGAGTTATCTCAGGTTTTTTTTTTTCCAGTTGAGAAGCAGCTTGGCTGTGCTTTAAATTTTCCAGGCTGAGAAGTGGGGTGGGCTGCTTGTTCACAGGGTTGGGGATTTAAAGGTTAAACCCCCAACCCCACAAATGTGCAGCCTGCACTGTTTCTCAGGAACTCCCAAGGCGTAACCCCATTTTCCAGGTTAGATTTAAATTTTTAATGTTGCAGTTTTAACTTCCGTGGTAATATTAAAGGGTCAATATTAAAGGGTCAATATTAAAGGGTCTCCCAGGAAACAATTTCCACATTGCAATATACTGACAAATAGCAGAGGACTCTGGAACATGCTTTAGGGTGCATACTCAGTTCACATTGGACAGTATAGTGTGTCACCATTGTCCATTGTGAATGAGAGTGTGTCCTAGGACACATCTACCATTTATGTGGGTGCACATTGCAGAGGAGGATTAGTAATGGTGGGCCAGTTATCTTTCAGTTGTTCTTAAATAAGGTTACGAAGACCCCTGGGATCTGTGGAAGATAGTTTGAAAACCATATGTATCCTATCTTTGGCAGCATGTGATGGTTGGTATACAGTTGTATTACATATTAGATAGCATTGATAGTTGACATGTAATGGTCTGCTTTTTCAGTATACCCCACCATCGCTTGTCTCCCAGCCAAAGGAAGGAATCCAAGTCCAACTGTACAGTGCTAACAGGACCAGGGAAATGGCTTTTTCACAGGAGGCTTGAATGCAGTCTCTCACCACCTCTTTTGACTAAGAAAGAGTTAAAAAGGTTTCAGGCACAATAGCTTGGGAAGACATGGGAAGATATGTGAGTGTGTGTCCTTGGAATCACTCAGTTCTCTCCTAAGTATTTCTGAAATCCTAATTAATGATGCTATTCTCAGCCAAGAATGTTTCCTCTATTTATTAAGCTAATCAACTTAGGAAGTGCATGACTCTATAGGCAGAGTTCACTATCACAGGAAACCCAAATGTGGAAATGGAAAACCTGCTTGGGTACCCACCTAATCAAGCCTCTGGAACTCCAGATGTGGAGAAGACTGACCTCACATGTCAGCCACCTTCCATGAATTAAAAAATCCCTCAGATCTTCCCTATGAAAGAAGGCGCTAAGTTCATTAACCAGTTTTTTTTAAAATGAAAGAAGATGGGCTACCATCCACAGCTTAGCCCGCTCTCCTTGCTCAGCTCACCAAACTGGGTCTCACTGATCGTGAGACCCGGCTCAAAGTGTTTCTGCTGTGCCCCCCCTTTCCCAGGGTGGCTGGGAAATGCTGCCCTCTTTCCCAGGGTGACTGCTCAGTGGCAGTAGCATCTTGCAAGCTGCCACTGATATGTACTGAGCTCACTGAGTGGTAGAAGCCAGTTTTGGTTATGTGAATCTGCCCTCCAAAATTTCTTCCTTCATTTCCTGGATGGTAGATGTTTAATCTGGCCTTCCTTCAGGGTATGTGGGGCAAAGGGCACAGAGTAGAAAGGAGGCTGGGTGTGGGGAGAGGAAATTTGCATTGCTACCCCTTCTCCTGTTCTCTTTCTAACAGCCAGTGGCATAATCTTGTGTTGCTGCCAAAGTGACTTGTTGATAGCTTCAGCTGCCATGTTTTATAAACACATCTTTCTCTTCTCTTTCCTGTCCCTGGAGTTCCTGACTGCCCTTTTGAAGCCCGTCATAATTAGGCTCAAAGCATGGGAGGAGGAGAAGTTGGTGGGCGGTGACAGCTGTGCCAATTAAGCAGATATAAACCATGAAAGGGGGGGAAATTAAAACAGCCAAGAGCTGTTTTATTTGCTCTTTTGGCAATTGGAAACCTGGGTCTTCAGAGCCCTTCACATCTCCCTTCAGTGGCAGTTAACTTCCTGGGCTCCAAAATCCATCTGGAATCTCTCTCTCTCCTTTCTACACGTCTTCTTCAGAGATGAGAGGGTGAGAGCTTTTGTCTGTCTTCTTCTTGGGGGAGACTCTAGGGTTTCTTTCATCTGCCATCCTCTGTTGTGGTGCCAAATTTTGTGGGAGAAAACACAGAACTGCAAATCCATGGTTTCTATCTAATGCTTCCCAAGCTTTTCATCTGTGATCAGACTGAATGTGTTCCTTAGAGAGGCAGAGAGAACACTTTGCTGCCTTTGCTGCTGTTCCCTTGCATTATAAGGATGAACAAAGCACTCCTGGGAGAATCACAAGGTGCTTGGAGCCCAATGGACATTGTTCCAAGTGCCCATCACTGTCTCTTTACTTGCATTTCCTTTCTGGATGTGTCAGGTATTGTATATATAGAACTGGGGTTCTGGACTAAGAGGCATTGGGGCCTGAGTCCTCTGTCTATTTTAGGCTGCTGGCGTATTACATAAACATGGCAATATTATCTTCTCTCTGACCTGGATTCTCCATTTCAGCTTTGGCCGGTTAGGGTTAAATCGGGCGGAGGTTGGAATTTGTGAACGTCCAAATGCGTGAAACCACAATTTCACAGCAAAAGCAACCTGTGGTTTCCATCTCCAAATTTCAGTTTGAGTTTAATGAGTTTTGCCACCCCCAACCTGAGAATTTATGGCAGCAGCGTTATATCCCAATGCAGATACTGTTTCATGTAGTTTCTAGAACTATAATCATAGAGAGGGTGGCCCAGACCCACCCAGGATTACACCCGCTCCATGTCTGTGGTGCTTTTTGCTGGCTTGTCCCATCCCCTGCACTTGCCCCACCCACTTCTCTGATCCAATAAAGCAGTTGCCCAGCAACATGCATGTCCCATCCCAAACTCCCAAGCCTGTCAAATGGGAAGGTCTCATGGGAGCATGTCCTCTTCCCACTCTGTCCCTTGTCCCCCCCTCCGGGCAATCAGGAGAGAAAGGGGACGGGATGGTAAGATAGGCACTATATGCTCAGCTTTTTGAAAATGAAGCTATCAAGATGTATGTTCACAAGCACATGCAGTCACTGTGGTAACATAAACAAGGCAACCTCATCAGACTGCTGGGACAGCCACATATGGCAGGGCGATGATACCCAGGGTTGGAAGGGCAGCCCCAATCAGGAATTCTTGAATGGCTCAGGTCTATTTTTTCCACAATGATGTTGGGGAAGGTGGGCCCAGCCCCTTCCCCTTAGGTGAATGCTTGCAATCCCTAGGTTGACTCACGAGAAGGGCTGGGCAGCAGAATCAGCATTGCCTCAAGTGACAGGGAGATTCCTCCTCTATGATTATGATGGATGCTACTCCTGAGTGGACCACTCTCTCATGATTGTTGAAGGCCATGGGGATACCCCTTCACAACTCATGAGAGGAACCATCTGGGGTGCTGGGCATAATCGCTAATAATGTGCGATGACATCCCTTCTCCCACGGACATCTCTCTTATGAGAGTGTCAGGCCATGCAGACACACATGCGGGATGGATGGCAGATGCTGCCCAGCCTGGTTGCTTGACACAAGCAAGCTTCGAGGAAGGGTACCCTGGCAACACCTCTCCCTGTCTTGGTGACTGCTGCAAAGAAGGGTCAAAGTGGGCCATGTGCCAGCCCATCTGCCCATTTGAACATGTCCATCTTTACATTTGCCCCAAACAGTGACCCCACTCTCCTCAGGCTGCAGAAAACTGGGGCCCTCCTTTCCCGCAATTCCCCATGGTGGCAGATCTGCATATGGCATAACACTGGCCTGAACCCGGGGAATTTGAATGAGAGTTTTAAGATTTGTCCTGGTCCCAGTGTTTCCCCAGTCTGCCCACCCAGCTATGCACACACACATGGAGTGCCAAATTCCCTGGAGAGGAGGAGGTCGCTATGCAAAAGTCAGATGGGTGGCTGGAAGGAAGACGGCTGTGGGGGTAAGGAGTTCTTATCTGGCTTCTACGCTCCACTCTCCTCTGGGTGGGGAAGGGTCTGGCCAAGGCTTTTTCTTTGCTCTTGTCCTCCTTGCTGAAGCCAGTTTGCTATCAGGGGCAAACTCACTCTAATTGTGTTCATATATACTCTGCACCTGGCCAAACTGCCTGATTGGTGTGGGTGTGAGACACACCCATTGGGCTTCTGAGATCTTGGCCTCAGTGGACTGCAGCCAGAGGTGCAGCCGCTGGCGCAGGCCACCTGCAGGCGGCTGCCGAAGCCGGCCGCCAAAGGGGGCCGGCCTTTGGAGGTGGCCCTCGGAGGTGGGACTGAGGGCTATCGACGACATACTAACTTGAACACCTAGAGAAGATTCTTGCTCACTTTACTGTTGGTGAGATTGGGTCGAAGTAGTTATGTGTTTGGGTTCATCTAGAGATGGGGAGACAGTGGGTGCCTTGGTTGAATGTGGGGCAGCTATTCCGGTAGTGGTGGGGAATAGAAGAAGTAATGTTGGCAGGTCAGCAGGCCATTCCAAGGGAAGGGTAGTCAGAAATTTAATAGCTGTCTCCCCTTCTGGCTGTTTTGCCAGCTCTATGACCTCGGGGAGCACTGCCAACAACCCACATAGCCTTACCTTGCTCCTCTGCAATGCCAGGTCAGTCAAAAATAATCCCGAGGTCATCCATGATTTGATTATGGATGAAGGGGCCGGCCTGGTGTGTTTCACTGAGACTTGGTTGGGGGAGGCTGGTGGCCCAGTCTGGTCCCAGCTTCTTCCTCCAGGGTATTCTGTAGAGGAGCAGGTGAGGGGACGTGGGCGGGGATGTGGAGTGACTGTTGTCTATAAGGATAACATCTCCCTTACCAGGGTCCCTGTCAAGGTATCTGACCATATTGAATGTGTGTACCTAAGTATGGGGACCAGGGATAGATTGGGACTTCTGTTAGTGTACCGATCACCCCGCTGCCCGACGGAATCCTTTACTGAGCTCACGGACTTGGTCGCGGAACTTGCATTGGAGTCTCACAGACTTTTGGTGCTGGGGGACTTCAATGTTCACTTTGGGACCAATTTGTCCGGGGCAGCTCAGGAGTTCATAGCAGCCATGACAACTATGGGCCTATCCCAAGTGGTGTCCAGACCGACGCACATTGCAGGTCACACGCTTGATTTGGTCTTTTACTGTGATCAGGGTGGTGTTCCATGGATGGGGACTCCTGTGATTTCCCCATTGTCATGGACGGACCACCATCTGGTTAAGGTTAGGCTTACAACTACTTTCCATCTCTGCAGGGGTGAGGGGCCTATTAGAATGGTCCACCCAAAGAGGTTATTGGATCCAATAGGATTCCAAGAAGCCTTGGAGGGATTTAATGTTGGCTATGCCGGTGATCCTGTTGATGCAAAACTGGAATAACATGCTCAACAGGGCAAAACTGGAATAACATGCTCAACAGGGCAGTAGACACGATTGCTCCTAAGCATCCCCTCCGACCTGCTTCAAAACAGGCCCCTTGGTATATGGAAGATCTACGGGGGAAGAAGTGGCAAGGTAGGCAACTGGAGCACAAGTGGAGAAAGACTCGACTCGAATCCAACAGATTATGACATAGAGCACATTTAAAGATCTATGCTCAGGCAATACGTGCGGCAAAGAAGTGGTTCTTTTCTGCCCATATTGCATCTGTGAGTTCATGTCCAGCGGAGTTGTTCAGGGTTGTGAGGGGGCTAGTAAGTGCCCCACTTCCTTGAATCAGAATTTGGAGCCATCAGTTACCCGCTGTGATGTGTTTAAAGAGTTTTTTGCAGATAAAATCTCTTGGATTCGGACAGACTTAGATGGAGTGTCCAAAATTAATTCGATGTCTGAACTGGAGGTGTCCGGCAACTCCTCTTATGTGATTCGACCGGATCGGTTTCAGTTTGTGACTCCTGAGTAGGGGTGTGCAATTCGGTATTTTTGGTGTTTTGGTTTGGACCCGAACCGAAACACCCCTGTTCTGTTCTGTGCCTGAATTTTGCTCACCCGAATCACCCCCGATTCAGTTCGGATTCGGATCTACCTGAATCTGAATCCGAATTGATTCGGGTAAGAAAAATGGGTCCTGCGGCCAAAAGATTGGGGTGGGGTGGTAGTGCCCAATGGGTGGAGGCTACCACCCAAATTTCAGGGGGATTGGGCAAAGGGCTGATTTTTGGTGATTTTTTGAAGTTTTATTGTCTTTGGGGCATATCGGGGGCAGAAAGTGGGATCTGGGCCAGAAGAGTGGGGTGGGGTGGTAGTGCCTAATGGGTGGAGGCTACCACCCCAATTGCAGAGTGATTGGGCAGAGGGCTGATTTTTGGTGAATTTCTGAAGTTTACACATTTTTAAGGTTTTCCCCCATTAGGTAGAATGGGGGGTGTATTGCTTCATGTTGGGGGGAAAGGGGTGGCCTAGAGTGGTGTGGGGTTGGTGGTAGTGCTGGGTAGGGGCAAGGAAGCTACCTGAATTTTTTCAAAGGATTTGGGCAGAGGGCTGATTTTTGGTTAATTGTTGAAGTTCATGTCTTTAAGGTTTAGATTCTATGATAGCAGATGAGAGTGGATTCATGGTATCTCATTGAAAATCTCATTTGCTATCATAGAATCCACACTCAGAATACCTCAGAAACAACAGAACCCTGTACGCCATGGGTTAGAAACCCATGGGGGTGGTTGGCACCCTATGTGCACTACACCACCACTCACTCTGGGCCACCCCAGCACCCCCCAAGTGCACTTATGGGGCTGCTGAAAGCTCCATTCTATTATAACTTATGTGGAAAAACCTTAAAGACGTGTAAACTTCAATAATTAACCAAAAATCAGCCCTCTGCCCAAATCCTTTGAAAAAATTCAGGTAGCTTCCTTGGCCCTACCCAGCACTACCACCAACCCCACACCACTCTAGGCCACCCCTTTCCCCCCAACGTGAAGCGATAAACCCTCCATTATACTTAATGGGGGAAACCTTAAAGATGCGTAAACTTCAGAAATTCACCAAAAATCAGCCCTCTGCCCAATCACTCTGAAAATGGGGTAGTAGCCTCCACCCATTAGGCACTACAACACCACCCCACTCTTTTGGCCCAGATCCCATGTTATGCCCCCTATCTGCCCCAAAGACACTAAAACTTCATAAATTCACCAAAAATCAGCCCTTTGCCCAATCCCTCTGAAATTAGGGTGGTAACCTCCACCCATTGGGCACTACCACCCCATCCCACTCTTTTGTCCCCAGGACCTTTTCGATTAAAGTAAAAGGAAAGCAATTTCTGCATTGAAATCAATGGAGGCAAAAAGGCGGGAAATTCAAAGACACGTCAAACTGAAAATGGAGGGGGAAGAAGAAGACAAGGCTGGCACTTTTCTAGGGCACAAAAAGGAGACCCGAAACACCCAAAAAATTCGGACCTGAAACAGGGGTGATTTGTTTCGGGTGCGAAAATTATCGGGTCTCATCATGGGTGATTCGGTTCGGCTCCGAATCACCCGAAATTGGTTGTTTCGGGCACAGATCGTTCTGTGCCTGAAATGTTTTGCACATCCCTACTCCTGAGGACATGGACAAGCTGCCCGGAACGGTGAGGCCTACCACTTGTTCTCTTGACCCTTGTCCAACATGGCTTGTTCTATCTAGCAGGAAGGCTGTTGTGGGAGGCCTGGTAGAAATCATAAATGCTTCTCTGAGGGAGGGCAGGATGCCTCCTTGTCTTAAGGAGGCAATTATTAGACCTATTCTTAAGAAGCCTGCATTAGATCCCTCAGAGTTGAGCAACTATAGGCCTGTTTCCAACTTCCCATGGCTTGGCAAGGTGATTGAGAAGGTGGTGGCCTCTCAGCTCCAGGCGGTCTTGGAGGAAACTGATTATCTAGACCCATTTCAAACTGGCTTTCGGGTGGGCTATGGGGTGGAGACTGCCTTGGTCGGCCTGATGCATGATCTCCAATTGGGAATTGACAGAGGAAGTGTGACTCTGTTGGTCCTTTTGGATCTCTCAGCGGCTTTTGATACTATTGACCATAGTATCCTTCTGGAACATCTGAGGGTGTTGTGGGGGGGCACTATTTTACAGTGGTTCCGCTCCTACCTCTTGGACAGATTCCAGATGGTGTTGATTGGAGACTGTTGCTCTTCAAATTCTGAGCTTAAGTATAGTGTCCCTCAAGGCTCCATACTTTATCCAATGGTCTTTAACATCTACTTGAAACCTCTGGGAGAGATCATCAGGGGATTTGGAGTGGGGTGTTATCAGTATGCTGATGACAACCAGATCTACTTCTCCATGTCAACTTCTTCAGGAGATGGCATAACTTCCCTAAATGCTTGCCTGGAAGCAGTAATGGGCTGGATGAGGGAGAATAAACTGAAGCTGAATCCAGATAAGACGGAGGTACTTATTGTGCGGGGTCCGAACTCTAGAGATGATTTGGATCTGCCTGTTCTAGACGGGGTCACACTTCCACAAAAGGAACAGGTTCGCAGTCTGGGAGTACTTCTGGATCCACACCTCTCCCTGGTTTCTCAGGTTGAGGCGGTGGCCGTGGTGCTTTCTGTCGGCTTTGGCTGATACACCAGCTGCATCCGTTTCTTGAGATGAATGACCTCAAAACAGTGGTACATTTGTTGGTAACCTCCAGACTTAACTTCTGAGTGCGCTCTATGTGTGGCTGCCTTTGTATGTAGTCCGGAAGCTTCATTTGGTACAGTACGCTGCGGCCAGGTTGGTCTCTGGGTCATCTTGGAGAGACCACATCACTCCTTTGTTGATAGAGTTACACTGGCTGCCAATAGGTTTCCGGGCAAAATACAAAGTGCTTGTCATAACTTATAAAGCCCTAAATGGCTTAGGCCCTGGGTATCTAAGAGAACATCTTCTTCATTATGATCCCCACCACCCATTGAGGTCATCTGGAGAGGTCCATCTCCAGTTGCCGCCAGCTTGGCTGGTGGCCACACGCGGACAGGCTTTCTTGGTTGCTGCCCCAAGACTGTGGAATGCACTCTCTACTGAGATACGATCTTCCCCATCTCTGACAATTTTTAGAAAGCATTTGAAAACCCACCTCTTCACCCAAGCTTTTTCTGTTCTTTAAAATTTTAAGGTTTTGATTCGTGGCTGATTTTTAAATTGTTAAATTGTTTTAAATTTTTGTATATATTTTAACTTGTTTTATACTATTGTTAACTGCCCAGAGACAAATGTTTGGGGTGGTGTACAAACATAATGTAATACATTTAAAAAAGTACTATCATTAACCAGAGAGAACAGGGGCCAATTTTTTTTGATATCTCAGCTCATGATGGAAGACTGAAGGTTGGTGAGCCTAAGGTCCTCCCCAGCAGATGAGTCCTTTCATGAGAGTGCTAATCCCTTGGTGGCAAGCCACCACGGGAGCAGGATTGTGGTTTGGTCTTCATGGACTGCTTTGCCAGGGTGAGCCATAGCAAGAGCATCCTTGGTCACAGAGGGCTAGACCCTAGGATCCTTTGATCTCCCCCATATACATATCCCCTCCCTCCCATATACATATTCCCTCCTCTTGTTCTCTTCCCTTTTCTGAGTAACAGAAAAATAGTGCCACTAGGCATCCCCCCCGCCGCCGCCAGAAATTGTGCTTGTGTGAGACTGTTTTGTTGCCAGGCTCTTATGGGGCAATGGTGCAATTGCTATCAGATGAAGGTCTTGCATGACATTTCTGCTCTTTCTTTGCCGAGGGCATGCAGTCCATCCTGAAAAGCCACAATTGCGCTTGGCACACCCCCTTGAAGATCGTGGCCAGTGGCTGCCACTCTACAGATGTTCCAATCTATTGACCACAGTCTGGTGACACAAGTGTTACAGAGCTTGCTGGGATGTGGCCTCTGCTGTTCAGGAAGAGAGAGAGGCTCCCCTGCCCTGAAAACAGAGGTTGCTGGGCTGCGATTGGTCTGCAGTGCAATTTATGGGTTCAGCAACCTCCAGTTTCACGTTACACATGAATGTGGCCTCCCTTTTACAACTTTCTGAGGTTTAAGGATGGGAAAGCAGTGAAGAAGAGTATTTGTTTCAACTTCTTTATTCAGACACACTTTAAAAACAGTTCATCGAAGCATGCATGCTAGCTGGCACTAGAGAGCACTTCCTACTCCCTGCTGGCATTGTGTGAGTACGAAAGGTCCCAGAGATGCAGTGGGCTGGAACAACTTCCTGATGTTCTCTCTGATTGCTGTGTGCAAGAGGGTTGGTCCTGATGGGCCTGTGCAAAAGCCTGATGGACCCATGAAAGGTCTTCAATTCTTTAGATGTTCCTTTGATTTTAAATCTGCACATTTGGTGTGTAGGTTGAAGAAAGTAAATTAGTGAGGCTATTCTCATGCTTACCCTAACCTAGCCTAGGGAAGCCAAGCCTGGTTTAGGCTGCATATGCGAACTGCCGGGATCAGGTCTGATCCTGTCAGGGCAGCACCACCTACCCCACTTAAAATCCTGGCTCATAGCTAGGGTAAAAGGCTCCAGTGAGCCCTGAACCTAGGCTCCAGGATCAAGTGTTCACTTGGGCTATGTTCAGCCCCAGCAGACACAGAGACAGGTACCAAGAGTGCCTGTCTCCTGAGGAATTCCCCCACTGCATTGTGCATGTCATGCAGTGCATTGTGGGATATCCAGATGCCAGGATATGTTGTCCTGGCCTGTGGAGCTCCGTGCTGCAGCATGCAGTGTGGATTGCCTGGGAGTGCAGTTCGTGCTCTCAACAACATTGTAGCACTCGTCTGGGGGTGGGGGGAGAAGGTGAGTTCCACCAGCCTCCCCCCGCCCCACTGCCCTGCCTTCCTGGTTGTGTGAACAACCTCAGTATATGTCCAAATGTATTCTCTATGGGATTTTGTCTCCACTGGTAACTCCCGGTATGATTTCCCTTTACCCCCGGAGTATTTATAAATCACAAACTCAGATAGCAAGCTGGGCTGAAGAGAAGCATACATGTAGCCAGAAGTGTCTTGAAAGTTCTTATGGCAATAGAATGCCTGGCTATGCAGGCAAAAGGTAAAAGGAAAGGTTATGTCGTTGAGTCGGTGTCTGCTCCTGGCGACCACAGAGCCATGTGGTTTTCTTGGTAGAATACAGGAGGGGTTTACCATTGCCAACCAATGATAAATGGAAAAGTAGCCTGTCGGTTGTATTGGATGATTGACTGCCATAAACACTTTCAAAATATGTACGTCTGCACATGCCCTCCTGACACACATGGCTATCTAGGAGTGTGATCATAATGTTTGGGGCCATAGTTTAGTGGTAGTGCCCCTGCTTTGTATGCTGAAGATTGCATATCCCTCACATCTTCAGTTGAAAGGATGTGGTAACGGTTGATGGAAAAAACTTGCCAAATACCTTAAAGAGTTGCTGCCAGTCAGAGTAGGCAATACTGAGCTAGATGGACTATTGGGGTGAGGCAGCCCACTGGTCCACTTAGCTCTGTTTTGTCTTCTTCAGGGTTTCAGGCAGAGGGATTTGCCTATATGTTCTTTGGTAGCTCCCTAGGAGGATTCAAATCTCTAAAATGCGGTGCTCATTGTCTCCTAATGTTGTCTTTACTCAAGCTAAATCCAGTGAAATAATAGAGACTGCTCTTCTCTAGTCCAGTTATTAATCTCTGAGCCTTTATTCCTACCCTCTTCACTGTTTTTTAAAAGGAACTGCAGTAAATTTATTTGCTACCTCATGGGATAGTCCATTACATATTAGATTCTCAGATACAGCTATATGATTTATGGAGTTTTAAGACTGGCTCTCTAGTTTGATTTAATGATCTCTCTCTCTCTCTGCTTTCACAGATCCCCCAGATCAGCTATGCTTCCACTGCCCCTGACCTGAGTGACAACAGCAGATATGATTTCTTTTCCCGTGTTGTCCCATCGGACACCTATCAGGCCCAGGCTATGGTGGATATTGTCAAAGCATTCAAGTGGAATTATGTTTCGACCTTAGCCTCTGAAGGAAGCTATGGTGAGAGTGGAGTAGAAGCCTTCATTCAGAAATCCAGAGAGAATGGTAAGTAAATGTCTGTTCCTATAGAGAGATGGTGTATATGGGACAGAGATGATGTATAGAACTGCTGGGAACCATAGCTAAATGACGATTTTTCCTCCTCCTGGTGAATGAGCCTTGGGCCACAGTGAATGGGACTTCTAAGAATGGTAGGTGATGGATTATTGGATGTCTTCACATGCACTGATGGATTTATTTAACTCCTGTACCAGTCTTAGAAGCCACAAAAGGTAATTACAAAGCTCTGTTGTAATGTATTGATATCCATTGTGTAGATGGTAAGTGAGCTGAGTGAATAAGGGATCCCCATTGGCTACACTGTCTAGAAAGTGGCAATATCTGAAGGAGACTGAAGAGTTTGTCAGTGCAGAAGGGTTCCCAGAATGTTCATTCCTCTTGAAGTGCAAGTAGATACAATGTTGTCAGATGGCAGAGGTGTTTTGCGATGACCAGTGAACAAAGGGTCACCAGGCAACTGGGTACTTGCTGCGTTCCTGCTATAAACCAACTGGACATTGTCTGATTGGAAATGCCAACAGCTACTTGCCTTGCCTTTATGAGGGACCAGGAGAGCATTTTGTCTTTAATAAGTTCTGTAGCGGTAGAAAAGCCATGACTACAGGAAGATCATGGAATAGGGTTGACACAAATGTACGTAATTTGCTTTTCCCCAGTGAGAATAATGCATAATACTGATGTATCTGAAACACATAATGCCAGTATACGGGCAGGTGAAAATATCTACAAAAATTAAGGCGTGTGTTTTGCATATCTCTAGTATGCAAGCCATTTTTTTCTTCTTCTGCATTAGTGCAGACCATGCCATAATTCTAGACAGAACTATATTTTCAAAGATAGTAGCCAACCAAGGTGTAAAAATGGGAGATGTCATGACACTCTGCTAAGCTCCACCCATCAAAGAAGCTTAGCCTATGAGAAGTTGCTAATGATAGTGCATTGCCAAATGATTGCACAGCATCTGTTTCCCTTATTCGAAAGTGACACTGACTGCTTCATTCATAATCAGTCAACTTAATGCAGATCCTAGTGTGTGCAGCATTATCTAAGAAGCACCAGCTCTCTTAGTTTAAATGAAAAAACTAAGCTCTCTTCTTAGTTTGAATGGCAAGCATATTATATCTTAAGTAGCACGTTGTGCATTTTTTAAAAATAGTTTTTTTTAAATAGTAATGATCTTGTTCATCTTTGTATGCATTGTCAGGAACTGCATTTGAGATTTCATGAAAATTGTCAATTTTTGTTCGCTGATTTGTCCTTTTCCCCTTTCCCATTGGTTTCAGTGGAGGATCTCCTGCTCATAACTTTATGAGTTTCCAATTAATCTGCATGAAATCAGTGAATATTTGTCAACACCTCCAAGGGATCATATCTGTCATGTTACAGATAGCACCAAGGGAATCTGTTTTACTGCACATTGAACAGCACTCACCTCTAAGAAGTTTCCCATTGATTTCAATGGAGGAAAAAGCTCTAATTCTCCTCCCCATAATAATTCTTCTCCTTCACAATTTTCTGACTTCAACTCCCTGGGCAAATAAATACCAGATATGTAAGAAGAAATAAGAAATAGGTTGAAAGAAGTAATACCTGGGTTTTAATAGGAAGAGTGTTGTACTTGCTTTGCAAACAAAAATCTCTAGGGAAACCAAAGTCCACTGAACAAGCAGTAGCCGCCAAGCATATAACAAACAAGAAATACTTCTCTCTCTCTCTCTCTCTCTCTCTCTCTCTCTCTTACACACACACACACACACACACACACACCCCTTTTGCACGATTGGTGAGAAAGGGCTACAGCGTCAGTGGGGAAGACATCTTAAAAAGCTTACTTCTCCACAGACAATCCATTCCTGTTTCTTGGGTGGGTGAATTGCCTGGCCAGACAATTGCTGGCTGCTGCCAGTAGCTGAGAGGATCGGGGTGCTGGCACACACCTCTTTGCCTTGCCCTGCCCCTGGAACTCTCAGAATGTACTGCGTGAGTGCATGGTGCATTATGGGGATCCCCTTCCCTTCCCTGAAGTTGGCCAGGAGCCCTGCAGTCTGCCAGCCCCAGATGCAAGCAGCTGGAGCTGGCAGATGATCAGAAAAATGGGATTAGGAGAGCACTCATTCTCTTAACCCCCTTCTAGATTGTGGCTCTGGAGGCGGGTTTGCTGCTGAGGTGCTGCCGGGATTGGGCATGTTCCTGGTGGATCTCATGCGCAGGCAAAACCGCCTTTGGCTTTGTTCACCTGGTTTTGCCTGCACGTGAGAACAGCCTCATAGAATAGTACTTACCTTGTGAGTAAAAAGTCCCAAGACAAGCAGGACAAATAGATAAGTACACATGAGCCTCCAGTATGCTAGGAAAGATAGAAAAAATATGGGGTAGGGTGGATAGTAGGTTGTAGCACTGTTTCTCAACCTTTTTGGAGTCAAGGACCTCTAAATTCTTTGTGCAGAGTTTCAAGGACCGCTACATTCTTCATGCACAATTTCTCAGACCAGCAGTTAGTAAAGTGGTTTCAAGTTTAAGTTTATCTATCTATCTATCTGACTTCTATACTGCCCAAAACTTGCATCTCTGGGCAGTTTACAATTAAAATAATATAAGCATTAAAATAATTAAATTTGGAATCTTTTGCAAACATGGAATATTAGGGGTTCTCAGCCTTGGGTCCCCAGATATTGGTGGACTTAAACTCCCATAACCCCCAGCCATAATGGCGAAATGCCCCTGAATCTAAAAGCCTGGGTGAACAAATATGTTTCCAGTATGTCTTTCGTATGTGCGGGTTGGGGGTGGGGGTGCTTGTTATTACTCAATGGAGAGGGGATATTGGGCCATTAGAAAAATTCAAAAGCTACATGGGGCCAACGATAACAACACACAAGCAAGCCTCTGAATTCCCCAAAACTCTTCATCAGGCTGGATGTCAAGCAAAGCAAAAAGGAGGTGAGGAGAGGAGAGCTGGGCAAGTTGTCAGTAGAGCCCGAAGTCTACAGTTTAACCCTCTCATGATGGAGGTGGAGTTTTAGCAGGAGTTGTGTAGTCGCAGGGCCGGATCCAGATGACGTTAGTCAGGACCACCCACTGAAATTAATTTAGTCATCTCTCATTTGTGTCAATGCTGCTTGGTCATGATCACCTGGCTTGATCTGGATCCTGCTCTTAGATGTGCACTTTGTGAGGCAGACCTAATGAAACCTGCGCAGCTCCTCCAAAACTCCTTAAAAACAGTTCCATGGCAGGTGCTGGGAATGTTGTTTTTTTTTAATGGTGAAAGAAAATGTGAAGAGCGGTGGGGACCTGGTGTTAAAGGGAAGGGGGCAATTCTGAGATGGCGGGGGGTGCGGGGTGTTGCAGTGGTGGATGCCTTGTCTTCCTCGCTGGGGAGACAAGGCACTTTTCAGGGTGGGTGAGGCAATGGTGCACCGGACCGCGCTCGGAAGGTCACCTGGGTCTAAGAGCTGCTGCCGCTGTCCTTATGCACCAGAGTATAGCAGGTGTTTCCCCATCCTCTCTTGCAGCGTGCGCTTCTGTGCCCCCTTCCCAACTCCCTTGCATGCGCCAATTACACCAGCCTGCCTTGGGGGCCACGCAGCTCATGTGGTCCCACATACTGCCCACGTGTCACTGCGAGGTGAGCTGAGGCGAGCCAAGGCAGCCCTCCTCCCTCCCTCCACCACTTAGCCCTCACCACGGCATGCTCCTGGCCAGAGGTTGTCTTCCTCCCACCCGGTGAGGTCATAAAGGGGGCCACCATCTTCCACTGGCGGTGCGGACCAGGGGGGTTATAGGGGGCCGAGGGACCACAACCGCGTTCCCTCTCAAAGTGCCTTGGCTGCAACAGGCAGCTGGTTTTAAATTGATTGGGATTGGACACGAACCGTGCTGGGCATCATATCCCCAGGATCACTTCATTCCAGTGCCATTCATCCAATGACCCTTTTGCATGAATGCAGAAAATGGTATCTTGCCTCTTCCCCGCACCACGCTGCCTCCCTCCACCACTTAGCCCTCCTTGGTACGCGTGCTTGCTCCCCCTCCCCTGAGGATGGTCCACCTACACTCCCTTTCTGCAAAGCCCAAGTCAAGGTGGCCCTCCTCCCTTCCTCCGCCACTTAGCCCTCACCATGGCATGATCCTGGCCAGAGGTTCCACCCCCTGGCGAGGTCACAAAGGGGATCGCCATCTTCCATTGGCGGTGCAGACCAGGGGGTTACAGGGGGCCGAGGGACCACAACGCCCCACCGATGCAAGAGGGAAACAGCGTTCCTTCTCAAGGTGCCTCAGCCCCAACAGGCAGCTGGGTTTCAATCAATCAACCTTTGGCTGCTAATAATGAGCATGCAAAAACCAGCAGCCCTTCAAGTGGCACCCATTGCCATACCTTTTCCTCGATGCTCCCGCACTGCATACAGTTTGAAGCTGTAAAGATAGGGAATAAGATAGCTGTAGAAAGATCTCAGCAGCATGTGGAGGCAAGGCAGAAGCAGGGTCCTGCGCCTCCATGATACTCCTCCTCTCCCTTTTCCGTGCTATGTGCAAAATTGAGGATGTGAGTGCCTTGATTGCAGTTGTTTGGTGTGTGTGTGTGACTCCCAGTCAGGGACCGGCACTCAACCCTTCATGGACTGGCAGCAGTCCAGGGACCGGTGGTTGAGAAACTGTGGATTGTAGAATCATAGAATTTTAGAGTTGGAAGGGATCATGAGGATTTTCTAGTCAAACCCCTTGCTTAGAGCAAGAGACTGCTACAACATCTCTTGACAGATGCCAGTTGAGCCTCTGTGAAAACGTCTAGCAGAGGAGAGCCCAGCATGGCACAAGGCAGAATGTCTACTGTCAAATAGGTCTTATAGTTAGTAAATGCCTTGTAATTTCGGAATCTACTTCCTTCTAATTTCAACCCACTGGCTCATAGTCCTGCCCAGAGGAGCAACAGAGAACAAATCCATGCTTGTTCTCCCATGTGATATCTGAAGACAGTTATCATATCTACACTTAGTCTTCTCTTCTCCAAGTCAAACACACCAAGTTCCATTAACGTTTTCTTATAGGACTTGTTGTTTCCAGACTCTTCATCATCTTTATTGCCCTTTTGACCCTGTTTTGGTTTATCAATGCCCTTTTAAAAATGCAGTGACCAGAACACAGTATACCAAACGAGGGCTAATTAGTGCAGTGCAGATTAGAGTGGAACAATTTCTTCACATCATCTAACAGTATGTCTGTTTTAATGGAGCCCAAGATGGCATTAGCTCGTTTAGCAGCTGTATCACTCTGCTAGGTCATGTTCAACTTGTAGCCCACTAAGACACCAAGATCCTTTCTACGTGAACTGCTGCCAAGCCATTTTATACATGTGCATTTGATTTTTCTTACCTGCATTTCTTAAATGCAGTTGTTTCTATATATCTCTGTTGAACTTCATCATGTTGGTTTTGACCCAATGTTCAGATCTGTCCAGATGGTTTTGAATTTTGATGTTGTCTGCTAAGACGTTGGCTATGCCTTCCAAGTTCTTGTGTAAATTTGATAAACAACTCTTCTTCTCCCTCAGCTGTCATTTATAAAAATCTTATTTTTATAAGACCCAGGACAAAGCTTTCTGGCACTCCACTTGATACCTCCTTCCAGGTTGATGTGGAGCCACTGATGAGCACTTGTTGGGTACGGTTGTTCAAAAATCAGTGGAAAGCAGATTAATGAACTGCTTCAGAAAAAGCCAAGTTACAACTCTTAGCCCCCCAATTGCTAGAAAAAATAGAAAAATTGGAGGTGACCAATAGTGAAGTGGGAAAGCAAACACAGAAAGCTATTCAAAATGCAATATCACCTACTCAGAATAAAATAAGAGTATAAGAAGATGGCAGTAGCAGCTGGTGGGCATTGGAGCAGGAGGGGAACCTGGTCACCAAGGCAGAAGCCTACCCCACCTTTCCTCCACACCAGCGGGCTTGGGTATTTACCCAAGGCTGCCAGCATGGAGGAAAAGGGGGGGGGGAACAGAAAAGCAGGAGCAAAAGTAGAAAACAGAAAAGTTTTGTGGGGTGGGGGAAGAAGGCAGAAAGCAAAAAGGTCAGGGCAAAAAGCAAGGAGAAAGGAAGGGCAAAAATCAGACACAAAAGACAGAAAGAGGAACAGAAGGGAGAAAACTGGGATTGCATTCTCCCCCCCCCCCCCCACAAACAAACAAGCCAGTAAAAGATCAGACTTAGAAGCAGCCAGAAAATCCTCCAGAACAGGGAGCTTCCTCCAGCTCCTCCTCCTCTGCCTGCAACTTCCTCTTTTGGTCTTACTGATTGGAACAGCTGCTATTCAAACTGCTCCTGCCTATCTGATTCCTAGGGGGCTCCTCCTGGCACTGCCCCCAGGAAGAAGGGAAAATGTATTTAAAATATATTCCCTGAAGCAACCAGGAAATGCATTTTAACTCATTATTTTAGTTATTCCTAGGAGCAGTGCTAGGAGGAGCCCCCTAGGAATCAGATTGGCTGGAGCAGCTTGAGTAGCAGCTGTCCCAGCCAGTAAGACCAAAACAAGAAGTTACAAGCAGGGGGGAGGGGCTGGAAGAAGCTCCTTGCTCTGAAGATTTCCCTGGCTGATGGTAAGTCTGATCCTTTATTTGGTTTTGGGGGGGGGGGGCACTGCCCCTCCTGCCTTTACTGACCAGCCACCACTGGAAGATGGGACTGGCTGGAGTAGGGCAGATTTTTTTTAAAAAAATCTGCAACTGACAGACAGAGAAACATGATTACTGTATGGTATGAAAACACAAAACAGAACTGAGAAAAATATATGTTGGGGAAGCCAAAGCACTAAGCACAGTCTGCTACACTTCTTCCTCCTGCTCCCGGTTGTGACCTAACTCAACTGTGGGCTGGGTGGGAGTGGGGGATAAAAAGAGCCTCTGTGGTCCCTATGTTTTATTTTTTGGAATGCCCCACACCTGATTTACCTCTCTGTCATTATGACTGGAGTTTCTGTATCTAACTAAGGCGCCCAATCAGCCCTCCTTTCTCTTGCTCCTTCCTTTTGTGGGTGTGGCACCAGCAGAAAAGGAATGTGAGGTTGGAAGAATGATTAGACTTAAAAAGCAAAATGTGTAACTGCGCCATCAGAACTGGTTTGTGGCCATTATGCTTAGGTGTGTGTGGGATGATGAACAAAACAAAATGTGTTCTTCTCTTTGCATTGTTCCACTTGTCCCCAAAAGAATGCCCAACCATGTTGAATAGGCTAATATTTTAAATAATGGTGAAGCCTGTAAGGTTGTCATTTCTAACTGGCTTTACATCTGTATCTTTAGCAGTAGCATGAAAAACATAAATTTAACAGGCAAAATTTTCCCAGTCATTCATCTTCATGCCAGAAGAAGTTCTGCCTGCTGAATTTCTCTGTGTCCGTTTGCTGTTAAGATCACAGAGCACGGCCAATAAAAAAGGAGGGCAAATCTACCTGTGATGTAGCGTTACAGAAGAAATGTTGAGTGCTTCCTGGTCTCTAAGCATTATCCTATACAACCAAGGATTGAACTACTGGAAACTTTCCTTGGTAGATAGCTTTCAGCTTCGTGTTTCTCTTGTTTGCCCCCACCCCCTGATTCTATCTGCCAGACTAACTATACAAGATATGCTTTCCAAACTTGAGAAAAAGCCCCTGTGTTTGTGTTTATACAGCACATCAAGCTCACTGTAATTGCTTTTTTCGAAGAACCACATAGTGCCCAAATGTTAGACACTGGTAATACCCTGCAGATATAATCCTGCTATAAATCTCGCCTAAGCCTATTTAATTGCACAGCCTAGGCTGCATTCATTATTGCAATTGTTTGAGCTTTTAGGGCACCGATGACAGACATGGAAGGATGCTAGGATTTGGCCCAGACAACCCCTGTGAAAGAAGGAATGGGTTACACAAGAGAGGTGCTCTCTGATGACCAAACAGCATGAGAAGCTTCTCCCCAGAGTAAGCTTCAAGCAAGAGTTCTCAAGTGTAAATCAGGCTGTGGTAGAGAGCCGTGGGCAGTTGCCAGGGGGAAGTGCAAGTGTCACCTCTTCGAATGTGTGACTTTACTGAGTCCAGAGGCAGAATGTCTCAACTCTTTCTTTCCATACACAATGGCCAGTATAAAACATGGCACCAGGTATTCTATCCCTTGTGGGGATTGTTTGTGCTGGGAGCCAAGGGATCAGCTAGCTCACGGGCAGATGAGTTCTTATATCTCCAGTTGTTACACACCTACACACTTCTTTTTAAAAGATATATTTTTTCCCTGGGCCAAAGATAAGTGCCACAGGGCAAACTTTCTATTTTTGTTGTATCTGGGGATGCTGAAATGACTGTTTTCCTTTCAGAGAGCAAAGGTAGAGTCACTCATAATCAGGGACTGGAGGACTGTGGTTATTTCCCCCCAGACAATGGAGAAGATTTGCAGATGCTTTGTTTAATCCTGTACTCTAGTACAAGAATTATTTGCCCTTTCTTAGCATAAACAGGCAACTGTGTTGCAGGGGAAATGTTGTTGCTGTTCATTACCTCTGATTCTCCCTGTGGGCTGGCTCCAGAACTCTTGTAGGCTCTGTGCTCTTTTAAGCATCTTTAGGGTGTACCTTTTTCTCTTCTCAGCCTCTGTGAGCTATTGCAAAGGTGTGAGTAAGTATATCATGGTTAAAAAAAAGAAGCTGAGATGAGTTTCTGATGTGTGTAAATCCTTACTGCACCAGTAGATGGCACTTCAGTATTTGCTGCATAATTCCTGTGATTTGCATTGCTGGGTGAATAAAACTTGTTGCTAGACATCTCAAACAGCTTCTACAATGCTGGCATAATGTCATGGTACAGCAGTGAGTATCCCAAACATATAATTGCTTGGAGAAAGGATTGCCACCTTCTCATGGAGAAAGGCTGTAATCTTAACAGCTGCCTGGCAGGCAGAAATCAACAGGTGAAGCTTTTCTTATCACGTTATCTTCTAAACCAATTTCTGTTTGTGATGCAGCTATGAAAGGCACAGAGCTTTGGCCTGTAAATAAGATAGCAAGGTAATGGATGATGCAGCAACTGAGCCTCCCATCCTTTACCCTCCATCATTTACCTCCATCAGTCCCTTAACACACCCTCCAAATCCACCATCTGTAGGGTAAAAGAGAACGCTGCTTGCTGCACAGGTAGGGGATGAAGGTTGGTTATGGGATGGTATAGCAATGGGACAAGAGGTGAAGTTGCTGCATCCTCTTCCACTTAAGGTTGCCATGTTCTGGCTTTCGGAATCTGGGTGCCTAATTTGCATATTATGTAAATTGGCTTGAAAATAATTTTTGAGCAGAATAGTGACTGAATGTTTTGCTTCATAACTCCACTTCTACATTGGCTAGAGCTTAGCTTCTTCTTCTTCTTTTACTGAAATCTGAAATCTGGGAGAATCTGGGTGGGCTAAGCAATCTGGCTTAAAATCCGGGTGAAACTCGGAATTTTGGGGTGCGTGGCAACTCTAATTCCACTGCCTCAGAATATCCAAAGTTACAGGCAGGATCAGTTGATTGCAATCTGGCAATCTTAAGGGACCATGCATAGGAAGTGAATTAATCCACTGCTTTCCCACAGTTTCTGACTTATCGTGTTCTCAGATAGTTGTGCAGAGGCATTAAGGGTTAGGGATGCACAAAAGCTTTCCTGCTTCTGTTTTTAGATTGTGACCCCTTTGGGGACAGGGATCCATCTTGGTTTTTTAAATTTTTAATTATTTCTTTATGTAAAGCGCTTTGGAGACTTTTTGTTTGTTTGTTGAAAAGTGGTATATAAGGGCTGCTCAACTTAAGTCCTTCTGCAGATGTTGGCCTCCCATATCCCTGGCTATTGGTCACTGTGGCTGCGGATTATGGGAGTTGTAGTCCAAAAACAGCTGGGAGGCCTAAACTGAGCAGGCCTGTTCTAGAGGCTCCTTAACATGAAAAGAAACCATCTGTTTTCTAGTTGTTTATGATGTCATGTCCAAGAATCTCTGGTTCATCCTTAGGGCATGTCTACATAGCCATTGGGATAATTTGCTGATGTGCATTTCAAAGTGCACACCCAACCAGTGCAATCCACATTCACCTTTTACTTCTCTCTTGTGGATTCTCTGTCAGTCTCCAGCTAACCAACCAAGGTGCACAGCCGGTACAGTTGCATGGCTGTGGTAGTGGTTAAAGGAGCCAGTGTGACATATTGATTAGAGAGACCTGGGTTCAAATCCTCTAATCCCCTCTTGGCCATGAAACTCACTGGGTGACTTGGGCCAGTCATAGTCTCTCAGCCCAAGCTTCTTCATAGGATTACTATGACGATAAAATGGAAGGTGAGGGCAAGGAGAATTGTGTATAATCACCCTGAATTTCTGTCCTCTAAGGAGTAAAAACTCAGCCTGACCAAGAGTTTGGGAGGCAGTGCTACTCTCTCTGCTTCATGCATACAGAAGTGCTGTGTCTATGGAGCGCTTTCTCCATCCTCCTGCTATCCCACTTTAGGGTAGCAGAAAGGTCTGTTCATATGGCAATGGACAAAAATGTGGTGTATGAAACAGGTGGCCTTTTGGTAGTGCAATATAAACAGCAGACAAATTGCAGAAGAACTCACCTACTGTATGAAACTGGATGACTCACACCCATCTTTAATTTTAGGAAAAGAAAGGAAGGGAGAATGGGAGATGTGGTGGAAAGGGAGCGGAGAAAGAGAGAAGCCATTTCTCTACTTCTCCAAATTGAAAACTGAATTGAAAGACTGTGCAGTGCTGCTGACGTCCCCTTCCAGCCTAATCCTTTTGAAAGATTAAAGATGTCTTTGGCCATATATTGTATTGATTCATTCTCTGAAGTATAAATCATTTGTTCGCCAGCAGGCTGGCAACCAACCAGTGCTTACAGATGAATATTTAAAGAGAGAGAGAGCGAGAGAGAGAGAGAGCGAGAGAGAGAAAGAGAGAGAGAGAGAGAGAGAGAGTAATTCTGAACCAAAGATGAACCATACACAACATAAATTTCAAAACCTTGAAGACTCTTGTGGCAAGAGGGCTACAGTATATAGATGAATTTCCCATCACTTATAAATGCCAGCAAGACAGACAACAGGATGGCAAAGAGGAATCTCATAGTCTTCATTCAGAAAGGATTTCCATCCAAGTGAAGCATTCTGGGGAGATGGGAATCCATAGTCTTGCCCCCTCTGTCATGACTTGCTACCAGCCAGAGTTTAGGGGAGATGCTGTGCCAAAACTCTGAACAAGTAAACTGACAGTACTTCTCTCCAGACTTTCTTTATTGTGTAAGATTAAAACATAAGTAAAAACTACAAAAGAGAACAAACATTTTGATGTAAACACATCAGCCTCAGTGTTCGAAGTCCCCTCGTTTCAGATAAAAGAATGTGGATTTCAAACAGTGGAACTTCGAACACTGAGGCTGACGTGTTTACTTCAAAACATTTGTTCTGTGTTGTAGTTTTTACTTATGTTTTAATCTTACGCAATACATTTATTTATTTATTTATTTACATTTATATCCCGCTCTTCCTCCAAGGAGCCCAGAGTGGTGTACTACATACTTGAGTTTCTCTTTCACAACAACCCTGTGAAGTAGGTTAGGCTGAGAGAGAAGTGACTGGCCCAGAGTCACCCAGCTAGTTTCATGGCTGAATTTGGATTTGAACTCGGGTCTCCCCGGTTCTAGTCCGGCACTCTAACCACTACACCATGCTGGCTCTTAAATAAAGAAGGTCTGGAGAGAAGTATTGTTGCAGATCAATCATGCATATTGTGTCGCCTTTATATAAGCTAATACGAACATAAACAGAATTATTCAGAGGCAGTGAATATCACAGTGTCTGGTCCACCCAGCCACTTTCTTAAAGAGCCTTCTCTATATTTCTTACACCTAAACTCCCTCTCTCTTTTTTGCTGATGAAAATGCCACATATCTTATTGATGATCTGTAATTGCAATTAGAGGCTTGCACCTTATTTAATATCATTTATGGTCCTCTGTAACCACTAATAGGTGGCTCAAGTGTGTGAGGCTGTGGCTGGTATAGGCAGAAACAATCTGGAAAGGGAATACAGGTGAAACTCGGAAAATTAGAATATCGTGCAAAAGTCCATTAATTTCAGTAATGCAAATTAAAAGGTGAAACTGATATATGAGACAGAAACATTACATGCAAAGCAAGATAAGTCAAGCCTTAATTTGTTATAATTGTGATGATCATGGCGTACAGCTCATGAAAACCCCAAATCCACAATCTCAGAAAATTAGACTATTACATGGAACCAATAAGACGAGGATTGAAGAATAGAACAATATTGGACCTCTGAAAAGTATAAGCATGCATATGTATTCAGTACTTGGTTTGGGCCCCTTTTGCAGCAATTACTGCCTCAATGTGGCGTGGCATGGATGCTATCAGCCTGTGGCACTGATGAGGTATTATGGAAGACCAGGATGCTTCATTAGCGGCCTTCAGCAATTCTGCATTGTTTGGTCTCATGTCTCTCATCCTTCTCTTGGCAATGCCCCATAGATTCTCTAGTCAGGTCAGGCGAGTTTGCTGGCCAGTCAAGCACAGTACACTGTATACTTTTCAGAGGTCTGATATTGTTCTATTCTACAATCCTTGTCTTCTTGGTTCCATGTAATATTCTAATTTTCTGAGATTGTGGATTTGGGGTTTTCATGAGCTGTACGCCATGATCATCACAATTATAACAAATTAAGGCTTGACTTATCTCGCTTTGCATGTAATACGTCTGTCTCATATATCAGTTTCATCTTTTAATTTGCATTACTGAAATTAATGGACTTTTGCACGATATTCTAATTTTCCAAGTTTCACCTGTAGATGGAGGGAGCACAAGATCTGGACTACTGACAGGTTTGATCATCTGATTGATTGATTAGGTGCCCTCAAGTTGGTGTCGACACTTAGCGACCACATAGATAGATTCTCTCCAGGGTGATCTGACTTCAACCTGGCCTTTAAGGTCTCTCAGTGGTGCATTCAGTGCTGTCATAACTGAGTCCCTCCACCTTGCTGCTGGTTGTCCTCTTCCTTTAACTTTCCCCAGCATTATGGACTTCTCAAGGGAGCTGGGTCTTCGCACAGTTTCCAAAATATGATAGTTTGAGCCTGGTCATTTGTGTCTCAGGTGAAAATTCTGGATTGATTTGTTCTATGATCCATTTGTTTGTTTTCCTGGCTGTCCATAGTATTCTCAAATGTCTTCTCCAGCATCAAAGTTCAAAAACGTCAGTACTTTTTCTATCTCACTTCTTCAGAGTCCAGCTTTTGCATCCATAGTGTGTCACGGGGAAAACTGCCTTGTTTTTCTGTGTCTATTTCCATCCTCAAGGTCTTTGCAGATGTCATTGTAGTACTGCTCCTTGTCTCTTCTAACAGCTTTCTGAAATTCCTTATTAAGTTCCTTCCTGAGGTCTTTATCTTCTTGACTTTGGCTTCTCTCCTCTTCTTGGCAATTTCAACTGTCTGTTCTGACATCCATTTTGCTTTCTTCTGTTTCTTGGTCTTGGACAGTCTCTTTTCACATTCGTCTTTAACAGCTTCTTTGATTTCATTCCACATTTCCTATGGTTCCCTATCAATGAGGTACAGAACTTCAAAGCGTTTCCTGATGTTCTCCTTGAAAATGCTATGTACATTTTCAAGACCATTTTGTGGAAACTGGATAGCTTTGTTTCTCCAGCTTGACTTGGAACTTGCACATGAGCAGTTCGTGATCTGTTTCACGGTTGGCCCCGGGCACATTTTTGATGTTCTAACTTCCAACTTCTTGCACCTATAGTGTAATCAATTTGATTTCTGTGTACTCTATCTGGTGATGTCCATGTGTATAGGCACTGCTTTTGATTGTTTGAAGAATGTGTTAGCAATGAAGAGATTATTAGCTTGGCAGAAGTCATTCTACTGCTTCATTTGTGTTTCCTAGGCCTTATAGGCGAACTGTGTTTCCCTCTTTATCATTTCCAACTTTGGCATTCCAGTCTCCAACCACCAGCATCACATCTTGCTTGCATGTTCTATCAATTTCAGACTGAACTTGAGCATAAAACTCATCAACTTCCGCTTCTTCTGCATCAGTCGTTGGGGCATAGACTTGAAAAACTGTCATGTTAAAGGGTTGTCCATGAAATCTAATTTATATTAGTCGGTCACTGACCACATTGTACCCAAGTACTGTCATTACTATATCCTTCCTGATATGAAAGCAACACCATTCCTTCTTTTGTTTTCATGTCCTGAGTAGTAAACGGTGTGATTTTCTGGCTGCAAGTGTCCTATTCCAGTCCATTTTAATTCATTGATGCTCAAGATGTCAATCTGTAGTCGATTCATTTCACCTTTCACTGTGTAGAGCTTTCCCATATTCACGCTTCTTATGTTCCACATTCTTATTGTAATTCTGTCTTTGGAGCTTCAGATTTTCTTTTCCCGCATGGCAACATCTACTGGCAACCTCTACTGTCTTCCAATTCATATGGGGTACAACTCCTTTACAACGAGTGTTGCAAAGTAATAATGAAGTCTGGAATCAGTGGTGAAAGTGGACAAAGCTAGATATGTTCAGATCATCAACAAAACATCTTACCCATTTGAAACATTAAGTAACTGTATAGCATTAAAGGGATTATATGAAAATATGCAATCAACTTTTGTGTTTGCCAGAAATCTGCTGTGATAATCCTAAAACAGCTTTTGAAAATTGAGGTTGTAGGTAGGGATGCAAAAATCTAAGCATCTAGTAGCCTCTGGTATCTAACAAATTGGGTTCTAGCTACTGTCACTTGGGTTGCTGAAGAGGCCAGAAAGCAAGTTTCTTCTCCTAAGTGTGCTGCTGTTTATAGGAGGTGGCCACTGCCTCCTTTATGTTCTTGAGAATACATTATTCTCCCTGCTGGCCCCCTCCCTCTTCAACCTCGTCACATTTTCAGTGCAATTTGGTTTACTACAGCTTCAAACTATGAATGGGCTAGTTAGCAGCAGATGATTGGACCTGGCCGCTGTTGGATCCTATTAGCAGTGGCTGCTAAAGGGAGCTGGGTTGGATGTGGAGGTGCTGGTAATTTCCCCGGGCATGCCAATTTCCCTGAAAATGGGATTCAGAAGCTCAGTGATGATCACCTCAAAGAAGAGGTAAGCAGCAGAAGTCACTGAATTCTTCCTGGGATCAGATTAAAGCCCCCTGCTAAACTGAATTCAGACATCAGTATTTGCTGAAGACTCTCTTGCCCTAAGGGTCTTCAGCAGGGGTTGTACTCCACCAGCAGGTCCTCTCCCTGGCCCCAGAGCTGTTATTTTGTAGCCAAGGAACCATGATCCTTGGTTGCAAGTGATAGCTTTGGGCTTAGGTGGGCAGGGGGTGGAGGTTATGGGAGCTAAATTTGGATTCATGGGAATAAACTGAGCTATTTTTTCAAGGGGAGTAGTTCCATCTATTCCTGAGCCAATCTGATGTGAAACATGGAAAGCTTTCCCGTCACTAGCTGGGTGATGATAGTTATTTGCTTTGTTCTGTGAGGAGCAGCTCTAGTAGAGCTGGACAAAGTGCGGACATAATGGCTACCCAGTGGCAGAAATCAAATGCAGAGAATGATTGTGATAGAATGTCTAAAACCTGAGAGACCTATACTCAAGTATTATCTCTGCCATGGACTTATTGCATGGCCTCAAGCAAGCCTTTAATTCTCAGTCTTATCTTCTCCATAAAATGGGCATAATAATGAAGCACTTCAGAGGATTAAGAAAGCCTGCAAGACTGTGAACCATATATCTAAGAAGATCTAGGAACTGCTGAAAAAGAACTCTCTTTTGAGTAGCATACACATGCAGATTATAAAGTGCAAAACTGAGACCTAGAGACATAAAGTCTCTAAAAGCCACACACTGGCTGTGAACACGAGCAGCTCAACCCAGGGTTGAGTGTATGCTCGGGCACTTGCTATTGTGTGTATGCTCGGGCTGCATGCATAGAGTCTAGTGCCTAGAGCGCCTGACTCACGGGGGAATCCCCCAGAGCACCGCGCTGCTTGCGCAGTGCATTTTGGGATTCATGGAGGCAGGGACTCATTTCCCCATCCTCCTGTGATCAGCAGTGCCAGAAGCAGCGTGGATCATGTAGATGCATGATGGCATGCCAAAGAGGAGCACGTTGAGTGTCTGGGGGAAGGTAGGTCCAACTCTGCCTTACCCCTCTGCCCACCCTCCCCGCTACTACCACAGTTGTGTGCATGACCTCACTGTGTTTGTGGCAAGATAGGGAATATATTTCAAGTCCAGGACCGCAATGTTTCCTGTTGACAGAAAGCTCTACAGGAAGACTTTGTTCAGAGTTTACAGTAATGTCAGCATGGTACAAAATGGACAATTTGCCTGTCCCCGTGTATCAAGAAGAAATGCTTGTGCAGGTGAGCCCCAGCTTGCAGATCAAAGACTGAATACGACATCAAACATGCCCAGTGTTAGGACCCTGAAAAGTAAGGGTTGGTGGATACATTTACAGTATACAAAGAGACCTGAAATGAACTGTCTTTTTATTATGGACAGGCTAAAGAGACAGCTGAAGCCCCCCCCTTTCCTCCCATCACTAACCTGGGCACATTCCAGGAGAGAGCAGACATTTATAAATACTACCAGGTTTTAAACAGCGTATAAAGTTGGCACCATTGCTCGGCTCACCCAATTTAGTGGAATTATCCCTGAAGGCAGGTGCTTTAACTTGTCTGGAGACTTAGGACGACCTAAAATTCCATGCTCAGCAAAACCTGGCAAGGATTTGTCAGGCATGAGAAAGCATTCTGCTGACTATTGCTACAGGATGCTTAGAAGGGATTACCACTCCGCGAAGCTGTGCTGGCAGTGAGCTCCAAGCACTCCCAGCCTCTTCCTTTAGAGGTCACTGTGGAGAACAGTGTTGTGCCACTGGCTACATAAGGAGGATTGGAAGATATCTTGCTCTTAACCTCCATCTCTCAAAAATTTTGATAGAAAGAAATGGGGAGTGCTGACTATAGCGAGATAGTTTAGACAGTCTCAGCTGTGCTACTAAAGGTGAGCTTGCTGTAGCAATTACAACAGAGTTGTTGCAATTGCAGTATGTTCTGAGAAGTGTTGAAGGAAACTCAGGCCGATGAAATTATGGGTCAGCTCTTCTTTACAGAACTGTTTTGGCACTACTGGCTAGCCTCTGAGCTCATCACGTTCCTCAGGATCTCACTCTTCAGGACATACAGCAGGGGCTGACTAATGCAAGACCTTACCACCAACTCTGCGCTGGCTTTTTTCCTTGGCTCTCTGCTACATAAGCCATCCTGAGAAAGAGACAGGAACTGAAGAGTGTTTTCTGAGGCAGCTAGAGCCCTGTGGTGCACAGACTGCTGTCTATTACTAATTTAACTGTATCTGAATGGCACATTAAGTTCTGGTGAGATCTGTGGGACACCGGGCTATTTAGTTCTAGTCACACTGTGTTATGGCCTTATAAATGGATAAAGGGAATAAAAACTTCGAGGTGACAAGTTTCTAATCAAAGTGCTATAAATAGGAGCTGTGTTAATTCTAGGCTTCTCTGCAACCATGGCTTTGAGAACTGGCTGTGCTTTTACTATACAGAGGGGCCCATTTGGGAATCTCTGCTTTTCAAGATTTAACTTGACAAGCAGTATCTTTTTCAAGCAGAGCTCATTTTTATGCATGCATATGTGTCAATTTCAGAACAAAAGCGTGGCGGGAAATGAGTAAGGAGGATGCATTTATGTGATGGGAAGCACTATACCTGTGCACACTTGGTTTGAGTTTATATATTTGTGGACTGCTGTATAGCCTAACTTGGAGTGTGTGTGTGTGTGTGTGTTCATGTACTGAGCCTTTGTATGCATATACACGAGGGGGCAGATGTGACTCTATACTTGTTGTGGTAGAGTTTTGTGCATGATGGGTTTATGGAAAACAGCAATTTGGACCTGTGGCTAGATTATATAGAGGCGAATGCATTTGTGTGTTGCAGTATAAATGGGTATTTGTGATGAGCACAGAGTATCCGTGCTTTCTATGTAGATGCAGTTATTTATTTAATGGATTTCCATACTGCTCTTCGTCAAGAAGGTTCAAGGGTGGTGTACAGGGTGGATGAGGTTGTAGCTCAGTGGCAGAGCACATGATTTGTATGCAGAAGGTCCCAGGTTCGATTCCTGGCATCTCTGGGTAGGGCTGGGATAGACCCCTGTCTGAAAAAACAGACTGAGAACTGTTGCCAGTTATGGGAAGCATAGATAGACCAAGCTACAACTCGCAACAGCTGTAGATAGATAGACCAAGGCTCTGACTCACTACAAGGCAGCTTCATTTATATATGCTCAGGATAAAATCCAGTGAAATACATGCATGTGCATGTAGCCAGCATGAGAACCTGTATCTAAGGTGCTTGAGGAGATAATGGGGCCATTCACATGACCAGCCGAGCTGGTCCAATTCACCTTCTCCCCCCCCCCCCCGACGATCACTGAAATGTTGCTGGGAGTGTGAACCATGCTCCCAGACAGTCAGTGCTGCATGGTACAGTGCAGAACTCCAGAGTCTGGGGTGACGTGTCCTGGCCTCTGGATATCCCACAAAGCACCATGTGACATGCATGGTGCATTAGAGGGTTCCCCCAGGAGATGGGTGCTCTAGGCACCTGTCTCTGTGTCCGCTGGGGCTGAATGCAGCCCCAGTGAACACATGATCCTAGTGCCCAGGTTAAGGGCTCGTCCAGCCTTTAACCCTGGGTGAATGCCAGGTTTAAAACCTGGGCTAGGCAGCACTGCCCTGCTGGGATCGGGTGCAATCTCAGCAGTTCACACGTGCAGCCTAACCCAGTCTGGGCTTCTCTAGCCTAGCCTGGGTTAGGGTGTGCATGAGAACAGCCTCCATCAATTTCATTATTTCTGTAGACATAAATAAATAGTGTGCTGTAGAGGTAGGTATTACTACAGATGGCTGGTATGGGTGGTATGGAGCAGGGGCATAGGAAGAATGCAGCAAATGGGAACAAGCATCCCTAGGCAATCAGGGTCTGGTGGGCTGCCAGGGCTCCCTCCACCCCCAGGGAATCCCCCTGCCCCCTCCAGCACCCAGCCAGTAAATGAAGTGCTTGCTGGCTGGGAGCTCGAGGCATGCCCCTCTCCTGCCCACTTGATGCTTTGTTCTAGTGCTGGCTGGCTGGGGGCTTTTCTCTCCCTCGCTGTAATGAAGATGTGACTGGGAGACAATCGGGGCTGAGTAACCCATCTTCCAGGTAGTGGTCATGCCCCCACATCCATGTCAGGCTCAAAGGGCATGTCCAGTATGGGAGTGGGCCGCTCAGCACCAGGCCCAATTGTTGCCAGTCAGTGCATCATTCCAGTGCTGGCTGGGAGCTCATTTCTCTGCCTTGTGTGGCAGAGAAAGGAGCTCCCAGACAGTGCTGGAACAAAGCGCTGACTGTTGAGAATCAGGTGTGGAGGGAGCTTGTCCTCTGGCTGTCAATGAGCTTCCTATGGCTATGAGGTATGAAGGAGTACTCAAGGACCTAAGGATGCTAAGCCAGGAAATGTTTCACTAGTGGCTCAAACTCTCTTCAGATACAATGCAGGAGGTGAGGCTGGAGTTCAGCCATGGGCCCCAGCCACTGGTAGCTCAGGGACATTCGTCGCCCCTTCTCCATTATTCCTGTGTGCCTGCAGACGTTGCACTATATGTGTGTACATGCATTCATTTAAAAAGCTAATGTGGGTTCAAGCCCCCTAAATGGCTTAGGACCGGGTTTACCTGGGAGAGCGTCTTCTTCTGCATGATCCCCACTTCACATTAAGGTCATTGAGAGAGGTCTGTTTCCGGATGCCACCAGCTTTTCTGGCGGTGATGTGGGAACGGACCTTCTCTGTAGTCACTCCTGGGCTATGGAATGCTTTCCCAAGATGTTTGTGGTTTAACATCTTCTTTACCAGCCTTTGAAAGAGCCCTTATGACACATTTTTTAAAGCCAGGCTTTTATTAATCTTTGAATATTTCAGATTGTTTTAATTTGTTTTAACAGTTTGTCTTATTTTGTTTTTGTAATGTAAAAATAATAATAATAATAATTTTTGTCAATTGTCTAGAGCCTTTGGAGTCAGGTGGCATATCAATCAATCAATCAGATAATAAAATGCATAATATGTGAATAACTGTACATGTGTGTATGGTACACAGATAGAACATGTACTGAACATAACCTGTGAACAGTTTTGTCATTTTTTGGTGAAACTTGGAAATACGGAGCAGCAGCCCCATCTGGATTGTAACGATAGAATGATTTCTCTGACAAAGAAACAGGAATAAAGGGAAAAGCAACCTGTTTTTTTCCCCACGGGGTGGGGTGGGGGTTGTTGTTCACTTTGAATGATCTCTTATGCAGATTTGCCATCAGCAAGAGCAGTGGCTCTTTCCTGCCTGGCTTGCACATGTGGGTGTTGCTGGGAATTCTGCTCTACTAGGGCTGAACAGGCACCTGCACTGATGCCCTCAAGCTGTACCCCACCACCCCATCTCACTAGGGTAGTGAAGGTGAGAAGAATGCTTAATTTCTCTTAATAGAGCCACTAGTTTCTAGCAATGGCCAGTTTCTGATGTTGTCTTTGCCTAGAAATAAGCTACCCACAAAGAGCTTTGTCCGACCCCGAAAGCAAAAAATCCCATTTGGATCCACCCATCTGTTGGTGGTGAAAGGGAGACTTTCTTTTATCCTGGGCAGTTAGTCCCACATACAAGCTGATAAATATGAACCTTTGCCTCCATTGCTTTATGATGAGCCAAACCACTGCATGGAGAATGTTAAGTTTTGACCAAGGCCATCCACAGACACAGCTGAGTTGCATTGCATGAAATGTATTCTGAATGTCTGAATCAATCCAAAGTATTCTGCAGTTAAAATACACGTGGGCCAAATTGATATGTGCAACTTCAGGCTTTTTTATCCCCTACTTGTGGGGATATTCAATAGGGCTCATCTTCAGACCCACTAAAGTAGATTGCCTCTCCCAATGTAGTATACAAAGGTATAGAAAAGAAATGTTGTAAGGTTTGGAAATCTGATGAAGTTTTAAAGTCCTATATTGATGCCAAAATCCTCAACATGAGACTGAGTTTCAGAACTAGAAGCAAATAGCTTTTGAAATTTCCCTTTTTTGACTGAGGAAGTGAGCATTGACATAAACTTCCTACATCTTATTTCTATGCACCTGTCAGATAGTGTCAAATTCTTACTGGTACTGCATGTCTGCTGTTAGGTACTGTCAAATGTTATCACCTCGTATATCAGCTGTGAAATATTGTCACTTACTGAATGTTACATGTCAGACACTGTGAAGTGTTGATTATTACCACATGTCTGCTGTTAGATACTATCCAATACTGACTGCTACTGCATGTCAGTTGTTGATTTTTACATGTTTGATACTGTAGATAATGTGGTACACCGTGCCAGCTGTTGAATACTGTCAAATTTTGATTGCCACATATCAGATGCTGTAAATACTGTCTGCTACTGCATGTTACTTGTCAAATATTGTCAGATCTCCTGTATGGCCGATACTGTCAAACTGCTCTTTCATGCCAGCTGTCAGATGCTATCAAATGTTGACTGTTACTACAGAGCCTTTGAATGTCAGATGCTGATGGCTGCACATTCCCAGAATATTAACCATCAAAGTTCAAAGAGGGGAAATTTGAGGAGATTTTGTTCAGGCCAATTATTTCAGTGTGAACATAGCATCACACCTTTAGGATAACATAGGAAGCTGCCTTGGTCAGACTCTTGGTCCATCTGGCTCAATATTGTCTTAAGTGTCTGGCAGTGGCTCTCCAGGATTTCAAACAGATATTCCACAGCCTGACCTGGAGATGCCAGGGATTGAACCTGAGACTTCCTTCATGTAAAACAGAAACTCTTCCACTGAGCTAGAGCTACAGTCCTTTCCTGTCAATCAAGCTTAGGGGACAATCAGGTTTACTGCAGTCACACCAGCCATTGCTGCAGCAGACATGTAGAATGCGAGTATGAAATCAGGGCTTCTGTCAATCACACTTTACATGTTGACTACTCTTAACACAATTGCCATCTAAAATGTGGAACTGCTCTGGATAACTAGCCTTTAAATTTTTGGTTACTTACAAACCTAGCCTTCTTTCCTGCAGTATCGAAAGTGGCATTTTGATTGCAAAGTCAAGGCTGGATGTTCCTGGAATGCAGCACCCTTTAGATGGTCTCCTAGCTATAAGGGAGCCATTTATCCATGAGCAGCTCCTCTGTGACTGGAAGAATGTGGCTGGGTAATTGAAACATTCTCTGAGCCATACTGGAGCTGCTCATGGATAAACCAATTTATCTTTTCTGTGCACTTGGCACTGTACCAGGAAGAGGAGTCAGTTGTATGAGAGAGAGCTAGATGATTGGGCATCACCAATATGTTTCATGCCAGGGCTATGGTCTGAAGGCAACTGAATCAATAATCTTGCTGTAGCTATGCAGGTCTGGGTCTGGATGTGAGACTGCCCTATGTATGGCTCCTTGCATTCCATCACAGAAGAAAGGCGGGATACAAACATCATGAAATGGTTTGGTCATTTCAGTGTTCTTGGAGTTGCTCCAGAATAAGTGGCTCCCACGAAGCCTGGGAGAAACTCTAGAAGGCACTTGTATCTCAGAATATCCTGCACCCCCTCTCTTTTCTCAGTGCGGCTTTATTCCAGTTTTTGTGTGTGCTTCCTCCTCCATAACACAGCTGTGCCTCTGTTCTTTATGCCAGTCCCACATTTCTGGAACGAATGTTTATTTTCATAATATAATGTTTATTACTGTAGTTACCAGTTTGCATTCAAGCTGTTTCCTATCTGATGCACTATCAACTTGACCTTCAGCTACAATATTTTCTGAAGTCTTGTCTTAAAGCATAGCAGTTTTGGAGAGCATAAGCTTTCTGCTTGCGGTTATAAACCATCTTTTATCTCTCACGACTAGAAATATATATTCCTTCAGAACTCAAGTTGTCCCATACATTGGCCTATCTGTGGATTGACTTCTATTGGATGTAGCTGCTGAAGATGTGCTATTGGATTATTATATATATATTATTATATATATTATTGGATAATTAATAATTGATAGTTAATAAATAAATAAATAATTGATAATTATATATATAATTATTGGATTATATTGTTATGATTTAATATTGCCGATAGCCTGCAGATGAAGCTTTTCCATTATTGCATCTATATATTTGGAGAAGTTTCACCTGCTTCATTTCTGCTTCTTAAAGCAGGGGTCCTCAGAACCCCTTCCAGATGTTTCTGGTGATTGAGTGTAAGCAACCCTAATCATAACTCATCCTGCATTTTTAGAATAAGGTGAGCCAGAAACTGGGGTTACCAAATGACCAGAAGAATACTGCTTAACTTGTTCTTGTGCCTTTTAAAATCTATTTGAAATATAGAAACCAGCAGGTTAAACTTCTAACAGCAGGAGAAAAGAAACATCACCACCTGGCAATGCCTGCCCATCAGGCTCCTGCGAAAGGCACGGCTGCACAGGCCAGTGGGACCCTACCAGGAAGCCAAATGAAGAACGTATAAGACATTGCTGAAGGACAAATGCCTTCTCCTTGCACAGCATTGTGCAACTCAAACATGCCTTCTACCTAACCACTTCTTGTTCTGCCACCAAATACTCTGAGATGAAATATTAGCTGTATATATATATGCAATTTAACTGGTGTGCCGCACATGGTACACAATGCTTCATAATGAGGCACTCTCGATTTTGTGAGGCGAGTAATATTTCTAACAGAACACAAGGCTCCTTAGTCATCTGTCTGGATCAATCTCACACTGTCATTTTTCTCCCTCTATTCTGTTCTATCCTTTGCTGGGTTTCCCCCCGCTCTGCATTTTTAGTTAAGAGGCTGATACATATTTGTAATGTATTTGTTCATTACTGTGTGACATTTGGGTTAGTCTGTTTGCCTTTCAGCTGGGTTCATTACATCTTGTTTGGTGCAATGAAACGGCGCCAGAGAAGTGGCCACATTAGTAAAACTCTGACAAAAGTTTTGTGAGTAATGGCATGTGTATGGTGAAGGGAGTGGGGCAGTGTTCTTCATTGTAAAGCCTGGGGGCCAGTAGCGGCCCCTATTGACCCTAAGTGTGACTAATGGTTTGTTAGGCCTTTGTCAAGCTTTGGCCAAAGTGGAATACTCTGTTAAGTCCCCCAGGCACTGTGCAGAGATGACCAGTCCCACCATGCCGTGCTGTGCTTTACTCACTGCTGGGGAGCTCCTTTAAGGGAAATTGAGCTTTTTGGAGCCCCTGCGCCATCTTGGATGCCATACACAGAGTGCTGGGAAGTGCAGCCTTTCCCAGTGCTTTCCTCCCAGAGCTCTTATTGAGGGCTCCATCACTTTTAAAGCCACCCCCCTCCAAACACGGAGAAAAGTGCAATACTGTACACAGAACAGTGGGAGATGGCTTTCACATTGAAGGGTTTTTGTCAAAGTGCCCCCCGCTTTAAAAATAGTGACGATCACTGATTTGAGGTATACATCTGATTCCTTAAATCAATAAAGAGTAAAGCTTCCTATCTGACACGATTCCCAAACACGGAGGTTGGGAATGGGCAACTGTCCCTGTAAAATGTTGATAGTTCATGTACAAACTAAGTGCATGAATTTCACACCTCCCCTCCACCCCACCTTATTGATGGGTGGGCAGGCAACAATGGAAGAGGAGACAAAGCAGAGAGAGATAATGATCAGCCAAACCTGCTTTGTGAGGCCTGGCTAATGGGAGGTAGATTCAAGCACTAAAAAGACCAGGAGCCAACCTGCCCAGTGATACTGCAAAGGCAGCTTAGTAGTAAGAACATAAGAACAGCCCTGCTGGATCAGGCCCAAGACCCATCTAGTCCAGCATCCTGTTTCGCACAGTGGCCCACCAGATGCTGTTGGAAGCCATAGACAGGAGTTGAGGGCGTGCCATCTCTCCTGCCATTATTCCCCTGCAACTGGTACTCAGAGGCATCCTGCCTTTGAGGCTGGAGGTGGCCCACAGCCCTCTGACTAGTAGCCATTGATAGACCTCTCCTCCATGAAGTCATCCAAACCCCTCTTAAAGCCATCCAGGTTGTTGGCTGTCACCACATCCTGTGGCAGAGAGTTCCACAAGTGGATCACACATTGTGTTAAAAAGTACTTCCGTTTGTTGGTCCTAGACCTCCTGGCAATCAATTTCATGGAGTGACCCCTGGTTCTAGTGTTGTGTGAGAGGGAAAAGAATTTCTCTCTCTCCACTTTCTCCACATCGTGCATGATTTTATAGACCTCTATCATGTCACCCTGCAGTCATCTTTTTTCTAAGCTAAAAAGCCCCAGGTGTTGTAGTCTTGCCTCATAAGAAAGGTGCTCTAGGCCCCTGATCATCTTGGTTGCCCTCTTCTGTACCTTCTCCAGTTCAACAATGTCCTTTTTAAGATGTGGTGACCAGAATTGTATGCAGTACTCCAAGTGTGGTCGCATCATAGTTTTGTATAAGGGCATTATAATGTTAGCTGTTTTATTTTTAATCCCCTCCCTAATGATCCCTAACATGAAATTGGCCCTTTTCACAGCTGCCGCACATTGAGTCGACACTTTCAACGAGCTGTCCACCACGACCCTGAGATCCCTCTCCTGGTCCGTCACCGACAGCTCGGATCCCATCAGCATATACTTGAAGTTGGGGTTTTTTGTCCCAATGTGCATCACTTTACACTTGCTAACATTGAACCTCATTTGCCATTTTGTCGCCCAATCCCCCAGTTTGGAGAGATCCTTTTGGAGCTGCTCACAATCTGTTTTGGATTTCACTACCTGGAAGAGTTTGGTATCATCTGCAAATTTGGCCACATCGCTGCTTACCCCTGCTTCTAGATCATTTACGAATAAATTAAAAAGCACCGGTCCCAGTACAGATCCCTGGGGGACCCCACTTCTTACATCCCTCCATTGTGAAAACTCTCCATTTATAACTACCCTCTGTTTCCTGTCTTTCAACCAGTTAGCAATCCACATATGTACTTGTCCCCTTATCCCATGACCGCTAAGTTTCCTCAGGAGTCTTTGATGAGGAACTTTGTCAAAAGCTTTTTGGAAGTCCAGGTAGACTATGGCAACTGGATCACCTTGATCCACACACTTGTTGACACTCTCAAAGAAGTCCAAAAGGTTTGTGAGGCAAGATTTACCTTTGCAGAAGCCATGCTGGCTCACTCCCAGCAGGGCCTGTTCTTCTAGGTGCTTTACAATTTTATCTTTAATGATGCTTTCCATCAAATTGCCTGGAATGGACGTTAGGCTAACCGGTCTGTAATTTCCCGGATCGCCCCTGGATCCCTTTTCGAAAATCGGTGTTACATTTGCTACTCTCCAGTCCTCTTGTACAGAGCCTGATTTCAGGGATAAGTTAAATATTTTAGCAAAGAGGTCGGCAATTTCACATTTGAGTTCTTGGAGGAGTCTTGGATGGATTCCATCTGGCTCTGGTGATTTGTTAGCTTTCAGTTTTTCCAGACAGTTTAGATCATCATCCCTTGTCACTTCTATCTGACTTAGCTCTCTAGCCTCCATCCTGAAAAAGCCTGGTTCAGGAACAGGTATATGCTCAGTATCCTCTGCCATGAAGACAGACGCAAAGAACTCATTCAGCTTCTCTGCAACCTCCAAATCCTCCTTAATAATCCCTTTCACTTCCTCATTGTCTAATGGTCCAACTGCCTCCCTGGCAGGTTTCCTGCTTCTGATGTACTTAAAGAAGTTTTTGTTATTCCCCTTGATACTTTTGGCTAAATGTTCATCAAACTCTCTTTTTGCCTCCCTTATTGTCACCTTGCATTTCTTTTGCCAGAGTTTGTGTTCCTTTCTGTTCTCTTCATTTGGACAGGCCTTCCAATTTCAGAAGGAAGTCTTCTTCCTTTTTATGGCTTACTTGACGGTACCCGTTAGCCATGCTGGCATCCTTCTGGACTTAGTGGTACCTTTCCTCCTTTTGGGTATACAATCTAACTGGGCTTCTAGTATTGTGGTTTTGAGTAAACTCCATGCACTCTGGAGTGAAGTGACTCTCCTGATTTTCCCTTTCAGCTTTCTTTTCACCATACTCCTCATTTTGGAGAAGTTTCCTCTTCTGAAATTCAAAATGTCGGTGTTAGATGTCCTTGGTGATTCTCTCCCCGCATGTATGTGAATTTGATGGCACTGTGGTCACTGTTCCCTAAAGGGTCAATGACCCTGACATCACGCACCAGGTCCTGGGTGTCACTCAGAATTAGATCCAAGGTCGCCTTCTCTCTGGTCGGTTCCATGACCAACTGTTCTAGGGCACAGTCATTTAGCGTATCTAGAAATTTGACCTCTTTGTCCGGACCTGAATGTGAATTTACCCAATCTATGTGTGGGTAATTTAAGTCACCCATAATTACAGCCCTGCCTCTCCTTGACACCTCCCTGATTTTCTCCTGCAACTCCCAGTCACTGTCGGCATTTTGATCCGGAGGGCAATAGCACATCCCCAGTAGCACATTCCCTTTCCGGCCTTGTATAGTCACCCACAGGGTTTCTGTGGAGGACTCCAGTCCACCTAGGTTTTCTAGCTTGTTAGATTCTATCCCTTCTTTAACATACAGTGCTACCCCTCCTCCAAGGTGCCCCTCCCTGTCCTTTCTATAGAGTTTATACCCAGGGATAACAGTGTCCCACTGGTTCTCACTGTTCCGCCATGTTTCTGTTATGCCCACTATATCTATTTCTGCGTTAGAAACCAAGCACTCCAGCTCACCCATCTTGGCTCGGAGGCTTCTGGCATTGGCATATAAGCACCTATATGCTGAATCTCTCCCCTAATGTATGCTATTCTTTTGACTCTTTGACCTGCTGGCACAGGCTCCCGTCTGCTCTTTATGCGGTTCTGCTCTGTCCCCTTCTATTTGAATTCTTTGCACCCTCACACTTTAAAGGATGGCTTTTGCCAGACGGGTTACTGCCCAGCTCCCATTGGCTGTTCCCCAGGTGTCATTTTAAGAGCTGCTCTGCAACGTTTTTGATTTTAAGTGCCAGCAGTCTGGTTCCATCTTGGTTCAAGTGCAGCCCGTCCCTTTTGTACAGGCCTTGCTTACCCCAAAATGTGTCCCAGTGCCTAACAAATCTAAACCCCTTCTCCCGGCACCAACGTCTCATCCACGCATTGAAACCCCTCAGCTCCGCCTGTCTCACTGTACTTGCGTGTGGAACAGGTAGCATTTCTGAGAATGCTACCTTGAGGGTCCTGGACTTCAAAATGCTACCTATCAGCCTAAATTTGGCTTCCAGGATCTCCCGACTGCATTTCCCCACATCATTGGTGCCAATGTGCACCATGACAGCTGTCTCCTCCCCAGCACTGCCTAGGAGCCTGTCTAGACGCTGTGTGATGTCCGCAAACTTCGCACCAGGCAGGCAAGTCACCGTGCTATCAACACGCGGGTCACAAGCCCATCTCTCTATCCCTCTAATGATTGAATCACCCACTACAGGAGGCCCCCACCCCCCAGAGGAGTATCCCCTGTGCGAGAGGTTATGGGCTCATCATCCACGGAAGGGGTCCCTTCTAAAGGAGCATTTCCCTCTTCCTCAGACCGATGTCCTCCTTGCTCAAGATCTTCATTCTCCCTGACAGCAGAGGAGCTACCAGCCCTGGAGTGGGATGCCTCTATCACATCCCTGAAGGTCTCGTCCACATGCCTCTCTGTCTCTCTGAGCTTCTCCAGATCCTCCACCTTGGTCTCAAGGGAACGGATTTGTTCCCTGAGAGCCAGGAGCTCCTTGCACTGAGCACACACCCATGACTTCTGCCCATGGGGCAAATAGTCATACATGTGGCACTCTGTGCAATACACTGGGAAGTGCCCCTTCCCCTGCTGACCTTCTATCTCCATACTGTTTTTGTTGGCTGTTTACAGTATTTAGAGAGTTTATTGTCTGTTTATAAGATAGTTTATTAGGATAGGTCTCAGCTGTAATGGTCAGCTATTTAACTGTCCAAACAGCCTTTCCCAAGAATATGAGGGATACGAGGGAGGGATATGTACTTACGTTCTCTTCTCCACCAGGCTCCTTGTGATCCTTGTGATCACAGGGGCTTGATCCAGGCTCCCCCGCACACTTCCCACTAAACTCCTGCAAAACTCCTACATCCTGTTTGCTATCCCTATTCGCTATGCTCTCGGGCCTTCACCTCATATGTAGAGTAGCCTTCCAACTGACACACAAGATGTGAGTCAAAGGAAATGAATGTGGGGCCTCTCCCAGCCCTAGCTGACTCCACCCCCTCCAGGCAGCCACTAAATAAACACTGGAGTTAGGTAACCCTAACAACTCCTAGCCCTGTGATATCTTAACCCTAACAAGTAACACACACACACACACACACACACACACACACACACACACACACACACCCCTACCCCTTAAAGAGAAACAGCTCCTGCAAAACTCCCACTTCCTGTTAGTTTGTTTGAAGGGGAAAAGGCTAGATGTTTAGAAAAGCTTGCTCACCTTCTCAGCTGTGTCTGCTCTTCCCAGAGTAGCCTTCCCAGTAGAGATGTGCAAATTGATTCGAGTTCAGGCCATTTTGAGCTCGAAACAAAATAGGCGTGTGCAAAATCAGTTCGAATCAAACCTGGCTCAATTCAAACCGTCTTGCTTTGACTGGTTTGAGCTTGAACTGGACCAGCCCCACAAAATTGGGGGCTGGTCCGGGTTCAAGCTGAACTGGGCCAGGTTTGGATTGAACCAGTTCATCCCAATATGCCAGTTTGGGATGCTTGTAAAGGGGGTATATGGTAAGGATTCCCCTTTACAAGCAAGGGGAGAAATCTAGCAACTAAAATGGGGTTAAAATGGGTGGGCGGGAAGAGTTCACCTTATATGCAGCGGCAGCTCCTCAGTGGTAGTGGATTCCCCCTGGTTCCACTGGCATTCCCCCTCATCAACGTGAGCTGGCAGGGGCCTGGTCCCCAGATGAGTTGAGGAGTACTGGTAGGGCCTAGAGGAGCTGACACTGCTACGCCACTGTGAGTAAGGTGACCTCCCTCCTCCTGCCTTCTGCCCACCCTTTTCAACCCCATTTTAGTTGCTAGGGATACCCCTTTGCTTGTAAAGGGGAGATGAGCCAGGCCAAACTGGTTCAACTTGGTTCAAGTTCATGAATCGAACCACCGGCCAGTTCTAACAAACTGGTTCGTGGACTGGTGGTTCAGTTTGAATTCAAACTGAACTGCCCAGAGCAGCTCCATGCACACCCCTAAAACAAACACCCTTAAAATAAAGGGCCTGTTTTGAGCTTGAAACAAAGCTGCCCCATTTCTATTCAAAACATTTTGAGTGTTTCAAGCAAGGTCTGTTTTTGTGGGGTAAGCTGGTCTACTAATTGGGGTCAGCAGGTAGACCAGTTCAAGGTGGGCTGATGTGCTAAGTTTGGAGCAGAGGGCTGGTCTACCAGCCGACCCCAATCAGTAGATCAGTTCTCTCTGGAAAAATGGGGCTGTTTTTTCAGGGAGAGCTGGTCTACTGATTGGGGTCAGCGGGTAGATGAGCCCTCCGCTCCAGACTTACAAGTTGGTCCACCTTGGAGGACTGGTCTACCTGGGAACCCTAATTGGTAGAACAGCTCTCCCCCCAAAAGAGACCTCAAAATGGTTCTGAAACACTCAAAAGGTTTCGAGGGTGATTCGTTGAAATAGCTGACTTGGCCACTGTTTTGACAAATCGATTTGAGGATTTTGTGATTTGTTTCAAGCTTAAAATGAATCACAGAATCCATTTCATGCACATCTCTACTTAGTAGTAGGATAGGTGTTTCTCTCTTTCAGTTTGCACTGGACATAGGGCTGAAGGCCCTCCCCTCATCTACTATGTCCTTGCTCCTGGGGAGTGGTGTTTCATAGATAAGGTGGATGTCTTGGTAATCTTAAAGGATGATGTTTCTTTTCGGTTGTAACTTGGAAGGTCAATGTAGGTAATCAAAGAAAAAGAAGACATTAGTGAGCCCACTTAAGCATGACTTGGAGGATGAATGGGCTTCCTTGGACCAGGGTGGGCAGAAGGTAGATTAGGCCTTTTGTTGACTTGCAGTAGATCAACAAGGGAGTTTTGGACTCCAAGTGGTTTCATAGTGGCAAATAGAATGGCAAACAAACAAACAAACAAATACAAACAAACAACTGATATGACAAACTCACCTTGCATTGTACTAATTGATTTACTCTTGGCTCATTTACCTCCCATATAATATAGGAGTCTGAACTAGTTGCTTTTCATCAGGTCTGAGTAGCTCTGATCACCGGTTTTGAAGGCCTATTTTAGAATCCCTATACCTCCTTAGATGTAGTTTTTAGCCTACTTTCCAATAGGCTTGTGAGATCACCTGGCATTCTATGTGTGATTTGAACCAAATTTGCTACAGCTTGATGGACACATAGGTATGCCCCAGTGGTGTAGTTTGTGATGATGTCACCCACCCCGATCCAAGATGGTGGATGTATAAACATTTGAGGCACAAGTGTACTAACTTGAAGACTGTCTAACTGATTTGAATTAAATTTGGAACATCTGTTGTGAATGACACACTGGTACACTTCAATAGTGCAGTTTGTAATGATGACATCCACCCCAATCCAAGATGGCAGACACATGCACATTTGAGGCACAAGAGATCTAACTTGTGGACCTCAATTTGCACCAAATTTAGTCCAGATGTAGAGATAGTGAAAGGAAAGTAGGCTGATTAGTTCTTACTAGAACAACTTGTTTACTCACAGTATATAGGCAGGTCATCCCAGTGTATAGCTTATGTGGTGCAGGAGATAATTAGCTCTTCCCTCTGAGCTACCATTTTGCATCTGGCTCCACCCACAGCTGCTATTTTTCACCTGGCTCTGGTTGGTAGATCTCTATGTTCTAGTAAAAACAAAGTTGATGCTACAAGCCTGAAGTCCATCCACCCTTGCTATAGGCCAATCTCTCGGGGTAATTGGACTGGGTGAGTGGGTGGGTGGAGGAGACAAGCCAGTAACCAATCGTCAGTGCATTTATGGCTCCCTGGGCTAAGACTGCAGAAGCCAAAAACTCCTTCTGGGCATGTCTGCCTTATTCACCCAAAGCTATATTGAGCTTGGTGGGCAGTACCTCAGGCAGGCTTTCTCAACACACTTGTGGATTTCTGGCAGTGAGAAGCCAAAAAGCAATTATAGTAAGGGTGGGAATTGCCTGGAATTGAGAGGTGAGGCAAGCAGAGGATTGGCTTCTGCAGTCTTAGCCCAGGGAGCCATAAATGCACTGAGGGTTGGTTACTGGTTGGAGGAAACCAATTGGGTTAACTTTGAAGCACTGGGAAAACTTTGAATTCCCTAAGCCAGGATATTGTTAATGGCACAGGAAAACAGGGCCAGTAAGAAAGTTGGCAACTTCACTAATTCTGTGGTAGAACCATCTCGGAATTAACTCTGTGCTGTCACCACTGAAATAAAAAGATGTGTTTAGATATATAAAATATATTGAATTTCCTTTTAAAAAAATGAATATACCAACTGTCCCAGGTAAATAAGGACAAAGAACAGGAATAATGTACTTTTCAGATGCTGAATAAATAAGGACTCTAAGTTGCTGAATGGTAGTGTATTAATAATTGCTGCTGCTACCAAAGAAACAGCTAAATGTGCAGCACACTCATTTATCAGGGGTTCCCATGTGAACCAGGTTAAGGTAATTTCCAATTAGCCCATTCTACAGTGGCTTCTACTCAGTGTAAGCCAAGGTGAAGCTGCCTTTTAACTCTGAGCCATAAAAGAAATGAGCAGGCCCTGCATTCCAGCAAGAGCTCCTGCTAATTTATGGACAAAGGGGCAGAATGACAAGAGACCAAGAGGAAAACCCTGGAAAGGTTAAGATGCAACAACATGCTCGTATATCTTGCTAAGCATTTCTTACATTAATATGCACTGCGGTGCGGCAGTGTTTGGGGAGATGGGAGAAGAAGCATAAGGGATATGTACAGCAAGCAGGCAATGCTGCAAGAAGAAGGGAAGAGCAGGACAAAGGCAAAGCATTGTTTTCAAGGTTCTTAGGGGCTAGCTTAAAACCAGATCCTGGGCATGTTAAAACCAATACTTCTACATGGACAGGATTCCATGCACTGGGCGTCACATATAAACTGGATTGCACACAGTTTACACACTGGTGTTGTAAACACCAGGTGACAGACCACTGTTTTATCCATGACATCTGAGGGCGCAGAACTTAGGTACATTTTTTTAGACCCCATATTAAGTATTGTGTTTAAACTGGACCTTATGCTCCTGAGATGGAGTAGTGCTGCCACCTCCCATCCCCACCAATGGTGGCTCTGTGCACTGAACAGCTGTATCAGGCAGAACTTCAATAGGTGTAGCTTTTTCTAGCATGGAAAGGGATCTGTTGAATTTCTGCTGCTGTCTTATGACTGTAACTGATACAGAGCCTAAGGAAGCCAGAAAGGATGGCAGCTCTAAGATGGACTAAGAGGCTAAAGTCCAGAAGACCTAATTACATACAGTGGATTAATATCTGCTCTCAGGATGAGCTATGAGACCAATTCTATCAAACAGCTGCCACAAACTGTTCTAGGAGTAACTCCAACAATGAAATTAAGGAATATATTGTAGCATAGATTGGATTTCTCCTGCCAGGCATCTGAATTCCACTCAGCTGCCTATGCCCTTACTTTGTCAGCAGAAAGTCCCAGGTTCAAGTCCAGACTCTGGAATGCTTTTCCGGTGACTATTCGCTCCTTGGTCTCCAACACAGTTTTTAGAAAGCGTGTGAAATCTTGGCTTTTTACCCAGGCTTTTATATGATTGTCTCTACTGCTGCTGCTTTGTATTTTGTATGGTTATATTGTGCTTGTATTTTACATCTTTTTAGTCAGATCTGTGTTTTTATATTCTAGCTTAATATTTTGTGTAATTTTTATAGCCTTGTTTTAGTTTTTCTGTGTGAACTGCTGTGGGATTGTTTTAGTGAAAGGTGGTATATAAACCTAACAAAAAAAATATGGAAAAGCCGCTGCCTGTCTGTGGAGACAATACTGACAATACTGACTAGGGGTGTGCATTTTGGAATTTTCTTGTTTCGATTTGTATCTGAATTGAAACATCCCCATTTTGTTTTGTACCCAAATTTTCTGAATCCGAATCAGCCCTGTTTTGTTTTGTAGCCAAATTTTCCGAATCCGAATTGATTTGGATTTTTTAAAAGGGTCCCAGGGCAAAATGAGTGGGTGGTGGTGGTAGTGTCCAATGGGTGGAAGCTACTACCCAAATTTCAAAGGAATTAGGCAAAGGGCTGATTTTTGTGTGTGTGTGAATTTTTTTAAAGTTTACACATCTTAAGAATTTTCCCATAGGGAATAATGGGGATTCCAGCAAATGTATCGCTTCAAATCAAGCGGAAAGGCATGACCCAGAGCAGAGTGTGGTGGGTGGTACTGCCCAACGGGGGCAAGGAAACTTCCAGAATTATTTCAAAGGAATTGGGCAAAGGGCTGATCTTTTGTGATTTGTTGAAGTTTACGTGTCTTTAAGATTTCTCCCATGGGGAATAATGGAGGTTTCAGCAGCCCCATAATTCCACTTGGGGGGCACTGGGGTTGCCCAGAGCGAGGGGTTGTGTAGTGCACATAGGGTGCCAACCACCCCCATACCCACAAGCCTGTGGGGTACTGGGTTTTGTTGTTTCTGAGGTGCTCATTGTAGATTCTCTGGTAGCATATGAGATTTTCGGTGAAAAACTAGAATCCACTCTCATATGCTACCAGAGACTCTACACTCAGAACACCACAGAAACAGCAGAACCCAGCACCCCATAGGTTAGCAACCCTTCCCCTGGCCAATGTGGGGTCAGTAAAGAGTGGGAAGAACCAAAAGAGCCAATGGGGAACAAGGAGGGAATTGTCAGCAGGTCAGCCCATGATTTAGGTCACTGATCAGAAGGCTGGAAGGGTGGGAAATTCAAAGAGATGTCAAACACAAAATGGAGACTGACTCAGAGATCACCACAAAATGGAGGTCCGAAACAACAAAACGTTTTGTAGCCGAAACAGGGACGTTTTGTTTTGTATACAAAACTTTTGGATCTGGAAAATGAGTGTTTTGTTTTGTCTACAAAACACCCGAAACAGGCTGTTTTGGGTGCAAAACGTTTTGTATCGGAAACGTTTTGCACATCCCTAAGATAGACCAATGGTCTGACTCAGTATATGGCAGCTTACTATGTTCCTGTGTTCCTAATATTGTGCCTGATGGACCAAGGGTCTAAGGCAGCCTCATATGTACACTAGTTATGCCCATATGCGCTGAGGTCCTCTGAAGATGGTCCGCTTAAAGTCCCCTCAGTCAGTGAGGTTTGGACGGGAAGCCAGCTCTCAAGACTCTGTAGTGACACCCTCTCTTTGGAATTTCCTCCCCAGAGGGATACAGCTAGTACGTGTTCATGCATTTTCAAAGGTTGATTAAATTCTTTCTTTTTCATAAGGTGTCTGCATGGCAGATGTAGCTGTTTTGTTGTTTTTAGCTTCTTCTTCTTTTAGTTATGTAGTTAGGTTTTTTGGTTTTTAATTTGTTTTTAAATGTGTTATTAAATCTAGCAAAGTGCTGTAAGAGCTTGGAAGATTAAATCTTGCAAGTGCCTTTGGGCTGAGCAGGAAGGATAAAAATATTAAAATAAAATAAATTCAAAATAAAATTAAGACAGCAACCTGGGAAAAACTGGAATGCAGTTTATAATCCGTGCAACTGCAGTGGGAACAAAACCAGTGAGATATATTGCTGATGAAGGCCACAAACCATCAGAGTTAAATATGCTTAAGCCCATTGAAGCTTAACTCTCTTGGACTGTGATCAAATTAATTGTGGAATGATATCAGCCCTATAGAGTCATTATTACCCTGTGTATGGCCAATGCTTGTGGGGGTGGATGGGATCGGAGCCTGTCAGCTAGTTACACCCCACACACCAATGTACTCACTGATCATGACTTGAGGCTTCTGCAAATTTGGTGCTTGTCTGCAGAGGACAGCACCAAATCTGGGGAGGGGTTCTTCATGCAGTGTGCAACCATAAAACCCCCAGGATTCCACATAGCATGGAGGAACCCTCCCCACATTTGATGCAGACAAGTGGCAGATGTGTGCAGGTGTGGGGGTATCTGGAAAACACATTGGCATGGGGTGTGTGAGTAGCTGGTATTGCTCCCATTTGCCCCCTTTGTGCACTGACCATACAGAGAGGGATAATAACTGAAAAACACTCTATGTGTAAGCCCCCTAAGAAGGATACTTGATGAAGTTACCAAAGTGCTGAGCAACTTCAGCACTCAATAGGTCCTCCATTAAGAATAGATCACAAGTATCTATTGATTAGCTTCCCAGTGGCTGGGACTGGATTATTCAGAAGAGGCCACGAAGGACCATTGTTATATAGTGACTTGTTTCCAAATCCTGCCATCAGTGATGTGCAGCACAATCTTATGCATGTTTATTTGGAAGGTCCCAGGAATGTGTGCGTAGAATAGCAGCCTTAGAAACTTGACTTTGGACGTTTGACCACGTTGACCAATAGTTCCATAAAGACCCCATCTTCCATTGACTTCATCTTATAATTTTATAAGAGCCACTTCATGCAACTATTTTGATATATAGTAAATAAATATAATAATAATAATAAATAAATGTAACTGCATGTTGAAGCCACCATGACGTGCCATTTCTAGATAAGATAGCCAGTCTTGTAAATGTTCCAACATGTAAAGAGCATAGTATGAGACAACCTGGTGGCTACTGGAATAGAGGAATTCAGGGAAGGAGGATGAAGAAGTGGCAATAGCTGGGTGAACTAAGGCATGATGATAAGAAGCATCTGTGGCAAGGAGCAGTAGCAAACTGAGGATCTTGCTGCACTGATTTGTCAGTTATGGAGTTCTATGATGTAGATCTAAGGTCATGGGAGCCTGTAGGTCACCTGCGTTCCTTTATACTTTTGACTGGACTGAAGTACTAACAATTCCCTCTCCAGGGCAGCTGTCATGGTGGTACAAGGATTAGGGGACTCATGCCTTTGAGAACCACAGTGCCTGGCACTGGCTCAGCCCACATCGTAACATGTTTTGGAGCATTCATGTTATTCACTACATTAATGAACAGCAACTTGGGTTGTCTTCAGCTCATCATTATTGCATTAAAAAGGTTGTGCAAATGTGGCCTTTATCAGCTCCCGAGAAACCTTTTCAGTGAAGATCACTTGACCTATTTTTTGTGGAATACTTTGGAGCTGTCCATGGTCCTGAATCAAAGTATTCAAGTGAGAAGGCGTAATTGAACACCAGCTGTAAAAACAAAATAAAAACAAAAATACATCGTGTTTGGAAATGAAAGGGAGCAGGGACAGCTTGGTTCAGTCCAGCCTACCTACTCACCAACCCCAAAATGCATTACTGCTGATCATGCCTTCCTTTCATCACAAAGCACTAGGTAACAAAGTCTAATTAACTGCTTTCCGTCTCAAGGGATTGTAAAATGTTGCCACAGCAAAGAAAAGGCTCTGTGCAAATCATCAGGGAGTTAGCAAGGGCAGGTGATCTCTCCTGGCTCCCGTCTCCTCATTCATCCCCGGCTGTCCTATCTGTGTGATCTATAACTGCTGTTATTATTTTTATTAGCATTGTGCCAGATTAGAAGAGGCGGCTCGCCAAGGTCAAGTTTTGTTTTATCTTGACAAGACTTATCCACCACAGCAATCCTCCATATGTATGTGATTAGGTAGACAGAGATTTCACAGCTGTGGGCAGAACAGTGAAACACTTTTAAAAGTCAATTTGATGATGAATTCCTGAGTTACTGTTGATTCACAGAACCATTCCAAGCTGAAGTGTTATCAAACTAAGAGGCCTCATAAATCACAAGGATGGGCCCCTCTTCTTACCATGAGATTAGGTATTTCATAGTGTTGCTCCTTGCTATAATATTTGATAGACTATTACCCTGTATTTTTAAAACCATGTTGCAGTAACTGCTGGTTTTAACAAAAAAAATGAGTGGTTGTAAGTTATAGGAGAAAATCCATTAGGGTTAGGATGCCTGGACTCCATTCTTAGCCACTCTTGCATTTACACGTTGAGGCTATTCTGATGATCACCAGAAAGTGGGCTAAGGGTGCCTAGCCTGCTTTCTGGTGCTTGTCAGAACCACCAGGCTCACAAGCTAACCCGTTGGTTCCAAGGCTGCTAGCCCATCTAAATTCCCCTCAAACAAGGTTAATGGAGCGTGTGCTCCATTAACCTCATTTATTTGCTTGTGTGTCCCGGCGGTGTGTGGCAACACATAAATAGACTCCTGGCCAGGAGGCTACAAGCAGTCTCCCAGTTCCGGGGGTCCTCCCAGAATGCCCCCCCACTTGTGCGGGGACTTCCTGGGGCCAAGCGGCCCCCGATTCCCGCAGCCCCCACAGCTCCATGACAGAGCCAGTAGTTGTGTAGGTGGCCTATCTGGCTGCCCAGGGCTACGTGTTTGATCGTTTGCAGGGACCCGCTTTCCCCGTAAACCACCGTGAGGCACTTCACACTGCTCATGTGATGCGCATCATTGTATTTCTTCTTTGTAATTGCTAACTGACTGTGCTTGTTTGCTGTAACATCTTTGGCTATCCCAAATTAGCCTTATCCAGGATTGCAGTTTATTATGGTGAACTTGACCATACTGTAGTAGGTATAGGCGACATGTAAAACATACATGTAAAGCATTCCTAAAAACATACCTGTTTAGTCAGGCTTTTATAGTTTATAGTTTTAAAGCTTTGGTTTTAGAATTTTTATTGCATTTTAAATTATTTTAATGATGTTAATGTTTTAATGGTTTTATATTGTGAATTGCCCAGGGACTTTTTCATATGGGGTGGTATATAAATGTACATCATCATCATCATCATCATCATCATCATCATCATCATCATCGTAATAAGAGCATAATCAGTGCTTACAATGCATTCATTTTATACTTTAGTTTCCCCTTTCAAATCACAACCCTCTTTTACAGATTCTATTCTGTGTAGCTGTTCACAAGTGCAGCCAAAAGTGGGCTAAGGAAGCCCAGTCTAGTTTTGGTTGCATGTGTGTACCAACGGGAACTGTGGCAAACCCGGTTAGGCACGGTGGCAAACCCATGTAGGGAGCCTGCTGCTTAGCTGGGTTTTGGGTGCGAGGTTGCCCAGAAAGTGGGCTAAATGATCATGTGTCTGTGCAGCATGGCTTCGCGTGGCACCTACACACAAGCAGCCTCCTGGCCTGTGTTGGGAAGCTCCCCATAATGCACCCCATACTCCTAGCCCCAGGAACTCCCTGCTGCCAGCAGGAGCTGGGAATCGTCTGGGAGAGCGATCCGCCCATGAGAGAGATGATAATCTGCGGCGGAGGTAAGCACTTCGTGCCTTCCTTCCCTCACCCCTTTAGAGCCCTTTCTCCAATTGTAAGGGCTCCTTATGTAAATATTTTGCATGTTACCCATTACTGATCTAGCATTGACAAGAACTCAGTTAACTGGTTTTAGGCCTAGTGGTAGGATGAAGGGAATGGGTGTTTACAGATTGTGGCCATGCATGTACAACAGGCATAGGAGATACATGCACCATATGCATTCACCCTGAGCAACTTAAAAAGGCAAAAGAGATATTGGCAACAAATCAAGTGGGAGAGCTTGGAGGGAATCTCTTGGCTCTTTTGGAAACCCATCCCATCTCTATCTGTCTTCTGCATTGCTTGCCCACTGTATTCTATATACCTGCTTTTGTAAAGCATTTCTTGTGTGAATCCATCTGGTGAATAGCTTTTTGAAAGCCTAGAATAGAAAAAGTATAACTGCAGGAAAATTCTCCTGCACAATATGCACTAAAATTAGTAGGAATTGCACAGTTCCTTTCAACACAACACACTCATTTATCTCAGTGAGTCTTGCTCCAGTGAAGTTCCTGGTGGGTTTTATCAAGAATATTGCTTTCCTCACTTCTAAAAAATTGAGGGATGAAGGTTTATTCTTGCAAAGTTTTTTGGCATGTGGGGTGAAATGTAGTACCTAAAGGTTCTAAGGCAGTATCACTCTGATGACTGAATGATTCCACTCTAGGGTTTAAAATGACCTACCAACCAGACTATGAGCCCTTCCTCATGATTAGTGAGAAAGGGCTCCAATCTGCAGGAGAAGAAGCCTCAAAATACTTACCTTCCCTGTAGATGATCCTCTCCCCTTTGCTGGGCAAGCAGATTGCTTGCCCTGGTGATTGGCAGCTTCTGCCAGCAGCAGGGAGCTCCTTGGGGCTGGGAGCCCTCCAGAACTTCCACAACACAATCTTTAGCCTGTGTTTAGGGCATGCTTGTGCCCTTAACCCTAGCTAACAGCCAAGGCACCCAACAAAATTTGCTGCTGTGCTGCCTCCTGGAGCTGCCGGTTCGTACGTGCCGTCAAAACTGGGCTCAGCTTTCCTAGCCCGGTTTTGCCTGCGCCTGTAAATAGCCCCAGTGTTTAAACTACATATGTATTTGTGTGACAAAAAGTCAATAGTGCATACATGAGGAGACCCTGATGTCTTGATCCCCATGGTCTTGGTTCCTTCAGCATCTCAACGACAGATCTCATGAGCCTTCTCTGTCCTAAGGAGAATTTCCCATATCCGTCAGTGGCTCATAGGATCCACTTTGCAAAGTAAACTTCAGCCATGGCAGAAGTTCCTTTGGCAGCACCTGTGTCCTCATTCCTGGCTGAAGCGAAGAAGTTGGCGTGCAGGCTGATGCCTCTTGCCCAGGCTTGGCGGCTGTAAAGTCTCTCTCCACTGGAGAGGATGGCAGGATATGCCAAGCTATCAGCACATTCCTTTATGGCTCCAAAGTGAAGCCCACCACTTTCATTTATGAACTCACAAAAGCTGAGTTAAAGTCGGCTGGCAGATAAAGGTTAGGCTACACAGGACTGTTGCCAGGAGGCTTGCTTGGAAAAGGGGGTGCTCAGCAAAAGCCACTTGGCGGAAAGGGAGATTGGCTTTGCCAGGGGAGGCTGGCAGAACAGGGCTTCCAACCAAGCTTCCAGTGGCGTGTCCTTTGCATAAAAATTCTTTATCTTCCAGGTGCCAGCTGAGTGATTTATGGCTTGGCAAGAAAATAATATGATTAGTGGCAGCTTTGACACAGCTTGTTTGGCCTTAGGTTTGCAGTACTTAGGAATGTCACACATGCAGGGACACCAGGTGCAAGGCTGCCCATTAGCTGAAAGGAAAGAAGGGAAGGCAGGATGCTAAGTCCCAGCCCTGTTGCAAGCCCCTCTCATTCCTCATTGCCAAGGTATGATTGACTAAATGCTATTTAATAGCTTATATGCTAGCAAAGCGGATGCTAGGAAATGTCAACAGGCCTGTGGCTATAATATAGGCATGGCTGTAGGAGTGGGTGGAGCTGCCTGACACGGAAGTCAAATGGTGCTTGCTTTCTGGCTCCATTTATTTTATTTTTTTATTATGCCTCCTCACCCAGATCACTCTAGGGGGTTCACAAATATAAAAACAGATAAAAAACAAATATATGTGACTGTGGATTGATGGGGGGTTATACAGTGGCATTAACTGGGGCTGTGTATGGTCAGAAAAAATTGCCTTGCTCTCATCATGACTGTCCCCCCTATATCTATAGCAGAAGAAGTCAGTGCAAGTTCATCTGTGCATCCTCATCATTCAGTGACTGCAACCACATAATGGCTTGCAGAAGTGAAAATATAATAATCACAGACAAAACTTTCATAGCATCTGGCAGCAGCTCAGTGCACCCCTTTATAGTGAAGGCAGTTCATAAGTTCAGTTATGGGTGACTAAGTGACAAGGCATCAAGTAATGAATAGTGAGATGTCTATGGTGAGAGGTTAGATTTGTGTAATCTTGCATTCACATTTTGGCCAGATTTACCCCAAAGTCTGTGTGATATTTCAGAGAGCACTTCACACCTGATTTGGGTTTTCCCTCTGTATTGGAACCTAGCCTGATTTATTTCTGGGGTAAAAAAAACCAAACACTTTCTTTTTGCATCAGAGTATCTGTTATGCCCTGAACATGTAGTATAGCCTTCTGACTGAAAAGCCTCAAAGTGATTTTCTGTCCTCACAAACATATTTTTCTCCCCCAAAGTATTTTTCCTCCCTGCAAAACAACAACAACAAAAAAAACACACAAAAAAGTGAGGAGTTGCTCTTCAAGTTTTCCCTCTGTCTGTACCTCTGGTTCTTGTGTGTGTTAGTTTGTGAACTTTTGAGGGGCAGGGAACAATCGTTTTCATATCTTTTGCTATGTAAATCAGCTTGGGAACGTTTTGTTGAAAATAGTACATAAATATTTTATAACAGTAATTTTTTTTCATATTGGGGAGCAAGGAATTGTGTTGAGAAGAGAACAAGAACAGTGCAGTTGAAGGTTTATGGGATATTCTGGGTGTTTTGTGAGAGCAAGGATATTTTAACATGATTCTGTTCATGTTGCACCAATCTTATAACTTAGTTTAGGACCCAGGTGAGTAACATCCACCTGAGGGATGTGGTAGAGTCTGTTGAAGTGTCTACAACTGGACCAGTTCATTTCAGTCCCAGTCATTCATTTATCCCATTCCTATGCCAGTTGTCACTGTTGCATAACAATACCTATCCGCCCTTAAGAAAAATCACCACTACCTCCATTCTCAAAGTGGCACTCTATTTTGTACAGCACAAAGAGGTCAGGAATTGAACTAGCCTCTGATGTGATTTATCCATTGATCTGTCTGCTGTAGACAGTGGCTGCTGAATTCATGTCTCCAGGTTAGCATTTTTCCTGATGAATTGTGCCAAAAGGAGGGCCAGCATACTCCTGGCCTTGTAGTTTTGTGGGCTTTGTCCAGCAAGACCATATAATCCCATTTTTCTTTCTTTGGCCCCCTCATATTTTTGGAGAGTGAGTTACAAATCGATCATGTAGTTACTGCAAATTGCTCTTCACACATGAGAGACATTATCAAGTTGGCACTGGCTGGCACTGGCTGGCCTTGGATCCCAACAGCAGCCCAGGTAATAAAGCAAGCTTACTGCTGCTCTCCTCCCCCCCCTTTTTTTGGCCAGATGGCTCAGCAGTAGCCTCCTTTTACTCCTGCCTCAGTTTGCATAGTTGTTCCCCAGCAAGCATTATTGCCATATGTCTGAGAGTAGCTTGTAGAATGGATACAAATATTCACAGCAAATGACAAAAAAAATCATGTATTTGTGTTATGTGAATTGAACCGGAAGCTTTTAAATAAAGTTAGTGTCAACCAGATTCAAAAGTGCTTTCCTCCACTTTGTTTTCAATACATTAATAAAGTTGTGTTTGCAGTTTCGTCAAGATGCAATTTGCAGTTGGTAAATTTTGAGCTCCTTTAACTTGATTACATCACCTGTGATTGGTTAAATATGAGGCAGAGCAGTCAAAAATAATGAATCTGCTGCAGCTTTTGCTGAAGCTGCCAGAGCAAGTAAATAGAAATCAATTTTCAAAAGGATGCAGATTTGAATTCAAGTATTCATCAAAGGAAATTAATACTCAGATTGGATAAACACTGTTTCTGCTCCAACAATATGTTGTCATCTTGCACTTTCCAGCAGAATACTCAGTGTTCAAAATATGTTATACTGAAAAAAAAGTCTGCATTATGACTATGGAGAAATGGAGATGCACAACACTGAAATTAGAGTGCAGTAGTTTCAAATTTATATTATTTCCAAGGAGGGGGAACCAAATGTTCTGCATAGGATGCATAGGTTTGAGAACATTAATTTGAGGGCCATTTCAAACATTATGGGAAAGAGGGAAGCCTAAGTTCCCCAACAAATGTACACTTTAGAGCAGTGACAATGGTGCCCATTGAGGGTAGTGGGGTGGAGGGCAGGGTAGCTAACAGTAGACAGAGTCAGAGGTAGTAACAGTTAAGGATGTGCAAACAGGTTTGAATTCGAACCAGTTTGGTTTGAAGGTTTGAACTTGAACCAAACAGGGCATTGAATTGTCAATGCTGACCTGAGTTCGAACCAAACAGAGCCTGGTTATATTTGCACTGATTCGAAGGTTTGAGCCTCCAAAACTGGGTTTGGGTAGTAGGCACCCATGGGTGCCAACTACCACCCAAACCCAAAAGCAATTGGACACTCCTGGGATTTTCAAATAATTTTTTTGAAGATTTTTCAATTTTTTTCATTTACCCCATAGGGAATAATGTTGATCTGAGGATGCCCCAACTGCCCCCTGGAGGGTTCCTGGGCACCAAAGTGGGTTTGGGGGCAAGGCACCTTGTGCCACAACTCCCCCCAGCAGCCCCAAGCTGGAGGGGCTCATGTTTTTATTTATTTATTTATAATTTGTAAAGAGATTTTAGCCTGTCTCAATGCAATGCAATGAATAGGAATTTCTCCCCCCCTCACCTGTGAACTCTGAGGTCACAAACTGTTCGATATTTTTGAATGGGGGAGAAATTCCTTTTCGTTGCGTTGAGACAGGCTAAAATCTTTAAACATTTATAAAACAAATACCATGAGCCCCACCGGCTTGGGCCTTCTGGAGGGGGAGAGTTATGGCACAAAGTGCCTTGCCCCCAAACCCACTTTGATAACCAAAAACCCCCAAGGGGGGCAGTTCGGTCATCTTCAAATCCCCATAATTCCTGAAGGTCAGGAAATTTAGGACCGACAATAGGAAGTACTTTTTCATACAGCGTACAATTAATCTGTGGAATTCTTCGTCATAGGATGTGGTGATGGCCACTAGCTTGGATGGCTTTAAAAGGGGCTTAAACAGATGCATGGAGGATAAGTCTATCAATAGTTATTAGTCTGGTGGCTGTGGGCCACCTGCAGCCTCAGAGGCACGATGCCTCTCAATACCAGTTGCAGGGGAGCAACAGCAGGAGAGAAGGCATGCACATACCTCTTGCCTGTGGACTCCCCAGAGGCATCTGGTGGGCCACTGTGTGAAAGAGGATGCTGGACTAGATTGGTCTTGTGCCTGATCCAGCAGGGCTGCTCCTATGTTCTTACACAAAGAGAGGGCATAGGTGCCACCATCTTTAAGGGAAAGAAGGGGCCTCTGGTCTCCGCTGGATCCTTCTTCCCCCATTGCTCACCATCTCCAATCCAGCTACAGGCAGAGCCAATGCAAATTTCGAATACAAAACTTGCTATTTTAAGGAGCCTAAAATGTACCCTGAATGTCTCTTACCAGTCTGTAAGTTACAACAGGTGTCCTAGCCCCATTCTAACATCTCTAAAGAAAGCTTTAGAGAGGAATGGTGAGGTCGGAAGAGGGAAGGAAGAGAAATGAGGACAAGATGCCTAGTCAGATTTGTTTTGCGCCTCTCTCTCTCTCTCTCTCTCTCTCTCTCTCTCTCTCTCTCTCTCTCTCTCTCTGTCTCTCATGTAAGTATGCATAGGGTAGTAGCTTTTTCCTCTCCTGAGGCAGAATTGGGTAGAGCAGCTGCTCCTCTAAAACAGAATTGACCTTGGGCAATGTATGTTAGAAATAAGGTGGTGTTTTTCCAAAAAAAAATTGGAGAGATGATGGGTGAGGGGGAAGGGAGCAGAGAAAGCCATCTTCTGGAACCTGACAGAAAGATGCTTGCCACTGTAGCAAAGCAAGGGTAAGAGATGGTCACATTAATGGCGGGAGGACAATTCCCCACCTGCCCTTATTGAGGAGCCTCCCTTGCTTAAACGATTTTAGATAGATGTACAGTCCAAAACTATAATGCTTGAAATGACATTAAAGCAATTGATAAACCTAGGAACTGAATTTCCCATCACATATTCAAGTGAAAATAGATGTTGGAATAGCTTTTTTGTGGTCTGCATCTCACACGCCTTTGGGGACTGTGTTGTCTGTTGAACATCACCAACACCAGTGTGGAGCCCAACATGAAGTTCAGTAGACAACACAACACAGTGGGGTTATTTTGTAGCTCCATGATAGTACTCTAAAAATAAGCCTTCAGTGGGTTTTCTCCTAGACCAAGAGAAAAGGGGGAGGAAGCCTGGGCTGAACTGTGGGAGGGACATCCTGGAGGCATGGATGATGTGGGCAGGACAACACAACTGCTTGTTATTGTTCTCTCCAGTTCCTCCTGTGGTAAGAATTCCAGGGGTAGTGCCACACAGTTTAATTACCTTTGGAAGACTGCTCCCTAGATTTAGCTAACTGCAGCTAAAATGCTCTTGGCACATCCCCTCTGCCTTGGTATGTGCTTCCCCATTTCCTCTTTCAAGTTTTCTTTGGAGACATATGCGTAAGAGCAAAGCAGAGAGTACATCTAGAAATCTGCCAACAGTTTCCCAATTGCTGTAGTCCCCAAGGAGGCTTGTTTTAGCAAATGCCCAATAAAAGCTCTTTGCTCTCCCATCCCTTCTCCATTTGCTCCATCATAAATTGTGAGCATTCTTTGTAGTTGTCGCTCTGTCCCACCCCCAAATTTTAATGGGATTACATTCCAAATGCTAAAACCATCAAGGAATAGCCAGTCCTTTAGTTTAGTCCTTGATCACCCAATTAGGTTTGCCAGGCAAAACCATAGCAATAGGTCCACCCATGCTATTCAGAACAGCTGAACTCATAACAACATGTTAACAATAGCCTATACTAAGGTGGCCAACCTGAGGTTCTCCAGCTGTTGATGGATTACAAACCCCTTTACTCCCAGCTGCTTTTTTGTGGCTAGGATTATGGGAATTGTAGTTCAAGGACAGCTGGACACCCTTGGGTATATTCTTCCCCAGAGTTATCTCCTTTCAGCGTCCTGTTTGTCCTTTTCTCTCTCCCATCTCTGCCATGCCATCTTCAACGTGAAGTCCATTTTGTGGAATCTTTTGCCTCTTGAAGTACATCTGGCCACAACTCTGCTGGCTTTCTGGCATCTAGTCAAAGTGTGGCTTTTTTGGAAAGCACTTTTTCATTGGTTAATGGCAGCTGAAGTTGCTTTTTTAAAAATGTTCTCTACCGGAAATTTGTGTTGACAGCATTTGGCTGTATTTTTAGTTGTTTCTAAGTGGTTTTAGATGTTCTAGTGTTTTATTATTGGTATCAATTTTATTGTAATGATATGCGCTTTAGATGTCATCTGTTTGGCAGCAAACATGAAATTTAAGCTTTAAATAAGCTTCACACTGCCTTCCTCTCTATTCTGCCTATGTGTCTTCTTTCAGGTTTTACCTCAGGACCCACTTCTAAGATAGTCTGTCCTGAAGTACCTTAAACTGGTCTCTTGTTCTTCAGTTGCCATTATTATTTTATGGAGGGGCCACAGCTCAGTGGTAGAGCAGATGCTTTGAATGTAGATAGTCCCAGATTCCATCTCCAGGGAAAAGGTAGCATGTAATGGAATCAACCTCTGTCTTCAAATCTGCCAGTCAGAGAAAACCATTTAGAGGTAGATGGAGCAGTGGTCTGACTCAGTATGTCAGCTTCACATGTTTGTCTATTCCCAGGGGCGAAGCAAGGTTGGAGTGGGCCCAGAGACAAGATTTTAAAATGGCCCCCTCTCACTGAAGCTCAGCTCATGAAATAAAGAAATCTTAAATGAGGCTGAATAGTGGTAACAAAAAGCATAGACAGATGTAGATATAGATATAGATATCCTATGAGCCACAATAGAACATCATCTTAAATTATTTTTTTTAAAGTTTTGTCAATTGTGGACAATGCAAGTCATTTAATGGTACTAGAGAAAGACATGCTGTTCTGGTAGCTCCAGGTCTTAACACTCACATTGCTGGTCAATGACCGAATAAACTTATATCTATCTATCTCACATCAATTTTGGAGAATGAATACAACTGAAGGAAGCCTGGGCGAGTGCTTGGCTGCGGGAGTCAGTCATGTGACTTGCATCTGTGGGGCCTCCCAAGGCAGTGGACCCCCAGACAACTGTCTCCCCTTGCCCTATTATAGTTACTCCCCTGTCTCTTCCATGTCACACTCCCTGGGCTACTCATAGCCCATCTTGACTTCCCCCTGTTGTTCCTGGCTATCTGTAGAAGGTTGTAAAACCTATGGGCAGAAATGATGCCACTTCTATGCCCTGCATTACACTTAGCTCCACTGCTTTCCCTAGATTATTGTTCCATTGCAGAACCAACAAAATGTAATGGTTTTGCATCTGATTCATACTAGACTGGGGATGCAGTTACATAGCTATGCTAGAGCTGGCCCAGAATCCCGTCACTGCTGGTAATACAACCAAAACAAGAACCCCAAGATTGCTGCTTTCCTTTGTGTGAAACTTAGACTGTGTGGTGAAATGATTAAAACCAAACTAGCATACTCCATATGAACTTCTGTGTTTGTGAGCCTTACAGCCTGATTTTATCCATGTTTACTTGGAAGGATGTTCCACTGAATACAGTGAAATGCTTCCAATAAGTGTGCACAGGAATCCTGCACAGACTTATTGGGAGTAAACCCAGTTGGACTGAGTGGAATTTACTTCCAAGAAACATCCTCAGGCTGTTGGGATGTATTCTGAAGAAACTGAAATTGCCATTCATTACTCTTTGGTAACCAGTCCTAGATCCTTCACATATTTCAGAATCTCTTTACCCTGCTATATTTGACCAAAAGTGGTTAAGTGTCATGGGAGAGGAGAGCTGGTCTTGTGCTAGCAAGCATGACTTGTCCCCCTGGCTAAGCAGGGTCCTCCCTGGTTGCATATGAATGGGAGACTAGAAGTGTGAGCAAGGTGAGATATTCCCCTGAGGGGATGGAGCTGCTCTGGGAAGAGCAGAAGGTTCCTAGTTCCCTCCCTGGCATCTCCAAGATAGGGCTGAAAGAGATTCCTGCCTGGATCCTTGGAGATGCTGCTGCCAGTCTGTGAAGACAATACTGAGCTAGATAGACCAATGGTCTGACTCAGTATATGGCAGCTTCCTATGTTCCTATGCACTAGAGGAAAATTGTAGGGTAAAGGCCAGATATGATAGGCCTAGCCAACTGCAGCACAGCATCCCTCCAGTGGCTGTAGCTGGTATCTGCCTTATGTTTCATTTTGGATTGTAAGCCCTTTGCGGACAGGGGACCATCTTAATTTATTACGTATTTTTCTATGAGAACCTCTTTGAGAACTTTGGTTGAAGAGTGGTATATAAATATCCCTAATAGCAGTAGCAGTATTAGTAGCAGTAGTAATAGTAGGCTATACTTTCTTCCTAAAGTGTGCAGTTTCTTATTTTCTTTATGGCAATAGTTTGTATATTCATAGTACACTGCCCCCAAATGTAGACATCACAGGCAGCTTTGATGATCCTTGAAAGGTATTTAGGTTTTTATAAGAACATGCCCTGGGACTGCCAGTGATAAATTGAAAGCATCATGTAGGTGCTGAGTGACTTAAAATGTCAACTTCTCAAGCACAAGAGGCTTTAGCAAGGTGAATGGAAGGTGTGAATGCAGATAGCTGTTTGAGTTATAGGCAGCATTTGTAGCTTTAGACCCACAAGTTTTGCAAAACTATTTGGCTTTCATTTGTGTCACATTTATTGTTCTCTTGACTATACAAGAAAAATCCCCAAGGAGCTCTGCACATCACAGTATTCAATGAATAGCAATTCTGATCCTATTGGTCACTATCTTCCAGCTTGGCAAACTAACTGATAAATCAATCAATCAATCAATCATTTCTATTCCAGGTTCCAAATAGAAACCTCAGAGTGATTTACAAACCATAACAACATAATACAAGACTCCCAACGATCAGCTAAATAACTCAAGCAGCAGAAAGAATAACAGGGTCACAGAGCAGTACCATGAAAAACATGTCCATACAGATCCATTTCCACCTTCTGCCTGAACATGCTCTAGGAGGGGGGAGAGAGGCTAATGAGCAATTTGGCTGCTGCTGATTAGAAGGCCCATTGCTGACCTTCACACTTCACAGGATGAAGAGATGCATGGAGCAGCTTCTTCTGATGACCTCGGTGAGGGAATAGGTTCAGTTGGGAGGAGACAATCCTTCAGATATCTGGGCTCCAAACCATTGAGGAATTTTAGGTATTGAATTGTGCTTGGACAGGCAGGGCCGGTGCTACCATTAGGCCAACTAGGCAGCAGCCCAGGGCGCAGACCTCAGAGGAGTGCAGAGTGTCAATGTGTTAGGAGTATGAGAAACCAGAATAATGAGTAGAAATATGAGATTTAAATTCAGCTACAAGCCAATTGCAAGTGACTAAGAATTATCTTTTGGGCTGCAGATGTGATGAGGGTTTTCAACAAGTTTTGACAGATGCTACTGAGATTGCAAAGGAACTAGAGATACCACTATACTTTGAGACAGAACAAGTTAGAAAATGGAGAAAGAAACAGCAGTTTGAGTATGAGGCCCAAGAAGAAGCACTGCAAGATCCAAAGCAGAAATTCAAAATTCTTTTCTACTATAATGTCTTAGACATGGCCATACAATATGTTGAAGAGAGATTCCAACAGCTACAACAATATAGTTCCCTATTTGGCTTCCTGTATGATATATACATTATAAAGAAAAAATCTACTGAAGATGTACTTAAGGCCTGCAAGAATTTGGAAAAATCATTGATGTATAATGGAAACAAAGATATTGATGCTGAAGATCTGTGTTGCGAACTTATAGCAATAACTCGAAGACTTCCAAAGTCTATGCCGCCACAAGGAGTACTTCTCTTCATACTACAACAAAAACTCCTGGATAATATGCCTAATGTTTCCGTAGCTCTAAGGATCCTTCTCACACTTCCAGTATCAATGGCAAGTGGTGAACGTAGTTTTTCAATGCTCAAACTGATAAAAACTTACATACGCTCAACAATGTCTCAAAAGAGACTAGTTGGCTTGGCAGCTATATCAATTGAACATGAACAGGCATCAGCACTTGATCTGATTGAATTGGTGACAAAATTTGCAAAGGAAAAGGCACACAAAGTGAGATTTTGATGTGGTGTTAGGGTTGTGTTGCCCTTAGTGGAGCTTTGCGCTCTACCAAGTGCCCTTCTAGTTCAAAATGATTTGTGTGCCAAAATATTTTCTTTTGTATTTGAGAAAGATAATCAAAAATTGATGTATTACCTATTCTTGCAATTTAAAATAAATTTAGCAGTTTCAAGTTTGTGCTTTTTATTTTTTCTACAAAGCATCTGTTTTTGAAAATTGAAGTTGAAATTTTTTTGAGGGGGTGCAAGTAATTAGCCTTGCCTAGGGTGCAAAATAGTCTGGCAACGGCCCTGTGGACAGGGATGGCTCCCCCATGAGGCCAGGTGAGGGATGGCCTGTGGCATCATTTTGCCTGCCTGCTGCTGCTGCTGACCCACCTGGGCTGCAGCTGCCCAGTCTCTGAACATTTCTACTCAAAAGGAGTTGCTCCCTCTATCTGCACCCCTGAACATGAGGCATTTACTCCCATTTAAGCTGGGAGTAGCTTAAGGAGCTTCCTGCTGTTTAGATGAGCTGGGTTCAGCTCATACAAGCATTGTGCAGTGTGTGGCTGTGCAATTTTTATAGGAGAGAGGGCTCACTCAAGGTCTTGACAGCAAGCAGGACTGTCACATACTTATTTATTGCACAAAACTAGTACTTATGTTTACGGTTGAGAGTGCTGTGGCATTTTTCTGCTGTGCTTTTGTTTTGTTTTGTTGCTTTTAGTATTTTTCTCTGAATCACTTCGGATGCTCAAGAGCAGCCATCACTGACTGTCATTTCATCAGCAAGAAGCTTCTGCAGACACAATTCACAATGACTATACAAGCATTTCCCCAAAGAGAATTTCCATCTCTCTCTGTGAGGGAGGGATAGCAAGGTGTGTGGAGCTCTGAGTTTGGGGAATGGTAGGGAGTAGGGGTGTACACAAAATAGGTTTGCCCAGTTCGATTTGAATCCAAACTGGATTTGAACTGTACCATTCATATTTGGTTTTGCCCCCTTGAATGGGGCCCTCGGCTCAAATTGGAACTGGTTTGGGCCCAGTTTGAGGGTGGTGCGCGCCATTAAAATTTGTTTAAAAAATATTTACTTACTGCTGCTGAGGGCTTTGATAGCATTGAGTGTGCTCCGGCAGCCATGGAGGTTTCTCCGGTGGCTCCCCCTTCCCTACTGGCCTCCCCCAAGTTTCCCCGGGCTGGTTCAGCCTGTTTCAGCCACTTATGTGACCCGGGTCATGACCCAGTTACTCAAATGGCCCATGTGTGCAAACAGGGCCAAACTGGCCTTGAAATGGGCCGGACCGGCCTGGTGAGACTTGGGGGGAAGTCACCAGGGGGATGGGGAGCTGCCAGAGGTTCCCTCCTGTAGGTGCTGCAGCACTCCCCGAAGACGCCAAAGCCATCAGTGGTGATAAGTCAACCTTTTAAAAACAAATTTCAATGTCAATCACCACCCTCAAACTGGCCCCGAACTGGCATGAGAAATTCGGTCTTATTTCAAGCCAATTTGTACTCTCCCTAGTAGGGAGAGTCACACTGTGCCCAGGACACTAAGAATATCTTCTGATCATGTTATGTTTTTGAACAGCTGTTTATTCTATTTACAACAGTGGGACTTGCATATACAGTATATGAATGCCCTAGTCATCTGCCCTTTGCCATGTATTCTTTGTAAATCTCTAATTGTGAGAGCCTCTTTATGTCACAGAGAGAGATTCTCCTGCTGGCAGCAGTTAAATCTAATTTAAGTTCCCTTTCTTCCAATAAGGAATTGCATACATTGTTTTTTAAAAATCTACCTACCTACCTACCTACCTACCTACCTACCTACCTACCTATCATATTTTTATCCTGCCTATCATATTTTTATCCTGATATAAATCTCTAAAAAGAAGGTGTTTGACATCTCCTGGAAATTCTCTTCTGGAATCATTTGTTAGGCATCTCAAATGGTGTTGAATGAGGGTCAAACTAGATATTACTTTTCGTGCATGATTGTGGTTAGTGGCTAACATGATGCGCACTGTTATGGCTCCATAACAGTGTGCCCTGGGGCTGCTGGGCTTCTAAGGCAATCTATTCAGATGCAGTGGTCACAGAAACAGCATCTCTGCCGGTTTCCCCATTGTTGCAAATGGGGAAGCCTGCGGAAATGCTGCTTCTCCAACTGCCGCTTCTGAAAAGTGTTGGGGCTGCTTTAGAAGCCCAGGGCACAGTGTCACAGAGCCATAACACTGCACACCTTGTCAGCCAGCACATTTATTTGGTAATTAGCAAGCAAGCCCAAACCATTTGCTTAAAGATATTACTATCTTTAATTACTATTTTAATAATTTTAAAAACTTGTTTTAATAATTTTATTATATCATTTTTATGGTCATGTATTTTAATTTGTGTTTTTAAATATTTTAAATGTTGTACACCACCTAGAGATATGCATATCAGGCGGTATAAAAATATGATAGATAGATAGATGTTTTGATCTTGAGGTGTTTAGGGGAATTGACTTATGTAGTGGTGATATCCAGATTTTTCCCCCCTTACTCTAATCATATTGGACAGTTTGAAGAATCCTTTCTCCCCCTGAACTGTCTCATATGGTTAAAAATTTGACAGTGGGGGGTGGTTTGCCAAGAGTGCACATCCTTATGTTTTCCCCACGTGTCCTGACATCCTCCTGGCACATTCATTGTGTGTGTGTGTGTGCGCGCGCGCTTGTGTGCACCAAACTATTGCTCTACAATAGTTTAAATTAGTATTTGGGTCATGGGTAGAGTGGTGGTTTGGATTAATCCCTCCACCACACACACACACACACACACACACACACACACACACACACACACACAAACAGAGAGAGAGAGAACATGCCAGGAGGTTGTTGGGACATGCAAGAAAGATGTACAGATGTACACACTCCTGGCTTGCCCCCTCTTTTCATATTGTGGACTCTTTGGCAGTGTAGGGGTAGTATTGTCTGAACCAGCCCTGTGTGTTTGCATTGCACCATTACAAACAGTGTCCAGTCCCCTCTAGTGCTTTTCTATCTCTTGCTAATTCATTTCTATTAGGGATGGAAAGTCCATGCAAATAGGTGGTGCATTTTTCCTCCACCATATTTGGCTGTTGTATATTTTTCACATTCTCACATTTGCTAAATGGTACTATAGAGAGGGATACAAGTGCAACTACGGTGGCTATGACTTCTCTTGCCCAAACCTGCAACAGAACTGAACTTATGGCTCTGGACTCCCCCTGCTTCTCGGCAGAGTGAATTAAAAAGATACGGAGATATCTCTGGTTTCTATGCATTCCATATGTTTGCAAAAAACAAATTAACCCCACCCATATTTAAATGCATGCTTTCCAATGTATTTACCCAGCAACTGTTTGGGTAAATATCTGAAAACACTTGAAAAAACCCACTAACATGTGGGATTTGTGGGGGGATAGGAAAAAAATCTGGGGGGGGGGGTTAGCAGAAGAAAGGAATGGAAATCAAGGGAAACTGCGTGATGTTCAGGTAGAATGGGAACAAAGAGATCCATAAGTTCCCATATGTTAAAGTCTGCTATCTGACAATTTATTTTGTTAGAGTGATTGCTGGTATATAGCTCGAAATGGTTGGGACATACTCTGTGGCCTAATTAATGGCTTATAGACATACTCTGGCCACATTTGCACGTAACACAGATCTGTGAGGCCAATGGACTTGTGGTTCTGCGCCCCGCTCCTGTTCAAATCCAGATGTTCAGGAGAGCAGTCTCTCTGCAGTCTCGCTGACTGCAGAGTGGTGAGGGAGCTGGTTGTGTGGGCTTCCTTCCTTACTGAAGGACAGCCGGCACAGCCAATCATGCCAGAAGTGAGAGAGAAGCTTCCTCCCTCAACTCTGGTTCCAGGGCCAGTGGCCTGCAGTTTTGAATTTGGACATACCACAGGCTGCCTGGAACTTTGGGTTGCATCGATGAGACTCACTACAACCCGAGGGTTCCGACTGGAATTCCAGTTTGGAAGCCTTGGTTTCTTCACCATGCCAGACTCCAGCTTCCCACATTCAGATGTAACATAACGCCCGTGGAACCGCAGGGCTATTCAACTGCGGCTCTACCTTATGTGCGAATGCGGCCTCTGTGTTTGAATGGGATACCATAGAAAGCTGCCTTATCTAGCTCAGACTTGTCTACACTGACTCACAGTGGCGCTCCAATATTTCAGTTAAGAGTATTTCCCAGCCCTACCTGCAGATGGCAAGGAGTGAACCTGGGACCTTCTTTATGCAAAGCAGATGCTCTACCACAGAGCTATGGCCCCATTCCCTAAGGGGGATATTTTACAGCAGACAGTGCTCACTTGTAGTTACCAAAGTAAGGCAAACCCTGCTTAGCAAAGGGGACAATTCATGGTCACTACTGCAAGACCAGCTCTCCTTTCATCAAAGCTTGGGGAAACAATAATCTCTTCTTCTGATGGGAGGTGCTGATGTAAGGTGTGTGCATGGGAGAGAAGCACCACTTTGGAAAAGAGAGTGGCAGAGGAGGAGAGAAGTTTATTTTATCTATTTTTATTTGTGAATTGGCTCAAGGCTGCAAACACCTTGTGGGGACAGGAGAAAGTCTCTCTGGGAATCTGGTGTGGGGCAATGGATATGTTGCCTTGTAGGTCTGTCTGCTGTTTGCTTCCACTTACATTCTGCAACAAAGCAAACATTACAAGAAAACCCCACATGTCTTCTGTGCACTTATCTGTGTATAAGACTCCTCTGTGCATTCCTTTAAAGGAAACCAAACCCAGACCACACTGCCCCCAGAATATCTCATCATTTGGGGAAGTAAGGAGGCTGCAACAGCACACTGTAACCTTCCCTTGCTTTTGTGTGAAGATTTGTGGTACCCTGTGCTTCTACAGCCATAACTTGCTGGATGGTTCCCCAACTGTGGATCAATCTCATCCTCAAATGCCTTCCAAATTGTGTGTGGATAGATTACTTTCAGGAGAAACAGGCAGGCTGAGTTGTCAAGAAGGGAGGCGGGATCTCCACTGTGGAGAGTAAGTTGGCACTGATCGCTGACTGAACCTGTTTCAAAGTCTGACCTTAAACAAATGTGATCAAAGTTCTTCTAGATTAGTTCACTAACACCCTGCTATCATCAGGTTCTCCTGAGGTCCTCACTGTGGTGGGACTTTTGCTTTGAACCAGCATGTAATCAGCTTTTAAAATACTGTTTGAAAGTCTCTTCAGGCAGAAATAAGCCCCAAGTTGTAGAGCGTTTCAAATGTAGGGCAGGGTGTTCAGGGAAATTAAACTTAACGGAACAGTTATTAAACCCGGGCAGTATTTGAAATATGTTGACATTTCAGCCTTTGGACAAAAAAATCTGAAATGGATTTGCTAGTCATAGGTTGGGGGAAGGGTTGCACAGAACACTTGGGTTCTTATGGATGGTGGTAGCATAGCAATACTCAGCTGGGATCTGGGTTTTATTATGTTAGACACCATAAACACATATGGCGAATGCATATCCGTGCCTCAAAGAACAATATACAGTTGCAATTCTGGTCCCTCTAACACAGTATCATATTTCCAAGAGTGATCAATACAAGATGCTTCAGAGGAAGTTTACAAGAACATTGGGCAGTTGCGGAGAAATTGTCTATCCTTTGTCATTCAGCCCTTGGCTTCTGCTAACCAAAGATTAAGAGTATCTTGAGAATGAGGTTTTGCACCTTCTAGCATTGAGGCGAACACAGGGCACATCCATTTTAAAAAAAAGTGGCCGGGGGAGCATGTAATGGGCAAAGTCTTGAAGAAAGAGAGGAGATTTCATCTCTCTCTTTTTTAACGCAGGGAAGTAATGATAAAGCAGGGAGGGCAATTTTTATTTTTGAAGTCACATCAAAACACTCATATTGAAATTTCCATATTGAACCACAGTAATGTCCGATTCCTTTTGTGACTGAACAATCCACCTTTCAAACCCATATGCATTTCCTTGTACCCTCTCAGAGTCTGATTGGCCTTTTGGTCTGTATTTCACCCATATCTCTGCTTAGAATTTTGATCAAATCCTTTTTATTACTGCAAATTCATTAATTACTGATTCAGCAGCACATCACTGCTGGTTGAAAAGCAGGCTAAATTGCCCAAATTCATAATGTCTAATGAGATTTCAAAACACTAAAGAGCAGTGACTGAACCAGTTCCAGAGTGAGATGCAGCCTGCCAACAGATTTTTGAGAAATGATCTTGGGATTGGGAACATGTTTAAGAGAGAGAGGGTGGTTTGCACAGCAAAGCACTGCAGATTTGTGGGGAGGAGATAGCTGCTTTGCAAGGCAGGGTTTTTTTATCTTCAGTACTAAGTATAGGTATCTCTTAAATCTGTACCTATGACTACCACCTACTTGTTTATTTTGCTGCCTTGGTAGGTTTGCCAACTAACCAGAAAAAAATGACCTGATCTGCTCCTGTGCTGCTAATAGCAGCTAGATTTGAACCTATAGGTTCGAATCTAGTTTCACAGCACAGAAATAAACATCACCATCAAATTTCTGCAGATCAAATGCATGTTAAGATAGCTGCAGGAGGCATTTCAAAAGCTGACAACTCTAGTCCTCAGTTCCAACCTCATCTTTTGGATTCCTAGCATTGTAGAATTTCTAGAGACCTGAAGGCCCCTCTTTGCCTGCTTCAGTTCAGGCAGATTCTACTAGATCATAAGTAAATTCATTTCATTCTTCAGCAGGAAGTTCTGAAGGACTCATTGGACTTTATGTTTGCTCATGTTGTGACTGTTTTCTAACAGAGGGGAATTTACAAAAGCTGTGCAAGGATAAAATGACTGCATCGTGTGAGGTACAGTGCTTTGCCATGACCTTACAGGCTAAACCTTGTGCTGCATCTGAGGTCCTCTTCCAGCTTCCCCTTCTGTCAGAAGCCGGGCAGGTGATGTGTGGGAAGAGGGTCTTTTTGGTCCTGTTGCTCCTGATATGGAATGCCCTCCCCAGGAATGTTGCCTGGAACCAACTCTGATGCTGTTTTGGTGCCCATCAAGGCTTTTTCTTAATTTGCCCAGGCTTTCCAGCATATTTTATAACCAGTTTTAATTTTGATTTTTATGATTTTTGCTGGTTTTTAATTATTTTGGCTGCTGTGTCATTTATGGTTTTTCTATTTTATAATATTTCCCTGTATTTTTTTTATTTTATTTTATGCATTTGTTGCCTGGGGAGTCATGTGCTGAAGATCAGTTTATAAATCACCAAAATAAGTAAATATTGCCCCTTCAATGCTGAATTCCTTCCTTATAAGAGCATAATAGCAATAGCAATAGCACTTACATTTATATACCGCTCTATAGCCGAAGCTGTCTAAGCGGTTTACAATGATTTAGCATATTGCCCCCAACATTCTGGGTACTCATTTTACCGACCTCGGAAGGATGGAAGGCTGAGTCAACCTTGAGCCCCTGGTCAGGATTGAACTTGTAACCTTCTGGTTACAGGGCGGCAGTTTTACCACTGCGCCACCAGCGGCTCTCTTGTTGGGGGAAAAGTGGCCTCTCCTAATATTTTAGTGTGGAACTGACATAGGGTGGAGGGTTATTGCATTTCATGAACAAATTTGCCAGGTGTGGACTCCACCTTCTGGTGAGTTTTTAAGAGACCTAAAGAACATGAGAACATATTTGAGGCGTCATACTCCATGACTTCTGGCAATGACACATGGTATAGCATTATGCATCACTATCTAACATTGGCCGTATTCACACATAACACAAAACCACAGTTAAATGGGGCAGAGGTTGGGATTTCTGAATGTCCAAATGCATGCAACCATTGTTTCGTGGCAAAAGCGACCTGCGGTTTGCCTTGCCAATTTGAACTTTCAGTTTGTAGTGAGTTTCACTGCCCAACCTGAGGTTTTGCGGAGATGTCCGAATGTGGATGGCACCATAACTGCAGTTTTGTTCAGTTTCTGGAACTGTAAGCATACACAGTGTGGTCCAGACCCACCCGTGATTGCACCCGCTCCATGCCTGCAGCACTTCTCACTGGCCGCCTCTCCAAGTACTTGCCCCACCCCCTGTCTCTGATCTAATAAAGCAGTTGCGCTGCAACAGGAATGCCACCATGTCGCATCCCAAGCTTCCAAGCCTGTCAAACAGGAAAATCACACAGGGGCATGCCCTATTTATAGGGACATAGGAAGCTGCCATATACTGAGTCAGACTATAGGTCCATCTAGCTCAGTATTGTCTAAACAGACTGGTAGCGGCTTCTCCAAGGTTGCAGGCAGGAATCTCTCTCAGCCCTATCTTGTAGATGCCAGGGAGGGAACTTGGGACCTAGATTTTCAAAATGGGATCCAGGGGGGGATCCTGGAAACTACAGGCTGATTAGCTTATCTTCTGTGCTGGGTAAATTGATGGAAAGCATACTTAAGGACAAAATTGTTAAACATATAGAAGAACAGGCTTTGTTAAACATATAGAAGAACCAGCATGGCTTGCTTCACTAACATTTTGGAGTTCTTTGAGAGTGTCAACAGGCATGCAGATAAAGGTGATCCAGTTGACATAGTATACTTGGACTTCCAAAAGGCTTTTGACAAAGTTCCCTACCAAAGGCTCTTGAATAAACATAGCAGTCATGGGATAAGGGGACAGGTTCAAATGTGGTTTGGTAACTGGTTGAAGGACAGGAAACAGAGAGTAGGAATAAATGGACATTTTTCACAATGGAGGAAAGTCAGAAGTGGGGTCCCCCAGGGAACTGTACTGGGACCTGTGCTCTTTAACCTGTTCATAAATGATCTAGAAGTTGGGATAAGCAGCGAAGTGGCTAAATGTGCAGATGATACTAAACTATTTAAGGTAGTGAAATCCAAAACAGATTGTAAGGAGCTCCAAAAGGATATCGCTAAACTGGGTGAGTGGGTGACAAAATGACAAATGCGGTTCAATGTAAGCACTTCTTGGTACAGAGAGTTTTGAATAAGGTTGCTACTTTTTCTTCCTTGACAGAGTCTTTGCCAGATCTGCACAGCTTTGGCCCTCCAGATGTTGTTGGGCTATGACTCCCATCATCCTGGGAATGATGGGAGCTGTAGTCCAACAACAATGACTGGGGTGGCGGGTGCAAAGTTGTGTAGTCCTGGTCTATGCTACATTGATTAGCATGACAGGAAGAAACCAAACAGTAGCTTGCCTTGGCATGGAGATGCAATGATTGAGGAGCACTACACTCCTGGAATTATAGCCTGCCCTGCAGTCATCAAAGACATAGATAGGACCTTGGTTGGAGGGGAAATCAGTTAACTGCAGGTTTGAACCATTCATCCAACTGGGCCTGGAAAGAGGACAGTGAACTTGGACTATTAGGTTCTGTCCTAGTTTGTTACAACTTGTCAACTTGTTATTCCTTTTACTTCCTCTGGATAGTCAAGTTCGGCTGTCTTCTTGGCGCTCCACCAAGGTCTTGTCCAACCCCGGCGCGGCAATCTGAGGACCTCACTAAACAATCCAAGAAACAAAAAACTGAGGTCTGAAATGGTGCTCCAAGATTTGATCTGAAGTGATTGTGAGCAAGTTCACAGTCACCCAGCAAATTCCTGCATCATGTTCCCAATACTATGAGGCTGATTTTAAAAGCACGGCAGATCTCTTAAATGTTTTCATAATTGTTTTAATAGTTTGATTTTAATTTTTAATTTGTTTTAATTGTTTTTATCATGTTGTGAACCGCCCTGAGCCATTTTGGAAGGGTGGTATATAAAGCTAACAAACAAACAAACAAACAAATGAATAAATAATTAGAATGAGAAAGTCAATAGGGAGCTCTCACAGTTACAGAAGTTGCAAGGGTATTTACTTTTTAGAACAAACACACACCCACACCTGAGAACTGACTTTTTAGAACTTGTGTCTGTCCTAACAGAACAGATATATTAAACTAGTCATTTGAAACAATGGTTGCGATGCTTTTGGGTTTACTGCATGGTGGCCCTTCATAGAACATTTCCTGTCTCTGGAATTCATCCTTGGAGCTACAACATTGTGTCTCAGAGGAAATCAAACCATTCATCTTCAGAACATTATTTAGGATTGGTAACTGACCAGAATGGCTTGGCCTGCTCCTGTAAATTTAACAGCAGCTTTGTCTGCAAAAATCAAATGGAAGAGCTTTTTTCCACAGCCTGCTGCTAAGCAGTATCACCTGCAGATGGATGTCAATCAAGCTGTGGTTAAACAAAGAGGAGCAGAGGGTTTTTTAATATCAAGGTTGGCAACCGTATGCTTAGGACTTCATGGCTGAAAGAACTCACTGTTTCTATTCAAAATAAATAATACATTTTCACTAATATTTTTACATATTGGGTTAGGAACATAGGAAACTGCCATATACTGAGTCAGACCATTGGTCTATCTAGCTCAGTGTGTGTGTCACAGATTGGCTCAGTGTGTCTTCACAGACTGGCAGTGGCTTCTCCAAGGTTGCAGGCAGGAATCACTCTCAGCCCTATCTTGGAAATGCCAGGGAGGGAACTTGAAACCTTCTGCTCTTCCCAGAGCGGCTCCATCCTCTGAGGGGAATATCTTAGGATGTCCAACCTGAGGCTCACCAGCTGTTGGACTACAACTCCCATCATCCACAGCCACAATAAATTGCAGTTGGGGATGATGAGAGTTGTAGTCCAACATCTGGATGGCTTCAGGTTGACCACTCCTGAATTAGAGGAAAGCCCTGTGCCTTAAACAGCCAGACATCCATAGATGTAATGCAAGCCAGCTAGTCATGCCACCTATCTGATTTGCTGACTGGCAATGCTCTCTGGATATCTGCACATTCAGAACCAGGACTGAATGTGGGGAGAACTCTTCCCTCTGAATTCAAATCTTGGCCAGTCAGAGTTCTTATTCACAGGTAGAAACTCTTCCTGCACTCTTCAGCACCTGCCAACAAGGGGGTGCTGAATGTGAGGATGTCCAAGGGGTATGGCTTGCCAACATGCTCCTATTCTTCCCCTCCCCAAGCATTAGCTATCCATGAAAGGCTGCATGGGGCTTTAATTGCATGGGAAATCACTGGCATGGAAACTATTGAACTGTTACTCTAGAGCAGGCCTGCTCAACTTCAGCCCTCCTGCAGATGTTGGCCTACATAATCCTTGCATATTGGCTACTGTGGCTGGGGATTATGGGAGTTGTAGTCCAAAAACAGCTGAGGGGGCCTGCTCTAGTGAGATCCTACTTTTCTGTTGTGTTGAGTCAATCTAAGTTACCCTCCCTCCATTTTTTGTGGGCCCGGAACCACTTGTAGTTTGAAAGGTCATGAATGTTGTATAGGGGAAAACTTCCTGTGGCAGAAAACCAGCTGGTGGCTACAGCTCAAGCTTTTAACAAGGACAATCCCTGGGAAAGAGACCTTCCTGTCGAAGTCCAGCTGTATCTTGAAGCTCTGGACACCATTTCATAAAACCCTGACACCCTCAGTGCTGTCCACCCACCCCTCAGTTCTGGCAGCAGCACAAAATGAGTAGCTGTTTGTCCCACTGCTGTGAAGCTCTGGCTTCCGCTGCTTTTCCTCCCTCCTTGTGTGAGTTACCTAGACAAGCAGCCTGAGGCTGAGGGTATTGCAGCTTCCTCTGAGCAGCACTAATCTGGGTATCGTTCTCATTAGGGCTTTGATAGGACAAGGGGAAGATTAGAGCAGCAGCTAATAAAGGACTTGGGCAGCTCACTGATATTCCTCTGAGAGAGATGAAATGAGCACATTCCCTGGGAAACAGCAGGGGCAGCAGCCTGCTTGTTTAGCATTCTCTTTCTCTGACCCAACACTAAAGCTCTCTGCAAAACTGCTCTCAGCTGCCACTGCAATTGCATCTAGCACAGCAAAGTGAGTCCCCTTTCCCCCCAGAGCGAGGAAAGGTAGGTGTGCTGCATGCAGAGTTTGGAGAGTCAAGGTGGTCCCTCACATAAAGCGCAAGCAGCTCCCAGCCTGACTCCGACCATGCAGAAAGTACACAGTCACTCACATTGCCATGAGAAAACACCGTGAGGTAAAGTGTGAATGGGATAGGCCCCTGTGCAGCGACCCCATTTTTTAATTGGCTCCTGCCAATCTTCATGCTAGGGCAGCTTTTTAAATGATGCCAGGGGAATTGCCCAAGCATGGGTAGCAGGATCTGGCCCACCTTTTCTAATGAGCTGGCCTCCTGGGCCTATGAGGTGACATGAATAATGAATCCTTCCAGGTATGGGAGTGTTGTGCTCCAGCTTGTCAATTAAAATACCCCAGGCACAGCCATTTCATTTAAACTGGCTCATTTGGGGAGGGAGCAAGAAGGGAGGGATAGCAGGAGCTGGGAAAGGGAGTGCCTATATTGGGAAAGAGAAATTAAATCAAGGTCATTGGTTCCTATCTGATTTGTATGCAGTGGTAGATACGTCCTGATATCATTGAGAGAGCAGCCAGTTATCGCTAATTGCAGCTTGTTGCTAGGGCCTAGCTCATGGGAGAACAGGAGAGAACCCCATGACACTGGGGGTGTGATGTGATAAGACATTTGCAGATGCAGCTCTTGGCTCTTCTAATGCCTGACAGGATGGGGGCTTTGCATTCATTCTCACTCAAATATGCATATTTGGGGTGCAGCCTCTCCCCCCCCCCCACACACACACTTCTAATCTCATTTGCAGTGCTGCCATATAGCAGGACTTCCAAACCCTCCAGATGCCTTGGAAGTCTTCAGAAATTGTTGGACAATACCACTCATCACCCCCAGCCCCAATGTCCAAGGGTCATTTCACCTAGGGATGATAGGCGTTCTAGTCTGGGGACCCAAGGGGACCCAAGGTTGAGAAGCCCTGTTTTATAGCAGCACTGCAAATGAGATACCGAAGGCTGGGGATCCCTGCCTTCAGTCTGCCATGAGGCAAGCTGAGAGAACAATTTGTTCCTGCAGGCAAAGAGAAGGATGAGTAAAGGACGAGTGAACCCACAGTTACATCTCCTTTTGCTGCTATGGAGGATGTCACAGTTGGCTGAGACATGGAGGACTGAGAAGTAGATAAGGCAAGGGTTCTCAGCCTTGTCTTTCCAGATGTTGTTGGAGAGGAGAGCTGGTCTTGTGGTAGCAAGTGTGACTTGTCTCCTTAGCTAAGCAGGGTCTGCCCTGGTTGCATATGGATGGGAGACTACAAGTGTGAGATATTCCCCTCGGGATGGAGCCGCTCTGGGAAGAGCAGAAGGTTTCAAGTTCCCTCCCTGGCTTCTCCAAGATAGGGCTGAGAGAGATTCTTGCCTGCAACTTGGGAGAAGCTGCTGCCAGTCTGTGAAGACAATCTGGAGCTAGATGGATCAATGGTCTGACTCAGTCTATGGCAGCTTCCTATGTTCCTATGACTACAGCTCCTATCCTCCCTAGCCATAATGTCTTTCAGCCAACACCTGGGAGTCCACGGTTGGGAACCCTACGGCACTGTTTGGTGTAACACTGTTTCTTTGATTCCCCCCGCCCCCGCCCTCCCAGGTTTATTTATTTAATATGTAAATTGTATTTCCCACCTTTCCTTTCATATGAATGTTCAAGGTATTATCAAGAACAGATAAATTTTTAAGAGATAAGGACTCTATTTTTTACCAGAGCCCCAGGATCTGCCAATAGGAGAAAGTCACCAAATAGTAGCCAAGGGCGGCAGAGCTGGTCACAAAATGTCAGACCCCAGGCAGCTGTGGGGGCAGAACCAGTCACAGTTACCTTCTATACATCATGAACCCTACATGGCGGTGGGCCTTCTATACCAATAAATGTGGTTCTAACATCTAATACTACTACTCCAGGAGAGCTTCAAAAAGGGTCGGCTTAATTTTAAAAACAGACACACTGGGGATCAAGACCTGCTTTCACAAGAAAGTTCAGAGAAGCGAGTTAGTCATGCAGTGTTTAAAGAAAATGACTCTACAGGTGTTTGTTTATTAAGTGGGAAGTATTATGTGTTCTTACAAGTCCCCTGCTGTCAAGCAATATTATTGTCATAAAATAGCAGGTGGATCCTTCTCACAGATTAACAGTCAAAACAACTGTACTACAATCAGAAAGCAGGAAACAATCAGAAACCGATGCAGAGTAGCTAACTCAAGAAACTGAGCCAAGCCACTGACTACAGATCAAAGCATGCAAACACAGCATAGGATTAAGGAGTTAAGCATGAGTTAGACTAGGAAACCTCCCAACTATTGGCAGGGAAGAAGAAGGCTGCTTTGCTATTTCCCCACTGGGTGGGGGGGGGATTGTTGCTTCTCTCTGTGGCTTGCCTGTCAAGAGACCTTTGCAGGTTGCCTGATTCTCAAGCCTTTGCCGCAATTGGCTCAGCAGGCAGCCCGAGACAAACTGGCCCCTGACTGATTGTGGGAACAGCAAATGCTTATTATCCACCTGCAATCAAGGGGGCATTTTCCTGGTGTGCTTCTCTGAGTTTCACCAGCTCCCATAGAGCCCTTAATGCTGGAGATCAAACTCTGACCCATGTTTGACAACATATATTAACCCCACCACAACAAGGAGAATCCCAAGAGCCCTGCCTTGCAAAGTTGTTTGCAGCCCAACAGTGGCTGAGAGGGAAAGCTGTGAGAGCTGTTGTCATATGAATGTTGTCATAGGTTTTGGCTTGGGTAGCTTCAAATGTTGTATAAATCCTATATGGAAAACAGGCATCTGGTGGGCCACTGTGTGAGACAGGATGCTGGACTAGACAAGCCTTGGGCCTGATCCAGCACGGCTGTTCTTATATTTTTATAAACACTGACTTCCTTGTATAGAAATTAGTATAGATCTAATCTACATTTAGACTTCTATTCACGATGGTTAAGCATGTACATCACACTACATGCATATATGAAAAAAAATATTTTGGAAGTATCTGGCCAATTGCAACTTCCCAGCAAGGTATCAGAGAAAAAAAGACATGGGCACAGGCGAAGCAGGGTTGACATATAACCAGATAAGGAAAGAAAAACCCCAGCCTGACTCTCTTGAGTTTTGTGCCAGTTGCCAGAAAAGCAAGGGATGAGGCTTTTTTGTTTCTGTCTACAGAGTTTCCCCTCCCCATACTAAGTAAATAAACAGGTTTTGGTTGCACTCTGAACCCGGATCCACGCCCCACCATGTCCGGTTCTTCATTCCTGCCTTCACATAGAAGTGCTCTGGTGCTCCCAGAGGTATCAGAATTTTTAATTTGAAGAAAAAGCAATTCTTATGTGATAGAATTTTATCACGATGAAGTGGTTGTTGGACTCTCCTCTGGATGTAGGATTTACACAGCACCCAAAGTTGTGTGATGTCAATTTATTGGGCTTGCATCACACCATCATATTCAACGGTCACTATTAAATATTGCTAATTATGCTTCTTCATGTTTGCAAAGCAGTGGACCATCTCATGCCTTGAGAATTGTGAGGTGAATACCCTACTGGTGAATATTTTGTATGTCTTCCACTGAGATAGGTTGTCCTTCAGATTTTTTTTTTTAATGAGAAGCTGCAAAGCCAGCCACTCACAAACGCAGCAAGCCAAATGGAGGACAGGCTTTCTGAATACTTGCCCACAGTTTGTGCAAGTAGAATGGGATGAAGCAAGGGGGGGGGGCGAGGGAGGACCCTGTCAGCTGCCCTGTTAACACACCACATTCAACATTGTAACAATCTGTGTCCAGCGTATATGATTGTCGATCACACATTGAATTCATGTATGTGTATGTATTTTATGTGGGCAGCAGCACATGCGACCTATGCTCTACCTCAGTGTTTCTCAACGTTTTTGGAATAATGGACCGGTACATTCTTCGTGTGCAGTTTCCCGGATCAGGAGTTAATGTAGGGGTCACCCCCCCAACCCCAGGCCCCCCAAAAGAATTTTAGGCCGGTAGGGGCCACCACCAGGAGGTCTCTGGAGCTCATTTCCAGGAAGCCCTTGTTGCTGGATAATGTTCATTTGAGGAATCTATATTAATGTTTTCGAGCAATGAGGGCTGCCTGCCTAGAAATGAGCTCTGGAGAGCTCGTCCAGGCTCCATGGATCCCTGGCTCCGCCCCTCTATGTGTAAGGGACCGGTACCCTCACGGAAACCCAACAGCTTTCGGACTGGCACCACTCTGTGGACCGGTGGTTGAGAAAGACTGCTCTACATCTTCAAGATACCTAGACACTATGTTGACTTTTAACATGTATGCATGCACAGTAACTGGCACACAAACATGGACACAGCTGCACAATAACAGGTGAATAGCCCTAGTCTGTATCATCAACAGTCAGTATTCCCTCTAACAGGGATTCCCAAATGCTGATTACAACTCCCAGAATTCCAAAGCAAATTCCATTGCAGCTAGGGGATTCTGGGAGTTGTCGTCAACAACATCTGGGAATCCCTGTTAGAGCAAACACTGTCGGCAGCGTAGGACCTAGAACTGTTTACAGGGGGTCCAGGGTCAGTGGGAGCCAGATGCAGTCCTCAGGGATAGGGTAGCCAAGAGGCCTCCTCACAGAAAAGAGTCGCCTGCTTATTCCCTGGGGTGGTTCTGTAGAGAGTCTTCCTAACTATGAACCCAGTTTTGTCTCACCATTTATCACCTTAGCATTGGAGCAGTGTATCCTGGTACTCTTCGTAGGATGTGAGGCATGCTTTGTTCACCTGTAGGTGTCTGCCATCACTTCTCTCTCAGCCTAACCTACTTCACAGGGTTGTTGTGAAAGAGAAACTCAAGTATGTAGTACACTGCTCTGGGCTCCTTGGAGGAAGAGCGGGATATAAATGTAAAAATAATAATAATCATCATGACAAGTGTTAGGTTGCAAATATGTTTTATACTTTCTATTGTAATGCATATTTGGGGCCCAACCAGATGTAAGCAGTTATGACTGTCTTGAAAATGGGTCCTCAGTTTAGTGTTGGCTGGACACAACAGGGAATCACTTCATTTAATACAAAGTTCTTTCTGGGTTCCAGGGGGTGCCCCAAGTGGTCGGAAGTGTAAGAATTAACCAAGCATGCATTCTCTCAGGCTACCAGAGGGGGCAGTAGAGTGCACTGTAGACTCGAAAGTTTGTAATGGTTTGCAATGATTAAAGTAGGTGATTGTTACTAGGCCTGTGTGCTTTGCTAAAATCGAAATTCCAATATCTGAATTCCTTGCCCCCCGCCCAGGAGGCAGTAGAACATGGGGTAAGTGCCCAGGGTAGTGTCCTGGTGCGAGAATGGCTGGGCACCACAGAATTCCTCTGAGTTTGGGTTCCGGGGTGCAGGGAGCGTAGAACTGCTCCCTGGGAAGCCTGCCTGCAGCTGGGAAAGCGCATGGGATTCTGGAGATTGGAGTCTTGAGCAGAACTTCTCAGAGGGAGAAGCCCTGCATGAGGGCTTCTGGGGATTGGCGTCCTGTGCGGGCCTTCTCAGAGGGAGAGGTTTTCTGCAGGACTCCAATTCCAGAAGCCTCTGCGCTTTCACAGGAGCGCACGGGCTTCCCAGGGGACAGTTCCACACTCTCTGCCCACCCCCACTCCGAACTCCCAGGGACCTCTGTGCCACTCAGCCACACCCGCACCAGTGGTGGGCAGCGAATTAAACGGTCCCCACCACCAGGATGCTGCCCCAGGCACTTGGCCCACATTCTACTGTCTGAATGCTTCTGCCCTTGCTACCCAGGTAAGCCTCAGTTGGAGAGGGACTTCCAGGCACCCACCCCCAATACATGAACAGGCTGCCTTCAGATGCTGCATGGCCAGTTTCTACCACAAGAGCAGGTTCCTCAGCAGACTTGACAAAAGAGAAGTCAGTTGGCCAAATGGTTTTCTCAATAGTTGCCTCTTCCCGACCTTCCGATCTGTGAATGGCCTTCATCCAGAGGCCTCTGCAATGATGTAGGGGCATCTGAAGGAATCCCATTCATAAATATGAAAAGTGGCAGAAGGCAGTGTAGTGATGGAGCAATGTTGTCTGCCAAGAAATTCAGATTGCTGCCACTGTTTGAAGGTGGAATCTGATCAGGGTCTTGGGATTTATCTATAGGCCATTTGATGGCTCTGGGCCCTTGGCCAGTCCTTACCTTGGCTATGTCAGGCCTGATTAAAAAATTAGATATGCATTCCATTGTGCAGTTTTGGTCGAAAATGTTTTTCATGTGGAAGGCTAAATGTGCTTTGCAACAATGGTTCTGTCTGGATAGCTCCAGTTCAGCACCTTAGATGTATACATTCCATATCTCTCACTAGGCTTATTGAAGTCTTCTTTAAGCCCTGAGCTGTGAGGGGAGACCATCTTTTTATGATGCAATACCCATTAGTTGTGTAAGTCACTTCATGCACTAGATAAAGGACTCACTGGCAGCCCCCTGTGGCTGATCAGCAGCAAAATGAGGCTGATCTTCTCTGATAATGACCTTTCACATTCATTTGGAAGGAACTCTAGAATCAAGCTATGTCAGATTTTAGGATGTTTTAAATAAATATTTACCATTTTTGCTGCTACATCATCTGGAAGGCTTTTTGAGGTGCATAACACAGAATTTTGGTTGGTGGCTATTTAAGGGCCTTGGTTATAGAGGCAAGGCTCAGTTGTCCATATTCTCTTTTAAGTTCTAACATCAGCCATGAAGCAAATGCAAAAACTGAGGGAATTTGTGGCCAATAATTGTGTTTCAGCTGAATAGATTTATATTAGGGTCTCCAACTTTTCCCACTGCTCCTGCCCTCTTAACAGTATCTGCTAAGAGCTATAACTCAGTGGCAGAGCATCTGCTTTGCATGCAGAAGGTCCCAGGTTCAATCCCTGGCATCTCCAGGCAGGGTTGGGAAAAGACTCCTGCCTGAGACCTTGGAGTGCTGCTGCCAGTCAGTGTAGATAATACTGAGCAAGATGGACCAATGGTCCGACTCGGTAGAAGGCAGTGTTCTATGTTCCTGTCTCAACACCAAAACGTAGTAGATGAAGCTTTCCCCATCACTTTTTCTTTATTTTGGGGGAAACTATCTCTCCTGAATTTCTGCTTGCCAGCCTGATGACATACACAGGAACAGGGCCATTTAAAAGTTGGCAACCCTGCTTTTGGTACATGCTTTTTAAAAATAGGGTTGCAAGTTCTTTTTCTGATAGAGGCTAAATGCCTTTAATAACAGCAGAAGAAAAGAAATCATACTCTTGCTGCTTTCTGGTAATGCTAGGTGGGCTGTTGTTTTTGTGTGTGTGGTGGGTTTTTGTTTCTGTTTTTGCACCCAGTGTTGAGCCAGTTCTAGCCCCTCTTTTGCTGCTGAGCAATTATTAGCCATATCTGTTGAAAGACCCAGTTTGTGGATTTAAATGTAAAAGCCATCCAGCTGGTTAGTCTCCCCCAGAGGCAACATTCTGAAATTAAATGTTTGCTTAAATTTACTGGATTATCTCATAACTGGGATCCTTTGGGGGCTAAGGCCTTGCTGAATGAAAACAGCTGATAATTACAATCCAGATTCTAGGGGACAGAAACAAATTGAGAAGAGTAGTTACCTGAAGCAAGGGAGCTCTGCTGAGGTATGAGAGGGAAAATGTGGTAGAGCGAAGGAGAGAGAGACTTGAGAATAAACATATTCTGTAATGAAAGTATCCTATAAGCTTATTGTTGTAACTGTAGATCAATTGTCATCAAACTCCGCTTCCTGAAGTCTAACTTTGTTAATCTGGCAGTGGCAGAATTATTCTTGGCAAGCAAACATTGATATTAGATTCAAGACTTCTATCATTCCTGATTATACCAGGTAACTGGGCTTGTCTGCTAGATCCACTGGGTTGGCTTCTGTGCTCTCACATAATTGTCTTGGATTTTCAAACGCGAAAAGGGGTGAAACAAATTAGAATATTCATCTTCCTGCCTAGCCTCAACTGTCACCATGGGGAAAAAATGTCTTCTCCACCTCGCTTTATTTCTCTCTTCAAAGCAGTGTTGTGACTAAATGGGTTTTGTGTTAAGATATTAGGAATATCACTCAGAAAATTCCCCTTCCTGTTACAACAGCTGAAAGGCCATGAATAATGCAGGTGCTAAAAGCCTTGGCTGTAATAGGCAAATGGGCTGACATTAAAGAAAAAGAAAGCTACTGTGGTCTGTCCTGACATTTCCTCCGCTTACACCCAGTCTTCCTGCCATCATCACCTGTGTGACCCTATCGGTCTATGGTGCCAATTATCAAGGAAATAAGTGTGGTATCGTGGTTGGATTAGGAGTGAAAGACCTAGGTTCAAGGCTCTACTTAGCCCTGAAATTTGCTGGGTGACCCTGGGCTAGTCGCAGTTGTAGGAGTATGTATGGTGGGTGTGCACAAAACCGGTATGCCCGATTCAGTTTGAGTCCAAGCTGGACTCGAAAAGGACTGGACATGTTTGGATTTATGCACACCTGGACACTCCCATACAACCCCAAGTACAGTTTGAGTTTGGGGCTTATACTTTTTTTTAAAAAAAACCTGAAACTTGCCGGGGATGTGTGTGTTCAGCTCGAGATCAAGCCGGACAGGGGCAGATTTGATTTGAGGCTGGCTTGACATCGAACCCTTAAACTGGGCATGTTCGACTTCAAGCCGGTTCGAATTTGAACCTGTTTGCACACCCCTAGTGGGTGGGTGAGAAGCATGTGTGTTCTTTTGAAGAAGGATGGGATACAAATGTAAGTAATCTGTGAATCCTCCTGTAATTGCAATAGCTGTGTAAAAGAAGGCATTTTTGTGGGGTTGGTTGTTAAGTGATGTCTACTGTTAACAGCCCCATTTTCTGTTGTATCCCATGCTCCTAATGATTGTGCAAATGGCAGCTGCAGTGATGCTTAGAAAAGGAAGCAATTCTGTGTATACAGGTTGCAAGGTGTTGTTGTTTTAGAAAGTTGGGACCTCTGTGCAATAGAAGAAAAGAGAAGTTAAGAAAGTTTAGCACGTGGTACAATAACTGATTGAGGAAGGGAATAATGCATTGGAGCAAAATTACCCATTTTTGTTCCATTGCACTATTCTCTTCTCCAGTCAATTACTGCCCTATCTACCAAATTATCTGTTTTTCTTGCACAGAGCCCCCACTTCTCTAAAACAACACCCCCTCTTACAATCTGGATACACTCAATTGCTTTCTTTGTAAAATATCACTTATGTATTCTTTACATTGTACTTTCCCAATTTTATATAGATATCACATGCTATCCCACCCTTGCAGTTCATTTTTAGCTTCATTTCTGATGCACCCAAGCACTTAGCCTTAGCTCCCATTATCACGATCATTAAGGAGATGGGATGAAAGAGAATGGGGCTTCTGTATTGTTCGTAGTTGTCAGAACTTGACAACCTAAACTTTCCAACATGCCTTCTTCTTCTACATTTGTTAAATCTATAGGAGGAGCCCCTGTTCATGACAGCATCTGGTCTAGTGACGTTAATACAATTCATAATGACCGAATGTGGTACAAATTGTGAAGCTGCATTACGAATCAAGCACCATTCTCTCCAGAAATTATTTCCCAGTTCAAAATGTTAAGTAAGATTCTGTGCATACATAATCAGCATGCACTGGAACCCAAAACTGCTGCTAGTGTAGGTGGTGCATGCACAGAAATTCTTTAAATGTTAACTGGAGAGGAGTGCTGGTCTTGTGGTAGCAAGCATGACTTATCCCATTAGCTAAGCAGGGTCCGCCCTGGTTGCATTTGAATGGTAGACCACATGAGAGCACTGTAAGATATTCCCCTCAGGGGATGGAGCTGCTCTGGGAGGAGCAGAAGGTTTCAAGTTCCCGCCCCGGCTTCTTCAAGATAGGGCTGGGAGAGATTCCTGCCTGCAACCTTGGAGAAGTTGCTACCAGTCTGTGTAGACAATACTGAGCTAGATAGAACAATGGTCTGACTCAGTGAGGCGGGTCTCACGATCAATGAGACCCGCCTCCAGAGGGTTTGTGGGGAGAGCGGGCTAAGCCCACTCTCCCTGCAGACAAGCAGCAAGCCCTGCCTAGGTGGCCACTGTGGCCACCCACATAACTGCCAGCTCTGTCACGGAGCTGGCGGGGGCTTTGGAGTTCAGGGGCCATGTGGCCCCCGGTAGTTCCAGCATGCCCTGCCCGAGCGTGCAGGGCATGCTGGAGAGACCCCTGAGCCGGGAGGCTGCTTTTTAGCCTCCCAGTTGGGGGTCTACTCGTGAGTTGCTGTGGTGTGGAGCTGCAGCGTAGCAACACACAATCCAAAAGTTGTGGTTAGTGGAGCACTCGCTCTGCTAACCTCGGCTAAGGGGAGGGGGAATTAGTGGAGTTTCCTGTCGGGAGCCGCGGGGCTTCCATGGCAGCACACGATCCACTAAAAGCAGGCTGGGCTCCCTTAGCCCACTTTTAGTGGAGCGTGAGCATCTCCTCAGTATATGGCAGCTTCCTATGTTCCTAACTCCTTACCCTCAATGAAACTCGCATTGATTTCTGTGAATTATGACCAGACTATCAAACATCTTTTGTTTTGTAAATACCTTTTCCATTTGGGTCAATTTTCTTGATTGTTTCTTGCAAACATGTCATGTGGTTATCATGTCATCCAGATCTGAAACCCATTTTTAATTGGTAGATCCATTTTTTGTGGGGGGGGGGAGAGGAATGCAATTGAATTTCCATCTGACTGAGGGGTGCAGGGTAGGTCAAACCAAAATGCAACTCCCAAGGAGCAATGTGAGAGTGAGCATACACAGAGCACCATTAGTGCACATACACAAACTTCATTCAGACTAGAAAAATGTAAGGAAGGTATAAACATACATATGGAACAAGAGGGAGAAGAATCGCATTAAAAGTTTATAACATAGAATAGATTATGTAGGACCTTGTCTTGACGCTTGCTTTGGAACTTAACAAGCAGCCCATTGTTCAATATGGCTAAGCTGAAAATTCTCTCTTGAGAACTTCTGGCTCAAATATTGGGAGAATTGGGGAAAACTACTCCTGCTTACCACCACCTCTGCCCCATCATGACTAACAGTTCCATAGCAGTAGCAGTGGTACTACTCTGGGTGGTTTCTGGCTGTCCCTTGTCTTCCTCCAGAATGTTCTCAGAACTAAACTGTAGCATTGTGAAGTATCATTCCCAAAGGCATTCTGGGGGAAATAGCTGTTGAGGCTCTACACATGAGCAGCTGCTTTGATGGTGGACACCCGACCTTGGCTCCCTCAGGAGCTTCAGGTTGTCAGGGGAAGGGGAGTGCCGCTGCACAGTGCCCTGGCCCCCGGAGCCCTTGGGGTCCCCCCTCCCCTCCCCCCACCCGAGTGTGTCCACCATGGCTGCAAGCAGCTGCGACTGACACATGATCAAGCAAACAAGATTTACAGAGCGCTCGCTCCATTAACCTTGTTTAAGGGGAGGCATTTTTAGGTGGGCTAGCCACTGTCGAACCACCGGGCTCACCCATGAGCCTGGTGGTTCTTACAACTGGGGGAAACCAGGCTGGCTCCCTTAGCCCAGTTTTCCTTCACCATGAGAATAAACTCGTCTGGAGGAGCATCATGGTCACTGGTAAGTTCCTTTACCCACTCCCAGATGTTGAAATGGCACCTTCCTCCCCCCTCCCCCATGCAGGTTTCCAGCCTGTGAATGGGACGATGGGCTCTTGCCGATGCGCAGAGCCACGGAAGCTTCTAATCAGCCTTCCTAAAGCAAGCAGAGAATTCCCTCTGCAGATGCTCAGCAGGAGGGGGGCTTGTTTTGCCTGCTGATTGTTTCTTTGGCCCCTCGCTCTGCCATTTGCCTAATCTGTGGCTGTTTCTCGGCTGCTCTGGGCCACACCTCTTGCAAGAAGCTGAGAATAAAACACCAGGATTGGGTTGGATGCAACACAATGGCACATTCAACCACAGTTAAGGCAAACAAAGCCGCTACAAACTTTGGTTCCAAAGCTTAGTTTGGCCAAACTGAACTGCAGTTGAATTATGGAGGCAGATTTGAAAGGAAGAACAAACACAGAATGCTCTAATTCAACTGAGCTTCCATGTTGCATCTGAAGCCCTGTGTGTGTGTGTGTGCGTGTGTGTGTGTGTGTGTGTGGTGGGGGGAGACGGACAATTCAGCTCAGCTTTTCTTTTGTCTGAATGTATTTATATACCAAAGAAAACCTCAGGGTACTGTGGGCGCCAGGAGTTGAAATCGATTTGACGGTGCACTTTACCTTTAATTCCAAATAAGTTGTTTTATAGTGAGCTAACTTTAATATTAGTCTATATATATCCTGGGATATCACTCTTAAATGGAAGAGAAACTCTGTTTTCTTCCAATTGGCTGCTGTTCAGTGCAGCTGTAAGCAAATTCATCACCAACTCTACATCAGGCAGATACTGAGACATTATGATATCCCTGGGCTCCTTCAGAGAGCCCTTACCCCCCCTCCTTATCTTGGCACCCCCAGGAATCACCAAGTAAGCCAAACTAAATGGATGTCTAATTCCCCCAGCTCTATCACTGGGACTAAACCCCAAATAGCCCAATGAATCGCTAGCTGCTACCATCTACTGAGTTAACAGAGCTATCTTCTGAGTATTATGAGAGGAGAGATCTGTCTGGGATATCCAGTCACCAGTGAGCCAGTTCTTAGTCTCTGTATTGTGAGTGGATTCTGGTCAGCTTATTTTACAGACTGAATCCCTGCATGAGTGTATGTATATCTGGGGGAAAAGCCTAATATATGAGTGGAAAGCACACTAAAACCAACCTGTTCTGGGAGATCTAATCTCCGTGAGATCAGTCTATGATAACCCAACTCCCCTACTCCCCATTAAGGCCTTTTCTTTTTCTTTGCAGAAATGGTTGCCACAGTTTGCATTCATCCTCTTATGAACAAGGCTGCAGATTGATCTATTTCTCAGTGTTGATTCTTTCCCCTAGTGAGCATGCAGGCTTGGCACATTGATTATTGCAAACAGCTGGGAAGCATGTAATTTCCATTGAGAAAATGTTACCATTCCTCACCCAGCATAATGCTAAGGGGTGCAATGTATACTGTTAATGCAAGTTGTGGTGCACTAAGCATTTATTTAAAGAATGTGACTTCAGTTCCAACTCTTGTCCTTCTTATCAACTCCAGTGCTTGCCTACCTGGCTTTTAGGGAAAGGATTAAACACACCAACAAACTACCCTGCTCTGCTCATTTAGAAGATTCCAGAGAGACTGGTCTTGGTATTGACACTGGCAGATGCAAGCAATAGCTGTCCAGAATCCATGCACAACATAAATCCTATCAATGTGAAGCAATGAATAAATGTACTGTACAGTATGCATGTGGTACTGATGATGTGCACTGTTGAACTTTATTGGACTGCCTGAACTTGGCGCATCATAAAAGTTGCTTGAATAATTCTGAGTTCTGCTGAGATCTGAACATCAAGATGTAATGATACCCAGTAAGCGTGCCATGCTCACTAGTGCTGTATTAAAGAATTTGCACAGTAAATAATTCAATTGAAACCAGAAATGTATCCCCTATGTGGCACTTGATCCCCAGAAATGAGCAGGGGACAGCTGGGAGATGAAACTGAGGAACATTCTGTGCTCTTCCATTGTTTTTCATCTGAATCCATTTCTGGACAACAGTGATCAAGTTTTGACAAGCCCTTTTCTATTGTCTTTAATATGCGAAGGAATGCTATGGTGAACACTGGGCTTTCTCCAGCTGAATGGACTGGCCCCCTACAGTAGCTGGTATGACTAGAAGCAACTATCTGGTGCAATTGGTGGGCGTGGGAGCCTGAGTTTGCATGCATACCCCAGCTCCCAACAACACTTTGGGCTGAACTATATGTTATGTTAAGTGTGTCTTTAGAACTGATTGCTTGTTTTGTTCTAAATGAGAGCTGCAGGGCCCCCAATCCAGACTGGGATCATGGTATGGTAGAAGGACTCCTTTCCCCCTGCCACAGTCCCCATCTAGATCAAGATCCATCCCCTCATGGCTGCTGTTTACCCTGGTAGGAAGGCTCTCATTGGAACTAGTGGGCACTTTTCTTCCAGGACAAATAGCATGTATTTGTGTGTACTGTAATTCAAATTGGAACAATGCTGGGACAAAATCTCTCCTCCCATACTGCAGTCCTGATCCAGATCAGGTCCTCTGAAGTTCCTTCTTAGTATCCAAACCAGTTCCTATAAAGTTGCTTCTCTATTCTTTACTAAATGCAGCATTTCTTCAGGTCACCCAAGTACTGGAGCAGAAGATAATTATTCTGGATTCTGTGGCTGGGAACCTATGTATACAAATCTCAAAGAGAGACAAAAGTGAAAGAGACATATAAACGATCCTTTTATGGTTGACATATCAGTCTTGTGACAGAGACATGAGTGGCTGCTAGGAGAAGATGAAGGGGGGGGGGAGAAAAAAACCTTCTCAGTTCTTGTGCTCTGCTTCTTAGAAACCCCAGAAAGCTTCTCTCTATGGAGATAAAAAGTCTCATTCTTCTGCAATACTTTATTCATTTTTCAAAGATTGCCTGCTTCTATTCTGGAGAAAGATGACTCATTTCAGAACAAAAAGTGCTCAAAATCCCAGATATTCATCATCCCGGGCACTGTTGTTTTTCAGTACAAGCTCAGGATAGGCACAAATTAGCAATTCTTGAACCCCTATTAGAGTTCTGCATACTGCAAGGGTAGGAGGCTGTGATGAGTTGGTTACTCATTGTAGCCCTTCATAAGGATTATTTGCAAATCTGAATAATAATAATAATAATAATAATAATAATAAATATTTTATTTGCAATATTCACATACTAACATAGAACAGTATCACATAATAACACAGTACATTTAACAATCATATTTTCCAAATATCACAAGAAAATCCAAAATCAGATCTAGTACTGTTAATATCTATATTATTAATTCTCCAAGACGGGCCATGTGTGGGGACGTGGTAGAAAGGAGGTGATTGGCTGACAGAGTTTGCAAGCAGAAGCACCTGATTGGGCAGTGGGGATTCCATATGCAGATAGGGAGAAGGAGCCTGTGAGAGCAGAAGCACTATAGTGATTGGGCAGTGGGGATTCCATATGCATATAGGGAGGAGGAGCATGTGGCACTGTGGTGATTGGGCAGTGGGGATTCCCTATGCAGATAAGGAGGAGGAGCCTGTGATGGTTAAGGTCAGTTGGAATGCAACTGTTACTGGTTGGAAGATGTTCTTGATTGTAGAGGAGAGGTATCTATATATATAAAAGGATAGCAGGCAGGGGTCTGCAAAAAGATGGGTTGTGAGGGAGGAAAGAGCCCCTTCAGGAGAAGGAGGCTGCCATTGTGTGAATTAAATGAGGAAACAAGATGAACAATATCTGTTAACTCAGGGAGGGAGAGAGAAAACACATGAAGGGAGGGGGAAGAAAGAGTGGGGAAGAGCGAGTGGAGGAGAGAGAAAGAGAAAAAGAAGTGAGGGGGGAAAGAGACAGAAGGAAGGGCGAGGGACAGGCTCGAGCCTGTCAGCAGCCTGAGGGGAATGAGCAGCCATGTCAGCACTAGCAGCAAGGAAGGGCCTAGTCAACCACTGCTGCTGTTTGGGGCTACCGAGGCCATTGTCAGAGGGAGGCAGGCAGGTAAGGGATGGGCCCGGGCCTGTCAGCGGCCTGAGGGGAACGAGCAGCCATGGTGGTGGCAGCAGCGAGGAACGGCCTGGTCAACCACTGCTGCTGCTCCTGGGGGGAGGAGCAGGAGCGGGGCTTGGGTGAGGAGGTCTCTGGGGTAGGGGGCTGCAGCTTGGCCAATAGGCGCCAGCAATGCTGCAGCCACGACCAAGAAAGGTGAGGGGGATGGAAGCAACAGGATGGAGGAGGAGCAGGAGTGCAGATCAGGTGAGGTTGGGGAGATCTTTGTTGTGAGGGGAGCAATCAAGTACTAACTCGCAAATGCTCTAGAGCGTACAAGAGTTCCAGCACTGAAGCAGAGAGAAATAATGGTGGTGGACAGTATGCAGAGGTGGAGGGCCGGCAGGCGAAGCCCCTCCTGCCAGAAGAGGTGGGTAGATGGCGGGTGACGTCCCGCCGGCCAGGAAGAGGAGGAGGTGGCGGGGAGAAATAATGGCAGCATCAAGGAGGTAGGCAGACGACGGGCAAAGCCCTAACAGCTGGGAGGAGGAGGTGAGGGGTGGCGGCAGGATGGCCTGGCCTTGGCCCACCCAATGGGGAGAGCTGCAGGGGGAGAGAGCGAGCAAGCTGCGGGGGGAGGGTGAGCGAGTGAGCTGCGGGGGAAGGGCAAGCGAGCAAGCTGCCGGGGGGAGGGCGAGCGTGCAAGCTGTGGGGGGGGGAGGGCGAGCATGCAAGCTGTGGGGGGAGGGGGAGCTTGCGAGCTGCACGGGGTGGGCGAGCGAGCGAGCTGTGGGAGGATGCCACAGGCTCAGTGCACAACTGCACAGATGCTCTGTGCGGGGTCAGCTAGTCTATATTATTAATTCTCCAAGATGGGCCATGTGTGGGGACGTGGTAGATAGGAGGCAATTGACTGACAGAGTTTGCAAGCAGAAGCACCTGATTGGGCAGTGGCGATTCCATATGCAGATAGGGAGAAGGAGCCTGTGAGAGCAAAAGCACCATGGTGATTGGGCAGTCGGGATTCCGTATGCAGATAGGGAGGAGGAGCCTGTGACACTGTGGTGATTGGGCAGAGGGGATTCCCTATGCAGATGATGAGGAGGAGCCTTTGATGGTTAAGGTCAGCTGGAATGCATTGCAACTGTTACTGGTCGGAAGATGTTTTTGATTGTAGAGGAGAGGAATCTATCTATATATAAAAGGATAGCAGGCAGGGGTCTGCAAAAAGACGGGTTGTGAGGGAGGAAAGAGCCTCTTCAAGAGAAGGAGGCTGCCATTGTGTGAATTAAATGAGGAAACAAGATGAACAAAATCTGTTAACTCTGGGAGGGAGAGAGAGAAGACACATCAAGGGAGAGGGAAGAAAGAGTGGGGGGAAGCGAGTGGAGGAGAGAGAAAGAGAAAAAGAAGGGAGGGGGAAGAGAGACAGAAGGAAGAGTGAGGGACGGGCCCAAGCCTGTCAGCAGCCTGAGGGGAATGAGCAGCCATGTCAGCACTAGCAGCGAGGAAGGGCCTAGTCAACCACTGCTGCTGTTTGGGGCTACCGAGGCCATTGTCAGAGGGAGGCAGGGAGGCAAGGAATGGGCCCGGGCCTGTCAGTGGCCTGAGGGGAACAAGTGGCCATGGTGGTGGCAGCAGAGATGAACTGCCTTGGGGGTGGGGGGGTAGCGAGTTAGCAAGCTGTGGGGGGGAGAACGAGCGAGCACGCTGCTGGGGGAGAGCGAGCAAGCAAGCACGCTGCGGGGGGAGAGCGAGCGAGCGAGAGCGCTGTGGGGGAGAGCAAGCGAGCGAAAGCGCTGCGGGGGGAGAGCGAGCAAGCGGGAGCACTGCGGGGGGGAGCAAGCAAGCGAGAGTGCTGTGGGGGGAGAGCAAGCGAGCGAGAGCGCTGTGGGGGGAGAGCGAGTGAGCGGGAGTGCTGTGGGGGGAGAGCAAGCGAGCAAGAGTGCTGTGGGGGAGAGCAAGCGAGCGAGAGCGCTGCGTGGGGAGAGCGAGCGAGCGAGAGTGCTACGGTGGCAGGAGAGTAAGTGGGCGCACTGCAGGGGGAGAGCGAGCGTGCTGCGGGGGGTGAGTGAGAACATTGTGAGGGGGCGAGTGAGCAAGAGCTGCGGGGGGGCGAGCGAGTGAGAGCACTGTGGTGTGTGTGTGAGCGAGCTAGAGCGCTGCAGGAGGATGCCACAGACTCAGTGCACAACTGCACAGATGCTCTGTGTGGGGTCAGCTAGTAATAAATTAATCTGCCCAAATATGGTGGAACTGTGATTCTACTCTCACAGCCTGCATTAATCTAATCTTATCTGTGATCTTTTCTAAGAGCGCAATTGACCACACCTTATTATACCACTGCTCAATTGTTAATTGATCCAAATGTTTCCATTGTTGAACAATTAGTGTTTTCACTGCCAAGATTTAAAAAGTTACAAGGTTGTGATGAGTTGGTTACTCATTGTAGCCCTTCATAAGGATTATTTGTAAATCTGAATTATTATTAAGTGCTTAACATTCTACTACAGTAAGCATTGTACAAAGAATCAAATAGACAGAAAGGTTTACAATTACGTAAAAGGAAGACAAGATGGGGAAAAGAGGGGAACAAGCCAATTCAAATTCAAGTATGCTCACTTAAAAATGACCATTTGGCATAGTCATTGATAGACTCTATGGCCTAATTGGCAAGAGCACGCTTTTGACATGTTCTTATGTTCTTATGACATTTATCCATTTCATTGTGGATGATAAAATATCAGTGCTAAACACTTTTAATCTGTGTCAGTTTGCATGATCAGCTACAAGTCCTTGTTGAGTATGTAAGTGATGAGAAAACAACTAGTGCATATGCATGAGTGAACTTGTTTGTAGCCAAATAGTGCTAGGTTACAACTGGCTAGTAAAGGGGTGTTGAAAAAGTACATCACTTGTGGGAGCAAGGATTTTGACTATATAGAATGCTTAAATACAGTAGGACTGAACATATGTTCCATGTGTCCGCTCTACATGTTGCAATCAACACATGTAGAGGGGAAGAAGAAGGCATTTGCTCAAGTTAATTCAACATGAGTGATCTGAAGCAGAAAGATTTCCATGAGCTGGGAACTGGCCCTCTCCACCCCCAGCACAGTACTTCCAGTGACAGTTGCTGGTGTCTATCTTATGTTTCTTTTAGATTGTGAGCCCTTTGGGGACAGGGATCCATCTTATTTATTTATTCTTTATCTGTGTAAACCGCCCTGAGCCATTTTTGGAAGGACGGTATAGAAATAGAATTATTATTATTATTATTATTATTATTATTATTATTATTATTGGAATGTAATCACTCTAACGAGCTGTGTGGAAGGTGTCCAGGAGAATGGACAGGTGTACCTGGTTTCCCTAACTTCTTTATTAAATGCCTGGGAAGGAAAAGTAAACATCAGGCAAATTAGGTTTTGCAAAAGATGTTCAATTTAGTGATATTGAAAGGACCAGAAATAAATGCAAAATTAGACTGGGAGTAAGACATGCGGGATGGAAATAACAGAGTGCAAACACAAGATTTCCAGAGTTAATTGAGAGAGGATTTTGAAAAATGAGGAAAAAGTTAATTAGGCTGTATTTACATAATAGCAGAAATCACATTTCGTATGTTGAAAAGCTACCTCTTCTGGGTGTCCATGATTCTGGTAGCAGGAGTGTTTTCCATTTACTTTCCATAGTTTTATAAGCCTCTGGTAAATACAGATTTGGCTTCCTCAGTCCTTCTTCCCCTTAATTAAAAGAGGATACGTTGATCCTGTTACATTCTGGTCTTTGGCTGAGGCAAGACACAACTGAAGGGCTTTTAGCTGTGTATTTGCCATATATTCCATAGGACAAACTGCTACTGTCCATTTGTATGCATTAGTTAATGGCAATATATGCAGCCCTTTAAAAAAAAAAAACTGGCAAAAAAGAATGCTGATATAAAAGTAGCCTGACTGCAGGTCTGCACTTGGCCCAGTGCCCCTAACCCCTGTGGCACATGACCCAGTAGTGGGGGGGCGGGGGGGGGGGCGACATGCTGAAGGTGCTCACCAGGCACTTTCCTTTCTTCCCCATTGTGGCTGCTCCTGCAGGTTGCTGCCACTCACAGAAGGTGTGGCAGAACGTGTGGGGGAAGGTCCATGCCCTGTCAGTGGGGAGATGGGGGGAAGCAAGTCAGGGGTAGCCATCAGGGTCTTTGCAGGCCATCAGTGGTCCATGGGCCATGCAATGAAGAGCACTGGTCTAACTCCATTAATCTATCCAGAATGCAGGCAAACCCTATTAATTAGTTTATACCTGCACTACATGTATGGAGAACTATAGCCTATGATACAGCACAGATTGTATATTTTAAATTTTATAGTTTTATAATTTTTCAGTTTATAACCCCCTTTCATGATAGTAGGCCTGTTCAAAACTGGATCGGTAAAATTGGACATGGTCCTCTTTTATTGAAATTGAAAGGGTTCGGAGAGAGTATGAACCTGAACTTGGCCAGCCCAGTTCGAAAATCGGACTTCTCTGATCTCTTTGCCCCCAAACTGGAGATTTCCAAAGCTCCAAATGGCAGTTGGTGTATTTTTTAAAAGCGGTTGTGGCTGGGGTGGGGTGGGGTGGGGTGTCCCTTCTTCTGCCTGTCTGGCTGTGCATATCTTAATTTAAAAGAGGTTTTTTCCAAGTTCCTTTAGCCCATTCACTCACAAGAAGTCAATTTCCGGGTTTCTGCTGAGATTCTTTGATGTGAGCTTCCCATTAGATTCTCTGATGTTACCTTGCTTCCCTTGCAATTCTCTGGTGGAAATAACTTTTCTTCTGGGTTCACAGTGAGTAGTATATCTGTGGTTACTTTGAGGGGAAAAAGGTTTAAGATTTGTCCAACTCCGACCCTGGTCCAACCCTGACCCCAACTCCAATTCCAACTCTGATTCCAATCTTGAAATTGAGAAGAGTCCAAAGGACCCCAAACTGACATTTTTAGGGTCAAATTAGTTCAGCTTGGACCTGCTCCTGACTTTTGTGTCCACACACAGGCCTACATAATAGCTCCATACCATAGTCTGAGCAAAGAGGAAAGTTGGAATGAGACACGGTAACCTGAAGAAAAAGTGGAGAATTGATTAGTGCATGCCATTGAAAAATAGGATCCACTTCCTTAGATTTTAGAAATGGTTTGACGAAAATAGGAGGGAGGAGGAGGAAGAAATTGTCCTGACAGTGTAGTGCAGAGTGACGAACCTGAGGCTCTCTGGCTGTAGTTGAACTGCAACTCCTATCATTCTCAGACATAATGTATTGTCTGGAGAGCTTCAGGTTCGCTACCCCTGGTTTAGTGCTATCTGGCACTGTTTGGGGAAGGATAGAGGAATCACACTAATCTGGAGTTCCCATGTGGGATGGGATACCAGGCTCAGAGCTGGGCTGGGGGCACTGAGAGGGTGGTGGAATGTATGTGGGGAGGGTGCTGGGCTTTGAGCAGAATGGGTACTTGAGGGTGGGAGTATTCACTGCTGCCTAGTGTGGCGGGACGCACCGGGAATATGCCGTGTTGCACTGTGAGCCAGTCTGTCTTTGACCAGGCTCATTCAAAGTTAGGTCCATCTGCTATGTAAGAAGTTTGTGTACTTTCAGATGAGCGATGTGCAAGCTTCCTCCTTACCCCACCCCCAGAGTTTTTGCTTGTCTTCCATAGTGGCCAGTGAAGTGGTCCGTGAGTAGGTACTGTTGCTTGCCACTGAGAGCTGAGGGGGGAAAGGAATTCTTATCCTTACCAGAAACTAACAAGAGGTGGCAGTGAAGGCAGTGAGCACTTCAGGCAGTACTGGCCAAGCACACAGTTGCTGACAGGCTAGCCACTCCCCACACACGAATATCAGCCACTTACATCCTGACTAAATTTACTCAAGCAAATCCCATGGTGCTGAATGAGGTCTTGCCTTGGTATCACTGACACCTCTTGTTGGTTTCTGGTAAGGATAGAGACTCTGGAACCTTGGGCCTGAACCAGCAGGGCTCCCTCTGCTCCACCCTTAATCACCCTGCCAGCAGTTCCTTCAAGCAAACTACTTCACTGTAGGCATGTGCGAACCAGTTTGGATCCGAACTGGTTCTCTTGTTTCTGAGGTACTGAGTGTGGATTCTATGATAGCAAATGAGATTTTCAATGAGACACCATGAATCCACTCTAATATGCTATCATAGAATCCACACTCAGAATACCTCAGAAACAACAGAACCCTATACCCCATGGGTTAGAAACCCATGGGGGTGGTTGGCACCCTATGTGCACTACACCACCACTCGCTCGGGGCCACCACAGCACCCCCCAAGTGCACTTATGGGGCTGCTGGAAGCTCCATTATAACTTATTATGAGGAAAAACCTTAAAGACGCGTAAAATTCAACAATTAACCAAAAATCAGCCCTCTGCCCAAATCCTTTGAAAAAATTCAGGTAGCTTCCTTGCCCCTACCTGGCACTACCACCAACCCCACACTGCTCTAGGCCACCCCTTTGCCCCCGACATGAAGCTATACATTTGCTGACACCTCCATGCTTCTTTATGGAGAAAAACCTTAAAGACCCGTAAACTTCAAAAATCACTTAAAAATCACCCCTTTGCTCAATTCCTTTCAAATAACTCTGATAGCTTCCTTGCCCACCCTAGGAACTGCCACCCACCACACTCCACTCTACGACACCCCTTTCCCCCCAACGTGAAGCTATACATTTGCTGCAATCCTAATTATCCTCTATGAGGAATTCAAAAATACTTTAACAATTCACCAATAATCAGAGGAGTGTCTAATTGCCTTGGGATTTTTTGGGTGATAGGCATCCCTATCTGTCTGCCACCAACCCTGCTTTTGTGCCCCTAGGTGCTCCACAATAGGGGATATGGACTGGTTTGGGTCCCATTATACTCAATGAGAAAAATAATTAAAAATATTTCGAATATTCATAAAAAATCATAGGGGTGTCTGATTGCTTCAGGGTTTGCATGGTTGTTGGCACCCATGGGTGCTCCACAATAAGGAATAATGGCCTGGTTCGAGTCCCATTATATCCTATGAGGAAAAAATAATAATAATTTTCAAAAATTCATAAAAAAATCGTACAAGTGTCTGATTGCTTTGGGGTTTGGGTGGCAGGTACCCCTGGGTGCCAGCTACCATCCTACCGATTTTAAGGTGTCCAAACTGGTCCAAACCAGTCCAAACTGGTTCAGATCCAAACCTAACCAGGGGGTGGTTCGGACAAAACCAAAACTGAACCACCCCCTCCTGGTTCGGACCCGGTTCGGATCCGAACTGAACCGGGCGAACCGGTTTTGTGCACATCCCTACTTCACTGTCTGCCGTTGCTAATTTTACTGAACAACTTCTTGCTTTCTTCTGTTCCTCAGATATTTTGTTTGAGGCTGAACCTCCAACTTAATTCGCTTTAGACAAAAGCCCTCATCAGAAATGTCCAAAACAAAGATGCTATACTCATGTACAGCGTCCCAAGAGGATGCCTGAAAGTCCCACCCCAGTGCTGACATATTGAGAAACATCACCCTCTCCAAGCATATGCCATCTGTCTGAAGATGCAAAAACCGTAAGCATGATGGAGTCTACTAATCACAAAAGCCGTACGCTTGCCTTACGCAGTGATGTGAGGGTTCTTGGCATGTCAGCACTAGACCAGGGCTTGCCAGTGTTCTCTTGGGTCTCTGTACACAAGTACAGCATCCAGGTTTTTGCCGTGTCTGAAGAGGGCTTTTCTGGTGACCATCTATCATATGCGGAACCTCCTTGAGAAGTACTAGGTGGGAGGAATGATGAGTACAGAAGGGGCAAAGCACATTTCTTGGTGGGTGAACTGTTAGACTTCTGAAACAAAAATGGGACAGGTGGGGGGAAACTGCTTGTCTGGGGGGGGCACTTGCCCTCCTTGCCCCTCCTGGAAACGTCTTGCTTCTGTTGTTAAAACTCCTTTTACTTTCTTGGGAATTCTGTGCTTAGGAAGAAGCCCCCAAATTAATTTCATGTTTTGCTTTAGGCAAAATGGTGGTCACAATTGCACTTCAGATTGTATTTGCTGATTTATTATATAATGTGTATCATCCAGTTGTTAATGAGGCTCTACACATGAGCAGTGTGTACAGCCTGGGAGGGTTCAGTAGGGAGAGTGGACTTAGCCAGTTTGGCCACCCACACCACTACTGGGTGCATCACGGAGCTGGTGGGGGCTTCAGGGATAGGGTCCCCCCCGCCCCCAGAAGTCCCAGGATGCCCCGCGCAAGTATGCGGGGCATTCTGAGGAGACGCCCAAGACTGGGAAGCTGCTTGTAGCCTCCCAGTCAGGGGTCTACTTGTGTATTGCTGCATGCTACAGTGGTGCACGATTAAAAAAACAAGGTTAATGGAGCTGTTGCTCTGTTAACCTCATTAAAGGGTGGGGGAATTAGGTGGGCTAGCTGCTGTGGAACCACTGGGCTCGCTGGTGAGCCCAGTGGTTCCGATGATCACTAGAAAGCAGGCTAGGCTACCTTAGCCCGCTTTCTAGTGATTGTCGAAATAGGCCCAAAGTGTAGCATGTGAGCATATTGTGCTGGCTCTTGAGTATGACTAAGAAGGCTCAATATTCTATTTTTTCCCTTGCTTTCTTCCCACATCATAATCTACAAAAAGGGTTCTTGGTGGCTTTTGACCATTATGGCTGTGGACAATGGGAGTTGTAGTCCAAGCATATCTGGGAACTGAAGTTTGAGAGATGAAAGTTTGGGCGGTATATAAATGTGATGCATAAATAAATAAATAAATAAACCCCCGATTCAGAAATAATTTTGACACACAAGGAAGCAAGAGGGAGCTTTAACTCCAAGCTCCTGTCTGCAGGGGTCACAGGTCAAAATAATTTTGCATCTCTTCTGCTGCAGTGCTGCAGCTGCATATTAGTTGGAGCCTAGGAGACTCACATTAGTCCAGGAAATGTGTCTGGATATGTTGTTGGGCTATAAATTTCAAAGGAGTGGAGAGAAATGAATAGGAGGGTGAAAGGCAAGTTCGATTTAGATTTCAGAGACTGTTAACAAAGTGTTCCTGTCAGCATGCTTCTGGGTTATTAAAGACTGCACCAAGCCTGATGCCTTCAGTACAGGCTGATGAGATAAGCAGCCCAGCCAGCAGCAGCCGCAGCTGGTGTCCAGACTCCAGGCAAAATCCTGGCAGAAAACTCACATGCTGTTGCTACTGTTTGGAGAAGAATGTTACTAATGGCCAAATGGATCTGCCCAACCTGCATGTCAGATCATAGGACAAAATATCCCAAATCCTCAATTCTTAATATTCCTCTTGTCTGTCTCCCACGGTTTTTCTTCTAGGTCACTAAATAGTATCCTGAAAATGTAGCATGACAGACAGCAGACACTATATAAATCTGTTGCTGTATTATCATTATGATAAGCATATGCTGCTAAATTAATCAACATATAATTAGTTTATATAATTCACTAACACAAGATGTGGAAATGGCCTCTTCTTAGATGACTAAAAAAAGAGTATTCAAATTTGGGCAAGATAAGTTTATCAATAACTATTAGCCATGATAGCTAAATAGAACTCCAAATTGTAGTTATTATGTAACTCCATCAATGCATGGTACTTTACAGAGTGACCCAAGGAGATTACAATCTCAGTGTTGTCGAAGAGGATACAACAGATGGAGGCAATGGGAAGAATATGTACAAGTTCAGCGGCACTGGGCCAGTTCCCACAATTGAAGCAGTAGACTGTTAAAAGTTAAATCTTAAATTTGCTGTGTGTGTGTGCTCCCAATTTGTAGTTCAGTGTTGGATAAATGTCGGGTTGGCGCTGTGTCATCTAAAATTTCTGAGTTCACATGACTGGAAACTGGAAATTTCTGAGTTTGCATAACTGGAAAGTGTACATGCTGCAGCAAGTTAAATCTAGAATTTAACTTTCAACAGATGTTGCTTTGATCATCAGAACTGGCCCTCTGTGTTGTGAGTTTGGGGTAATTTGCTGCCTGGTCATTCTTTTGTAAGTTAATCACTCACTGTTAATAGTTCTAAACAATCTTGGATGGCTTCCATCCCGGAAAAGGATGCCATCGGGAAATGTGAGAGAAACATGCACTTCCTGCCCCCTGCCAGAGACTGATGGGAAGATGCCCCCTTCCTTTGCAAGGTGTATGTGTGTAAAGCCAGAGTGAAAAGAGCAGACAAGTGCCTAGGGCAGGGGCAGACTGAAGGAATGATTTTGAGGAATGCCTGGAATGGAGCAGCCAAGACAGAGAGCTGCAACATCTCAGGATGCAGGGTTTGATATCTCTGATGTAATCTACTGCTGCCTTCTATCTGTTTATCATCTTGATTTAGTACTCAATCTGTATATATTGTGTAAGTAAACCAATATTACAAAGACCTCATGACTCTGCAGTGACTCTTCTTCCAAAGGAAACCAGAATCCAAAGTTCACTGTGAACTCCTGGAACTTTTCACCATTTGGGGAAGTAGGGCAACCGGAGTATAAATACAATGTTCTAATACTGCAATGTTTGTAAATAGTGCTGCCATGTTAGCAGATATTATGGCAGACATATGTTCACACTAATATTTCCTGAAGGTTCATATAGCCTATATGTGCACAATCACATGGGTGTGTGTGTGTGTGTGTGTCCAGCAGTGTGAACTCACTCTAAAAATTGTATAGTTCAGCCTCTAGATGTCACTTTCTGCAGTACATGCTTTGATTACAGGTAGAACAGCCCCCTGATACATAAAAGACTCCAGGCTGGTTGCCCAAGTTGTACAGCATCCATTCTGCTCTACAAGTCTAAAATCTCAGCTATTCAATTCATACATGGATATTGGAAGAAATTCAGAAATTGGAAGGCCTACCCAAATGAAGAGAACGGAAAGGAACACAAACTCTAGCAACAGAAATGTAAGGAGTAACATGAGAAGCAGTTCTGAGGAACATTTAGCTAAAAGCATCAAGGGAAATTACAAAAACTCCTTTAAATACATCAGAATGTATTTAAGGGAGGCAGTTAGACCATTAAATGATGAGGAAGTGAAAGGGATTATTAAGGAAGATATGTAGATAGCAGAGAAGCCAAACAAGTTCATGCATCTGTCTTCACGGCAGAGGATACTGAGTGTATACCTGTGCCTGAACCGAGCTTCTCAGGGACAGAAGCTAAAGAACTGAAGTGACAAGAGATGACATTCCAAACTGAAAAAATTAAAAATTAACAAATATCCAGGGCCAGATGGCATCCACTTAAGAGTCCTTAAAGAACTCAAAATGTAAAATTGCCGACCTCCTTGCAAAAATATGTAATTTATCTCTACAATCAGTCTGACAGTCTCTGGACCAGAAGACTGAAAGCAGCCAATGTAACACCAATTTTCAAAAAGGGATCAAGGGGGTATCCAGGAAATTACAGGCCAGTTAGTTTAACTTCTCTTCTAGGCAAATTGATGGAAAGTATTCTCAGGGATAAAATTGTTACACCTATAGAGGAACAGGCCATGCTGAAGGAGAACCAGTATGGCTTCTGCAAAAGTAAATCTTGCCTCACCAACCTTTTGGAGTTCTTTGAGAGTGTCAACAGGCACGTGGATGTTAGCAAGTGTAAAGTGATGCATATTGGGGCACAAAAACCCAACTCAGCATATATGTGAAGTTGGTTTTTTTGTGACCCAATACGCATAACTTTACACTTGCTAACATTATCTTGGGGTCATGGAGAGAGATCTTGGGGTCACAGTGGACAGTTTGTTGAAAGTGTCAACTCAATGTGCAGCAGCTGTGAAAAATGCCAACTTTTTGCTTGGAATCATTAGATAAGAGATTGAAAATAAAATTGCTGCCAGTCTCTTCTCTCTGTGGTCAGTTATGGGGCCAGGACAGCCTTAGAGTTTCTGGACACTGGGGAGCATTACTCCTTTTTAAGGCTTGTTGCCTTCCCAAGCCTTCTTTGGGAGTTGCTGCTGCCAGGCCTCCCTCAGAGTCACATGGCTCCTTTCCCCATGAGCCCTCCTCCTGGACTGACCCCTCATCATTGGCCAGTCCTGCTTTATATAGCCCCTGACATTCAGGGCAAGTCTCATGAGATCTTGCCATCATGCAAGATCTCGTCCTGAAATCTCGCAAGCGTTGCCTCCAGCTACACAAGAGTACACCACAGTTGGGTGGGGACTCTTCTGATCTCTGCCAGGGCCAGTTGGGCAGAGGATTCGTCTTTGTCCAAGAGCTGGGATGGCAAGATGTGGCCCACGGTGGGGAGGTAGGTTCCCAGGGGTTGTCCTGAGCTCGCAAGGCGGTCCCCTCCCTGTTAGGAATTCCCTGACAACTGCTATTATCATAATGCCTTTATACACCACCCAGAGCCTCTGGATGGGGTGGTTTATAAATGTAATAAATAATAAATAACAACAATAATACAAATCTATGGTGTGGCCAAATTTGGAGTACTGTGTACAGTTCTGGTCACCATACTTCAAAAAGGACATCACAGAACTGTAAACGTTGCAGAAGAGGGCAACCAAGATGATCAGGGGCCTAGAATACTTTCCTTACAAGGCAAGGCCTCAACACTTGGGACATTTTAGTTTACAAAAAAGATGACAGAGGGGAGACATGATAGAGGTCTATAAAATTATGTATGGTGTGGAGAGAGTGGGCAGAGATAAATTTTTATCCCTCTCTCATAACACTAGAACCAGATGAAACCATGAAATGATTGCCAAGAAATTTAGAACCGACAAAAGAAAGTACTTCTTCAAACAATGCATAATTAACCTATGACATTCTCTGCCACAAGATGTGGTGACAGCCTACAGCCTGGGTGGCTTTAAGAAGGGCTTAGATAAATTCATGGAGGACAAGTCTATCAAAGTCTACTAATCTGAGGGCTATAGGCCACCTCCAGCCTCAGAGGCAAGATGCCTCTAAATACCAGTTGCAGGGGAGCAACAGCAGGAGAGAGCGCATGCCTTCAGCTCTTACCTGTGGGCTTCCCAGAGGCATCTGGTGGTCCACTGTGTGAAACAGGATTCTGGACTAGATATGTCTTGGGCCTGATCCAGCTGGGCTGTTCTTATGTTTATGCTGGAGGCTGATGTGCCTGCTGTCTGAATGGTTTGAACAAAAAGTATTGCTTCTTTCAATGCTAAGCTGTTTCTCCACTTTTGGATCTCTATTGAGCTGTCACTCACATATTCCCAAGGTTATATGCTGTGCTTGCTTAATCCTAAGTGTCAAGACTCTGTCCTAAAAGGGAAAACTTTCTTTCATGGTCAGAAAACTGAAATATCCTTCCTGCCTTCTAGATAGGAAGCTCCTATGCGTTGATTGGGTGAACTGGTTCCTCAGTCCTTATCCCTGCCAATGGCAGCTTTGAATTCCACTTGTCAGTGAGCTGTCAGCTTTTCCTTGAAGTTCCATTGAACTCCATTCCACCTGTTCTATGAGTATATGAAATTAGGACCCCCTTAGGTTTTCAAATGTATAGGTGAGATAGAAAGCATCTTCTGATTTATTACCGACATCCATTTTTCTCCTCTATCTTGAACCTAAATAAAGTTTTTCTCTAATTGATCATTCTGGGTTTTGGAACTAGTGACTGGATAAACTCTGGATTCTTTCTTCCTGAGCCCGTTCTCATGACCATATGGGCATGGGCTGGCGGGGAGGCATGTTCCAATCTCATGTTCCCAGATGATCCAAGCCTTCTGCTGGGTTTACTTCACCAACCCCACATGATCGGGCTGCCATGTGCTCTGAGAGGGAAGGAAAACCTGAGCTGGGTCTGGTAGTATCCCTCAATGCATCGTGTGAGCAGTGGAGAGGCAGCCTTTAGTACAGCAAGAGCTCTCCTCTCCCTGGCCCAACTTCCCACCTGACTCTATGGTTAAGATGACCAGCAGCAGCCCAGGAACCAGTTAAAACTGCTGCAGATGACCAAAGGAAAAGGTAGGATTGGATCAGTTTGCATCCCACCTCACTTTTAACCTGGGTGGCCAATATGGGCTATCCAGGTTTGGAACCACTAGGTTGGGAGGACTCCCACTGCCCCAGATGACCACCAGTTCCTACCCAGGTCTGTGGTTGTGAGAACAGGCTCCCTGTGTGTCTTATGCACTTGGTGTATACTGTGATCGAGGTAACTTGGCAAAGAGGCACCTTTTAACGTGGCAATTCTCTTTATTTAGCGGGTGGGGGGGAGTAACTGGCCCTATGCACCCGCAGCACAGTACCTCCCGTGATGGTTGCTGGTGTCTATCTTATGTTTCTTTTTAGATTGTGAGCCCTTTGGGGACAGGGATCCATCCTATCTTATTTATTTGTTATTTCTCTGTGTAAACTACCCTGAGCCATTTTTGGAAGGGCGGTATAGAAATAGAATTAATAATAATAATAGCATTGGGCTAGCTGTTGGAAACAGAATGCAGGATTAGATGGATGGACCTGTGGTCAGATCTATATTTCTCTTATGTTGCCCTAGAATGAGAACTATACAGGTGGCCCTCATTATTCATGGGGGTTCTGTTCTCACCTTTAGCCGCCAATACAGAAACCATGCATAATGAAACCTTACCTCTATGGGAATCCAGGGGTTAGGTTCCTTAGGCTAAAAAATGGCCAAAAAAACAGAAATAAAGGAAATAAAATACAGTACCTTGCTCTCAAGGCCTCCAGCTCTCCCACAAATCCTCTAAATATTTGTAAAAATTCTTGGATATTTTTTAAAAGAGTCACAAAATGGCTCTGTGCTGCAAGATGACAGCCAGAAATGACAGTGGAACTCATTTCCGGCCACCCAGGAACTGCAGATAGGCAGATTCCGCCTATTTTTAAACCGTGGATAAAGAAACTTTGTTTATATAAGCCAACTGCGGATATGCAAAACCACGATCTCCGAGACCGTGAATAACGAGGGCCACCTGTAGCTGGAGTTTGCTTTTCAGCTTGCTCTTCCTTCTGGAATAATCTCCGGAAAGACAGTGCTAAAAGACATTCTGCCATAGAATGAGAAGGGAAGATGGAGCAAAGAAGCTGACTACAAAAGTGCCATGGTATTATGTGTCGCAAAAGTGAGGAATATTACAAAATGAACAATTTGTCTACAGACACACAAAACACTTGGAATTATGATGGAAAGCTTGTTCTCCCTCTTTCTATACCTCAACCTTTATTTGTTTCTGAAATAGTGCATATGGTATAGGGGAATTTTCAGCTGATACTCTGTATACTGCATAGGAGTCATGCTATTGCTAGGATTCTGTTGAAAAACCAGTTATCCAGAGAACTAGAAAAACCTTTGTGTGCTTTTCTCACTTTAGATTTGATATACTTAGTTTCTAGGGTCTGATTTTTTAAAAGGCCATTGTCCTGTAATTGGATGGCATTGCTATCTATTATGTTATATGACTTTGCAATTGACTATTCACACTTTGCTAATTTATATTTCATTAATTTGGTGTATGCTATTTGCAGGCTATTACTAGGTGATTCATAATTTTATAATTCATTAGCTAGTGTGAAGCAACAACTTGCATGACTAGATTCAGGGATATCACTGGGGATTTCCGATTTGTATTGACTGAGTGCATTCTCCTGTGTCTGTTTTTAGAAAGCTAATTCCTGAAGTTCATTCAAAGCAGCTGGAGTTTTGCCATGATTGAGTGCCATCTTAGGCATTTATCATGCAAGTTTGAAGATTCATAAATTATGAATTGCAAATTGGGAATTTTGCAGATTGTGTCACTTTCACAAAGGTTCTCTGAAGGTGTAAAAAGGAGTTTCAGTATTTGTTAGCTAAAAAAAGAAACATCTGAATCTTATTCAAAAACAAAAGCATTTCACCTTGAGGAATCTAGGTCATGCATTCTACTCTTTCTCAGCAGTCAACATGGGGGCAGAGAGTGGCAAAAGGCGGAAGAATGAGAAATGCAGGCATGGCATGCTACAGAGGACTGCACAAGGGTCCAGGATGTATCTGTCTACAGCCAAAAGCAACTTTCACCCCTTTCTTTCCCCATCATGGCCCAAGTGTTGGAGCAGGTCAACCAAGAATTGTACCTGAAGTTTTTAAGGTCAATCTGAGCCATTTTTGGAAGGGTAGTAATATAAGTCAGTCAGTCAATCAATCAATCAATCAAACAAACAAACAAACCCTCAACCAATTCCAATAAAAGATAAGTCCTATTCAGACATTATCCTGTACCTGTATTCAGATGTCTATACACTCATGTTTTTTGTGTGATGGTTGCATCTGCATTGATTTGAAACGTGAATCTAAGTTCAGGTCCCTCAAATGCATGGCATTGATAGAAAGTGTACTGTAGTACCCACATTCAGCATAACATGTAAATAATAACGGTACCTTTGCACACAGATTATATGACTGTCGAACATAACATGTGAATAGGGCTACAGTGAATGGGGGCAAGACAGTTTTTGTTCCCTTTTAGTCAGCTGCTGTGCAAGGCAAGTGCAAAGCTATAACATCTGAAAAAGGCAATATTTTCCACTCTGATTATCTGCCCATTTGAATTCCGCCAACCAGCATATCCCATCCTCAGGCTGGAGCACCTTGTAGCTCTATCTAAATTTAGCTGCTGCTGGAACAGCTCCCAGCTTTAAAGCAGAAATTAACACAAGGCCTTAAATAAGGCCAATAGGGGACTCTGATGCTTCACATCTGTTTGCTGCTGCTTTCCTCTTTAGAGAAGACACTGGCAGCAGGATGATTCTGTTTCTTCTCCCTGCCCACCTCCCCAGGCTACCCCTCTTCATAAAGCCCCAACTATGATTTAGAAAGAAAGGGGGGGGGGGAAGAAAGAAAGGGGAAGAACGAAAACCTAGATATGAAAAAAAGTCTCAGACCTCTGCCGAAATAAATCCTAACTGCTCACTTGTGCAACATAAAGGACACAGCTATATACTATACTAGGACTGCTGTTTTATAGCTGCTTCCCTCATAGACACATACAAATCTTATGTAGATTTAACTAAAGGTTTGTTCAGAAACAACTCCATTTTCTCCTCCTTTCTCTTCCTTTTCCTTTCTGACTCCACGCCTCCCTCCCCATACTCTCTATAGGATCCCCACTGGGACAAACTTCTCAACAGCACAACATAAAAGGTTACTAGCCAGAGTACAACAACTGCACAGAAACGTAATTGAGATTATTTTAAAAGTTGTCAAATATACACTTGGAACAATAAGCAGTGTCACTGAGCATTTGGCAGCTGAGAGTGAAATTGATCTGGGATAATATGCCTGCTGACTGGCTGAGAGGAGAGTGCCTCTGAGCATATGCAGTTCCTTCCCGTGACTAGTAGATAATCACAGCAAACTCCCACACATCTGGGATTCGAAACCCAGGTTTTGTTTTGTGTCAATCAGCATGACATCTGTGCTGTAATTCCCTAAATGGGACATGAGATAAAATACAGATATTCTGGGAAAAAAAATACATTTTGGCTATTTGGCTGCTCATATAAAAAAGTATGTCCCCCAAATACTTGCTTTTGTTTTGCAAGGTAGCTTCTACACTACTAGATTATCAGATCATTGCATGTAGTCTTTTCATAATTCTCTCAAAGCTTTCATGGGCCTATGTGACTATTGAGGATATTAGTTGGCCACAACTGACACAGAAAGACATGTCTGGGCAGATAAAAATCCTGGCTTGGGCTGGAGAAGAGTATTTCAAGACTGCTTGCAGAAATACTGTTGGCGCACTTTCCCATAAGACCATCATTTATTGATAACCTAGCAGCTTTGCAGATTCTGAACCTGTCCCTTTCTGGCAGCAACACTGATGTAAACCCCAGGAGTCCTTGCAAAGGAAGGTGAAAAGGCCATTAGCTGGTCTTCTGCCAAGGAGTAGGGTAAGACCTGTGAGGAAAACAAAGCTAGAGCCAGTGCTGTGAACACAAATAGGAAGGGGAACAAGGGGTGAGAAGCTATTTAATGGAATGACATGCCTTTAAGGACGTTGCAGGGGAGGCAACTGGCCATGCAAGGCTTTGAGGATTAGCCACAATTTACAAAGTAGATATAATACCCTGTAGGAAGGGAAACATTTGTATCTGTGGTAAACATGGGTTAAGATACTCTATTTTTTCTGCAACATTGTTCCTTAGGTTTTGGGTGTGGGATAGGTGGGGAGCAGATTTTCTCCCCAATGGCCTGGTACTTATACTCCCAGCTCCTTGTGGTGCATGACACACCTGTATTTAGATCTCCTCCCAGGGGTGCCATTTCAGATTCCATTTAGGGAGCAGGAGGCAGGACTGGTGGCATAGGCAGGGCAGTTTGGGCAACTGCCTGAGGGCCCATGCCTTTATCAGAGGACCCATACCCACCAAGCCAGCCTCTGAATCTCCAGTATCTACTGTCTTGTGTTGGCAGTGGTGGCATGACTTGACTGAGAGACTTGTGCCACCTCTTCTTTCACCTGGCACCTTCACCTCCCTTTGGTGGGCCACTGTGCAAAACAGGATGCTGAACCAGATGGGCCTTGGACCTGATCCAGCAGGGCTGTTCTTACCTGCATCATTGCACAGTCTCTGGTGGAGTGCTCTCACGGGCTGATGGGGAGGGTGGGAGGACAAAGAGCCGTCATATGAGTCTCTTGGCTAGTGAAACTCCTGCGCCACTCTTCCTCCTCTTCCTCTCATATTGGAGACCTTTGGGGGAAAGCCCACTGGCTGATGTGGTGTGTGTGTGAGAGACAGAAGGAGAAGCTGTCACCACCAATGTTCCCTCTAACAGAGATTCCAATGTGTTTTGGACTATAACTCCTATAATCCCCAACCATAAGCCATTGCAGCTGCAGATTCTGGGAGTTATAGCCAACAACATCTGGGAATCCCTGTTAGAGGGAACACTACACTGGTCACCACCAGAAATTGAACCACCAGCAAAGGTTTCAGCAGTGGGTAGCAGGGCCTCTTCTTGTCTCATCAGGGGAAAACAGATGGTAGCTCTTCTTCCTCCTGCCCCCTAAGGGGGGATGAGGTTGAACTACCATCACCCATTGACACTGCTGCCAAGTCCATTCAAAGTCATTGGTACACTGGGGGAAGTGTGGGTGTCCACATACCATTAGGGTCCAGTGCAGCATGTTGCCCGAGGGGCCCCTGATAGCGATGGCAGGGGGAGACAAAGAGATTTCAGCAGAGGGAGCAAGATTCTCAGCAAATGTTAAAGGCCTGCTCTTAAATCTATTCAACTCAAAATTACATAGAAGCAGTGTATTTCCAGAGCATTTTTTCAGCTTTTCTCTTCCATACATCATAGCAATGTTACCAACATATGTCAAACAATTAAAAGGATTTGTGCCTTACCTTTTGGTATGCATAACTAGTGCACAAGTTACTCTGGATGTGGAATCAGTGAATTAGTCAGAAATATGGGCCCTGCTATGGGAACCATCATATGGGGTCTGAAACATGGTGTGCCCCAAACTGATCTCTCAATGCTACATCTTCACTAGAAAGCTCCTGCTGCAGATAAGGAGAAGGTGTCTCATGGTCAGATGTAACTACCCGTCAACACTGCAAGTGAATTTGCTTCTTCCACATTTGGTTTAGTGCTGGGAATGATGTCATGGGTATTTGCTCTTTTTTAGCTTGACAAAGAGGCACTTTACAAAGTGGTGAGTCTGTAATTTCTGCCAGGGAATAGTAATTGTCCCTGTTCAAGCCAGCATAGCATTTTCCCAGTATTGGCCATTGCTGGTGGGGTGTGTGTGTGTGTGTGTGTGTGTGTGTGTGTGTGTGTGTGTGACATTGTGAGATCATTTGGGACTGAAACAGTCTTCCATTCCTTTTTCTGTAAAAACTGCCTTGAGAATTACTTTTTGTTGAACAGCTAAATATTCTTAATAGTAATAAACCTGGAGTTGTATATTGTATCTTCCACACAATTGTCATCATGGTAATCCTTGGGACTAATTTTGGGCAACATTGGCAATCCTCTCTTTTTATGAGCTAGGGAGAAGCAGATGCAGATGATAACCATGGCATTGAATTCACTGGATTTTCGCACAAACATCATTTTGCACAGGGAACTTAGAAGTAAAATAACTGATTCTTCAGCCTCCACTTCATAACACTAGAGAGACTCTGCTGCATTTACTTGTATTGCCATATGTTGTTATGGTGCATAATACTGATCAGATGCTGAACATATGCTTGCCACAGCATATGCTTGTCACAGCCTGAAATCAGCACTGACAATGGTAAATGTGTAAATGTGTGTATAGGTGTGCCACGGGAATCTTGCTTGTACCATCAGGCTCCAACATAGAAAGAGACTGATGGGATCTTGGGTTTCCCAAGGACCTCTTTGGAATGAAAAATACCTCCCTGCTATGAAGGTACCATTCTGAACAAAAATGTTAACATTAGTATAAAGTATTATTAAAGATAAAGTGTTTAAACAAGAACAAGAAGAACAAGACTTGCTGGGGAAGAATCAGCATGGTTTCTGCAAAGGGAGGTCCTATCTTGCCACCCTTTTGAGAATGTGAACAGGCAGGGGCATAGCGAGGGGAGAGTGGGTTCCTGTTCAATATGTTGAGGGGTGTGTGGAGAAACATCACAATCCTCACACAGCAGAGTATGCTCTCGTGGTAAATAAGTTTAGGCCATGAGATTATCTGGAGCGGAGACAGTAGGCTGAGTTGAGTTGAGATAGTAGATTAAGTTCAAAAAACAAAGATTTATTAAAAAACAAAAATGTCACATATTGAGGGAGACATTGAACAAAATACCCAAACAGGAAGGAGGAGGCGCAAAGCTGGGCCAGCCACACTGCAGGAGGTGGCTGGTAATGGCAATGGGCCACATGCGTGGACCCTCCTTCCATCAGCCGGGAGCCTGGCTGATGGAAAGAGGAGATGCAGAGCTGGGCTAACAGCAGAAGGAGGAGGTGGTGGGCAGTGCACTCTCTAACAGGGATTTCCAGATTTTGTTGACTACAACTCCCAGAATCCCCAAGCAAAAGCCGTTGCATCTGGGGATTCTGGAAGTCGTAGTCAACAACACCTGGGAATCTCTGTTAGAGGGAACACAGGTGGTGGGGAGTTTGGTGGCTCCTCCAGATGCTTCACGGTTCCCCGACACAGAGCACTGCTCTGTTACAGCTATGCTCCTGTGAATATGGATGATTTAGTAGATATTGAGGCGATTCTCACGATCGCCAAAAAGTGGGCTAAGGGAGCCTAGCTCACTTTCTGGTGGCCGTGAAAACCACTCCGCTAAACTGGGCTCTACGATTGTGTGTTGCCATGGCGCGGCTCCGCTCTGCGGCAACTCACAAGTAGACCCCCGACTGGGAGGCTAAAAAACAGCCTCCCTGCTCAGGGGTCTCTTCAGCATGCCCTGCCTGCTTGCACAGGGCATGCTGGAACTTCCAGGGGCCACTCAGCCCCCAATCCCCCCAGCCTTCGCTGGCTCTGTAATGGAGCTGGCAGTTGTGTGGGTGGCTGGTTTGGCCGCCGGAGCAGACTGACTGCTCATCTGCGGGGAGAGCGGGCTAAGCCCACTCTCCCTGCAAACCCAATTTCGGCGGTTCCCACTGATTGTAGGAACCACCTCATTATATACTTGGGCTTTCAAAAAAACCTTTGACAAAGTCTCTCAGCTCTTGAGTAAAGTTAGCAGTCATGGAATAAGAGGATGGATCCACTTATGGACTGGAAGGAGTAAACAGTTAGTTCTTATAATGGAGAAGAATAAAACATGAGGTCCCACCAGCATCAATTCTGTTTCTTTTTTAAAATTGTATTTATAAATTATCTAGAGTTAGGGATGAAATCACATTCGGACTGATCTGGACTCTAGTGTTTCTGCAGGGCCAGTTAGGGAGGTGTAGAGCAATCCCTCCTGCAAGATTAGATTGGATCAGTTTCAGTTTGTGACTCCTGAAGATGTGGACAAGCTTGTCACGCCCTCGGTCTCGGATAGCGAGGAGGAAGGGGAAGCTGACAGCCTTCCAGCCGATGCAGGGGTGCCTGAGGGGCAGAGCCCAGCTGTCAGTTCCCAAGAGATGGCTGAGGAGGGTCCGGCTGGTATTTCAGAGCAGGCACAGCAATCTGGGGCAGCAGAGACAGTGATGGATGGACTAGAGGATGAGCTGTGCGGGCAACCCCCACTGACTCCACAGCAATGCCGTGCGAAGAACATAGCTGGAAACTATCAGGAGGAGTAAACGCCTCTTGCAGAGGGCTGATAAGCCTTGAATCCCTGCCAGCTGAGAGTTATCAGCTTGGACTATAAAGCACGTCAACAGCTTTCTGTTAGCTGCCAGAAGTCAACATTTGTCAACCCTTGTGTCGACAGCTTTCAGCCCAAGCCTGGAGGACTATTCCCAGCTGTGTTTTGTTCCTGCAGCCCAGTTTGTATTTTGGACTATCTTCCTGGACTTCCCTTCTGGGTGGCCAGATTGCTGACAAAGCTGCTTCGAGTGGTATGGCCTACAGCTTTTCTTTGGAAACTTGCCCATCATGGCTTATTGCATTTTGCAGGGAGGTTGTTGGGTGGAGCTAGCCTAGTTGATATCATCAATACCTCACTAAGGGAGGGCAGGATGCCACCTTGTTTGAAAGTGGCAGTGGCTAGACATCTTCATAAGAAGTCTGCTCAGGATCCCCTGGTGATGGATAATTTATAGGCCAGTCTCCAGCCTCCCATGGTTGGGTAAGATGATTCAGAGGGTGGTGGTTGACTATCTCCAAATGATCTTGGAAGAAACTGATTATCTAGACCCATTTCAAACTGGCTTTAGGGCAGGCTATGGGGTGGAGACTACCTTGGTTAGCCTGATGCATGATCTCTAATTAGGAATTGACAGAGGAAGTGTGACTCTGTTGGTCCTTTTGGATCTCTCAGTGGCTTTCAGTACCATCAACCATGGTATTCTTCTGGATTGCCTGAGGGATTTGGGGATAGGAGGCACTGTTTTACAGTGCTTCCGCTCCTATGTCTTGGGTAGATTTTAGATGGTGGCACTTGGTGACAGTTTCTCTTCAAAATAGTTGCTGCTATATGGAGTCCCTTAGGGCTCCATTCTGCACCAAAGCTTTTTAATATCTACATGAAACTGCTGGGTGAGGTCATCAGAGGATTCGGTGCTGGGTGTTATCATATCAGCATGCTGTAGGGGTGTGCACAAAACCAATTTGCCTGGTTTGGATTGAGTCCAAACACAACTCAAACAGAATTGGGCATGTTCGGTTTTGTACACCCTCAAACAACCCCCAGCTCGGCTCAGGTTCAATTTTCTTTTAAAAAAAAGTTTTTAAAGTATTCACCGCCTCCGGGGGGCACTGCTGTGGGGGTGTCCTCCAGTGGGTCCCCCTCCCACCAGCCTCCCCCCAGTCTCGAAACAGCCTGGTTCAGGTGGTTTTTGGCCCGTTCTGGGCCTCTGTGTAGTGGCGGCAGCCATTTGGGAGGTTGCCGTGCATGCACAATGGACACCTACATGACCCACCTTGCCTGGAAGTGGTGAGCCCTTTTTTTTTTAAGTTAGAGCCCCCGAGCTGGCCGGTGGGTGGGGGGATTCGGTTTGCCCTCGAGCTGAACCAGGGCCAGTCCGGCTTGAGGCAAGTTTGATGTCAAGCCTTCTAGTTGGGCCAGTTTGATGTTGAGCAGGCTTGAGGTCAAACCAGTCTGCACATCCCCAATGTGTTAATGGCACCCAAATCTATTTCTCCTTGTCATCAATATCAGGAAATGGCATTAGCTCCTTAAATGCCTGTCTACAGGCTGTAATGGGCTGGATGAGTGATAATAAACTGAAGCTGAATCCAAGCAAGACAGAGGTGCTCATTGTTGGGGTTGTAATCTGCAAGACAGGATAGAACCTCCAGTTCTGGATGAGGTTACATCCCCTGAGAAAGAACAGGTTCATAGCCTGGGAGTACACTTGGGCCCTGGTACCTCATGTTGAGGCTGTGGCCAGGAGCACTTCCCCGCCGACCCCCCGCTGCAACTGATTCAACAACTTTGCCCGTTCCTTGGGGAGAATGACCTGAAAACAGTGGTAACCCATAAGAACATAAGAACAGCCCTGCTGGATCAGGCACAAGGCCCATCTAGTCTAGCATCCTGTTGCACGCAGTGGTCCTAGCCCACCAGATGCCTCTGGGGGCTCACAGGCAAGAGGTATGTGCATGCCCTCTCTCCTGCTGTTGTTCCCCTGCAACTGATATTGAGAGACATCATGCCTCTGAGGCTGGAGATGGCCCACAGCCACCAGACTATTAGCCATTGATAGACCTGTCCTCTGTGCAGCCCTGGATTAACCATAAGGCAAAACAAGCACGTGCTTAGGGCATCAAGGGAAGGGGGGCACCACAGAGTTTCCCCCCAGCTATCATGCCCTTAACTCTTTCACTGAACATAAGAACAGCCCTGCTGCATCAGGCCCAAGGCCCATCTAGTCCAGCATCCTGTTTCACACAGTGGCCCACCAGATGCTGCTGGAAGCCTACAGGCAGGAGTTGAGGGCATGCCCTCTCTCCTGCTGTTACTCCCCTGCAACTGGAACTCAGGGGCATCCTGCCATTGAGGCTGGAGGTGGCCTACGGCCCTCCAACTAGTAGCCGATGATAGAACTCTCCTCCATGAAGTTATCCAAACCCCTCTTAAAGCCATCCAAGTTGTTGGCTGTTGCCACATCTTGTGGCAGAGAATTCCACAAGTTGATTATGCTTGGTGTGAAAAAGTACTTCTGTTTGTTCATCCTAGATTTCCTGGCAATCAATTTCATGGGACAACCCCTGGTTCTAGTGTTATATATGAGAGAGAAGAATTTCTCTCTATCCACTTTGTCCACTCCATGCATGGTTTTATAGACCTCTGTCATGTCTCCCCACAGTTGTCTTTTTTCTAAACCAAATAGCCCCAGGTGTTGTGGCCTTGCCTCATAAGGAAGGTGCTCTAGGGCCCTGATCATCTTGGTTGTCCTCTTCTGCACCATTTCCAGTTCTATAATGTCCTTTTTTAGATGTGGTGATCAGAATTCTACGCAGTACTCCAGGTGTAGCATCACTTTATACTTGCCAACATTGAAACACATTTGCCATTTTGTCGTCTACTTCCCCAGTTTGGAGAGATCCTTTTGGAGCTGCTCACAATCTGTTTTGGACTTTACTGCCAGAAAGCGTTTGGTATCAACTGTAAATTTGTCCACCTCGCTGCTTACCCCTACTTCTAGATCATGTATGAATAAATTAATAAGCACCGGTCCCAGTACAGGTCCCTGGGGGACCCCACTTCTTACTTACTTCCATTGTGAAAACTCTCTTTTTATCCCTACCCTCTGTTTCCTGTATTTTAACCAGTTTGCAATCCACACATGTACTTGTCCCCGTATCCCATGATTGCTAAGTTTCCTCAGGAGACTTTTATGAAGAACTTTGTCAAAAGCTTTTTGGAAGTCCAGGTATACTATGCCAACTGGATCACCTTGATCCACACACTTGTTGACACTCTCAAAGAACTCCAAAAGATTGGTGAGGCAAGATTTACCTTTGCGGAAGCCATGCTGGTTCACTCCCAGCAGGGCCTGTTCTTCTATGTGCTTTACAATTTTATCCTTGAGGATGCTTTCTATCAATTTGCCTGGACTGGATGTTAAGCTAACTGGCCTGTAATTTCCTGGATCACCCCTGGATCCCTTTTTGAAAATCAGTGTTACATTGGCTTCTTTCCAGTCCTCTGGTACAGAGCCGATTGCAGGGATAAGTTATATATTTTGGCAAGGAGGTCAGCAATTTCCCATATGAGTTCTTTGAGGACTCTTGGATGGATGCCATCTGGCTCTGGCGATTTGTTAGTTTTCAGTTTTTCCGGACAGTTTAGAACATCATCTCTTGTCACTTCTATCTGACTCAGTGCTTTAGCCTCCATCCCTGCAAAGTCTGGTTCAGGAACAGGTATATGCTCTGTATCCTCTGCCGTGAAGAATGGACACAAAGAACTCATTTAGCTTCTCTGCAACCTCCATATCCTCCTTAATAATCCCGTTCACTCCTTCATTGTCTAATGGTCCAACAGCCTCCCTGGCAGGTTTCCTACTTCTGATGTATTTAAAGAAGTTTTTATTATCCCCCTTGATACGTTTAGCTACATGTTCCTCAAACTCTCTTTTCACCTCCCTTATTGTCACCTTGCATTTCTTTTACCACCTTGCATTTCACTGCCACACTCAACTTTAGTCAATTTTTTTGTAATTGTTTTTATCTGCCCTGTTCAACTTTATTTTGCATGGTTAAAAAAATGTTTTCTTTCGCTCAGTGAGCAACTAAAGTTTCAAGAAACTACTAAACTATGTATCTGAAGTAAAAAGTCATTGATTTGCGAAAGATTTCTGTGAAGAGCAGTACAAAATATTCACGTAAAAGATGGCTGTTTGTTATGATGTCTGACCTTGAAGATGAAATATTTTTCTCAATCATTGCTTCTGTTGTAGCTATTTATAAGAAATTATAGGCAGTGGAACTGTTTTGTTTTACCTTAAAAAATCTAGAAGAAAACTTTTAAAAATTTAAATAAATATTAAGGTATAAGTAAATAATCTGCTTGAGTCTTAATGTCCTGTCAGTTAAGCAATGGAGGGGGCGAAAGGAGGCACCATTGTTGGGCTGTGCTTAGGGCATCAGTTGCCCTTAATCCGGCCCTGCCTCCATCAATTTATCTAAGCCCCTTTTAAAGCCATCCAAGCTGGTGGCCATTACTACATCCCATGGCAAGGAATTCCATAGATTAATTATGTGCTGTGTGAAAAAGTACTTCCTCTTGTCGGTCCTAAATTTCCCAACATTCAGTTTCATGGGGTGACCCCTGGTTCTAGTGTTGTGAGAGAGGGAGAAAAATTTATCTCTGTCTACCCTCTCCACTCCATGCATAATTTTATACACTTCAATCATGTCTCCCCTTAGTCGCCACTTTTCCAAGGTAAAGAGCCCCAGATGCTGTAGCCTAGCCTCATAAAGAAGATGCTCCAGGCCCCTGATCATTTTGTTTGCCCTCTTCTGCACCTTTTCCAGTTCTACAATATCCTGAGGTCACCAACTGGTAACCTCTAGATAGGACTACTGCCATGCACTCTATGTAGGGCTGCCTTTGTACGTAGTTTAGAAACTTTACTTAGTTCAAAATGCAGCAGTCAAATTGGTCTCTGGGGTATAAATTGTTGTTAAACAATTCCACTGGCTACAAATAAGTTTATGGGCAAAGTTCAAAGTGCTGGTTATTACCTTTAAAGACCTAAATGGCTTGGGTCCAGGTTACTTGAGACAGCGCCTTTCTCTACAAGATCCCCATCGCTCATCAGGAGAGATCCATCTTCAGGTGCCACCAGTTCGTCTGGTGGTGATCTGGGATCAGGCCTTCTCAGTTGAGCCTTAAAGATCCATCTTTTTAGCTTAGCTTTTAATGATATCTAGTTTTAATTTTAATGAGTTTTAATCTGGTTTAAATGCTTTTATTTTAATTATTTTATTATGTGTTTTTGATTTTAATGTAAACCACCCTGAGCCACTTTAGGAATGGTAGTATATTATTTACCAAAATGGCTCAGGGTGGTTTACATCAAAGTAAAAACAATTAAAATCAATTAACAATTAAAATCAAAACTATAAAAACTGCATAAAACTAATTAACAGTTAAAACATTTAAACAGTTAAAATCCCTGGAGAACCAGGCCAAACATTTACAGGAGTTAAAGACAATTTACAACAAACTAAAAACTCTGGAAGGCCAGGCCAAACAGGTAGGTTTTAAGGGCTCCCCTGAAGGCCAACAATGAACTCAGATTACGGATTTCTGCTGTGAGTGCATTCCACAGCCCAGGGGCAGCTACAGAGAAGGCCCGCCTCTGAGTAGCCACCAGACGAATCAGTGGTAACTGGAGATGGACCTTCTCAGATGACCTTAACCTGCAGTGCGAATCATGTAGAAGAAGGTGCTCTCTAAGATACATTGAATGAATGAATGAAAATGAAAATAAATACTAACCTAGCTGGGTAGGTTAGGTCTGAAGCATGGAAATCTTCAGAAGCTTTTATGATCATATAAACATCTGTATGATTTACTCAGTTCCACAAAAGCATAGTAGAAGAAACACCAAAGCTGGTGTCTATTTCTCAGAATTTTTCAGCAATCTGAGAATCTCATCTTTCTTTCTTTCTTTCTTTCTTAGACAATTTCTTGTTTTAATGGTTGTAAAGATGCGTTGAAACTATTATGGGCAATGTCTAATTAAATTTCAGAATACCGGTGGTGGTTAAATAAGATCCTTCTGGGCCAGGAGATGGGCATTCAACTTCTCACCATGATAAGCTAGCTAGCTAGCCAGCCAGCTAGCTGAATGAATGAATGAATGATAAAATAAATTAAAATAGGGATATTAAGAAAATTAGGCAATATATTACATGTGTTTCTTTAATTTTCACAGTGTATACAGGTCAGAGGTTTTTAAAGCTCTGTAAGCTCTTATCAATGTGTTTTCAACAGCAAGCAAAATTTCAGTCATTCAAGGTGTCTCTTTCCTTCCAGCCCTGGAGCAAAATAATACTTTTGTGTGCATGATAGTGGGGCAGGGGGAGGTTTTTATGTGTGCAGGGGTTGTAACTATGCAAATGTGTGCATGTTTCCATGACTCTGGTGCACTTGTGTATAAATGCAAACAAGTGCACATATAGGAGTCGGAAGTGCTTGCATTTCTCTACACACAATGTTTGCAAACTGCTGCTGATGTTGGATTTTTCTCTTTATTGCCATGGAAACAGTCATTAAGCTGCCGGAGTGCCTTAAAGAGCTGCCATCTCTGGTGGCTGTGAGGATGTTATCCCCCACATGTCCCAGGGGCTCATCAGCTGTGCAAGAAGAGAATTTATTGTTCTCTGGCTGCCCAGGATCTGCTGTCTGCTTTGCTTGCTCTACTGGTCTCTCGGTCCTGAAATGCAACACACCCTCTTTCCCACCCACCTGCTTCTCCTTAAGAAAACAACAAATTTGGCCCAGCTCTCAGCCATTAAATGAAAAGTATGAGACTATAGCTAAAATGTAAGCTGCACGACACAGAGTGGCAAGTAGAGTTAGCAGATCAGGCATCTGCAGCTCTGCTCTCAGGTATAGGTTTTCTTCCTCCCGACCTTAGACAATTGGGCTTGAGTTTTCTGTAAAAAGCAAGCAAGCAAGCAAGCAAGCAAACAAACAACAAGAGTCTGATTTAGGTTGTACATTCCTTGGGTCAAGCGCTGTCTCTTTTGTTATATATCTGGACTGAACCCAGAGCTGAGGCTCTGATTTTGAACTAAAACTTGCCACACCTATTCTGAGCAATTCAGATGAAAGGCAGTATCAGAAGCCTAATCATAGTAGGGCCATTTGTGTGCAAAAAGCTTGTTTCCTTTGGGAGCAAGGAATACTTGCACTTCTAGCTAATAGGCTAACTTAGCATTTTCATCCTTGCCAACTCATCCCTCCTATTTTTCTTCTTTCTTTTTAAAGTCATGGATGTTGCTTTTTTATTCAGAAAAATGAAATACCAAATCAGCTTGTAGGAGTTAAGCATGCAAATCTTGTTATTTGTGAATGGATTTAATCTGGCAGCCTTCTTTTTCTCACCTATTCCCGACAGCAAATAGGATCTTCCTATTCCTGGCCTGCAGACTGGAACACCCATTCAAATTGGGAGCAGTTATTTATCTTTATTTGGAAAGCCACAGTTGTTGTTGCCAAAAATGCAGTGCATCCATAGTCTCAGCATCATTTAAACCCCATGGATGCGTGCAGGGGTGGGGGGGTGGGGGGGCTTTACACCTGTCACAGTTTGGTCATAAATCTCATTATTTTGTCTTCAAGTTTCAGATTATGAAGATTTTTTTTTAATGGCCACAGACAATCAAAATATGGAATGTGAGAGTTCTGATTCAGAATTATTTGCTTAATTAAAAAAGGCTTCAGACATATTACTGCTGGAGGCATTCTCTGATTCTCAACTCATTTCATGATGTGTGTGGGGGGAGAAAGGCTGAATTCCTGACTTTTATACTTCGAAATGCTACATTTCATAGAAGTTAGACTGTTCCAAGAACAGGGATATGGGTTCCTACTGACAATGTATCCTGGAAGTTGCATATATTATAGACCCCAAAGGAGGACTCTAATTCAATAAACCATTCATATAAAACTTCCTTCTACTGAGTCAGAACATTGGTCCCTCTAACCCTGTACTGTCTATTCTGACAGCAGCTCTCCAGGGCTCAGGCAGAGCTAATTCCCATCCCAACCCTGCTCACTGAGATCCTTTGTAACCAAAAGTGCCAGTGACTGTACTTGGCATTTCTGCATGCAAAGCAAGTTCTATATGAAACAGCATCCTAAGAACTTCTAACTGAAGAACAAATTCCACCTGCACAAGGTAGGAAGGACAGTGCCTTAGCCCTCAGGAGAAATTTCCAAGGTGTGCTGTGGATTGCAGAAGGAAGTGGTGATTTCCACTCTCTTCCCTTCTGCAGCTCCCCTGGGGTGGAAGTTTCTTGGACTGTGTATCAGTCAGCAGCAGCAGCAGCAACAATTTCTTGTACATGGATAGGAGGTGAGTTTCTAAGTGGAGCCCCTACATTTACAGTGGGGAGGAGACAGATGCAGTAGGCTTTCTAGATTTCTTATCTGCTGAAAAACTGTAGTGGATGCTCACAAAAGGCATAAGAGATGAGTTTTTATTTCCTACAACAGTGCTATAAACATGTCCCAGAGCATCTTGAGCTTCAAAACACTTCTTTTCCTCAAGGGAAGGAATGTAATGTGATTTACTTGAAGCCTATAGTACATTAAAATTTTCTGGCCACTCAAATATCACTTTCTTGATGCTCAAAATGCACTGAGACAGTTTTATTGGATCATTGTTGTAAGACTCTTGGTTTTTTTGTGGGCTCCTGCTGCTTTTTAAAAATTTGTTGAGTTAGTGCCATCCTCTTTCTGTTCAGCCAATTTCATATGGGACAAAGTTTTCTGCCTTTAAAGTTGCCTATAAGGGAGAATTTCAGAAGGTGCAGCTTCTAACATAGTGCTACAGCTGAGCGGAAAATGCTATTTGCCCAACATTCTTAGTTTTCTGCATGTTTTAAAGGCATAAGAGCCATGTTTCATGCTTGGCAATGCTGTCAGACTTGTTCTGATTGTTGTTATTTTGTTTTCATAAACCATAAACATAGACAGCACTTTTAGGGCCTCATCTATGATATTGTTAAGACGTGTGAAGCATTTCTCTTTGAAACTTGAATCATTTATGCAGATTTTCTCAAAACTGAAGCTGAGAGCAAAATACCCAAGCGAGGGGTATGTTTAAGTGAGAGGGAGAAATACCTGGGAAAGAGAGTTTCCACACAGATGGCCTATCCGTTTGGCTCATATCCTCTGTGGTTATCTTCTGGTGGCTCTTGGTTTAGCTATACTACAAGGGTATTCTCACGATCACTGGAAAGTGGGCAAAGGAGTTTAGCTCACTTTCCATTCATCGTGAGAACCAGTGGGCTCGCAGGAGAGCCTGGTGGTTCCCTGGCAGCTAGCCTGCCAAAGTAGCCCTCCCCTTAGCCCAGGTTAGTGGAGTGAGTGCTCCACTAACCCGGGCTTCCTGATCATGTATTGCTGTGGTGCGGCTCCGCAGCATCGCAACATGTGAGGATACTCTCCAGCATGCCCCCCACGCTCATGAAGGGCATCCTGGAGCTTCCGGGGGCCATGTGGCCCCCAATCCCCACAGCCCCCACCGGCTCCGTGGCGGCCCAGCAGTCATGTGGGCAGCTGATCCGGCCACCTGGGCTGCTGCCTTGATCGTCTGCGGCGAGAGTGAGCTAATCCCGCTCTCCCCGCAGAACCCCCTCCGGCAAGTCTCACTGATCATGAGACTCGCCTCTACATGTAGAACAGGCAGCTGCCTCCACTAATATCATCTGATGATGCTGAGACAGAAAGAAGAGGATGTCAGGGAAGAGAGTGGAAATCACTACTTCCTTCTGCAGTCCACTGCACATTTTGGAAATTTCTCCTGAGTGCTAAGGCACTGCAGAGGAAAGGAAGAATCAGCAAAAATTGTACCTCCTACCTTGTGCCGGTGGAATTTGTGAACAGGAGAAATAACATTGGTCATTACACATGGGGCTTAAAGTGTGTGGTATTTCTCCAAGATGTACAAAATCTTTGTTTGTGGTGGGGACGAGCTCGGACAGATTTATTGAGCTAAATAGCAGTCCTTCTGTTGCTCAGTGGAGGTGAGAAATGACTGAAGAAATGATAGTGGGGTTGTCGCCATTGTGAATATCTTCTGGAAAAGTAGGCTTTTATCTATTTCTGCCTTGCTGGAAAGATGAGATGGAAATGAGGAGAGGGACAACTGTTCAGTAGAAGCTTCTTGAAGATGGGGCTCTGGGAAGGAAAGGCCAGTTTGATGAACTGGAAGAAGCAGGGGAATAAATCTCAGCATGTAAGAAGGTTAGTTTCTCCCACCTTCCCCCAAGAAGAGGGAGTGAATAGCAGGAGAATGTGGAGATCAATATTCACAGTGATTCAGTGCTGGGAGAAGAAAGCCTCAGGGTACCTGTAACCTGACCCTTCCTGGCTAATATGTACAAATGTTCATTCGGCTGGGCCCAGATCTAACAGTCACTCAGCTAAGAATTTCCCAGTGTGTTCCACTATATGTCACTTCCCTAATGCAGAAGATCCTTTTTGGAGGGGGAAGAAGAAGGCAAGGAGATGCATTGCCCTCCTTTCCTCCCCATTACCAAGTTAGTTCTTTGGGAAGGGAGAACTGCATATCTTCCTTTCTCGCCTCCATTCCTTTATTTGGAAAGTGAGAGTGCCTCCTTCCCTACTCTGTCAACTGACTCCCTGAGAAATGTTTCTTGCTCACACTCCAGCATGACAGGCCCGGGGCATGCCATAATTCTTGGAACTGGCTTTTTATATGCATCGATGATGATAAAGTATACAGAAGGCCAGTCTGTGTATCTTGTGCACACAGCTAAATCCCCATGCTTTCCCCCCAACTTTTGCATTATTATATCAATTTATAAAATGTAAAGTTCAAAACAACCCCAAATTAAAACAGATTTACATAATATATCAAAGCTAATAAATGCTAAATCCCCAAAGCTGCCTGACTCCTGAACAGATCTCTTCTTTATCTCTGTTCTGCACCACTCTGCTAGCATGCCCTTCTTGTCTTCACATTCTGTCCACCCTCACCGGCACACAGGGATTAAACCAAGGTGTTGAGATGGATAGCTATGGACTCTTAACTCTTATAGCCTGCAACCTAATACAAGGAACACATATACATTGGCATTCTATAACAAGTTTCCTGCCTGACAAAACTGCCTTGGAAGCTGGTGTCAGAGACAGAAGGGTCTTGATTCTTTCTTGCCTGAGATAGGGTGTGCAAGGAGGCATAAAACATTCAGCCCTGGGCAGGTCTGCAGGGCAGCTGCCTGCATTTCAGGTAGGATGCTGCAAGCATGAGGAATGGTACTGGCCTGGGAAAAGCAGCTACCTTTCCCTTGGACATCACTGTGCCAACCATGGAAAACTCTCCTGATCCTGCAGGTATTCCCATCTTCCATAGGAGATGTGGGGTATCAGTGGGGCTGTAACTGAAGACCAGGGACTAGTGTGAGAACATCCAATCTCTGTAATAAGTGTGTGCGTGTGCTGTATCATTAACTTGATCACTGCAATTATCATTTGACAGTGTGGTGATCATTTTCGATAAATGCTTTTTATCACAAACGTCTAGCAATGGGGAAGGAATTTGGATGGGATTAGCATATGGTGTCATAACTTTCAGCTTGAATGGGTAACCTGCATCTTCCGGACCATCATTTGATATTGCGTGATGGAACTGCAGTGGAGGGGGACATCCCCTTGATGATGAACTCCCCTGCCTATTGCCCCTGATTTACAGTAGCTTCCAGCCATTACAAAACAATCAAACTATCCCAGAGTCCAGACCTTGTGTTTGCCTTATAAATAGTTCTTGCTCATGGTTATTCATGAGCTGCTCTCCATTAACCTCTTACCCCCAGGGGTTCCTCCTGCCATGGATAAACCATCTCTCTGCTCTCTCTTTGGCAGCTATACTAACAAGAAATTAGTCATCTTATGTTTATTTGTGCAAAACGTGTTTTGACAGAGAGACTGAGCCTGTGACTGCACCAGTGGGAGCTTCAGCGCTGACATGTCAGAAGGTGGGATGAATCATTGGGATTCTGACCAGGGATGGTGTGGGGCAGTATGACCCAGTGCAACTGCCTTCCCAGAATGTGTGTCAGTTTTCTGATACCCAGGGGCTGAGAGGTTAGAAAGTGGGGGGTCCCACTACATTATTGAAGAAAGGGGTCTTTTGAAATTCAAAGACATAATGAAATGTGTTCATGCCAATGTCAGTAATACAGTGAAAATCTCTCTCATGAATACCTGGGACCTGGACCTGAAGCTCTTCCTTCCAATGTCCATTGCTGGTCAGACTGCATGTCCCTCACAGCATCACGGACTGCTCCAGGACCACTCCCAGAGGAATGAGAAAGGCAGGCTCCCTTCCATTCATTTCACTGCCTTTTCACAGTGTTGCAGTGGTGGATTTTTGTGGCAAACTATATTGGTCGACATTGTTTCTTTGGCACAGCATTTAGGGTAGCTTGCAGAGCAGGTTTAACACCACGCAATCCAATGTTCTGCTGGTGCAGCAACTTATGAATCTGGGCATGTGTATTAATTGGCTGGAACAAGATTTGCCTCTAAGTAGCGATTAATCTAAACCAAGCTTTAGCCCTGGAACATCCTTTAAAAGTCAAGCCTCAGCTCTGGCATGTGTGAAACTTTCATACAGACAAGAGTGGTCCTGGGCATGTGTGAAACTTGAAGTGCTTCTTGCAAATCTGAAATGAGGGTGTGTTTGCAGGCCAGAGAGCATGACTTATAGGGCAGACTGACGTCCCAGCACCCATCATTTTTCAAAATAAGGTAATGGCATGAAGTCACTAGCATCTCAGTGCACTCTCCTCAGCATCCTCAATATTAGTAAGAATTTGTATTTCAGGCCTTTCATTTTAGTGGTTATTTTTGTCTACCCACCCCCCCTTCTCATCCCTCCCAATCTTTTCCTGGTAGCAAAGGGTCACTTTCTCCAGGTAAAGAGCATCATGGGGCAACTCTCTGTAACAGCAGTCCTGTGCTAATTGTTCTGTCCTTTGCATAAATAGGGATCCTTTTGTGGCAAGTTTGTAATTTCCTATGCAAATTGAGACCATCAATTATATCCAGAAGGTCCTGAAACATTTCATCATCTCCCTCTCTAATCTTTCCTCCTTTATATCTGAATGGCCACTGCAAAAGTTTGCATAAAGCAGGAGAGGCTGGTATTTTTTCAGGGGCGGGAGCAAACAGATGTTGAAGATTAAATCTCAGCAAGCCAGAGCAGTTACTCATCCAATTTCCCTTTTTGGTCTCTCTTTCTTCTTTTTCAAAAATTATTTTTAATTAGCTGCTTCTATAAATCCCCAGGAGTTGGCTCAGTGATTAGGTTTAAAGGTTCTTATTGCTGTGGTCCAAAGGTCAAACTCATCCAGGAAAGGCTGCAGTAAAATTGGCCATTGACACATCTTATTCCACATCCCATTTCTGGCAGCAAATGCTGGCAGATACTTTAGAGGGAGATACTAAAACTTCGACTATAGATTTGTTTTTCAACCAGTAAAATAAAAGATAGTTATATGCTACCATCTCCCCTCCATTGCATATTTGCCTCTTGCAGTAGAGAGCTACAAAGAGCATTATCAGAGGAACAATAACACCTTGCTGAGAGATTGCTGGGCAGTATGAGTTCATCATGCACACATAACCATGTGTTTTGGCCATTGGCCGTAAATAAAGTATTTATCTATCTACCATGTAAAGCTCAGGGTAGGTCCATGATTCCAACACAGCTACCCTAATCATGTTTCTCCTCAGAAAGGGATTTACAAAAAGTTGCCTTACTATAGGAACCATAGTCAAGTGAATCCCCCTTTTTGAACTTTTGTGGGGCTTCCTGTATTTCTCTTTGCAGCCTGATCCTATGTATCTTTACTCACTTTGCCAGCTTGATTAGATCAAACTCAATACATGCCCTGGGCACAAGAGAAGGTTTGTTGAGCAAGGTGAGGTCAGGGAATAAGTCCTAAGAGGTAGGAAGAATATGTGACAGGAAACCCAGGTGCAAGTACAGAGTATTCCATAGACGTGGGATCAGGGATCAGAGGAAAGGGCAGGTGAAGGTGAAGGATGCCTGGCAGAAAGTACAGAGAAGATGGGGAGAAAGTACAGAGAAAGCACAAGAGGCAGAAGGACTACCAGACACTGATAGGGATTTCTGTAACTTTCAGATTTGCATTGGAGAGGAATTCTGCCCATTCTGGGTGTGACAAGATTGTGACAAGATTGTGACAAGATTCACATATTGTTGAACTAACCATACAATTCTTTACCTACAGGTGTTTAATCAACTGCATAGTAATAAAAAATAGAGAAATCAAACATATGTGCATGTGTGAATTGGACCTGAATTGACACCTTCACTGCAGTTACAGGTCCTTAGAATGGAAGGAGAACTCTACAGTTAGTATCTTGCCATTCTATACCTCCACCCACATTATCTGAGTCCCAACCATATCCATACATAAAGGTGCAGATAAAAGTGCACCAAAAAGTATTACTATTTAGGGCTCTGTTCAGATGTGCCCCAGATGTCTTCCTTTAGTCTGGCCAGACAATCTGTAGCAGATGAGTTCCAGGCTTTGGGCAGTTTAATGCTTTGGCTCCAGGGCTTCTCTAACAATACCATTTTGTCCAACCACAGGAAGTGTGTGTGTGGCACAGTCGGTCAAGATTCCCCGGGAGCCCAAGGCAGGAGAGTTTGATAAAATCATCCGGCGCCTACTGGAGACATCTCATGCTCGAGCCGTCATCATCTTTGCCAATGAAGATGATATCAAGTAAGAGGGTAATGGTCTGATTTTGAGGGGCTGTGTGGGAAGTAGAAAGAATGAGTGAGTGAGTGAGTGAGTAAGAGAGTTGGAGAGGAAGACACAAAGTCACTAAAAGTTCAAAGGATGGCTGGTTTGTCACTGCTTCATGGTGTGTCATAGAAAATGAGTGTGCTTGTTAATGAACAAGGTAAGCAGTATGTCTAGGTCATGGTGTCCTCTTAATCTTCCATTTCCCTTCTGTATCCTCTAAGGGTCCTTAGCATTCCTATCTTGTAGCTCAGTAAGACAACAATGGATGCCTTCCGCAGCTTTGTAGGTTGATGTGTATCTGAAGGCACATATGGATTTTTGTTGTGGGTTGAGTCTGCATCAGATACTCTTGGATTTGTGTCTGAACCCTGAGGTCCACACTACACCCCTCTTCAATCTGTACTAGTCCCCTCCTCTTTGGAGCTGTTGTCTGTAGGGATGTGCAAACTGATTCAGGTACATATCAATTTGTACCCGAATCTAGCTGATTCGGGTGATTTGGAGACGAAACAAATCATCCGTGTGGTCCATTGGCTAGATTCTGATCCAAATTGAATCTCGCCTGATTTGAATCGATTCAAGATTTGGATCCTTTCTAGTAATTTCCCCAGATTCCCAGCTTTTATTTTTTTTAAAAAAAGCTAAGCTGGGGGTTGTGGGGGTAGTTGGGACTTGGGATGCCATTAATTCCCCACTAATTAATTCCACTAATTCCCCACCCCCACCTGCAAAGCATTGGGGTCAAGATGAACAGAAGAAATGAAGGTGTGTAATGAAGACACCAAAGAATCTAAACATTTCAATATTCCTAAAAATTAAAACGAGTGCCCCACTGCCTTGCAGGGGGCGGGGTGTAGTTGGCACATGACAGTTGGCTCTGTCCAGTGACAGTCAAAATGGACAGAAGAAATGAAGGTGTGCAATTAATCCTCATGGGGATTCATTATGAGGAAAAGTTATTATACACCAAAGAATCCAAACACTTGAAAAATGACTGCACATTTTGCTCCATAACTCCACTTCTACAAGGGCTAGAGCTTAGCTTTTTTCCTCTTTAAATGAAAGCTGGGGATCTGTTTTAGGGTTAGGATATGGCAACTTCGATTCTCTATTGTTTCCAATGGTGGAAATGTTCAAAATCAGTAAAAATGAAAAAAAAAATCATTAAAAATTAACCAAGTGTCCCACTGCCTTGAAATCTGAGTGGTAGGTGGCACCCATGGGGATCCACCCACAACACAAATTTGATGCCCGTAGGACCTTGTTAAGTGGTCCAAATTGGTCTGAATCTGAATCAAAACAAAGCAAATACAAATCAAATCTGGGGTGATTTGGAGGGGGTAGATTTGGATAAAAAATAAATCAGGGGTTCTTGTTTTGGGCACAAATCTTTTTTAAAAAAATAAGAATTTTTATTGAGAAGTAAACCAAAGAAGATAAAGACAAATCACCATAAATACAAATAAATACAATACAAAACAAATCATTTTTATAACTAATTACAGCAGTAAAGAAAAAATATCTAAAACAAGAAATTCAGACTCTTAAAATTGTAAAATCTAATATATTCAGCTTCTTGTAAGTTGCATATTGATAACACTATAAGTCAAATCTGAGTTTTGGGCACAAATCTAATCAGAAAATCAATCTGTGCACATTCCTAGTTGACTGCACCATCACAGGAGTGACATCAGCAAGAAGTTCTGCTGTGTTGTATTATTCCTACTCCAAAGATGACAATCTCTTTTACCCATGTGTCTAACATCATATAGTAGACATTGATGGATCTCCCACAAATCTATAAATGGCCCCAGTGCCGCCTCCAGTGTCACCTGAAGAGGAGACATATGGGAAGGGAACCAGGAATGAATGGTACCTGCATGACAAGGCAGGATATAAGCCTCTAATTAATAAATAAATAATAACTGCATCAAAAGACAGAGTCAGAATGAAGGTATTTTGTTCTGCTAAGAGTCTGATTGACATTTTGATAGGAAGTCCAATCTTGACTGTGCCATCAAAAAATCAAGTTCTGGATCATTTCTCATGTTCTGTAGGACTGGAAGTGATAACATTAATCTGCTGAAATTTGAATAACCCACTGAATGTTGAAAGGTCTTTAAAAAATTCTGTAGCTTCAAAGGTATAATTTTCAAACTCTTCTATTTTTATACTGGCTGACATGCAGACTAAAAGTGCACGTGCCAAAAATGGTTTCATGTGCACAACTGGAGAGGAAACTGGATTTTTGCCTATCTGCTTTTCCCCTCTGGAGCCTACTGTGCCAAAAATATTTCCCTGTGGTTCCACAATGCTTGGGGACATATTTAAGGAAGGCACAGTGGACTGGAAATGGAAGGTGAGACTGGTAAAAGTTCCTCCCTCCCTGGTTGCATGCACAAGACATCTGTCAACATTCACAACATTAGTCTGGATGTCAACCAGTGTTCTTGAAGACTTTAACAATTTTTAAAGAAATTCTGATGCTTGATTTTATGGGATTTTCTTGCAGTCATACAAATTTGAATTTTGCCTGCCCTGCATTGAAAAGCAAAATATGGTTCATTCCAGCAGAATAAGTGGAAACTGTGTTGCAGCATAAAAAACTGCAAGTACACAATACTGCTGTTTGGATTTGTTTTTTGAGCTGAGCAATTTACACCAAGTTACACCTGATTTTGAAAGTGTCTAATTTATTAATCAGTAAACATTATGCAAATGTGAGCAAACTGACATTTTCAATCAGTTTACATCAAATATGCAAACAATCTCCATTTCTGGGAAGCTGGCTAATAGAAATGTTTGAAACCCACAGACATTTACAGTCATTTACTCCCAGCAAAATCAGAGATTTGCTTTGCAGTGTAAATGGCAGGCACCATTAAACAGGGGTTTGTAAACATTTACCTGTATAAAAATGGTTTGTAAGCTGGAGAATTGCACCCTGTTGGCAGTAGCTTACACACATCTGGAAACGTTGTATTTTTCATGCAATGATAGGCTGATGCTTACTGGTGCGCCAGATGCCTCTCTTAGGGCTTATCCATGTGATTCTTTTTTGAACCACGAAAGCACAGTGGTAGGTTCTCCCCGCACAAGATGCAATACACAGATCACATCACCACAGCTTTCAGCATGTACACATACTGTGCTGTCTTCTCATATTGATTTCATGACTGGGATTCCAATTCCATCCTCGTATTCTTATAACCCTATGTAACATACCTGAAAAAAAGGCAGCAGAGTTGCCAGCTAGTGCCATAAGAAGGTAGAAGTGCACATTGTCATGTTCCCCTAAATCAAGGGAAGAGTCTTCCACCTGCATTGCCTCCGGTCCAGAATACTACAGTACTACTACTACTACTACTACTACTATGAATATTTATATACCACTTTTCAACAAAAGTTCCCAAAGTGGTTTACATAAAGAAACAATTAATTAACTAATTAGATGGCTCCCTGCCCCAAAAGACTGTCTTCTCATATTGATTTCATGTTTCCTTATTAAAGTTTTTTTGTTTTCTTATTAAAGGAAACATAAGATTGCTACCAGCAACAGCCACTGGAGTAATGCTGTGCTGGGTTTGGATATGACCAGTTGCTCTCCCCCTGCTAAATAAAGAGAATCACCCAGGGGCGTAGCTAGGGGAGAGGGGAGCCTGTGTTAGTCCCTCTCCCTGGCAGCCTCTCAGAGGGAGGGAGATAATGAAGAAAATAGGTAGGGCCAGGGTAGAGCTGTGGGACCCTCAGGAGCTGGGGGGAGGGCATTGTTTGAACCCTATTAAAAATTATATTGTTTGAACCCTATTAAAAATTATAGCTACACCTCTTAAAAGGTTGCCTCTTTACTCAGTTACCAGGGGACAGTAAGACAGAATAAGACAGTAGGGCTAGATTTAGGGACAGGTGACCTAGGCAGCCACCTGTGGAGCTGGGCATTTCAGTTACTCTTAAAATAAAATTTTTAAAAAGCTTACATCAGGTTAGAGGAAGCAAAGCTGTTTTTATGTGCTCATAAATGGCATGAATAAATATAAAGGCACAATTGTTAATTAGGTAGGACAAGCGTACCGAGCTTCAGGAATTGTGTGTGCTCCCTACTTTTAGTCATGTGCTAGCAAAATTCTAGGCAGGAGGAGTGAGGAGTGATTGTCTGTGAGTCAGGAGCTGGATAGCAAGGTGCCCTCTTGCCCACCACTTGTACTCAGCATTTTAATAAGGTTGGAGGAAAAGCTGTCCTACCCAGCTCCTGCCTCACAGATGATCACTCTCCACTACGCCTACCTAGCTTTTTGCTAGCACATGATCAAATATCAGGAGCATGCACAGCTCCTGAAGCCAGCGTCCTCCTACCTAATTAACAATGGTGTGAACTGCCTTACTGCAGTGCAGATCCATGTGTGCAGTTTTACTGACTTGTATGAGAGGGACAAATAATGAATCCATTAAAGTCCTACAAATACAATAAAAAGAAGGCATTGGACAAAAATGGCAGGTGATGCTGAAAGTGTCCATTTCCTAGGTTGCCATTTGATCTAGGGGTGCAAGGCAGACCAGCTAGGAGGTTGGTCCCTTTCTTACTGGTCTTCTATACCACCAGTCTGGAGCCCTCATCTTTTGTTTGTGCCCAGCTTACAGCACAGGGGTGTGTAATTCAGGGAGGAAGGGTGGGAAATGGAGAAGACTGGAGTCCACCGTCTTTCTCTTGATTCTCCTTGTCTGAATTCACAGAGAGGCTCACAAAGCAGGTGCCATAGGAGAAAGGTGGAGGAGGAAGTGGAAGGCAGTAGAGCGAACAGCCTGGCCTGCCTGCACACACATTTTAAATGTGCACTTAGCCCACTTTTTTCCTCCAAAGCACTATTGCACTGCAATATTATGCCACTTGAGAAAAGTGGCTGAGAGCTCATCATGTGAGATGACAGAAAAAGAACTCAGCCTTCCCAGATCACTGTGGAATGAATTGCACAACCCTTTCATTAGCACAGGTATGCTCTTGTGTGATTTAAACATCCCAAGTTTTCCACCATTATGTGTCACTGGTTATAATTATATTCTTTTCCTTTTGATTTTCAGCTTTGGGGCCTCTAAAGGCAAACAAAGCCAAATTCCCTGGAGGTGTAAAGCGGTGTAACCCAATGAATAATGTCAATTTGTGTTGGCTGGAGCTCTGATTCATTGTGTTCAATGGAGGTGTGCTGCTTTATACCACCTAGGAATCTTCCCCAAGAGATAAAGTAAGGCTTTGGAGAATGATTGATGGAGCATGTTATCCTTGCTAGTCTAGGTTGTTCAAATCCATGATGCTTTCAGCTAAGCAACCCAATGGACCCTGCTTCAAAACTAGCAGAAGCACAATCTCATCATGGCAGCTGTCGAGGGTTGTGCTGAGCCAGTATCCTATACAAATATCTATGTATAGATTAGTCCAGGAGTTTCAAAACCTAGGGTCCCAGATCAGAGGCGTATCTAGGGAAAATAGTGCCTAGGGCAAGCACTGAAATTACGCCCCCATCCAAACATATGACACCCATCTGATTCTCTGTACATAGCGCCAAACTGAATATGTGTACAGTGACTTATATTATATTAATTTAATTTTTTTTTTAAAAAAATAATTTTTAAAATTATTTTTTTTAAATTAATTTTAAAAAATTACCTGTAGCCCCTTTGGTAATTTTGTGTGTGTGTGGGGGGGGGGGTCTGCAAAGGTTTCCCCTCCCCTCTCTGGCCTCTAGGGCCTCGCAGGGACCATTTCAGCATCTGCAGTGTGCCATGTGCGGTGGCCATTTTTTTTTTTAAATTTTTTTAATGGCCACTGAAAACAAAATGGCAACTGTGCATGCTCAAATGGCCTCTGTGAGGCCTGGCATGGCCTAGGGCCTCACAGAGGCCATTTGAGCATGCGCGGTGGCCATTTTGTTTTCAGCAGCCATTTTAATTTTTTTAAAAATTTTAGAAAAATGGTGCCCCCCTTCAAGTGGTGCCCGGGGCACGTGCCCTGCCCGCCCTACCCCTGGATACGCCCCTGTCCGAGATGTTGTTGGCCTCTGATCACTTTGTGCATTGTGGCTGGGGATAACGGGAGTTGTACTGCAACAACATCTGGGAACCCAAGGCTGGGGAGACCCTGGATTAGTCCACTGTATGTTTTGGCTACTCAATGCATGTACTTAGAGCAGGAAAAGTACTTGCACTTCACTTTTGTAAATCACAATACACACTCAATTCACCTGCATGTGGGGAATTGTAATGTATTTCAGCCTTGTCTTAGCCCAAATGTTTGTTCCTTCACATATTTTATCAAGTGGCAACACTTTCATCACAAATTCATACCATCAGTTTCTATAGTGACCTATTGTTGGGACAACCCTTCCCAGACCTTCCAAAGGGCTATTTGAAGAACCGTGTGCCCTGATGGGAGGGTAGAAGAGGTACCCAGGCCAGGGAGGCATGGCATCAGCACCTATAAAGATCAGCACTGGTCTGTGAGGATTGTTGGTGCAGCCGTTCCCAGTGGCTGTCGGGACACTTGAATGCCCCGAGGAAAGGCAAGAAAGGAAAAGCCCAGGAAGGGAGCTCCTGAAAAGCCCATCAACATTCGGAGACAACACTGTTTTTAAAATGTTTTTCAATATTGTCAACTGAGAACCAGCATGGTGTAGTGGTTAGAGTGCTGGACTAGGACCGGGGAGACCCGGGTTCAAATCCCCATTCAGCCATGAAACTAGCTGGGTGACTCTGGACCAGTCACTTCTCTCTCAGCCTAACCTACTTCACAGGGTTGTTGTGAAAGAGAAACTCAAGTATGTAGTACACCGCTCTGGGCTCCTTGGAGGAAGAGTGGGATATAAATGTAAAAATAATAAATGATAATAAATAATCATCTGGAGATTATAGAGAGAGGTTCATGTGCAGTTGCCAGCAGCTCGTCTGGTGGCTACACAAGGATGTACTTTCTGTTGCTGACTTGAGACTCTGGAATGCACTTACTTCTTGTTTTTAATTTGTTTTATGCTTTTTTTAATTGTTAGATTTATATACTGCCTTTCATTAAAAATAATCCCAAGGCAGTTTACAAAAGTTAAAACACATATAATAAAAATGACAGTTAAAAGTATTAAGCGAAAAATATAAAAACAGATCTGATTTAAAATATATAATATACAAACACAAAAAAACTATACATGGATAAAAACACACAGAAGCAGCAATAAAACAATCATGTAAAGGCCTGGATAAAAAGCCAAGATTTAACCAGCTTTCTAAAAACGGTGATGGCGTCCGAGGAGCGATTGGCCACTGGGAGAGCATTCCAAAGCCTGGGGGCAGCAACAGAGAAGGCCCTGTCCCATGTGCATGACAACCGAGCCTCCCTCATTGTTGGCACCCAGAGCAGAGCCCCCTCAGCTGATCTCATTATGTTGTTGTAAGCCACCCAGAGATGGAAGTTTGGGTAGTTTACAAATAAACAAACCAACTGCCTTTGATACCTTTGACAAGCAGAAAGGTGGTGTGTGTGTGTGTGTGTGTGTGTGTGTGTGTATAAGGGATGTGCCCGAATGGTCTTTGGCACTGGCGGGGGTAGTACTTTAATGGCGGGGGAGGGTGTACTCACCCCCTCCGCGTTTCCCCCGCTGGCGCTCTGCAAATTTCAAGCCCCTCAGGGCGGCAGTGTTCCTCCCTGCTGCCCCGTTCCCCCCGTCGGCCGGAAGTGGCCGGAAGTTTCGAGCGCGCGTGCACCCGTCATGCACACGCATGGCAGACGGGTGGGCGCGCGCGCACGACAGGCACACACACGCTTGCAACTTCTGGCCACTTCCGGCCGATGGGGGGAACAGGGCGGCAAGGAGGAATGCTGCCGCCCCGAGGGGCTTGAAATTTGCAGAGCGCCGGTGGGGGAAACGCGGTGGGGGGGGTGAGTACACCCTCCCCGACCCTTAAAGTACTACCCCCGCCGGTGCTGAAGCACCGAATTCCGCCTCAGCGCCGAAACGTTTCGGAGGCCTTTACAATGGCCTCCAAAACGTTTCGGGCACAAGCCTGAGAGAGAGAGAGAGAGAGAGAGAGAGAGAGAGAGAGAGAGAGAGAGAGAGAGAGAGGTGTGTGCGCAATAAATACATTTCCTTAAAGTTCCTGCTGATAGTTGCAACATTTCGTTTTCCATTCAAAAAGCTAACATTCCTAAGAAAGAAAGTCTCCAAATAATCAAAGTATCATTTAAAGATTCTACTATTAGGAAGGCCGATGAAAGGAATTTCTAACCGGACTCCTAGTTCATGCCTCTATTGGTGTGCCTCCAGTCAAAACAATTCAGCTGAGAAATTCAGCAGGGAAACAACTGTAGAATTTATCTTGGACTGTTTAACAGAGCAGTCTTTATGGCGGGGTGCGGGGGTGGGGGCTTTACTGCGAACTTGAAGTTGTCCCCCAAAACCGAAGCAAATAGTGGATTTTTTTTAACCCCAGATAAAAATTGGGCTACACTCTAAGGTGCAGTGAAAAACCCCAATTGTGTGTGAATTCCTCCTAGATAACTCGCAAGCAATTCGGGGTAGAGTTGCCATGCCCCCTGAAATTTTGGGTTTCACCTGGATTTTAAGCATCTCACCCAGATTGTTTAGCCCACCCAGATTTGCCCGGATTTCAGCTTTTTCTTTCTTTCTTTTAAAAACCTAAGCTCTAGCCCATGTAGAAGCAGAGTTATGGAGCAAAACATGCAGTCACTATTCGGCTCAAACATTATTTTCAAGCCAGTTTCCATAATATGCAAATTAGGCACCCGGATTTGGAAAGCCATAATATGGCAACCCTACTTTGGGGTAAAGCCACCTAATGTAAAAAACTTCCTGGTAGTGTTTAAATTAACCATGGCACTCACATTCTTTCTGGTGTTTTCCCTTTCAGTTTGTCCAGTCATTCTGTGACCTGGTAGTTAAAGAACTGGCATCATACTTGACTGTTCAGTATCGAGCTCTGACACTGACCTGCTGGCTGACCTTGAGCGATTCCCTTCCACTTCCTTGCTTCTGTTCTCCCTCCCACCCATACACTGCAGGTTCATCAGGCCAAGGACTAGCTCTTATTAAGTGTCATAATGCGACACAATGGTTTTTTGAGGTGCTGCTATAAGAAAAAATAATTGAGGCTTTAGTAATAAGAGTTGAGGCTAGATTGGAGTTAGGCTCACTGCACAGCAACTGCCAGGCTGTCTCTTTTTTGATCAAGATCACCACCACATTTGCTCTTTCCCCTTGTCTGATTTGGTTACCTTTTTTCTGTTTTCTGCAGCTTTCCCAAAATACTTGCCTTTCCCTTAAGGCACTGGGGTTGCCTGTCATTCAGTCTTGCTGCCATTGCTCCCTTAATTGCTTTTTAATCAACCTTGCTATTGACAAAAGTCTCCATTGATCAGCTAGGCACCCTTTTCTTCTGTTTTCTTGTTAAGGGCTTATTTAAAACCACACACGCACACAACATCTCAGTCGCTGTACACTCCTCATTGATTTCAAGCCTATCTCCTTCATTAATAGTCCCACACACCCAGTGGTACTACTTTTGCCTAAGGCATGTGCACAGAGTCCTTTCTTCCACCTCCCTTTCTCATCAGGTAACTTATTTTGCTGCTCTGAAGCAAGTGAAACACCTGTGATGGGGGCAGCAGCTCCACTAGCATAGCTTTTCTTAAAGCCACAACATTGTGTGTGTCCTCAGCTCTTTCATATTAGCCTGTCCTGGAGTCCTTTGAGCCTGATTCCTCACTGACTGAGGTCAAGGCTACCAACACATCCAAGTAGTAGTTGTTCTTATATTTCACCTCTCTCCAAGGAACTCATGGTGGCATGAGCTTATCCTCGTTTTCCTCGTAATAATATTTGCACCTATAATAGAAGGGAGTGGATTTCCAAGACCACCTAGTCAGATTAAAGTGGATTTGACTTTAGGTCTTCCCCGTCCAATTCTTAGGTGGTTGCTTGAGTAATATGGTCTTTGAGGCTGGTCTTGTGGTAGCAAGTATGACTTGTCCCCTTAAGCTAAGCAGGATCTGCCTTGATTGCATACGAAAGGGAGACTAGAAGTGTGAGTGCTGTAAGATATTCCCCTTAGGGGATGGAGGCGCTCTGGGAAGAGCATCTAGGCTCCAAGTTCCTTCCCTGGCATCTCCAAGATAGGGCTGAGAGACATTCCTGCCTGCAGCCTTGGAAAAGCTGCTGCCAGTCTATGTAGACAATACTGAGTGAGAGGGACCTATGGTCTGACTCAGTATATGGCAGCTTCCTATGTTCCTATGAGGCTGTTCCATTGACTACATCAGGGATTCTCAACCTTAGGGCCCCAGATGTTATTCAACTCCCATAATCCCCAACCAAAGGCCACAGGGCAGGGGATTATGGGAGTTGAAGTCCAATAACATCTGGAGACCCAATGTTGAGAACCCCTGGACTATATTGATTAGTACATGGTAGACAACCTACAAGGTGGGTGGTGCAGACAGCAAGAGCTTGTGGCACATCTGGACAGTAGGAGGAAGGGCCATCGACTTGACTCTGGCATAGCTCCAGATGACACTCTTGCCTGGCTTCCCAGTGCTGTACTTCTGCCTGTTTCCCAGCACAGTAGACGAAAAGGCAAAGCCACCTCAGTGCACAGGAGTTGCAGTAGTGGCCACTGCAAATAAGGTGGGATGCTTGATGCTTCCATTACACCTAACCCCATCTACCTCTCTTCCTCTATCATCTCACCCTGCCTTGAGCCCCAGATGGCTAGTAATTTGCCTGGTCAGCTGGACTCAGGGCAGGGAGAGATGAGAGAAGTAACCATGATGGTACAGAATGGGAGCATCAAGCACCACGCCTATGGCTTGGGGTTTTTTGCCTGCAACCTCCCTCCGCCCCAGTTTGCAGTGGCTGCTACTGGGGATTGCAACATATGCTGTGCCATATTTACCTGGATAGAACTTAATATGACTCCCTTGAAAAATTAAGGTTACATTCAGGTTGTATTTACTCCAGAGGAAGATGACTTTGAATTTAAGACAGCCCCCCCTCCCTTTCTAACTTAAAAGAACTTGGAGAAAACCTATTCTTGAATTCAGGTTAATATGGAAATGCACACTATGGTGGTACTATCTCAAACTTTGAACTTGGCTGGTGGCACATCAGATGCCAAAAGGCATATCTGTTTGTTTGTTTTTTAAAAAACACTCACAATCTGAACTAAATTTCAGATGATGTACTGAGGACCTAGACTGCTTACAGTTTCAGCCACTATAAAGAAGCACCTCTTAACTTTTCTAGATCTGTAGAACCCAAAGATAATAAATGAGCATCATGTTCTGTGAAACCTCAGGTCCAGTTAAAACAAAAAACATTTATATCCTGCTCTTCCTCCAAGGAGCTCAGAGTGGTGTATATGGTCATTTTTATCCTCACAACAACTCTTTGAGGTAGGTTAGTTGACTACATGATTGGCATGGTTATGAAGGGACTCGGGCTATACTCTGCCTCCGTGTAAAAAGAAATGATGTAACTGAGGTCCACTGTAGTAGTGCTGTTTATTGGAGACTATTGTTGCAAGGAGGCCCAGAGCATGGTGTAGACTAAAGAACATAAATCACGTTTGGGGGTCACAAAAGGTTTAGACAGCTCTCAATCCATTTGTCAGAGTGCTTACAGCTCTTTTTGGGGGGACAGGAAGTACATTTTGATACAAAAAGAATTGATTTAAAATATATTAGACCTATGACCCTGTTAATTTCCTAGACTTATTGTGCTGTGTCTTTTTGTGGACCAAATGCAATAAAAGTATCATTCCTTGGTAGCCTTTAGTGACGCTTCTTTCATTGAAGTTAACTTTATACAAATAAAATAAACTTTGTGACTCAGTTGAGCAAATAGGAGGTCCCATAGTTGACTTCCAAGTTGACAAGTGCACTGGCAGCTTAAATAGTTATCCCCATTCAGACATTAAAGTCATTCTCACGACCAGCTCTACCCATGTAGGGCTGTCCTAGCCTGGGTAAAGCCAGTTGTGAGAAGCGCCAGGATTGGTCCAGATCTTGGCACTCCTCAAACAGGTAGCCTGGGTCTTTTACCCAGACTAGAAGTGAGGTAGGAGGGTGCACATATGCTCTCCTACTCCACTCCCTGTGTGGATGACTGGGCTGCTGGCAGCCATTTTGTCCATAGAGGTCGGGGGGAAGAGTGAGCAGCACAGAGCACTGTGGGTTCCTGAAGGCCAGCTGTCCTTCCCCCGACCTCTCTCTTTCATTGCTCTGCTTGCTGCAACATCAATTGTGTATGGGGGGGGAGGTAAAACTGATCCTGCCTTCCCCTCAGCCCACCCAGCCCTGGGACAAATGGGGCTGACCTTTATTATTTTGTAGATACATACAAGTGCGGACTTCTCCTCTCCCTGGGTACAGATAGGAAGCGTTCTAGTGTATGAACATAATGTGTGAATAGGGCTTATCTTAAGCATGCAAATCAATTTACTGTCAAGGTGTCATTAATCCTTACAACTGCTTTATGTTTAAGGTAACTCAGAAGCATTATTATTTTACTTTCTGGGGAATTGAAGCTGACAGTAAAGATACTTCAGAAATATGGAATAAATGGAAATTGGCACTGAATTTTCCAGCCCACCTTGGTGCATTCCCTGGAGATTTGGACAGGGAATTTACTAGAATCTGGTGGCAGTGTGTGTATATGTATGTGCCAATAAAGATTATGTCTGTTACCTACACCAGATGTATAAAGACTCCATGCATACACAGCTGTTCTGTGCCCTGAATGACAGTTTCAGAACTGGAAACCATTTTTTAAAAAATGCATTCTAAATGTTTGGCTGGATCCAGTTGGAAATCTGCTTCTGCCAAAGTAATTTTGGAATGAAATGCAGCAGGTCTGCTCATCTCTAGCTGAAAGATTATCAAGGTCACCCAATGAGTTTATGGCCCTTGTTAATGTTTTAAATTCAGGTTTTCAGACTTTTATCTTTCACCATCCATATCATTTCATATTGCCAAAGGACCTCAGTTATTCCAGGCATAGTTCAGGGTGTCATGCACTGCTTTATACAAATGGGAAAAATAAGAAATATAGAAGCTTGTACAGAATTGCACAAAGGGTAGACCTGTCCATTACTAAAAGGCATTGGGGAACCAGCATGCCTGTGAGCAGGATCCATCTAAGCCTAGCCAGCAACTTTGCCAAGAGACTTCAGAGACTGATGAAAATGCAGGTTTGGGTGGCTTGACTGAATGGTGTTGTGGAGCTGGAAAGGCAATTTAGTCCTCCCTGCCCCAGAGAACACTGAGTCAGCATCCTGTATGGCCAGCACTCATCACCGTCTTTCTTTCTATGCTCACCTCATATTTTCTGACAAGTAGCCAGGAGAACATTGCACATCCGTCTTATGAGAAAGAGCCTGTATAGATGCACCCTGAGCGTGCTATGCTCCTAAGTGCTGATCTGAAGAGCCAAACTAGTCGTGACATTAATCATGTCATTTGGTTCTACATGTTTGTTTAGTTTTATATAAATAGCAGTTGTCAGGTCTCCAGGGTGCAGGGGGAGGGGGGAATTTACTCTTTGCTCCCACCATAGTTCTCATCCAGGTTGGGGGCACCTAGGACTGCTAGTTGCATTTTGAAAAAGAAACACATGGATCAAGCAACGGCCAATATGCTGACTAATCGTGCAGAGATACTGTGTGTAAAGCATCTCTGCAGCATTTAGTAATCCAGACTCCTGCTAAATAGGGGTGTGTGTGTGTGTGTGTGTTCTTTAAAACATGGAAATGTTCCCTGAAGGCTGCACGGCCCTCAGTAACATATTTAAGGGTGTTAAATGAAAATTGTCCCCTGTCCCTGTGTGCTGGGACTCTGGATTACTAAATGCTGTGCAGGTGCTTTGCACACAGTGCCTCCACACCGTTAGACAGCATGCTGACTCATGTGATTCATGTCAAGCCTAGTTTGGGCCTGCATATGTTTTTATATATATATATATTAAATAAATAAATAAATAAATAAATAAATAAATAAATAAATACAAATATCGGTTTGTTTTCTTTTTGGTTTGTTTTATGCTGTAAACTGCCTAGAACTTTGGGCCCCCAGATGTTGTTGGACTACAACTCCCAGAATCCCCAGACATGGCCTTTGTGGCTGGGGATTCTGGGATTTGTAGTCCAACCACATCTGGGGCCCCAAGGTTAAGAAACCCTGGCCTAGAGACTTCGGTAGTGGGCAGTATACAAATTTATTAAATACAGAGTAAATAAAAATGTGTTTTGAAGATATGATATAGCCAGTAAAAACGTAAAGCACAGTCTCAGTTCTGGTTTTCATCCTTACCCATCTATCTGAAGTTTTGGGGAGGAGTGAATGTGGCAAATGGTGGTCTGATGTGCTGTAGGCATTGATAACTGGATGGGCTGTTTTCAGAGTGTGACTGGACATATCCAGCCATGCTTGCCTGTAGCGAGTATATGTACAGTGTATGGGCACTGCCTTACTTGCCCTTCCGTTCTGTCTGCTTGAGCCTGAATCCAAAGGTCATGATGATTCCATAAACCTGGTGCTTTGTTCTTCTCTCTGTAGAAATGTATTGATGGCAGCGAAGAGAGCCAATCAGACTGGGCACTTCATCTGGATGGGCTCTGACAGCTGGGGCTCCAAAATTGCTCCAGTGAGAGATCTAGAAGAAGTGGCAGAGGGATCCGTCACTATCTTGCCCAAGAGGGCATCGGTTAGAGGTATGTCTGGCACTTTGCAGTGTTGGCAGCTTGCTGCTAATTGGGGTTTGGAATAGCATGGCAAAAAGTGGAGGTGGACTATTATTTTTAAATCAATAGAGCAGCTTGACAGAGTCATTGTTGCCAGTGGTGTATACAGTCATTGTTTTGTCCAGTTATAGTCTCTGTAGATACAGAATCTGCATGTTTCTGAAGCACCACAAACACCTGAAAAGCCTCTTGACTTAAGTTTGTGGGATAAGCATGCAGATCATGAGCAATGATGCCTCTGTCAGACTACCTTCAGTGCTCTGAAACATCCCCTCTCTAGGCAACAAAAGATTTTTTTTTTAAATCAACATAACTATAAAAGCCAACAAAAAGCAATACAAAACTGCTGACTAAAAATGAAGAGCAGTTATCAAACATCATCCATCTCTGGCTATAGCTTTCCTTTATTTATCCCTGAGAATTTTCAAGTTGTACTGAATTTGAACTACCTGTTCCATCTAATTTAAATAGATACTTACCTAGTCATCAAGACCAAGACTTTAAAATAGCTGTCCCAGCTGCTGGGTGGGGGGAATTGATGGAGCAGTCTATAGGTATTCAGAGTTACAATCCCTCTGGATGAGAAAGTTATGGAGCTATGCCGGATTAACGTAGTAACAAATGTAGCATTTGCTATGGGCCCCGCATTTTTGAGGGCCCCGCACACCCGGCTTGAACTGCCCCTCTTCTTTCTGCTTTCTACTACTCGTGCAGCTTCTCTCCTCACTGCCTGGTGCTGCCGCCCATTCTCTCCTGAGCCGAGTTGTCTGCCACCCAATTCCAATTGGCTGCCTGCCCACCCGCCCATCACCCACGTGCTTCTTCTTGTGGGGCTAATAGGTGCAGGCAACCTGCCCGGCGCATGCTCCCTCCCTCCTCATGTCTTCGGGGCCTGCACAACTTCCTATATTATTCAGTGACGCTGATGCCAACCGACGCACGCTTGCTTGTCACCCATAGATGCTCTGTGGGCCTTCTCTCTCTTGCACATGACACCACACTTCTGTGTATGCTCACAAAGAGAGTGTGTCACTGATTGTCTACCCGCCAACACACACACCCCGCCGCCATTTCCCACAGGGTGTGCTGCCGCCTGTGTGCTGTACCAAACCCACTAACCCCCGCCTGCAACAAATCTGAAGAGCCGGGGCTGCTGCCAGGTGCACCAGGTATGTGTGGGGAAACGTAAAGAGCGTGCACTGCTGAGTAGTGGGTTCAGCCCTCCGGCTTCTGCCGCTGTGACTCCTGTCTGTGTGCAAATTATTGAACACAAAAGAGGGGTGGGGACATTTTGCAAAGTTGTTTGCAAAGCAAATGTCAATTTTGGGTTATTATTAGTTGCAAACTTTTTTCTGCCCATTAGATTAGTGCTCTGCTTACCATGGGTTAAACCAGGATGCCTCACCCATTGTTTTACCTGCTCTCCCTCGCCACTGTCTTATGTTTGCCAGGATTGTTTCATGGCACAAAAAACATTGGCCGCAGGGCTGATACAACGTGGTTTTGTTTGTTTGCAATGTCAAGGCATAAATAATGCTAACAATTGTATTCAATGATGGGGAAGTGTCTAAAAATGATATACTTTCAACCATACAACCATAATTTATGTTTCAATATTTATGTGCATTTTTAAAATTTGGGGCCCCTTCATAACATATGCTACTGGCCCCGCACTAGCTTAATCCAGCCCTGGAGTGGAGCAAATTTCTGATACACTGGATCATCATAGAGTATACACAGACCAACAGGCAGACGTACCATTTAGATAATTATCCCCTGGCAACCCAGTAATTATTATGATGTTTTACTGAGAGTGACAGATTCTAGCTGAAACAGATGAATGCTTCGTGAAGGAAGGCAATATTAGGGCTGTTGTTGTGAATTGTAAGTGATAATGTCAGAGATGTTCAGTAAAATGTATCACTTTATTGTGGACAGGTAATTCTTGCACATTAGCTGAGTACATATCTGTGGAAGCTAAAAATGACAATTAAAACTTTCTCCCCCCTAGTGTAGTGAATGTGAGGTATTCCCTACCTGACATGTGCAGGTGACCTTGTTTTAAGGGGACTGAGCTTACTGGACAAAGAGGGTTTCATATGCTGTCCCAGCCTTTCCCTGTTCAGTGCTGTGCCACAGGTACGTTCCATGTCCTTGCTTTGAGTTCCTTCGCCAATGAGCTCTCTTAGCCCCTCCCAACCAGTGACATATGCTTTGTTCCTGGGAAAGCACTGAGCACGCAGCTCACAGATCTGTGCACTAGTGCCCCTTGTTGCATTTCTTAATGTCCCTTGATGTCCTAGTGCCGCTTTTCATGCATTTTTCATACATCTGTGTTTCCTTTTTTTCAAGGTTGTGAGTTGTTCTTTGCCCTTAAAAAAAATAATGTACATAAATAACTCTGTGCCTGTGCTGTGAGTGCCCGCATCTAGGCCAGACCTCCACATTGGTTTTCATGTGTAAGATGCTGCTATTCCATCATTGATGATGTGCTTCTTTGTTATACCAGACCCCACGAAGGTCCCACAGCATTTAAAGTGGAAGGAGAAATGGAGGCATCATTCATTCTGTTGAAGATTTATTAAATGTTTTCTTTTGAAATCCCACCCCCCAGGCCTAGCAGGCTTGGATACAGCATTTGATGCTGATATTTTTCTATTACTTCTCCCTCTAGTCAGGTTAGCTTCAAGGTGTCTCTTTTTTAGTTATGCCCTCCTGCTACAACTATGGGTGCAGTTTGATTTTTGCAGAGGGAGCATTACCTAAAGCTTTAATGAATGTAGGGAATGAGATGCCAAGGGCTTGCCATGTGTGTATGTGTAAAAATAAATAAATAAGAATTTCATAGACTTGTTATTTATTTATTTATTTATTTATTTATTGCTTGCTTGCTTGCTTGCTTGCTTGCTTGTTTGCTTGCTTGAATTTTTATACCACCCCTCCCAATTTGGCCCAGGGCTGTTTACAAACAAAACAAAAACAGTCAAAATCAGTCAACAACAAAAACCAAAACCTAAAATACCATAAAACAATCAGTTAAATTTTTTTTAAAAAACCCTAAAAAACCCAGTACATTAAAAACCCCTTACAACAATTTAAAAGTCATGGAAGGCCAGGCCAAACAGACAAGTCTTAAGGGCTCTCCTGAAGGTCAATAAAGAGTTCAAATTACGGATTTCTGCAGGGAGCATATTCCACATCCCAGGAGCGGCTACAGAGAAGGCCCGCTTCTGAGTCACCACCAGACATACTGGTGGTAACTGGAGACGGACCTCCTCAGATGACCTTAACATGCGGTGGGGATCATGCAGAAGAAGGCGCTCTCTGAGGTAACCTGGACCTAAGCCGTATAGGGCTTTAAAGGTAATAACTAGCACTTTGTATTTTGCCCGGAAATATGTCGACAGCCAGTGCAACTGTTTCAAAACAGGCATAATATGGTCTCTCCTAGTTGCCCCAGAGATCAATCTAGCTGCTGCATTTTGAATGAACTGAAGTTTCTGAACTATGTACAAAGGCAGCCCCACGTAGAGCGCATTGCAGTAGTCGAGCCTGGAGGTTACCAGCTGGTGCACCACCGTTTCGAGGTTGTCCTCTTCAAGGATTGGACGCAGCTGTCAAATCAGCCAAAGTTGATAGAAAGCACTCCTGGCCATGGCCTCCACCTGAGATACCAGGGGGAGTGTAATGTCCCTCGAGTGGAATTTAATGCTATAAAAGTTGCTTCTACTATGGATGTTGAAAAATCATATATGAGTGTATGAAACTACCTTATAATGAATTGGACTATTGGTTCATATCTAGCTCAGTATCATCTGGACTGGCTGGCAGCAACTCTCCAGGTTTCCCACATGGTCTTTCCCAACCTACCTGGAGATGTCAGGGACTGAACCTGGGACCTTCTGGATGCAAAATGTCTGTTTTACCATTGAGCTATGTTCCCTTCACCTAGCTCATTAAATCATCCTGTTTCCAGTGGTGGTCAAAAGATTCTTAGAAATAGTTCTTGACTGAAAAAAGTTCTTGCCCCTCCTTTCTTTGTATCAACGCAACTAGAATTGCAAATAGATCTTTCTCCCTAGGTAAAAACTTCATTGCCCAATAAATTGTTTCTAGTTTTTGCATGTGGCATGGATTTAGAGATAAGATGAAGCTGTTGGAAGGCAACAACTTCATGTTAACACTATACCTACTTTGCGGTTATGTCCTGAGCAAAAATTCATGCTCGCTAGTCTCTACTCCTAGTTATACTACTGAGTATCTCCTAGTAAGAGGAATGCCCCGTGACTATGGGATGTGATGTGACTGTGGACATTTGAGCTCAAAGCTACTTTCCTCATTCTACATTCATTCTGAGTGTCCAGAAGTGCTTCAATTTTCAGCAGTTTTCAGCTGTTGTTGCATGGTTTCAGTGGTGCTGTCCTTGGTGATATTTTCCTTCTTCTTTGCCCTGTGTTTTCCCCACTGTTTTTTCCACTGATGTTCTTACCTTTGTTGTTTCTGTTATTTTTATTGGTTTTATTGGATGTTTTGATGATATTTGTTGGCTGTCTTGGACTCCTCTTGTTAAGAAAGGAAAGGTAGGATATATGTTTTAAAAACAAATACAAACTTTATCCACTCTGCCATTTAAGCTGATTGTCTGTGGCAACTCATGTGGTCTTGCTGCTGATGCCCTGACATGGCTTCTAAAGTGATGATGTTGTGGAGAGCTGGAAACAAAACGGTGTGGCTCGCCCCAGCTGCTCAGGTTGAATGGCAGCGAGTGACATGAGCTCAGTCTCCTGTTGACACTAAAGATGTACCAGGGCTATTGTGCAACTCCAAAGGCAACCTCAACAGTGTTGTGATGGGACTGCTTTGGAGAGACCTTAAAACACTTCTGGGCAGCTAGGCAGAACTCCTTTCCATGATTTCCAGTGGAAAGGAGCACCATGCAGCTGCCTGGAAATGCTTTCAAGTCGCTGTGCAGCAGCTTCATGACAACACCATCAGGGCTGCCTTTGAAGTTGTAAGGCAGCCCTGGCGCAGCCCTTGCATCAATGGGAGCCTGTGAATCATATAAATGAGTGTGTACAAATGAGACCAAGGGCAAAGAAGAAGAAGGAAAATGGCACTGAGAAGAAGCTGTAGCTAGGGAAACAAAAGGATGCAAAATAGCAGCACAACAATGTAAATCAGGGTTAACTTTGGCTTTCCAGTGGTTTTTGGACTACAGCTCCCATGATCCCCAGCCATAATGGCTAATGGTCAGGTATGATGGGAGCTGCAGTCCAACATCTGTAGGAGGGCCAAAGTTGTGCAGCCCTAATGAAAATGCTTGGTAAACTGAGTACTTTCAGTCATTTGTTCAGTTCTATAGAATGTGCTTGTTTTAAGGCGAATAAAGAACTAAGAATACTAGGCACAGCTGTATGCTGCTGATTCAGTCTCCTGAGCTCATCATCCCTACAATGAAGACAATTATACCCAGCAATCTTTTGTTCTAAATGTGCTGTGCATGAATGAGCTTCCATGGACCTGATGTGCAGAAGGGCAGGGCTTCCATCCCACCACTTACATAAATGGTCCACTTACATAAATGGTCATAGTTTCAGAAGAGTTTTCCACTGCCCCCGAGCAAATGTGCCCCACATTAATCTGCATCAATCTGTTCTCTTTTTTGACTCATTATTGTAAATACTTTCCCCAGTACTTTAAAAAGGTGTTTCTTTTGCTTTGAGTAGCTTTTCCCTTCTTCGTTTTGTGAACTTGTAATTGAACCCAGCTGAGAAATGTGTGCAGTGAAAATGGTACCAATTTGGTATATATGGTGTATAGCAGTGCTCTAGACTTGGCCATGTTATTCTCAATGCTTTTAGAACACCTTTGGCAGTTTTTCACAGCTTTTTCAAAGGTCATCTTCTTCTAAGCAGTGGTGTTCAAATATCACCTGGATCTCTTCATTGATTTTGAACCTGTCAGTGGGCATAGTCCACTGAGAAATTCTCCTTTGCAAGCCTTGAAACTAATGGGAGCGGCAGGAGAAGTTCTCAGTGGACTGCCAACCCTTGTGAAGCTGCTTCAGATGCATTTTGGATTACTGTAATGCGGTCTGCCTAGGGTTGCCTTTGAAAATGATTTGGAAGCTTCAACTAGTCCAGAATAAAGTGGCCCACCTCCTCATGGGTGGCTGTAGATTTGATAGTGTTACTCCTTTTTTATGGTCACTGCACTGGTTGCCTTTTCGTTTCCAGGTCCATTTTAAAGTGCTGGGCCCTATCCGTCCCCAGCATAGCATCCCTCCAGTGACTGTTGCTGGTTTCTGTCTTATGCTTCTTTTTTAGATTGTCAGCCCTTTAGGGAAAGCGAGCCATTTTATTTATTTATTTTTATCTATGTAAACCACTTTGGGAACTTTTGCTGAAAAGTGGTATATAAATATTAGTCGTATTCATATCCCTTCCCCTAGAATGCTCTGTGCCACATGAAAATATGTTCCTGAGGATCACACATGCCTCAGGGACATACTTTTGTGTGGCACACAACACTTCCAGGGGAAAGAGAGGTCATCTACATTCACCCCCTGTGTGAGCACTAGTGCTGAGAAGCTGGAAACTCAGTGACTGTACTGCTGCTTCTTGTGTAGCACTGACGCTTCCTTAGTTTGGATGTCAGTTGTGATTATTGCTCATGAACCCATCTCACTTTGCCTAATCTAAATATTTGGCTTCTCTGGGATGGATGTTTCTGACATACAACTTTCTGGAATTCTTCTGCTGACTCACAGAAATATGTCTGTGGTAGATGTTCTTGAAATACAGTACATAATACCCTAACAACTTACTGAAATTATCCTGCTAACCCACAGAAAAATAGGCTTTCTTTAGTCTTTCATAAGGGATCTTCTCTCATCTGCTTCTTGGTGGACAAGCAATGAAGAGGAATCTTCCTCTTTGCTTCTTGTGTCAAGCGACTTCTAAATCACTGCCTGTCAGTGTCCACCAAGAAGTTGATGAGAAAAGCCCCCTATGCAAAACAGACAAAGCCTATTTGGAAATTTGCACACTTTCTATACAATGCCTCCTTTGCAACTTTGCACTTCCTGCCTATGGAGAAAATTGACTTATCTGAGCACTGTCACATATACAGCCATGTAGAGTTGCTCATCTGTCCATCTTTTATAGAGGAGCTATGACACCATTGAATTGATATGTACCAGCAAGGTGAACTTTGAAAGACCATGAAGCACTAAAATAGATGGCAGGGAATTTGTGTCACAAAGGTTCCTCATAAAACTCAAAACCCAGATTCTAAGGACAAAAAAGCTCCACTAAGCTATCCCAGACAAAGACTGGTAAGTCATCTTAGGATCAAAGGAGGTAAGCCAATGGCAGCTAGAGGGCCTATAATAAATGTGTGGCCAGCACAACTGTGATATCAAAGTCATCCAGAGAGAGGCAAAGGGTCTAAGACAGATCCATTGTAGGTTGTTAACACTCACATCACACTGATGGGGCCTTAGCTATTTATTAATATGATTTTATCTACTTGACCAAACTGCATTCAGGTTCAAGTATTGACAGATTTAGCTCACAGCCAAAGATTCATTTGTAGAGGTGTCATTCATTAGTAGGGAAAGAGCTGTCAAGTGCCTCAGGCCCATTAAAAGATCCTTTCATTTAATAAGGCTGTGCCACTGCCAGATGAAACCCTAGTGGGAGAGACACAAAGCCAACATCCTTCCAGTTTCTTCCCTACCCCCCCCCCCGACATCCACTCCTACTAAGGAAATTAGGTTTGTGTTGTGCATGACTAAAATCCGCATATGTAATTAAGCCTTTGATATTGTGGGAGCTTGCAAGGGATTGGCTCTGAGCACGCAACATCACTTTGTGAAGTCACTGCCCAGATCTACCACATGCATTTGCTTTTCTTTTAAAAGGGGTGTCCCAGGGCCATCTGTTACATTTTTCTTTGTTGTCAGCTGACTTCAGACTCCAAAGCTCATAATGTCCCTGGATTTGGAAGTGGAAGAGTTTGGCTTGATCTCATAGACTTGTACTTCAAAAATAGACAACACTCTAGGCTTGTTTACATGATCATTATTTAGGTAGGACAAGTATCCTACTCAGGTTTAGGAGCTGTGCACACTCCTGTTTTCAGATTGTGTGTGAGTAAAAAACAAGGTAGAAGGCGTGGGAAGTGCTCATCTGTGAGGTTCCTGCTGGATAAGAGGGCTTTTCTTCAGCGCACTGGGTACAGTTGCTGGGTAGGACAGAGCTATCTAGCATGAGCCTTGCAGACTATCACTTTCTGCACCTACTATCACTTTACTCACACACTATCACAAAACAGGAGCATGCACAGTTCCTGAACCTGGGTAGGGTGCTTGTCCTACCCAAATGATGATTGTGTTAACAAACCTACTGTATTCAACATATAGTTTGAACCTGCATGTGTGTACTTAAATTGCAGTGTGTGTGTGTGTGTGTGTGTGTGTGTGAGAGAGAGAGAGAGAGAGAGAGAGAGAGAGAGATTAAAATCAGGACTGTGGCATGTGGGGAGGTTTTAACTCTTTCCCTTGTGCCATAGTCTCCTCAAAAGTCACTCTCCCAATATTACTATTTACCTCAGGAGGGAAGCTGCTATCAGTGGCTGCCTTACCCTGGAGCACTTGTGCCATCATGCATTTCAGTTCTCCCAGCTATCTGTTTGTTCTACACATTATAATCTGGATAGTGTAAACCTATATGGTTGGACTAAATTATATGGAGCTTCTTGTTTCAGTGCAGGGCACTGAATTTGATGACTCACAATTCTGCACTGTAATGACCATGTATCTGCAGAAGGCTGTTAGGAAATATGTGATTAAATGCTATTAATGGCTAGCATTTTAAAATATATCAGTTTTATGACTAGACTGAGGGCCCATTGCATGATTCTATTGCTGAAACGAAGTGGGTCTGACCTTCAACAATGCCTGGATGGGAGATCACTTGAGATATATATGGAAGCTTCCGAAATATGTTTTGGACAAACAGTGGGGTACCTGTGTAACAATAAAATAAGCTTTCCCCCCCTCCAGAATGTGGTGACTATATTACCAAATGAGTATCCAGGGATTCTGCTAGGAAAACAAGCAACTCAAAAAGGATTGACTAAGCCCACATAAATCTAGCTATAGATTTTCCTCCTCCTGATTCACCTTTTGAGAAAGCCAGATCATCAAACCATTTTCAGTTAGTAAAGTATCATTAAAAGGGTAGCTTAAATGAATTGAGGATATGGCTCAGAACTGTGTCCTCCTGCAAAAACATTCATACTCTGGATGGACAGAGCTGACTGAAATGGCCATTCAAGTTATTTATTGTCCTGCTGGATAAAAGATTCCAGAGGTCCTCACCTAAGTCAACAGATAAGCCTTCAGCAAACAGTCCTGTTTCCATACAAAACAATAATCCTTTCCTTTTTATTGACATGATTTTTCCCCAGTAACTGAAAACACACACAACATGATTTAATCTTTGTAGGCATTGAAACTGGTAGATTTCCTTTTGTCAGATGCAGCAGCTCCCATGTTTTGACACCAAGGCTTCATGATTCCATCATCTGTCTTTCTGCCAGGTTTTGATCGCTATTTCTCCAGCAGAACGCTGGACAATAACCGTCGGAACATTTGGTTTGCTGAATTCTGGGAGGATAACTTCCACTGCAAGCTGAGCCGCCATGCTCTCAAGAAGGGAAGCGCCATCAAGAAGTGTACAAGTAAGAGTCTGTAAGCAGGTGGGAGGGGCATGGGATGGGTGGAGGTGTACAGCCAGTGACTATCCTTCCACTCCTAGCCTTGTAAACAAGAGGTACTCCACTGCCCAGCTGAACTGTGACTATAAGCATCTTCCATTTTGGAACTTGCAGGCTCGTGTAGAGAGATGGATGTCCCCACAAGGAATATCATTTGCTTTCATGGGCTAGGTATATAAACAGGTTTCTCTGGAGGACTCACTGGGACTGGTTGTTGGGCAGAGAGAACATGCTATCTCATCCTCCATAGCACCAATTGTATTGCACAATCAACATTAGTGGATACGAGAGAAAACTCTAGTGACAAAACTCTGGAGTTAGGGCAGTCACCTGGAACAAAGTGGACTGAGGTGAACGTATACTGAAATTGGGACTGGAATGAAAGTGCACTGAGCTAGTAACTAAAAAGCTGAGCAATGAACCAGGACATCTCTGGAATAAGATTCACCTCTGCCATAAACTCGCTAGATGGCTTTGGGCAAGTTATTCTCAGACTTGCCCCCCAATCTGCAATATCGAGATGATAATGCTGACCTACCACATGGTGTTATTGAAAATATTGTGGAACGAGGTAGTTTATGTGGATCCAGCAGGGGTGGATCTACAATTGAACAAATGTGTGCTCTGAACACAGGCTGCCAAGTGGGCCTCGGGGAAGCTGCCTTGCTCATCTGCTGCAGCCCACTGCGCTTCCACCACTGCCACCCCATGGCCTCCACTAATTGTTGCTGGTTGCCTCCCATTATATTGTCACAATATGGCATAATGACGTTGCCACCCTAGTGCTGGGGCAGTGACATCATTTTGTCTCATTGTGGCAGTATAATGGGAGACAACAGGGAGCAATGAGCAAGGGCTGCAGAGGCCAGCCGTGGATGGGCAGGGGGACAGCTGGTGGCGGCTGCGAGTGGGGCCATGGAGGCCAGCAGCAGGTGGGTGGTAGGGTTATGCATGGAATCAGTTTGAGCACTTTGGCTCGAATTTGGATCAGACTATGGTCCGTGACCCAGTTCGGTCAAACTGACCAGCTGGTCTGGTCTGTCTGACCAAACCAGCTTGAACCACTTCACTGGTTTGAGCGCCTGTAATGGGGAATCCGGTGAGGATTTCCCTTTGCTTCCAAAGGTAATAGAAGGTGGCGGGGGAGTAGCAAGAGAGAGGTGCCTTTAAAACCGAAAGAGAAGGTGTTAACTAGCAGGCCTGCCCACCCCCTCAGCAGCGGCGGTGGCATGCAAATGGTCTCTGCGCATGCCACTGTTGAGAGGGAGTGTCGCAAAGGCCTGCCAGTAAGCCTCTTTCAGTTTTAAAAGCACCTCTTTCTCTCTGAACCCTCCCCCCAACTTTTATTACCTTTGGAAGCAAAGGGGAATCTTCACCAGATTCCTCTTTACAGGCACTCAGACCAGCAAACTGGTCTGTGGACAAACCAGTTTTGGTCTGGTTCAATTGTGGACTGGACCCCTTTTGCTGGGGCCAGTCCAGTCCGCAATTGGTCTGCAAACCCAGCTGAACCGGCCTGGTTTGCTGCGGGCTGGATCCATTGCAGACCAGTTTGGAACACCCCTAGTGGGCAGGCTGTGGTGGGTAAGTGATGGTGGCAAGGGGACGGCCAAAAAAATCTAGACACGGGCCACTGCCAGAATTGCTATGCCACTTGCATGAAGCTTTTTGGACATTTGAAGCACTATAGAAATTGTTGCAATACCACAGTATTGTTCACCAAATTTGCTCTTTGCCTAGTGGGTGAAGTGACAGACTTGAAATATCAGGGGATGTCTTGGAGAAGGATGAATTGCTTTGCACGAGTGGAAGTAGAGGGCAGGAGTGAGAGAACAGTTGTGCCATAGAACAAGACTGGGGTGTCTCTGGAGATCTTGTGTAGCACAAAGGCGGTGCTAAAGGCCAAGCACATTGGTGGAACTGTTGGGAGCTGGGGCATCATTTTTCATTATGACTCTGGATACAGGAGGAACGGCTCAGGAATAAATGTGGTTGTGGAAGGTCCTGAGGGGAAATGCAAAAGTATGTGGATGAGGCAACGAAATGCCTCATTGTCTTTGAGAACATTAAGTAACACCAAAACCGACATTTAACTGAATTGACTCACTGGGCCCATTCTCTGGCCCCCCTTGGGTACATTTCCATTCTCTCTCCTTAGATTTTGCTGTTTCCCCTGATCAACATGCATCTCCTGCCAGTGCATTAGTTTTCCTCTGGATTGTTTACCATTGTTCCTCTCTCCATGCCACACTAATTCTTTCTTCATTTGCTCGTAAATTTCCATTATGCCATCACAGCATCAGCCAGACCTATCTCAGCAACAGTTCTCTCCGTATTCTTCCCCCACCACTTTGCTCCCCTGAGAAAACACATTTAAAATGATTTGTTTAAAAATGTATTCCGACAGGTTATAGAGCTATGTTGGGTAGAGATGCAGTGCCATGGAAATGTACCCCCAGCCCCCTCCAGACGATTATATAAAATATTCAAGACATTCATATTACTTGGGGCAGCTTTAAAAATGTTTCATTTGGTTTCCTCTTACAGCCTCTCAGATCAGGCCAGTTTCGTCCCTTATTGCTGTGCTGCTGTCTTTGATTCTGTGCCGAAACAGGAACTGACAGCCAGGAAGCGCTCCAGCTCCCTCGGCTTGGTACCGACTCGGCATTTAATGCGTTGCCCTCAGCTGGGAATGTTGGCGTGCTCATTATTCTAGAGATCCACATAAAAGTGGCAATAGGAATAGAAGCCATATAGCTCTGGCAAAGAACGGCACTTGATTGGGGCTGTATACACGTGCACAAGTATAACCACTTGACTGCATGTGTGCCCTTTCCCACACACAGGTATGAGCTCACACATGCTGTTAACCATCATATTTTTCACATCCATATAACTCATGATTTGGCTCCCTTGCACACAAAGAAGGGGGAGCTGGTCTTGTGGTAGCAAGCATGACATGTCCCCTTAGCTTAGCAGGGTCAGTCCTGGTTGAATATGAATAGGAGACTAGAAGTGTGAGCACTGTAAGATATTCCCCTTAGGGGATGGAGCTGCTCTGGGAAGAGCATCTAGGTTCCAAGTTCCCTCCCTGGCATCTCCAAGACAGGGCTGAGAGAGATTCCTGCCTGCAACATTGGAGAAGCTACTGCCAGCCTGTGAAGACAACCCTGAGCTAGATAGACCAGTGGTCTGACTCAGTATATGGCAGCTTCCTATGTTCCTATACCAGGGCTGCAAAACTTTGGTTCTACAGCTGTTTTTGGACTACAACTCCCATAATCCCAGCCACAGTGGCCAGTAGCCAGATATGATGGCAGTTGTAATGCAGCATCTGCAAGAGGGTAGACGTTGTGCAGCCCTGATTTATAAGACCTCACTTGGGCATTTTTGCTTGCCAGACTAAGCTACATAATATGGCTATATAAGTTGAGCTATTTTCCGACACTCAGCACTTCTCTCTTCTGCTAGTACTTGTGCATTCACACATTTAAACATGCTGCTTTAAACATACCATCTATCCGCCAAGTCAGAACTTCAAGATGGTGTATTCTCTGTGGTTGCCTTCAACTTTGGAATTCTCTTCCATCAGAGATTCTCCAAAGCCCCAGCCTGTGCTTTTTCCAGAAGTAGTGTAAGAATTTTTTAATGCAAACTGACCTGGGAAAATAATTAGCATATAGGCACATGCCCTGAGTATTGGGAATTGAATGGGCTTTATGTCCAATTCAAACAGCATCTCAAAGGAAGGGATAAGTCATTTATTCAGAATGCAAAGATGCATCTCTCATGAAGGAAAAGATGCATCTCTTTTCAGCTCTACCATCAACTTTGGCTTCTATTTACAAGTATGTCCAAAACACTCACTTGCATTTTGTTGTCCATTCTAGACCTGATTGGCTTCCTTTCCCCTCCTAATTAGCTTTTATAACCCACACTCCCACTAGCTCCTTGGCATTTCTTGGCTAGGGAGGCTTTTTATTTTGCCTCTGCTGGACGATGCAATCCCTGCCTGTTCAGTGATGCTAACCCATTGGCAGCATTTAATGCTATAATTAAAGGGCATATGGAGAGGGAGGACAAAGAAAGGATGGTTATACTGGGCTCCTAATGTCTGCACTTGCAGCCTCTTTCCCCATGCAGTGACAAGTGACAATGAGAAGGTTTTTCAGCAGCTAATTTGGATCTATCCTGAGTGGGAGAGCAAAGGGGGATCAGGAGGAGGAAAAGAGGGCAACCATCTAGGTATGTTGCCCTGTCCCTGTTGCTTTCTCTGTTTCTCCTCTGAGCTGCTGTGGCACCCATGATTTCCACAGAGGCACACTGTCCGGTGAGGAGGGAGAGCAGATGTGACAACACAGAGATAAAGGAGCGGTCCCAGTCACTTTCTGTACTCTTGGCTTGAAGACTTGGTATCATGTACATGGCAGCCAGTTCCTCTGGGTTTATTTCCCCTCCCTTTAACAACAATTTTGCACTGTATTTCCCATGCGGCTAGATATTTTTATGGAGTGAAATATTTTAATTGATGCTTGAGGCAAGAGGTTCCCAGTACCAGGGCTTCTGTCACTTCACATCAGAGGCAGAGTTTCATTATGATGGGTGGGGGGATGAACCCCTTTCCATTTATCCTTTGTATCCAGTCTCCCCAGCCAGCCTGAACACTGGGCCACTTTCTGCTCCCCATCTAATATCCAACCCTCCCCCCATATGAACATAAAACATTACTTATGCATCACTGGTATGTGATTCTGTCTTACTCTATGTAAGCCACATAATTTATATTTTCATCTTGGCTGCAAATAATCCATGGACCTAGGATCTTGTACAGGCACCTTGTACAAAGTAGCAATTTGCTGGTTTCTCAGCCGTGGAGTGTACTAAAGTTAGTGTCAAGCACAATGCCTACTTTACAAATTCCCCCCATTTTTATCTATATCTATAATTCTCTTAGCCGGCATGTGTGCCCAGGATTTGGCAGCAGAACTCTCGCGATATGCTGCGAGAATTCTGGCAAGAGGCCCAGCCGAGTGAGGAGAGAAGGGGAAGAAAGCAGCAGCGGGTGGATGGATGGATGGATGCGGGGGGAGAGAAAAGCGGGGGGGGGGGAGAAAAGCAGCGGCGGCAGCAACCAGATGGGGGGGAGAGAAAAGTGGCGGCGGCGAGCAGATGGGGGAGAAAAAAGTAGCGGTGGGCGGATGGGGGAGAAAAGTGGAGGTGGGCAGATGGGGGGAGAGAAAAGTGGCGGTGGGCAGATGGGGAGGAGAACAGTGGCAGCGGGCGGATGGGGAGGAGAACAGTGGCAGCAGGCAGATGGCAGGGAGAAAAGTGACGGCGGGTGGATGGGGGGAGAGAAAAGCGGCAGGGTGGGTGGGTGTACAGAAGAAATTAGCCGGGGTGGGCGGGTGAAAGCAGTGGCTGGTGGGAGGGGGGAGGGTGAAGAAAGCAGCGACTGGCAGGTGGGCTCGGGGGGGGGGGGAGAAATCTGGGGGAGGATTAGAGGCGCAGATGGTCTGTGCCTGGTTCAGCTAGTTTTATTTTATTCTTCTTATATGGTACAAAAATCACTTAGGAAGTAACATGCATTAATCCAAGTTGACAGAGGCTTTATAGTCCCGAGATGCACAGGGTTCATAGTAATTTGCACAGCCCCAACTAAATGGGCAAATGGATACCTTTTAAAGTTGAGGTATTTGATATTTAGCAGGTGGAAAACAACTGTCCTGATTCAACCCAGTGGTTGTTGCTGGTGTCTCCCTTGTGCTTCTTTTTAGATTGTAAACCGATTAAGGGCAAGGAACAATTTTCTCATTTCCCTTTTTATGCAAATCACTTGGCCGACATTTTTGTTAACAAGGTGTGTGTGTGTGTGTGTGTGTGTGTGTGTGTGTGTGTGTGTGTGTGTGTTTAAGGATATTCAGACTAAGGGGATTTAAGTTAGTCTTGACATGGCCACTGTGTGAAACAGGATGCTGGACTAGATAGTAGGGATGTGCACAAATTGATTTTTTTAAATTCAATCTGTGCCCAAATCAAATCACCCCTGATTTGTTTTATGTCCAAATCTACCCCCCGCCCCATTCACTCTGGATTCGATTTGTACGTGATTTGATTTGGATTTGGACTGATTCAGACCACTTAACGAGGTCCTAGGGGCACAGCCCTTGGAGACATGTTATCAGGAGTTATAGCTGGCTTCAGAGGGAAGGGGAGATTGACAAAATCCCCCCCCCCCCCGTAGCACCAGCACAGCACTCTGTGCATCAGCACTTCTTGTGTCTGGATGTCAACTGATGACTGCCACTGGCTGACACACACACACACAACTTCTAGACCAGTAGTCCACTCCTGCTGCCGTTGTGTGGGCACTTGTACTTTCAGCTATTTCCAACTAAAACTGACTGGAGAAAGATTAGAGCAGTAAACAAGTCACACAGTGAATCTGTCTTGTTGACAGCCATGCTGTTGAGGTGATGGTTGCAGGTGACATGTTTACTGAAAGATGGAGAGATTTACTGCCTGCTTCCTGCTGAGGAAAGACAGATAAAGGTGTCTGGACTTTCAGGCAAAGGAGACGTGGCTGGCCTGTAGGTTGCATAGTGTCTGCCAAAAAGAGTTCCTCCTTCCTCCTTTGGGCTTGTGGTGAACTGAGCAGAACAACTCCCACCTGTTGCAGTACCCAGTCATTTGCTCATTGTGATGCTCCAAGCTCAAAGGGGGCACATGGATATCAGGTATCTCTGTACACTCAAGCAGTCTTCTCTAGCCTGATGCCAGCTTTTGCTCACACACTTGGGAATAAACAGCTGATTGCCCACAGCCCCTTATGAGCTGTGACCCAATGATGTGTCAAGCTTCTGATGCTGAAAAATAAATAGCTATTACCAGACTATGGTTTTAGGCTTTTCAGATTAGCTACCCCAAGGGCAGTGATGTAGTTGCAAATTCAGAAGTGCAGGCGCTCTTCATGACAGCCCCCATGGCCACACCCACCCTGATAGCCATGCCCCATGGCCACACCAATCCCAATGGCCATACCCCTTACTTAGATAGAGGCAATAATTTGGGGGTTTCTGTTACTACTAAAACCAACAAATATTTATATACCACTTTTCAACAAAAGTTTCCAAAGCAGTTTACATAGAGAAATAATAACTAAATAAATAAGATGGCTCCCTCTCCCCAAAGGGCTCACAATCTAAAAAGAAACATAAGATAGACATCAGCAACAGTCACTGGAGGTACTGTGCTGGGGGTGGATAGGGCCAGTTACTTTCACTTACAAAAAGTCAAGGAATGTACTAGAATGTTTAGGGAATGAATGACAGGGAATGCCCAGTCAGTCAGTCATCCTTTATTGTGGTCATAGACCAATACTTAGTAAAACATACATACTTACAAAAAACTCAGCATAATAAATCAAACAGATTGTAACACAATATTGACAGGTTAAAATTAAGACAGTTGTGGTGAACTCCAGATAGATCTTACTGAAAGCCAAAGAGAGCAGAGCACCCTCCATTACAATCATAAAACAGGAATCACGGGAAAAAGAAGGCAAAACATTAATGAAAACCTAAGTGGATGTTGCAAATGATATAACAGTACCTTGCCATTTTGCAAATTAGGTCGTCATCAAGACTGGACAGTAAATACTTCAAATAGAAGTCATCCAAATGCCCAGGAAAACGTTGCAGCAAAGGGGACACTAATCTTAAGCAGGCATCCCTATAGAAATTACAGTATAAAATGGCATGTGCACTTGTCTCCACTTGACCAGACCCAAAAGGGCAAAGTCGAGCAGAGAAAGGGGTACCTTTAAATCTTCTCTCCATAACAGCAGATGGAAGCGCATTTAGACGGGCGAGCGTCAAAGCATGTCTAAATTTAGGAATGGTAATTAGACTCAAATAGCTAGCTGGTTTAATCTAATACATTTGATCCCAAAAAAAGACATTCTTAGGCAAGGAAGCAACTTCTTCCTGCAGTTCCGTGTCCATGATACGTTGTTTGATCTCAATCCTGGCTCAATCATACAGTATCCCATTTTGATAATCTCATCCTGAGAGAAACCATAATGAGCCAATTTGTCAATAATTTGGGTCTTCCACTTAAATCTGAAACAATCAGTCTTAATAAGGGGGGACAATCCTACACAAGAGAAGACAAATTTTAACCAGAATAATATGATATTCCTCCAATAACAAGTTTCTAATCTAATCATACCCACCTTTCGTCTTAATGCAACATTAGGCACGCATCGGGGGACTAACAATATAGATCTCAGAAATTTAGACTGCAGGGCTTCTAAAGCCGTAAAGTTGCTAACAGGTCCTATTTGGGCTCCGTACAGCACTTGAGAGTGGACTTTAGATACAAATAGTTTAACTGCAGCGGGGATATAAGAAGCCCCCCTCGAGAAATGAAAATATGTAATAAGGTTCGTAGTTAGCTGTGCCGTCAACAAAGTAGATTTGAGGTGGGCATTGCGTGAGCCTGATGAATGAAAAACCACTCCTAGGTATTTAAAGGAGTTGACCTGTGCAATCCTATGACCATTGATGGACCAGCAATATTGCCTGGGTCGTTTTGCAAAGACTAGGAAGGAATGCCCAGTGAAATACTCTGGTTCCTTCCAAATGGGCATTCAGAAATAAGGTACATGCCTATGGCCATTGAGAAGGAACCAGTGCATTTCAGTAGGCATTCCTTGTCATTCATTTTAGGATGTCCTGACACTAGTCCACCATAGGATTTGCATGTTGATGGTCCCAGGTTCAATCCCTGGCAGCATCTCCAGCTAAGGATGGGAAAGACTCCTGACTGCAACCTTGGAAAGCTGCTGCCAGTCAGTGTAGGCAATACTGAGCTAGCTAGACCAAGGGTTAGACTCGGTATAAGGCAGCTTCCTATATTCCTAAAACACGAAGAATAGTAATAAATGGTCAGAATAGCAAGAGCAGCACCTTATTACCATGAAGAAAGCCAAGGGCTTAGTGTCCCTGTTGAGACATTGGAGCGGAAAAAATACTGGGACTGCATCCCTCCCTGCCCATCCCTGCATCACTATACCACTGCCCTAGGGATAGAGCTATAATTGCTATAATTATAGCTATAATTACTATAAGTGAACAAAGTGTGGACAAATGTCTATGGGCCCTTTGATCTCCCCTCCTGGCTCCCTTACTCATGGGTAAACTGCTGGATCCTGATTGGAGTGTGGGATTTGTGTGATATTATTTGCATAGGAGTGAGAGGAAGGGCATTCTGAAAATGTTTTGTTCTTCATCCTCTCCAAGTTCTTCTGCAGCAAAGACACACAGGGAAGGGAGAGAGAAGAAGCAAACAAGGGCCCCAGGGGCTCACCTTCTCTTCTTGTCACAGGGCCCACTCCAAACTTGCTAAGCCCCTGGATAACTTGTTTAACAGTTTCTCCACAGAGCAGCATTTATTTGAAATGCACAACACATCAGTGTACCTGCACTAAAAGTCAAAGGACATGGTTATTAAGGAAAGGTTTGTGGGGCTGAGGTTGACATGAGATGGGAGAGAGCAACATTGCCTACAAAGAAAGAAAAAATGAACTTTTGAGGCTATTCACTAGGGATGTGCGAACCGGTTTGGATCCGAACCAGTTCCGGTTCAGCGGTTCGGTTCAGATTCGAACTGAACCGGGGGTGGTTCGTTTCGAACTGGTTCAGACCGGTTCAGACTGGTTCGGACACCTGAAAATTGGTAGTATGGTAGCTGGCACCCAGGGGTACCTGTCATCCAAACCCCAAAGCAATCGGACACTCGTACGATTTTTTATGAATTTTTGAAAAATATTTTTATTTTTTTCTCATAGGATATAATGGGACTCGAACCAAGCCATTATTACCTATTGTGTAGCACCCTTGGGTGCCAACAACCATGCAAACCCTGAAGCAATCAGACACCCCTATGATTTTTTATGAATATTTGAAATATTTTTAATTATTTTTCTCATAGAGTATAATGGGACCCGAACCAGTCCATATCCCCTATTGTGGAGCACCTAGGGGCACAAAAGCGGGGTGGGTGGTAGAAAGGCAAGGGTGCCTACCACCCAAAAAATCCCAAGGCAATTGGACACTCCTCTGATTATTGGTGAATTGTTAAAGTAGTTTTGAATTCCTCATAGAGAATAATGAGGATTGCAGCAAATGTATTGCTTCACGTCGGGGGGAAAGGGGTGTCGTAGAGTGGAGTGTGGTGGCTGGTAGTTCCTAGGGTGGGCAAGGAAGCTACCTGAATTATTTGAAAGGAATTGGGCAAAGGGGTGATTTTTGGTTAATTGTTGAAGTTTACGTGTCTTTAAGGTTTTCCCCCATTAGATATAATGAAGGGTGTATCACTTCACGTCGCGGGGAAAGGGGTGGCCTAGAGCAGTGTGGGGTTGGTGGTAGTGCCGGTTAGGGGCAGGGAAGCTACCTGAATTTTTTCAAAGGATTTGGGCAGAGGGCTGATTTTTGGTTAATTGTTGAAGTTTATGTGTCTTTAAGGCTTTTCCCCATAGAGAAGCATTGAGGTGTCAGCAGCCCCATAAGTGCACTTGGGGGGTGCTGGGGTGGCCCAGAGCGAGTGGTGGTGTAGTGCACATAGGGTGCCAACCACCCCCATGGGTTTCTAACCCATGGGGTACAGGGTTCTCTTGTTTCTGAGGTATTGAGTGTGGATTCTATGATAGCAAATGAGATTTTCAATGAGACACCATGAATCCACTCTAATATGCTATCATTGTGCGAAGACCCAGCTCCTTTGAGGAGTCCATAATACTGGGGAAAGTTAAAGGAAAGAGAAGAAGAGGACAACCAGCAGCAAGGTGGATGGACTCAATTATGACAGCACTGAATGCACCACTGAGAGACCTTAAAGGCCAAGTTGAAGACAGATCATCCTGGAGAGAATCCATCTGTGTGGACGCTAACAGTCAACACTGACTTGATGGCACTTAATCAATCATCAATCGATCAATCAATAATCTATCTACCTACCTATCATATTTATATACCACTTGATATATACATCTCTAGGTGATGTACACAATCAAAATGACAATAAAAAAGATAAACAAACAATTAAAACAGTTTCTCAGATTAAAAACAATTCAAAGAGTAAAACAATTAAAACTTTCACAGAATTAAACAATTAAACAGTTTTAAATTAATTTTAATTAAAAGCCTGGTGTTTTAATTAATTATTTTTCTGGCAACCAAATTGAAGAATGACCATTGCTATTCAAAGCGGGTGTTGCATTTAAAATTGTTTGTTTATCATGTTGTCAGATGCATTTCTACTGAGTTTCATGCTTGTATCACAAAAGGAATAATGTTGGTACATTTCACCTCCACTAATTAATGTGGAGTTTGTTTCATGATTGTGTCATTGCTTTAAAAAGGCAAAAAGGTGCTCAAAATTTAAATGCACTTCTCTGATTTTCTGTCTCAAAGGAACTCCAGAGGGAAGACCTCTAACACAGTATTTCCCAATATTTTTCACCCCAAGGCATATTTACATTTTAAAAAATTGGGGCATACTATACCCGCCAACATGGACACACCCACAACATGTATGTATGTATTTATTTTCACTTCCTCTCTCCTCCAACCCAGCAGAATGCATTGCTACTGGACACAAATAGCACAGGACTGCCTCCAACTCTCCACATGCCACCACCACAATTAGGAATTAGCAGGAATTAGAATTCTATCATAGCAAATGAGATTTTTTTCAATTAAACAACTCTCATGACCCCACTTTCACTTTTTCACACTCTCAATTACTATGAATATGAGGAAGTAATCAATTTAGCACACTTCACCTTATGAAGACAAACCTCAGAAATTCACCAAAATTCACCCCTCTGCCCAATCACTCTGAAATTGGGGATGGGTGGTAGCCTCCACCCATTAGGCACTATCTACCAGCCCACCCCACTCCTTTGGGGCAGATCCACTTTCTGCCCCCAATCTGCCCCAAAGACACCAAAACTTCAAATATTCCCAAAAAATCAGCCCTCTGCACAATCCCCCTGAAATTGGGGGGGGGGGGGTAGCCTCCACCCATTAGGCACTACCACCCCATCCCAATCTTTTGGGGCAGATCCACTTTCTGCCCCCAAACTGCCCCAAAGTCACTAAAACTTCAAAAATTCTCAAAAAATCAGCCCTTTGTCCAATCCCCCTGAAATTGGGGTGGTAGCCTCCACCCATTAGGCACTACCACCCCACACCACTATTCTGCCCCAGACCCCACTTTCTGCCCCAATCTGCCCCAAAGACATGAAAACTTCAGAAATCTCCCAAAAATCAGCCCTTTGCCCAATCCCCCTGAAATTGGGGTGGTAGCCTGCACCCATTAGGCACTACCACCCCACCCCACTCCTTTTGCCCAGATCCCATGCTGTGCCCCCAAACTGCCCCAAAGTCACTAAAACTTCAAAAATTCCCCAAAAATCAGCACTTTGCCCAATTCCCCTGAAATTGGGGTGGTAGACTCCACCCATTTGGCAATACCACCCCACCCCAAAATTTTGCCCCTGGTACCCTTTCCCCCCAAATCAATTCGGATTCGGATTCGGATTAAATCCGAATCCGAACCGAATCAAGGGTGATTCGGGTGGCCCATATTCGGGCACAAAACAGAACAGGGGTGATTCGGTTCGGGTCCCGAACCGAATCACCGAATACCCGAATTGCACACCCCTAGTTTAAATGCCCTATTTTGTAAGCTGACTTGCCCCAAAATGCACAAGAAAGGGCACATCCCTCTTGGTGCTTAAGGGAGCAAGTCAGCACGACACACCAGCTAGTGTCCGGTGGCACCCTAGTGTGCCACAACATTCTCGTTGAGAAACACTGCTCAGGTTAACAAGGTTAGCCTTGTGAGTCTGCAGGGATGCATAGAAAAACCCTTGAGAAATGTCACTTGTCTTACAGAAGCTCATTTGGACTTTGGAGGAACCTTGGCATCAGGGGTATGGCTATAATTGAGTGGATGGGTTCAAAGAACCTGGGCCCCAGAGCTCCTGAGCCCCCCCCAATCCACCCCTCCCTATCTTCTTCATTATCTCCAAGGGGCTGCCGGAGAGAGGGGTAAACACAGGCCCCCTCTCCCCTAGCAACGCCCCTGTCTGGAATTCAGTCTGAATTTCACTTTTTAGAAATTTCAGTGCTACTAGACTTGGAAAAGAATATTCTTCTATGTGTTCAATAGAATGGATAGAATAATTATCTGAAATCTTCTCTATAATTTCAATTAATGCATTGGTGAATATTCTTTCCAAGTCCAGTGCCCACCCTTTGCTATTTTTCCTTGTCAGGAAAAATAGTAAAGAAGCTCATGGCACCTTAAAGTCTAATACTTTTTTGGTGGCTTAAGCACTTGTGGAATTGAGCCTATTTTATCAGATGCATGAAGTGATGGTCCCAAGCAGTGTTCCCTCTAACAGGGATTCCCAGATGTTGTTGACTACAGCTCCCATAATCCCCAAGCAAAAGCCATTGCTGCTGTGGATTCTCTAACAACATCCCTGTTAGAGGGAACACTGGTCACAACTTGGGTGGCATATACACAAATGGATGCACAAATGGATACAAAGAAGAGTAAAGGTTTGTCGACAGCTCAAAGCCCTGAAATGCCTCAATGGGGAAGGGCTGAAATCCTGGGGAAGAATGGGCCAGTGGCTGGCGGGTTACAACTGGATATAGAGCTGAAAGGTGCTTGTAATCCTCTCCCTCTGCTCTGGCTGGAACAATTTGGGTGTTCAGCATTTCAGATGCTCATGTCTGCCATCAAAATGTCTAAAGAGATGGATATTTTCAGTTCAGCTTGTTTCTAAACACCCAAGAAGACTACTGCCACTTCCCATGTCCTCATAAAACCTGCCTTGGTAATGACAGCTTTTTCCTAGGCTACTGTGAAGGATGTTGTTTTTTCTGGAGTGAAATCAGACGTGGAGCCCAGTGTCAAACTCAGGAAAATGGCCCATTACTTACAAGCACTGAGAGGCAGAATTTGTTTGCTTTTTATTTCCTGTTGGAGGCCGCCAAAAAAAGGCTGTGTCAGCATGGAAAGAGGAACAGTGGCTATGGCTCCTTTGCCTTATAGTGTACTTCACCATTTGCACCTTTGCATAGAGTGATGCCATGCAAAGTCTGGGCACAATAGTGTCTGACACAACTGTCAAGACTGCACAGAAGAAGGAGCAGTGCTTTGCACATCAGGCATTTTAGCTGATGGATGCATATGCCACTTATAAAACTGAATGAAAGCAGACCCATGTTTAGTCCTCTTATGGGGGGAAAAAGGGTGTGTGTGAGTGCAGTTCCCCACCCCAAGTTTGTATCACTACTTCAGTTTGCACCAGGTAAGGATCTGGACTGGTGCAGGAACTGACTTCTGCTTTAAGTACTTTTTAAATGTACTATTTTCCATCAATGTAGAATCTTAGCATTTCACAGTTTTTTATGTGTTCAGTGTCAATACAGTGCTCTTATGAGGAAGACACTTCCTCTCTTATGTGCACAAACACACTGATATGAAATCACTCCCTTGAGCTCAGATAAGGTTTGTCCAGATGATTCTCATTTCAGGATTGGAATGGCTGTTCAATCAGTTCTTCTCTCCTACACCTACCTGTTTTAGAACATATTAGCTTCCTTTCCTTGGAACTGGTCACCACTGGAAATGGAAATCTGAACTAGTCAGTGTACTACCTTAGACTAAACTGTGAACCCAGGATGTTCCTGACTCAGATCTCACTGACTATGAACTGACTCTGAGGTCTTGAGCACCACAGTTGTAACTTATTACTCATCACATTGCTATCACCACAGTGAGTGCCATACAAAAGAGACCTGCAAGCCTACAACATAATAAAGCACAAAGAATCAAGAGAAAAGAGGACTATTGGGCAAGTCACCCTCTCTCAATGCAAAACTTTATGTGATATTACATGTGTCATCATCTGGTTTGAGGCTTACTTTCAGCTGTTGGTCAAGGTAGGTGGGCCCAGATAGGCTTAAAGTAAAGTTGTGCCGTCAAGTTGGTGTTGACTCCTGGTGCCCACAGAGTGCTGTGGTTGTTTTTGGTAGAATACAGGAGGGGTTTACCATTGCCATCTCCTGCACAGTATGAGATGATTCCTTTCAGCATCTTCCTATATCGCTGCTGCCCGATATAGGTGTTTCCCATAGTCTGGGAAACATACCAGTGGGGATTCGAACTGGCAACCTCTGGCTTGCTAGGCAAGTCTTTTCCCGTTACTGAGTACTTTTCCAGGGTAGGCCTGGTCCTGCCCATTGCTTTTGTCAGTGCTGAACACTCCCATTGGGAAATGAAAAGATATAACTAGTATCAATATAAACAACAAACGTTTATCTCCTTTTCCTGTGCTATTTGTTTTTTTTCTTGTGCTCATTGCTTTGAGCAGCTTCAATTACTGCACCACCTTGTAAGTCTCTCTCTGTAAGCATTCCCATCTCCATTTCCCCTCTCCACCACTCACCCTGCCCCAGTGAAATTTCATTTCTTTTCTTGTGCTGTTTGTATTTTACTGGACTCTGGTGTGTTAGAGCATAAAACAAACTTTCTGCCAGTGGCGTCCAATGAAGTCAAGGCTGGGGGGTATAGGGCAAAGCAGGTGGGCACAGAACGGCAGGTGCATCCCTCTCACCCCACCCCCAGCTGCCTCTCTCTCCCCCCCTTCCCTTGCCCTGCCCCAGCGTTAAATTGAGCTGTGCAGGCTGGTCATTTGCTGGGTTGAGTTACACCGGCTGGTCATTCACTGGGGGTCCCAACGCAGCAGATAACCAGCCTACATGGCTCAAGTTAAAGTCAGGCCAAGAAGAGAGAGAGGGAGGGGCAGCTGGGACAGGAATAACATGAGAGAGAACCTTCTGCACCCCACTGCCCTGCCTTCCCACCGCCCCAGTAGCACCAGCCACCACTGCTTTCTGGTGCGGAGACTGAGTTGCAAGAGAGAAAGAAGGGGAGGCCAGAAAAGAGAGAGCTCAGAAACAGTAGGTACATAGGAAGCTGCCTTATACTGAGTCAGACCATTGGCCCATGTAGCTCAGTATTGTCTACACTGACTGGCAGTATGGCTCTCCAAGGTTTCAGGCAGAAGGACCTACCAGCCCTACCTAGAGATGCCAGGGAGTGAACCCTGGGACAATCTGCATGCAAATGCTCTTCCACTGAGTTCCAACCCGATCCCCTACGAGGCATATCTTACAGCGCTCACATGTCGTCTCCAATCCAAATGCAAACCAAGCAGGTGGACCCTATTTAGCAAAGGGGACAAATTGTGTTTGCTAGAACAAAACCAGATTTCATCCCTGCCAAAATCTGTTTTTAATGAGACTAAAAAGAGAGATTTAAATTTTCAGCTTCATTTTGCAAACTGTCACTCTTCCCGTGCTGTGAGCTGCAAAATCAGATCCAGCAGTATCTCTAGTTTCCCACAGCTGGAAGATTGCCAGCCGCTCTCCCCATCCCAAGAAAGTAACCTACCAGAGTTATGCACCATCCACAGGTCAAGGGCTTACCTAATAAACCAGAATGGCTTTAACCCCTGCTTACCTTAAAGTAAAAGTAGCCACAAAATTGCCTGTTCAGCATGGAGGCAGAGAGTGTTTCATATTTTTCTTCCATGCTGTTTCCCCTCTGAACATCTCTCTGAAACAGTTAAGGGCCACTGGAGGTGCTAGTGAAACAAGCACCTTTTTGGCGGAACCTTTTGGTTAAACATCCCCTACCTTCATGCAGAGCCACCTATTGGCACAGCGAGGAAGTAACTTGCCTAGGGACCAAGAAGTTGCAGGTTAGAATCCCAGCTGGTATGTTTCCCAGACTCGAAGGCACAACTTTACCTATACCTTCATGAAGTGGCCCAGATCTGGATCAGGCCTCTGCATGGCTGCTATTTTTAAGTAATCCCCAAACATAAGAACAGCCCTGTTGGATCAGACCCAAGGCCCATTTAGTCCAGCATCCTGTTTTGCACAGTGGCCCGCCAGATGCCGCTTGAAGCCTACAGGCAGGAGTTGAGGGCATGCCCTCCCTCCTTCTGTTACTCCCCTGCAACTGGCACTCGGAGGCATCCTGCCTTTGAGGCTGGAGGTGGCCCACAGTCCTCCGAGTAGCCATTGATAGAACTCTCCTCCATGAAGTTATCCAAACCCCTCTTAAAGCCATCCAGGTTGTTGGCTGTCACCACATCTTGTGGCAGAGAATTCCACAAGTGGATGCATTGTGTGAAAAAGTACCTCTGTTTGCTGGTCTTAAATTTCCTGGCAATCAATTTCATGGGATGACGCCTGGTTCTAGTTTTATGTGAGAGGGAGAAGAATTTCTCTTTTTACACTTTCTCCACACCATGCATGATTTTATAGACCTCTAGCATGTCTCCCCACAGTCATCTTTTTTCTAAATTAAATAGCCCCAGGTGTTGTAGTCTTGCCTCGTAAGGAAGGTGCTCTAGGCCCCTGATCATCTTGGTTGCCCTCTTCTGCACCTTTTCCAGTTCTACAATATCCTTTTTTAGATGTGTTGACCAGAATTGTACGCAGTACTCCAGGTGTGGCTGCACCATAGTTTTGTATAATGTGTCCTCTAGCCTGGTGTCTGAAATACGATGATGTTAAGAATAACCTACCTTACATGAGTTGTTGTGAGGATTATGGAGAGGGGGGGAAACATATTAAGTGCTTTAAATGCTCCTCTTGCTGTTGCTGCTTCTCTTCAGTCACTTCTCTGTACAATTCTGGACCTTCTTTCTAATATTTTATCTTTTATACCAGAAGAATCTGCTGTAATTTTTAAGTTTTTCACTGCATAAATCTAAGAAATGCATTCCATCATCCCTGCCTTGGATCATCATTCTGCCTTTTCTCTTTCCTCTTAATGATAGTTAGCATCAGTTCTTTCGTTATGTGCTTATATTGATATTTGCGTTGTGTCTCCATAAACTGGGAAACCTGTTCATTAAGAAATATATTGGTGCAAGCATCTTCTAGAGATCCCCAGTGCTGCAAAGCGACCCACCGGCTCTATTACCAATTACTCTAAACTGCTGATCACTTCATCTTAATGATAAGATTACATAAATGAGAATATTTTAAGAGCATTGTTTTTGCAGAAGCAGGTTAAATTTAGCAATCCAAGGAGTGTCTTTAATTTATTTGAATTTGTCAGCAAGTAAATTATCTCAATATTTGTCTGAGGAATGTTTGCTTCCCAAATAGACAAGGGGGAAATAGCATTTTATTGTGGCACAGACTGAAATAAATAATGCAGCCAGATGGAGCTTGTTGATTTTGTTTCCCTGAGGGTTGTAGAAATACTTCCTACAGCACCAATCTGGGGAGGATCCTGACCTTTGGTGTTTCCCTTTAGCCAATTCCAAATCTCACAGCAAAACTCTGCCTGAAGGCCAGTTCCAACTTTACAGTTTTGCTCCCGTGGAAAGTGATAATATGAACAGGCTGTGATGCTGTCATTTTCCTCATGTGTGCATATTTCTTTGGTGCTTCTGATAAGCATTTTAATATGTTAAGATGACTGGTGCAGGTCTTCAGCTTGCTGTTCCCCCTCTACTAAGTTCTGTATAAGGGACTTGCTGAGCCTTAGCCACACTCCCATTCAACTAAAAAGACACTGAGGGTATTCTCATGATCCGTGGAAAGTGGGCTAAGGGAGCTTAGCCCACTTTCCACAGATCGTGGGAACCACCGGGCTCACAGGTGAAGCCGGTTTCCCCAAAGCAGGTAACCCACTTGAATACTCCTCCCCTTAAATGGGGTTAGCGGAGTGAGTGCTCCGCTAACTTTGTTTTTTTGATTGTGTATTGCTGTGGCGTAGCTCCATTCCATGGCAACATATGAGGAGACCCCCAGCCTCCTGGGCTCGGGGTCTCTCCAGCATGTCACGTGTGCTTGCGCAAAGCATCCTGGAACTTCCGGGGCCGCATGCCCCCCGATCCCCACAGGTCCCACCAGCTCCATGACGGAGCCGGCAGTCGTGTGGGTGGCCAGTCTGACCACCCAGGGCTTCCCTTTGATCATTTGCGGGGAGAGTGGGCTAAGCCCACTCTCCCCGCAGACCTCCTTTCGGCGAGTCTCACTGATCGTGAGACTTGCCTCACTCTGGCTTCTACCATTCCCACCCCTTTTCACTGCCAGAGTAGGGGCCCATTATTGGCAACTGAGCACATGAAGAAGGTTGTGCCATGTCTTTGCACCCTTTTGATGGCTTCCACTGCTCATTGAGCCTATAATGCAATTGGCTCATGACAAGGATACTGCGCAGGTGCGGTGACATGGTACAACTCTCTCCTGAGACTCCGGTAACAGACAACAAGCATGAATCCTCCCTCCTTCCTGATGCTTGTTACAGGATGTCTCATCACCATCTCACACTTGATGTATCTAAGGTGGAACTGCTCATCTTTCCTCCCAAACCTTCCTCTCTTCAATTACTCTCCATCTTCTTGACAACCTAACCATCCATCCTGTTAACAGACAAGAAACCAATTTGATTTCTCCCTCTCTCCTTTGTTCCCCATATTCACTCCATTGCCAAACCATGTTGATTCGTTCTTCCTCATTGTCAAAACCCATTTATCTCTCTCTCCACCCTCTTAACTAAATCTCTGATTGATGCTCCGGTCATCTACCACCATGACAACTGTAGCTTTCTTCTCTTTGGTTCTACCTTGTCACACCTCAGCCCTCTCACCTCTGCCACCAAAATCATTAACCTTTCTTATAATTTAGATCATGAGATGCCCCTGCATAAATCCCTTCTCTCTGTGACCTTGCCCCTCTTTATCTCTTTGCCCTTGTTTTCTATTATACTCTGCCTGTGATATCTGCACCTCCAGATTTTTCACCCTGTCCCCGAAGCCCCTGTTCTCTTAAACCAGGGGTTCCCAATATTGGGTCCCCAGCTGTTGTTGGATATCAACACCAGTCACCTCCATCATCCTCATCGTTCTTCAGCCATTGTGGTTGTGGGTGAAGGGAGTTGTATTTCAACAATATCTGGGGACCCTAGTTGGGAAACTTTGTCTTAAACAACTCCATCTTCTCTTTGCTGTAACTCATGCCTGGAACCCTCTTGCAGAACTGATACATACTTTCTCTCTTCCTTCAATCCCCTCATAAAAGCTCTTCTCTTCTGTGAAACTTATGGCTCAATCCCTTAGTTCTCATTTCTGCCTGAAAAGTATTCTAAGGATGTATCAGCATTTGCTTTTGCTCACCCCTTCATCCCTTGTTACTCTTGCCTATCTCTTAATTCCCCTTCCTTTCTTTTCTCTCTTATTCCCAAATTGAGATTGTGGAGAAAGACAATTCACAAACACAGAAGACAAAATCTGGAACAGAGCATATTGACACGAAATACCATTATGTACATGATGTACAAGAAAAGGGTCTTGTAGAGTTGAAATACTGTCCAATGGAGAAGATGATAGCAGGAGTACTCGCAAAGTCATTGCCAAGAGATCATTCTCTAACACTGCGAAAGATGATGCGAATTGTTGATCAGTGCTTGAGCAAAGAGAAGGAGTGTCAGAATTTTAAAGCATTGCTCTTAGCACCACTGTAACCTCTTTTAGTCACTAGATGCATGATGAGATGTTAATTGGTCTGCCTTGGAGGCAGGTCTCATGATCAGTGAGACCCGCTTTGTTCAGGTAAGCAGAGAGAGTGGGCTAAGCCCGCTCTCCCTGCAAACACACAGGGCGGCAGCCCTGGGTGGCCGGATTGGCTGCCCACACCACAGCCGGCTCCATGATGGAGCTGGCGGGGGCTGAGAGGATCGGGGGCCATGAGGCCCCCGGAAGCTCCAGTATGCCCTGCGCAAGTGTGCAGGGCATACTGGAGAGACCCCCAAGCCAGGAGGCTGTTTTTAAGCCTCCCGGTTGGGGGTCTCCTCGTGAGTAGCCATGGCGCGGCTACTCACGATCCAAAAACCTGGGTTTGCAGAGTGCTTGCTCTGCAAAGCTGAGCCTGGTGGTTCACACGATGGGACAAAATCGGGCTAGCAGAGGCTAGCCCAATTTCATTCCATTGTGTGAATAGCCTCTTGGTCAGTTAAGAGCAAATTAAAACTGTTCATTGGTTGTTGAAGGCTAATGCCTGTTTGGGCATGTTCTTGAGACTGCCTTCGGACAGAGCATGAAATCTTGGGTTCATCAATGGATTCATTAATTTCCAAAGCTGGGAATCATTCTGCAGATGTTCAACAAATAATGGTCCAGCAACCTCCAGCTTCTGCACAGAGGTGCCTCTCCCTCTTCCTTGTCCACCCAGGCCGAATCCCAACAAGCTATGTGCCACTCTCATTGCCAGACTGTGGGCAGGGTGTCAGGATGTCAGTAAAGTGGCTACCATGGGGCATGATCTTTAGTGGGTGTGCTCAATGCAATTGTGCCTTTTCAGCCTTGATCGCCCGCCTTTGGCAGGGCAAAAACATTTTAACCCCTTCCTCACATCACTTGCACCCCACTCCTTTTTCAAGAACTTCCAAACTACACAGTTATGCAGAAGCACAATCATTGATACCCCAGAATGGCAAGGGGCACTTCAAGATGGCAATTGGGTCTTAGGGGATACACAAAGAATGGCAACTGAGAACTTAGGGCTAGGGTGGGTGGGTTGTTGGTTGGTTGGGTGTCAGAAGGCATGGTGCACCAGAAAAAAATATTCTGTGACACAACTGCACAGCTGCTTCTGGAGCCTGGGGCAGATCTCATGCAAATTAATTGCAGATGGTTTTTCTGGGAGATGTTACCTGCCTGGTAAGGTTGTGTCTTGCAAAGCCATGTGGCCCCCACCTTTGGTCAGGAGGAGTGACCCGTGTTCTATGCATCTGAATTTTAGAGTGTGTGGGGGGGGGGAGGAGTTCCACACTTAGTTTGCAGTCACTGTATTTGAAAGGGCTGTGGTAGGGATTCCCCCTGTTGAAGATCCCAGTGCTGAAGCATGCCCTGTCATTGGATGTCAGCCTGAGAGCAGCAAGGGGACTCTCCCTAGGGGGAATCTGCTTGATGGCTTGCCAGCCATGGTTATCAATAAACAGCCAGAAAAAAATACTGTTTACTAACTAGTATGAGGATCCCTGTGTTTCTCTTGTGGGGGCCCTCTTTTACTCTCCCTAGGGAAAGACAAACTGTATTCCCCAATTGAGGAGGAAGGGACTTTGGACACCCTTCCCCCCACCCCGGAAAAGGAGGATTGGGCCTCTGTCTTCCCACCTTAACTGTTTAAAGATAGACTGACAGCCGGGCGTGGAGCCTGACCGCCAGCAGCCTGTGTCCGGCCGCAGCACTGGCCCCGCTTACCTCCTGCCCCCCCACGTCTGACATCAGATGTGGAGGGCATGGTCTGGCTCCCGAATGGAGCCACACGGCTCCATTCAGGAGTTGGAGTCCAGCTGGCACTGCATTCGCAGTGCTGGCCATTTAACTCCTGAAGGGGCCACGTGACCCCTTTGGGAGCTAGACTGGAGCAGGCGCTGCATTCACGGAGCAGCCAGGAGCGGCTCTTCTTTGCCTTAAGGCAGGGAAGAGCTGCTCCTGGCCACGCCACGACCGCAGCAGCCATTTAACTCCTGAATGGGGGTCATGTGGCCCCGCTCGGGAGCTAAACCAGCACCCCCGTGTCTGATGTCAGATGGGGGGGCGTGTTGGGGTTGCAAGGTGCGGCCCCTGATTGGCAGTGGCCCGGGTTCTTTGAACCCGTTCACCCAGTGGTGGCTCCGCCCCTGCTGACAGCACCTGGCAATCCCACTCATGCTTGTTGGGGACTCCTCTGCCCCCCACCCCACAATCACCCATTCTGTTGTAGCCTGACAATGGGGGAAAGGGTTTCTTAGGAAGAAAAGACAATGAAGGCAATTCTGCATGCTCCACTCCAAATAAGGGTTGTCCCTTTCATGGTTGCTGTTTCTTTGCAGGAATGTATTTTACTGCACCTGTCAGGGATGCCTCCTAACCAGGGGGCCAGGCTACACATCTGTAAGTAAAAAGTAACATTGTGCTGTTGAGTCAGTGTTGACTCCAGGAGGGGTTTACCATTGTCTCCTCCCGCACAGTGTGAGATGATGCCTTTCAATACCTTCCTGTATCACTGCTGCCCGATATAGGTCAGAGATGGAAGATGAATGTAAAAGTGAGACGAGTGAGCTTGTCTTGTGGTAGCAAACATGAATTGTTCCCTCTGCTATGCAGGATCAACCCTGGTTTGCATTTGAATGGGAGACTACAAGCGAGCTCCACAAGATATTCTGCTTAGGGAATGGAGCCACTCTGGGAAGAGCACCTGCATCCTTGCATGCAGAAGGTTCCAAGTTCCCTCCCTGGCATCTCCAAGATAGGGCTGAGAGAGATTCCTGCCTGCAACCTTGGAGTAGCCGTTGCCAGTCGGTGTAGACAATACTGAGCTAGACAGATCAATGTTATCATAAAGCAGCTTCCTATGTTCCTAAAGTGAAAGGGAATGCGTGCCATGAGAAAGAAGGAGCCAGAGAAATTTCCTAGTTCAAGGAATCAATAAATAATATTTCTGTAAAGATTCAAATTGACAGCCTGCCCTGCTCTCTACAGCCACATTCTGCTCTGTCACACTGCTTTTTATCATCTGAATGGTTTGGCTGTATTCCTTCCCTTTTCGGGTGGGCGAAGGAAAGGAATGGGTTATTGTCTGATTATTTCAACCTTGAGAATTTATTTCAATTGCAGTTTACAACCTGCAAAAGGAAAAAAAAAAGTCTCTGTCTCCGTAGTAATGGCAACTGCTGTGCTTTGACGAGTTCTGCCGTTGGTTCTCCAATTGTCACTCCTTTCTGTTGTCTAGCTCATTGTGCCCCGGGACACAATTAGGACATTTTCAAACTGTTTTGTTCTCATCAGTGCTCTGTGTTGGTGAATTTATCTCCTTTCCTAGCTACAGGAGATTAGTGCCCCTCATAGCCTCATGTACCAGCAAATTCCTTCCTTCGCCTCCCCCTCCTTTTCATAACTTGCCTTCAAGCAACATGCTCATTCTTCAAGCAGCCAAGAGAAATATTGTTCCAGTCTCCTGGATCTTTCTGATCTATGCCTTTGCAAACCCTCACCTGGAACACTTCTCCCATTTTAGCCTGCCCCGCTCCTCAGAGGAAAGGAGAATCCTCACCTAGCCAAGGCTCTCCTTTGCAATACAGAAGGGCAAGACAACCAAATTCTTTTTAATGATCATAACATGTATATCTTCAGGTTCCAGTATTTATGAGAGATTTTGGGGGAGTGGGGAGGTGGGTTTTTTGAGCCCCTGTCAAGTATATCTATCCCAAGAACTCAGGCATAGCTAAAGGGTATTTTCAATGTTTTATTTAGTTAGAAATATATATCCTGCTGGATATTTGCTGGATATATTTTGATGTCCATGAGAGCTTCTACAAAAAAGCTAAAACCAACACAAAACCAAACCAATAATAGAGTACATACAAATCAGAGGAACAGCAACACTGCAATAAATGTAACATTGAAGTCAGTTAAACCTAAAATCCAGCAAAAGCTTAAGTAAATAAAACAGTTTTTATCAAGTGCCTAAAGGAGATTAAAGTTACTGCCAGGTATATTGAGGGTTGGCATTCCGCAATCAGAGTGTGATGACAATCCAGTAGAGAAAATGGCTGCTACTAACACTGCACTGTATCTAGCACTGTGTTGCATCACCGTCATTAACCAGGTGTTAATCAGAGAGAGAGTTTATCTATGACAGGAAGGTGGGACCCCTCCACCACCAGGGATCAAATGCACATGCACATATCAGATGTACTTGCTGCAAGTATTGGACTAGCCCTCCATTCTTGCAAAATTTTGGGGTGCAACGGACGGGTCAGTGGGGGACCTTCTGCCCTCATGGTGAATTGTGTAATATTGTGGGGTCTTCCTGGCCTAGAGTTGCCATGTCCCCCGAAATTCCACATTTCAGATGGATTCTGAGCATCTCACCCTTAGCCCACCCAGATTCTCATTTTTTTTAAAAGCTAAGCTTCTAGCCCTTGTAGAAGCGGCGTTAAGGAGCAAAACATGCAGTCACTATTCTGCTCAGAAATTATTTTTCCAGCTAATTTACATAATATGCAAATTAGGCACCTGGATTTGGAAAGCCAGAATATGGCAATTCTATCCTGGCCACCATGCACTTGCTTTGGAAATTCTAACTCAGTGTTTTTCATTGTAAGGCCCAGTGGCCAATGGTGGCCCACATCAACCCTAAATGCAGGAGAATCAAGCCATATGCTCTGGCATTCTGTGAATCCCACTCCTTTTAGGCAGCCTCCCCATCTGTGTTGGCCGTGGTTCTGTGAGAGCTCCATTAAGTCCTTTTGCCATCAGGAGGGCTTGCATTTTCATAACCCATTGATCGTAATTCCTTCCATTCAGCTTGGAGAGGGTAGAGCTGCTCACCTCTGGTTCTATGCTGTCTTACTAACTCACTCAGCTGCACTTTAAAAGGAAAACTCTGCTGCAGACTCTTGGGCTGCTGGGCCCATAACCCTGTTGAGATTTGTGATTATTTAGCAAAGTATCAAGGAAGCTACCACTCCAGTTACATACAGAGTGCAGAGTTTAGTTGTTAAAGCTGTTCAAGTAGCACTCATGGAGATCACTGTAGTGTCTAAACGAAATTGATTTATTGGTGAAGTACATTTGAGATAGGAAAGACCTATCCTATATATCAGCTACATAATGAATAGGTAGGGAGAGAGAGAGATATTTCCATCTTCTCTCTAGGAGGAAAGGAAGAGGACTGACTCATTACAGGAAGTACCTGAGGAGTCAAAGCAGGGGTCATAGAGCAGAGGCAAGCAGGGACAGGTAAGGAGACCATCACTAGCTACCTCTGCTCCCAATGCCCCTAGTGGCCATTAGGATAGTTGGTGAAAAAGGTTGGTGCACTGGAACTCCATGTCCAACAGGGGGCGCTCCTTTAAGGGAAATTGAGCCCTCTGGAGTCCCCGCACCATCTTGGAGGGCATGCACAGAGTACTACGAAGTGTAGTCCTTCTCTGTGCTCTCGCATAGAGCTCTTAAGAGAGGGCTCCATCACTCTTAAAGGGCTCTCCTAGCTTTGGGGAAAGTGCAGTACCATGCAGAGGTCAGCACAATGGGATATGAGTCTCACACTGAAGGGTGTGTGTGTGTGTGTGTGTGTGTGTGTGTGTGTGTGTGTGTGTGTGTGTGTGTTTGGTCAAAGTGGCCCCTGCTTGAAAAATAGTGAAGTTCACTGTCCTAACTGAAAGTAGTATGTTTGAACATAATATTCTGCTTTTCTGGATGATTTTTTTGAATGAGCCCCATGGATGCATGTGGGTGAAAATGCTTTGTTAGAAGGCATCGGCCATTCAACTTAATTTTAACAAGCTGCATGGTTTAAGAATAATCAAGTTTTCTACTATGCATACATGGGAATCCATCTGGTGGATGCAAGATCGTTTGTTGTACCCAGCCCTCAGTTGCTGCTTGATTGCTGCCTGCAGCCATTTATCACTCGCTGAAGTGACTCAGCAGTCAAGGTCATGGTTCAGAAGCCCCTTGGTGGTCCGGAGGGCCATCAATTGAGCTCTCAGGAGAGTGGCGTGCAAGTGAGTTTGATTAACTCCTGCTGAAAATCGCTGCCAGAGTCAGGATGTGATCAGAATGGATGCTAATCCTTTCTCATCCCGCGCCTGAAAAGATAGCTGCATTCATTCTCAGAGGGGTGCCCGGCAAGACTCGTTGCGTACTTGAAAATTAATTATCAGATGGGTAGAACGATGCACGACCCTGCTATTATAATCAGCAGGGTCACATTTCCTCTGCTGTCCTAATCTACTCTGAGTTTCAAAGAGATTTATTGTGTTCCTGTCTGGAACATGCCACTGCACGACTCTGCTTTCTGATCTGCATTTTCCATCTGCTCGTGCCAACCTAATTTTGTCCTTTAAAAACATTTTTAAGTAGGTATTGGCTCCTTGCAGAAAGGTGTTGGGCTGATAGCTTCGGTGCATCAGAGAACAGCTGCTATATGAGAAAGAACAACACTGAAAGCTTTTCTTATAGGCTTTCCAACACAGGAGGACCTGCTGCTGTGCTTCAAAGTGTGGCAGGACAGATAAGTCTCCTTGGACAATTCAGAGCTTGGTTTTTGTGTCGTGGCTACCCAACTGCACCTGATAGTGTTGGGCTGATACCATTGGCAGCACAGGGTATTTTTTTGGTTTTGGTTTTTTGAGGGAATGCAACACAAGACCAAAGGACGAGACAGCCCTTCCATGAGGTAAGTTGAGGCGTTCACCTCAGGGAGTGGATTTTTGGAGCACCAATGTGGTGGCAAGATGTCTGTCTGACCCATGTTTTTTAAAAAGGGGAGAGAAGGAGGCAAGGAGGGTCACACGGGGGGGGAGCATTTAGCACCCTGCCTTAGGCATACATAGGCCTTGAGACCACCGTCAGAAGGCACTGATCCCCCCACTGGAGACTCCAACTAAGATTATAACCCCATTGATTTGGGTGTTAAGTCAATTATGCAGTGAAAAGCTTTCAGCATAAACAAACAAGATAGAATTCTTATTTCCTTTATCAAATCTTTATCTGACTCATGAAAAGATGTCCAATAACAGTGGCCTGGCATTTTAATAGAAAACTATCTTAACCCACGCAGAGCATCTGCACACTAGTACTTGATTGCTCCCCTCACCCCTGCCACAGCCCCCCTCACCTCAGAGATCTCTCCACCCTCACCTGAGCTGCACTCCTGCTTCTCCTCCATCCCATTGCTTCCACCCCCCTCACCCCTCTTGGTCACTCCTCCATCCCTTTACTCCACCCCCCTCACCCCTTTTGGTCACAGCTGCAGCATTGCTGGTGACTGTTGGCCATGCAGCCCCCTATCCCCAGAGACCTCCCCACCCTCACCCGAGCCCTGTTCCTACTTCTCCCCACAGGAGCAGCAGTATGTCGTAAATCTTTTAGCTCAGCTAACCCAACAGGATTTACAACCCCCTTCAGCACTCCCCCTGTGAGTTAACAGAAAATAGCATCAAAGCTGCACGAAGGAAAACAAAAAGGCTCACAAAGTAAATAGTAAATGAATCAAGTTCCCCTGAACTGAACTAGGTACTCCCCTCCAACAATAACTGAGTAATAATTTAAAAGAAAACAACAAAGCAAGGAATGAAAAAGAACAAAGGATACCAGAGCAAAAAATTAACAGAATAAGAGCACAGAGCATGAAAGAACAGAACAAGGGCGAAATGGAACTCAGAAAAGTTGAGAACTGAGAAACGTGGTCCGTGGTCAGCAAAAGTTGCTAACAACATCTGAGCAATTCACAGACTGCTAAATATATATGGCTCAAGAGAACCAGCAGCAACCAATCAGGCTTCCCTGAGTCAGTACTTCTGCTTCCTCTCTTGTGATCTCCTGCGCCTGCGTGTCTCCCACTGAGCTTTCCTCTTCAAGACAGGTGAAATCCCAGCCTCCTCCTGATCAGCCTGCTGCTGATCAGGATTCATTTCTGACATCTGTTCCGATTCCTCAGCTCCAGAGTCTGGTCTCCCTGCCAAATCCTGTTGCTGTGCCTCTGAGCCCTCACTAGCAGGCAAATCCTCCTCTGAGTCAGAAGTCTGAGCCATGACACAGCAGCAGCAGTTGACTGGGCCCTTCCTCATTGCCGCCACCGCCATGGCCACTCGTTCCTCTCAGGCCACTGACAGGCCCAGGTCCATCCCTTGCCTGCCTCCTTCCCTCCCTCCACCAATGGCCTCAGTAGCCCCAAACAGCAGCAGTGGTTGACTAGGCCATTCCTTGCTGCTAATAAGCGCTGCCATGGCCACTTGTTCCCCTCAGGCCACTGATAGGCTTGGGCCCATCTCTCGCCCTTCCTTCTCCCTTCCCCTTCATTCTTTTTCTCTCTTTCTCTCTACTCACTCTTCCCCTCTGTCTTTCTCTCCCTCCCCCCTCCCCCCTCTTCCTGAGTTAACAGATCTTGTTCATCTTCTTTCCTCATCTACTTCACACAACGGCAGCCTCCTTCTCCTGAAGGGGCTCTTTCCTCCCTCTTGATCCCTCTCCTCACAGACCCCTGCCCACTATTCTTATAGATGTATAGATTCCTCTCCTCTACCATCAAGAACATCTTCTGACCAGTAACAGTTGCATTCTAATTGACAACTATCACAGGCTCCTCCTCCCTATCTGAATATGGAATCCCCATTGTCCAATCAGGTGCTTCTGCTTGTGAACTCTCATGAGAGTTGCCATGCATGGGATTAGCCAAGGGTACACCTTAGATAATCTATATATTTAATTCTCTTTGGACTTGCTTGCCCAGGATTTGATGGCGGAACTCTCATGTCACGCTGCGAGAGTTCTGAGGTGAGGACTGAGGAGGAGAGAGGGAATAAAGTGCTGATGGCTGGCCAGTGGGCAGAGGAGGGGGGAGAGAAAGGCGGCGGTGGGCAGTGGGCAAGGGGAGAGAAAGGCGGTGGTGGATGGGGGAGAGAAAGGCGGCGGTGGGCAGCGGGAGGGAGGAGATAAAAGCCGCGGCGGCAGGCGGACAGGGGCGAGGAAAAATGGCGGCAGTGGCAGGGCCTTTCTTGGCCGCTCACCGCGGCTCTGTGGTGGTGGGGGGAGGAACGACAGGGGAGGAGGGCTGGAGAGCTCGGGCCAGAGGGAAGGGGAAGAGAAGAGGAAGAGGGAGGGGGAAACAGCCGGCCCCAAAGCGCCGCACAGATGCTTTGTGTGGGGTTGGCTAGTTATATATATATAGATAGATAGATAGATAGATAGATAATCTGTATCTCTGTACTCCAAGGAATAGAGGTTTGTTCAACCTCTTCCTGAGGTTTAAGTTCTGTTGTAAAAATAGAAAGCCCCAGTCCCCATTTAGCCTTTGTGATAATGTTTAGGTTGGAGGACTAAGGGCCAATCTAGACATCTATGTTTATTGTGAAATTAGAGCTCATGTCCTTGATTTGACTAGTGTGAATAGTACATATGGGGCAATTCCAGTAGTGCCAGTAGGAGCTTTTCTCCTAGGGCAAATAGCAATAATACAGTTTGCACAGAGCACTGAGAGTATAGTCTTTCCCAGTACTTTCCCCATTAAGATATGTGGGGGAAACACTGAGAAAGACTACAGTGCCTTCTAAGAAGGCTCTATTGCCGTTAAAGGGAAAGGTACTGGGCAAAGCGCAGCACTGTGCGGTGGGAATGGTAACCTCCGTCCAGTGCGGGAGGAGTTGTGAGAGTATTCAGCTTTGTCCAAAGCTTAACACAGACCTAACCATTAGTCAGGGAGACACCCTTAGGATTGATGGGAGCTGTCTCTAGCTCATGGGCCTTGCAATGAAGATCATTGCTTTAGAACAGGTCTGCACAACATAAGGCCCGCGGGCCAGATCCATCCTGCGCAGACTTTTTTCCCTGCCACACAGATAAGAATACCCTGCAGCAGCAGCAGGAACCAGGAAGAGCTTTTGGTCTGTCTTGCTGATGAGCAGCAGCGGCTCAATGCTGTTGACCGCTTGAGATCATTTATCCCCTGCCCTTGGGACAGAGCCCACTGACATCATCCCTCTTTCCTCCTGATTCAAACCTTCTCCCCCTTCACTTTCATTAATATTTTAAATAATGAATTGTAATGTAATAATGTGCTGAAAATTGACCACAGCCCCACATGCCAAGTCCTGGTAGTTTTTGGCTCACTGGGCATTGAGTTAGAACATAAGAACAGTTCTGCTGGATCAGGCCCAAGGCCTATCTAGTCCAGCATCCTGTTTCACACAGCGGCCCACCAAATGCCACTGGCAGAAGTTCACTGAGGTAAATTTGGAGGCTCAACCTAAAGGCCTTTGGAGGCCCCACCCACTCACACAGTATTTTAAACACAGTTTTAATATGGCCACACCACCTGGCACAGACTAAAAAGGATTTGGGGACCCCCAGGGGTGTGGAGGCCCTGGAATTCCAGGAGTAAGAGCACCTCTGGCCTCTGGGGATCCCACAGGCAAGAGGTGAGGGCAAGCCCTCTCTCCATCTGTTGCTCCCCTGCCACTGGCATTGAGAGGCATCGTGCCTCTGAGGCTGGAGATGGCCCATAGCCACCAGACTAGTAGCCATTGATAGACCTGTCCACCATGAATCTGTCTAAGCCCCTTTTAAAGCCATCCAAACTGGTGGCCATCACCACATCCCATGGTAACGAATTCCATAGATTAATTATGCGCTGTGTGAAAAAGTACTTCCTCTTATTGATCCTAAATTTCCCGACCTTCAGTTTCATGGGATGACCCCCTTTTTTAGTGTTGTGAGAGAGGGAGGAAAATTTATCTCCATCCACTCACTCCACTCCATGCATAATTGTATATACCTCGATCATGTCTCCTCTTTGTCACCACTTTTCCAAAGTAAAGAGCACCAGTTGCTGTAGCACTAGGAGGATGTAGCATAAGGAAGGTGCTCCAGGCCCCTGATCATCTTGGTTGCCCATGGTTGCAAACCCCTGCTCTAGAAAATGTTGTGGTGAAACAGAATTCCCTCCTTAAAAAATCTTCATTCAGGACAGCATCTGTATAAGACAATATTTTCCTTTATGTTATATAACATTACATATATCCGGTTTTCACATCTTAGGGGTTTTTTTTTTTTGCAGTTAATCATATTCTAAACAAGTACTCAAAGCAATGTGCAGGACGGAATTAAAAAGAAAAAGAAATGTAATACTTGTAACAGCAACATAGCCAAAAGTCCACCCCAGCAACTTTCCAAAAATAGCTGCTTATAAACAAAAAGGTTGGCAAAAGGTGCTCAAAGTGAAGTAAGAGGTGGCTTGGCTGGTCTTCCTGGCCATCACTGAGAAGGCCCTGTTCCTAAAAAGACAGATTTCTCTCAAAGTCTGCAGTATCCAAAGTTAACATGGCAAAAGGTGTTCTCGCAGATTCTCTGGGCTGAGTTACTGAGATCATATGTGCAGGATCTACAGGTTATGTTCTGCTGTTGCCCAGGACATTATAATTTATGCATATCTACACCTAGATACACCTATTAGCTGTCCAGATGTCTACTCACACTTAGTGGCTCTGGGGAGATCTCACAAAGTTTCTTACAGTAGGTATGAGCTGTTGCTTAAGCAAAAGCAGTTGTTTAATAAAGGAATTATTGGGTGGTAGAAGCTATGTTGGTTTCTTTTTATTGGTTGCTGGATGCCGATAAGAAAACAATTCTGATAAGGGAACACTTATCTGGAAACCATGGTGCCTACTTTGTTTATTGAGAGAAAAGAGAAAGTGTATATTTTCTGTCATAGTCATCCTTACAAATGATTGGCCTCTTGACATAGCACTTGACATAGTGTAGCTTGTTTATTTTAGCATTTTAAAGCTGCAGTTCTTTGTTTTGAGCAGCATACAAAATGATGTATAAAATGCAGACTCTATCAACACAATGTGACTAATAAAACAGTCACAATTAAAAACTGACATAAAAATAAAATTGTGACACACATATAGAACAGCCAGCTGCAGTAAAATACCTCAGTAAACTCACTTGACAGCTTAATTATCTCAGCCCTCCAGGAACACTTTCTGGAATAATGATTTCCCCCCACATATTCATGAAAGATAATCAGATTAAGGGCATAAAGTGAGTGAAGCATCACGTCAGGTGGATATAGCAGGACAGAGCCTTCTCAATGGTGATACCCCTCTTATGAAACTCTTTGCCTTGAAGTATTCATTTAGTAGGGCTGTGCATCAGGACATCCTTTGCTGATAGATCCATAGGAACCCCCCCCCCAATGCCACTGAGAGTCATCTGCTAATGCCGTGGCCCTCCCCAGCCAGTTATGCACATTTCCAGTGCCAAAAGGGCCTGTTTTCCTGGAATCGAAGCCACTTGGGCTCTGCCAGGAGTTTGGCAAGCCATGCAAGGGTGGCAGCTGAGAGATGTAGTTCCAGCCAGAGCTGTCCCTATGGGTAGTCTCACTGGCCTGTGTGTTTTCCAAACCTCCTGAAAGAGCCCATACAGCTCTGGTTCTGGTAAAAGAGTCTCCCCTCAGTGCTGGAAATATCTCAAAGACTTGAGATGAATGTGCCCCAAAATATTCTCTGAAGATTCTCAGGGGGGTGATATGAGGTGGGAAATGCTGAGTATTTTCTGCTGAGTTTTCTTGTGGTAGCAAGCATGACTTGTCTAATCAGGGTCCATCCTGGTTGCCTATGAATGGGAGACTAGATGTGTGAGCACTAAGATATTCCCCTTAGGGGATGGAGCTGCTCTAGGAAGAGTAGAAGGTTCCAAACTCCCTCCCTGGCATCTCCAAGATAGGGCTGAGAGAGATTCCTGCAACCTTGGAGAAGCCACTGCCAGTCTAGGTAGACAATAATGAGCTAGATGGACCTACGGTCTGACTCAGTATATGGCAGCTTCCTATGTTCCTATTCTTCAAATATTCACCAGATAATTCTCACGCTATCATTTCTACAAATGGTGTTTTCTGCAATAAGAAATAAGCCCCAAACAGGCTTATTTTCAAGTTCCTTAGAAAAAAAGGAAAATAGAAAACAGTTAGAGCTGGTAGTCCTGGACTAAACTGATTTTTGCATTTGAACCAATTAAGGCAGAGAGCCTTGCATTAGCCTTTATAATTTATAAATCTTCTTTGCGTACTACCAAAACATATCCTTCAAACAAGTTGAGCGATCTGGTTGCTCTAATAATATCTCCCTATCTCCCCAGCACCAAAACAGAAACTCCTAAGGACCCTTTTTGTTTTGCAAACATTATAGGTGCTTGGAACTTGGAATTGCAGAGTCCTCAGTCTAGGCCTCTAGATTCCAGAAAACAGACTTGCCTTCTCTGCTCTTCCCAAAATGTTATTTTGCTCATTAAACAGACTCAGCCACTTATACGGCTTTTTTTTTAAAAAAAAAGAAGTCTGTGATGATTGCCCCTCAACTCTTTAAGTATTCAGGATTTCTGAATTCTTTGTTAAAGTGCCCCCAAGGAGCCATCTATGGATAGATATGTGAATTCAGAGTATTCCTTTGTGGAAAAATCCACGAGGTGATGGTTTGGGAATTCGGAGAATAATTATCTGGATTTTCTTATTCGCTAGGTGAATAATAATTGAATAAATTCAGATTGGAGAATATTTTTCCCAAATCTAATTATGCAACACTGCATGAGGAGGGCTGCAGCATGAGTGGACACCTGCTCATGGCACTGGGGATGAGTGGGGGGTGGTTTCCTACAAATTCATTGGCATAAGATATTCCAATGCACAGCCCCACTATTTGATTCCCTCCCTATCTACCTTTAGATGTGACATCATGATGTTACTTTTTCAATGCACTTTTGACCTGGGCTGAAACTTATTATTGGGTGTTGGTTGGGATAAATGGAGAGTTTTCACAATGGAGGGAAGTAAGAAGTGGGATCCCCCAAGGTACTGAGACCGGTGCTTTTTAATTTATTCATAAATTATCTAGAAGTAGGGGTAAGCAGCGAGGTGGCCACATTTGCAGATGATACTAAACTCTTTTGGGCAGTGAAATCCAAAATGGATTGTGAGGAGCTCCAAAAGGATCTCTCCAAACTAGGGAAGTGGGCGACAAAATGGCAAATGCAGTTCAATGTTAGCAAGTGTAAAGTGACATTGGGACGAAAAACCCCAACTTCAAGTATATGTTGATGGGATCTGAGCTGTCGGTGACTGACCAAGAGAGGGATCTTGGGGTTGTGGTGGACAGCTTGTTGAAAGTGTCAGATCAGCTGTGAAAAAGGCCAGTTCAATGCTAGAGATCATTAGGGAGGTGATTGAAAATAAAATGGCTAATATTATAATGCCCTTTTACAAAACTATAGTGCGGCCACATCTGGAATACTGTATACAATTCTGTTCACCACATCTAAAAAAGGACATTGTAGAACTGGAAAAGGTGCAGAAGAGGGCAACCAAGATGATCAGGGGCCTAGAGCACCTTTCTTATAAGGCAAGGCTACAACACCTGGGGCTATTTAATTTAGAAAAAAGATGACTGTGGGGAGACATGCTAGAGGTCTATAAAATCATGCATGGTGTGGAGAAAGTGGATAGAGAGAAATTCTTCTGCCTCTCACATAACACTAGAACCAGGGGTCATCCCAATTGACAGCCAACGCAGATGACACACAGAATGGGTATAATATGTTATCTATGACATTCTCTGGCCCTGTCAGAAATTGAGCAGTCTTACCCGCTCTCTGCCACCCCATGCAGCTTCCTGCTGGGGTGGCACACACCCCAGTAACCCACCGCATAGCGCCAGCATACACATGGTATCCATGCATGCGTGGCTGTCATTTACATCTTTAGCATGGACACCATGTGTATACTCTCCTGTTTCTTAAGGTTCCCAGGTCCCTTTCCAAAAAAAGTGCTTGAACTGTGCTTTGACTGCAGTTTGGACACATACCTTAGATTATACCCTCTTTCTTTCTTGATCAATCCAAGATGATCCCTGATTGGCTACTTTGGGGGCATAAAATGTGAACTGTTAGGACTACAATAGTATTTTCATCATAGGAGACCTTTGAGGTGACTTCTCAAAACTCTGGATGAATGTGTTAGATAAATGTATTTTTACATTTTACATCCTTTAGAAGGGACCACTTCTGTGGATGATGAGCCCATATCCTCTTGCACAGGGGATACTCCTCTGGGGGGTGGGGGCCTCCTTGTAGTGGGTGATTCAATCATTAGAGGGATAGTGAGATGGGTTTGTGACCCACATGTTGACTGCATGGTGACTTGCCTGCCTGGTGCGAAGGTTGCGGACATCACGCAGTGTCTAGACAGGCTCCTAGGCAGTGCTGGGGAGGAGACAGCTGTCGTGGTGCATGTCAGCACCAAGGATGTTGAGAAATGTAGTTGGGAGGTCCTGGAAGCCAAATTTAGGCTGATAGGTAGCATTTTGAAGTCCAGGACCCCCAAGGTAGCATTCTCAGAAATGCTACCTGTTCCACATGCAAGTACAGTGAGACAGGCAGAGCTGAGGGGTTTCAATGCGTGGATGAGACGTTGGTGCCAGGAGGAGGGGTTTAGATTTGTTAGGCACTGGGACACATTTTGGGGAAAGCAAGGCCTGTACAAAATGGATGGGCTGCACTTGAACCAAGATGGAACCAGACTGCTGGCACTTAAAATCAAAAAGGTTGCAGAGCAGCTCTTAAAATGACACCTGGAGAACAGCCGATGGGAGCTGGGCAGTATCCCGTTTGGCAAAAGGCATCCTTTAAAGTGTGAGGCTGCAAAGAATTCAGATAAAACAGAAGGGGACAGAGCAGAACCGCATAAAGAGCAGACGGGAGCCTGTGCCAGCAGGTCAAAGAGTCAAAAGAATAGCATACATCAGGGGAGAGATTCAGCATATAGGTGCTTATATGCCAATGCCAGAAGCCTCCGAGCCAAGATGGGTGAGCTGGAGTGCTTGGTTTCTAACACAGAAATAGATATAGTGGGCATAACAGAAACATGGCGGAACAGTGAGAACCAGTGGGACACTGTTATTCCTGGGTATAAACTCTATAGCAAGGACAGGGAGGGGCGCCTTGGAGGAGGGGTAGCACTGTATGTTAAAGAAGGGATAGCATCTAACAAGCTAGAAAACCTAGGTGGACTGGAGTCCTCCACAGAAACCCTGTGGGTGACTATACAAGGCCGGAAAGGGAACGTGCTACTGGGGATGTGCTATCGCCCTCTGGATCAAAATGCCGACAGTGACTGGGAGTTGCAGGAGGAAATCAGGGAGGCGTCAAGGTGGGGCAGGGCTGTAATAATGGGTGACTTCAATAACCCACACATAGACTGGGTAAATTCACATTCAGGTCCGGACAAAGAGGTCAAATTTCTAGATACGCTAAATGACTGTGCCCTAGAACAGTTGGTCATGGAACCAACCAGAGAGAAGGCGACCTTGGACCTAATTCTGAGTGACACCCAGGACCTGGTGCATGATGTCAGTGTCATTGACCCTTTAGGGAACAGTGATCACAGTGCCATCAAATTCAGCATACATGCGGGGAGAGAATCACCAAGGACGTCTAACATGGACATTTTGAATTTCAGAAGAGGAAAATTCTCCAAAATGAGGAGTATGGTGAAAAGAAAGCTGAAAGGGAAAATCAGGAGAGTCACTTCGCTCCAGAGTGCATGGAGTTTAATCAAAACCACAATACTAGAAGCCCAGTTAGATTGTATACCCCAAAGGAGGAAAGGTACCACTAAGTCCAGGAGAATGCCAGCATGGCTAACGGGTACCATCAAGGAAGCCATAAAAGGGAAGAAGACTTCCTTCTGAAATTGGAAGGCCTGTCCAAACGAAGAGAACAGAAAGGAACACAAACTCTGGCAAAAGAAATGCAAGGTGACAATAAGGGAGGCAAAAAGAGAGTTTGAGGGACATTTAGCCAAAATTATCAAGGGGAATAAGAAAAACTTCTTTAAGCAGGCAACCTACCAGGGAGGCGGTTGGACCATTAGACAATGAAGGAGTGAAAGTGATTATTAAGGAGGATATGGAGGTTGCAGAGAAGCTGAATGAGTTCTTTGCATCTGTCTTCATGGCAGAGGATACTGAGCATATTCCTGTTCCTGAACCAGGCTTTTTAGGGATGGAGGCTAGAGAGCTGAGTCAGATAGAAGTGACAAGGGATGATGTTTTAAACTGTCTGGAAAAACTGAAAGCCAACAAATCACCAGGGCCGGATTGCATCCATCCAAGAGTCCTCAAAGAACTCAAATGTTAAATTGCCGACCTCCTTGCTAAAATATTTAACTTATCCCTGAAATTGGGCTCTGTACCAGAGGACTGGAGAGTAGCAAATGTAACACTGATTTTGAAAAAGGGATCTAGGGTTGATCCAGGAAATTACAGGCCGGTTAGCCTAACGTCCGTTCCAGGCAAATTGATGGAAAGCATCCTCAAGGATAAAATTGTAAAGTGCCTAGAAGAACAGGCCCTGCTGGGAGTGAGCCAGCATGGCTTCTGTAAATCTTGCTTCACCAACCTTTTGGACTTCTTTGAGAGTTTCAGCATGTGTGTGGATCAAGGTGATCCAGTTGACATTGTCTACCTGGACTTCCAAAAAGCTTTTGACAGAGTTCCTCATCAAAGACTCCTGAGGAAACTTAGCAGTCATGGGATAAGAGGACAAGTGTATGTGTGTATTGCTAACTGGTTGAAAGACAGGAAACAGAGGGTAGGTATAAATGGAGAGTTTTCACAATGGAGGGAAGTAAGAAGTGGGGTCCCCCAGGGATCTGTACTGGGGCCGGTGCTTTTTAATTATATTTTAAATATATTTTCCCTCTCACACAACACTAGAACCAGGGGTCACTCCATGAAATTAATTGCCAGGAGGTCTAGGACCAACAAACGGAAGTAAATTTTCACACAACACGTGATCCACTTGTGGAATTCTCTGCCACAGGACGTGGTGACAGCCAACAACCTGGATGGCTTTAAGAGGGGTTTGGATAACTTCATGGAGGAGAGGTCCATCAATGGGTACTAGTTGGAGGGCTGTGGGCCACCTCCAGTCTCAAAAGCAGGATGGCTCTGAGAACCAGTTGCAGGGGAGTAATGGCAGGAGAGAGGGCATGCCCTCAACTCCTACCTGTGGGCTTCCAGCAGCATCTGGTGGGCTACTGTGTGAAACAGGATGCTGGACTAGATGGGCCTTGGGCCTGATCCAGCAGGGCTGTTCTTATGTTCTTATGTATTAATATATAGGATTTCCTATTTAGTAGTGGCTATTATCTTTCCCCTGAAATCCAGTCTCCTGAAATCCTTTCCCGTCTTGATTTTGAGTTATGATCCTGATACAATTGTGAGTCTGAGGTCATGACTGTGGAAAAAACTTCTTATTGAAGCTGTATACATTTAACTGGGTTTCAGCCTTGTTTTCGAAGTATCAGCCCTAGCTTCTAGCCCTGGAGATGGACCTTTCCTGTCAGTCCCTGACATTTTCAGTGCTTATAGTTAATCCAACCTGCATTGTTTATGCTGTGGAGGACATTCAGTGTATTTTGGCTAAAAGAGTTTAAGACCACATGAGATTTAGGAGGCCTTTGCCTTCCCAGTAACTTTCTCTGGCTTTTTGCTGGTCCTCCTTGTAGTCACACTCTCACGTCTGAGACAAAGAGATGCTACCCACCCCAACCCTCATGTTGAAAAATAAAACTGTGTTTTGAAACTGAAAATAACGACAGAATCAAATTGATTATCTTGTCTAACTTTGTGGGGTACACTGCTCTAATGGACATATTCTGGACCATACTTAGGGCCCATTGTGAATGCCACATGAAGTGCATGGGGCAGGAGCAATTCCCATGTTTAGAATCCCAAGATTGCATATGTGCCAGCATTTGCAATAACTACAGATACATATTTGGAGCTATTGAATCATAGCACGTTGTATGGAAGCCTGGAACCCCACACAGCAAAATGCTGAGAGGAAACTCCCAGAGGTTTTTAGCTCACGAACAACCTTCTTTTAAAAATATGTAATTATCTTGACAAGATAGAGTGGCTTGTCTGTTCATTGAGAGACGAATGCAGGAAGGGCTCTGAGCTGAGGGAAAAGATTAATAGTTGCTGTCAATAATGGGAAAGAAAGGATAACTTGACGGGTTTCACATGAGTAATCTTCATGTAGTCCAAGAGCATTTTTATAACTTTGAAGGATAGGCTGTAAATTTTCCTCCTTAATATAATCTTTTCTTATTGGTCAGTTCTCTATCAATTTGGTAAAGTGTCTCCTGTGCCTGGTATATCAGTTGTGTCCATCCTGAAGGAAAGGTTGCAGTGACAGGGAATGGAACTAGTGTCATTCATGCAGCTCTGTTCTTCGCTCTCTTCAACATCTGGCTGCATGCCGGAGCAATACACATTTTGTGCATAGAACTGAAGATAGGAGGAACATGCATAGTGCTACCACAGAATTATGAGTTAGTGGCTCAGCAATTTAAGCCTGACTTTCTGGGTAGGGTTGTTCCCATGGAATTATGAGTTAGAATTCTTGTCAAGGTGGCCTGTAGTTCATGGTAGGGCGTATGCTTTGCAGGCTCAGAATCCCAAATTCAGTCCTTAGCATCTCCAATTTAAAGGATCTCAAGTAGTAGAGTTTGGGAAGATTTCAGCCTGAGGCCTTGGAGACCTCTGCACCTCCTGACCTTATTAGAGGAGGCAATACTGGACTACTTGGACCTATATAAGGACTCAGCATCAGGAAACTTTATATGTTCATATTCTCTGTCAGTAATCTGAGGAGAGCTGGTCTTGTGGTAGCAAGCATGACTTGTCTCCATAGCTAAGCAGGGTCTGCCCTGGTTGCATCTGAATGGGAGACTTGACGTTTTAGCACTGCAAGATATTCCCCTCAGGGGATGAAGCCGCTCTGGGAAGAGCAGAAGGTTTCAAGTTCCCTCCCTGGCTTCTCCAAGATAGGGCTGAGAGAGACTCCTGCCTGCAACCTTGGAGAAGCCGCTGCCAATCTGTGTAGACAATACTGAGCTAGATAGACCAATGGTCTGACTCAGTCTCTGGCAGTTTCCTATGTTCCTATGTTCCTAATCTGCTAAGAGCCTCTTAAATCACCTATAGTATTTCTTAAGGGGATTCACATGAGAAGCCCTGCTCAGGCTTGCACAGGCTTCTTGGGTACGACTGCTCATGTGGAGCACCAGGTTCGGGACAGCCCCATTGAGTAACCTGAGTTTTTTTCCCCCCAGGCTGAAAGTGAGGTAGGAGGGTGTGCATGCACCCTCCTACCCCACCAGCTGGACCTGTGACAGCACGGACCATAGAGACTGGAGGAAGGAGTGCCCCATCCTCTAGAATGACTTCAGTATACCACATGAGCAGCGTGGTGCATTGCAGGCTTTCTGGAGGCCAGACATCCTTCCCCCGACCTCTCTGTTGCTGCGCCACTTGCCACAGTGGCCCTCGTCTGGGAGCATGGTGTGATGTGGAGCAGCAGCAGCTGTCATATGGGGAAAGGCAGGGCCAATCCTGCTTCCCCCCTGGCCTTCCCTGGCTCTTGGAAATTAGGGGTGTGCAATTCGGGATTTTGGGTGATTCGGCTCGGACCCGAACCGAATCACCCCTGTTCTGTTTTGTGCCCGAATCTGGGTCACCCGAATCACCCTTGATTCGGTTCGGATTTGGATTTAACCCGAATCCGAATCTGAATCGATTCGGGGGGTAAAAAGGGGCCCAGGGGCAAAATTTTGGAGTGGAGTGGTAGTGCCCAATGGGTAGAGTCTACCACCCCAATTTCAGGGGGATTGGGCAAAATCCTGATTTTTGGTGAATTTTTAAAAGTTTTAGTGACTTTGGGGCAGTTCAGGGGCATAGCATGGGATCTGGGCAAAAGTAGTGGGGTGGGGTGGTAGTGCCTAATGGGTGCAGGCTACCACCCCAATTTCAGGGGGATTGGGCAAAGGGCTGATTTTTGGGAAATTTCTGAAAATTTCATGTCTTTGGGGCAGATTGGGGCATATTGGGGCAGAAAGTGGGGCCTGGGGCAGAATAGTGGGGTGGTGTGGTAGTGCCTAATGGGTGGAGGCTACCACCCCAATTTCAGGGGGTTTGGACAAAGGGCTGATTTTTTGAGAATTTTTGAAGTTTTAGTGACTTTGGGGCAGTTTGTGGGCAGAAAGTGGATCTGCCCCAAAATAGTGGGGTGGGGTGGTAGTGCCTCATGGGTGGAGGCTACCACCCCCATTTCAGGGGGATTGTGCAGAGGGCTGATTTTTTGAGAATTTTTGAAGTTTGGGTGTCTTTGGGGCAGATTGGGGGCAGAAAGTGGATCTGCCCCAAAGGAGTGGGGTGGGCTGGTAGATAGCGCCTAATGGGTGGAGGCTACCACCCATCCCCAGTTTAAGAGTGATTGGGCAGAGGGGTGAATTATGGTGAATTTTTTTGTATGAGGTTTGTCTTCATAAGGTGAAGTGTGCTAAATTGATTACTTCCTCATATTATTCATAGTAAAGGAAAGTGTGAAAAAGTGAAAGTGGGGTCATGAGAGTTGTTTAATTGAAAAAAATCTCATTTGCTATGATAGAATGAGAATTCACACCTCAGAAGTTTTTTCTGAGGTGTGAATTCTCATTCTATCATAGCAAATGAGATTTTTCTCAATTAAACAACTCTCATGACCCCACTTTCACTTTTTCACACTTTCCTTTACTATGAATAATATGAGGAAGTAATCAGTTTAGCACACTTCACCTTATGAAGACAAACCTCATACAAAAAAATTCACCATAATTCACCCCTCTGCCCAATCACTCTTAAACTGGGGATGGGTGGTAGCCTCCACCCATTAGGCGCTATCTACCAGCCCACCCCACTCCTTTGGGGCAGATCCACTTTCTGCCCCCAATCTGCCCCAAAGAAACCCAAACTTCAAAAATTCTCAAAAAATCAGCCCTTTGCCCAATCCCCCTGAAATTGGGGTGGTAGCCTGCACCCATTAGGCACTACCACCCCACCCCACTCCTTTTGCCCAGATCCCATGCTATGCCCCCGAACTGCCCCAAAGTCACTAAAACTTTAAAAAATCGCCAAAAAGCAACCGTGAATCGAATCACCCGAATTTTTCGTGCCCGAAATTCGGGTGATTCGGGTCGTGCCCGAAAAATATCGGGGGACATCGGGGGTGATTCGGTTCGGCCCCGAATCACCCAAAATTGTTCATTTCGGGCACAGATCGTTCTGTGCCCGAAATTTTTTGCACATCCCTATTGGAAATGAGTTTGTGTGAATTACCTCCCTGTGTCTGCTCAGTGGCCTTCTACAGAGCCATTTTAGATATGTTCCAGAGTTAATATTTTTCCACTGTTAGAACTACTGGCTGACATGATGTGCAACACCACACCAGGGTCGGCCATCAGCTTGTGCTGCCGCACACATGACAGGCAGCCTCAGCACTTTTGCACAAGCATGCAGTTGCACAGCTACTTGAACCTGTATGCCTGTAATTGTGCAGCACTACTTACATAGTTTCTAGTGTAAGTAGCACTGTGCAACTGCAGACTCACAATTTTAACATTGTGTTGGACAAGTGCAGCAGCAGCCCACTTGTCCAACACCAATGGGCTGCATATTATGTATGGAAAAGTTCCAGACCAGCACCAGTATTGCGGTGCTCATCATATCAGCCAGCTTGTCAACTGTTTTTGGAGATATTTGTCTGAATAATTGTAAGTATGGAAAAAAACTGGTAGTCAGTGAGGCTGTTCACATGAGCAGCCCAGCCCTAGTGGTGTGCATGGAACCGCACCTCCGCAGTCCAGCACTGGGGAGGGGGGGCTTTATAAGGGCGAGGGAGGGTGTACTTACTCCTCCCACTGCTTCCCCCCTCCAGCACTCCCAGTTTTTAACGCATTTGGGGCGGCAGGGTACCTCCCTGCTGCCCCTTCCCCCATTCCTCGGCAAAAAGCTTCAAAAGCCTGACTGTGTGTGCGCACGCCGCGCACGTGCATCACGTCCGTGCGTCGCATGTGTGTGTACCTCAGACATGTGCGCGCGATATACTCACGCATGCACACAACGCACAGATGTGATGCGCACGCAGTGTGCACATGTGCAGGCAGGCTTTTGAAGCTTTTTGCCGAGGAATGGGGGAAGGGGCAGCAGGGAGGTACCCTGACACCCCAAATGTGTTAAAAACTGGGAGTGCTGGTTGGGGAAGAGCGGTGGGAGGGGTAAGTACACCCTACCCCGCCCTTCAAGTTCCACCCCTCCGGTGTCAAGCCGCCGAACTGGCCCCAGGTCTGGACCGGTCCGGAGGCCCTTCGAATGGGCTCCGGACTGGTCTGTGTACATCCCTACCCAGGCTTGGGCAACCCTACCTGGGAAGAGCTGCTCATGGGAAGTTCTGGGATTGGGGCCGATCCCAACGCTGCCTCTCTGGGTAGCTCGAGTTGTTTACTCGAGTTAGCATCTTTCTAATGGCTGTTGCACAGATCTGTCTGTCTGTCTGTCTAGCTAGCTAGCTATTACCTTTAGACCCTTCTCTTCCTCCTAAAATTATATGGGTTTTGTTCCAGATGATGTTATTGCATATGGTATTATCTTATGCAGGGGACCACTGATGCCCTCATTCTTTCAGAAAGCCCCAGTTTCTGAAAATAGATGCAGCTCACTGGAGTAGTGTGTATAGAAATCTCACAATTTTAATACAAATGTAAATTGATTTTTTCAGATACCTGAGAAAGTAGAGTCCCGTGCTGTGGATTTGATTTATGTTTAAAGAATGTTAAAATACAAAATCAAGGCATTGAGATGTGGATGCAAGGGCACCTCTCACACTGAGGGGGGGCGGCGGCATCTGTATCATCATACATCATCAGTTCTGTGCCTAGAGAGCAGAGCTTATCTGCCCCCTGCCCCTTCACTTGACTGTGCATCTTCTGGTGATCATTGAACCTGTTTCTGTGATGATGCTGGAGGAACTGGTGCAAACCCATGTCATCTTCACATTAAGCCTTGGCTTCTCAGATGTCAGCATTCAATAAGGCTGTTCTCACGAGCAGCCTAACCCAGGCTAGGGCAGCCGAGCCTGTGTTAGGCTGCTTGGGTGGAGCTCCGGGATCCTTGTGGATCCTTGTGCTCCTGCCCAGCCTAACCCTACCTTTAAGCCCAGCCCAGCAAATCTCATGGTGACACAAATGGCCTATGCACATGCGTGGAGGTCACGGAAATGGCTTCTGCATGTGTGCAGAGGCCAGAACCAGGTCACAGCCGGCCCGGGGTGAAATTTTAGAGGCTGGCAGGGGGCTTGGAGGACCCCCCAGCACCTCCCCCTGCACCTGCATTTCCCCCCCACCACACACCATTTACTGTAGGGAATGCCCTGTACTTGTAAAGGGGAATTCTCAACAGATTATACCCCCTTCCCTGGCACCACCTGGTCAAGTTGATTTGTAAGATAACAAGCTAACTAAGAAGCAAGGTGATCACAATCCAATTGGAAGCCATTGTCAAAACCAGTCAGCAAAGGAAAAAACAGGCCTCCCAAATGGCACTTGCAGTGAAGAACACTGATCTAGACACCCCACACCCACACCCACCCACACATACTGCACTTAATGTTAGAACTAAGAATTCTCCTGAGCTGTGTGAAATGAATTAAAATAGCATAAGGACTCTCTCAGTGTCTAGCATGCTACAAGGACAAGGACATCAAAGCAACGTAACGGAGCCTATGAACTGAATTACTGATGCATATGGGCTGCCTTCTATCAGTTATTAACATACTGCGAGGCAGCATTTGTTGTCTGTACTAGTTACATGGCGATGAATAAGGGCCTGTGAAATGGGTAAGCACACTAGCCTTCTGTCTAGCAGAGTGCACAGCATAGTGAAGTGGGAAATTTGGATATTTTGCTTATATATTAGAGGCTATTCTATTTTCAGCCCATCATTGTTATGAGGATAGTATTGTACTATCCTGTATACAGGGTATGGTTTTGTTGTTGTTTTTTAATGTCTGTCAGGGATACTGTGGCAGTTGCCTGCTCTGAGCAGGAGATTGAATTAGAAGTCTTCTAAGGTCCCTTCCAGCTCCAAGATTCTAGGATTTTGTTATTCTACTTTGTTTTGGCTAAATGCATTGCACATGAATGTATGTATATAATATTATGTATTCCTCTTTCTGTTGTGGTATCTTTTTAAGGATGTACTTTTCCTCTCACTCTCTCTTTTTGTGGTTGCTAATAGCTACAGAGTAGAATTGGGATATTTTATTCTGTGGCTTGTTATTTAGTCTTTTTATTGTGCATGCATCTACATGAACTATGAAATTAGGACTACAGTAGTTACTGTTTTTATTTAACATGGAACATGAGGCAAACAATTTTCTTACTCAGGATGTTGAATATTCCAACATAAAAATAATGTTTTCCCTTTTCTATTATTTTAAAATGTAAATGCACAGAACGTATGTGACAAAAATTAAACATTTGCAAATTAGTAATGTCACACACACACACACACACACACACACACACACACACACACACACACACCCCTCAGCTGGAACTGTATTCAGTTCAGCATACCAAGGATGAATATAGACTATTCTTAAAACAGACTATTCTTTTAAAGCTGTCTGGTATTTATAAGGTGAACCTGCCGCTAGAATAAAATTTAGGAATTTACATGGGTTTTGCTGAGAGATTCTACTCAGTTCATCTAAGTTAGCTGCCAGGGCCAGGAGTGCCTTTGTACAGCTTTGGCTTATGTGCCAGTCAGCTGTGACCCTTCCTTGAGAAGGCAGAACTGGCTGTGTTGTTCTTTGCTGCCTTATTATTTGTTGTCCACTGGTGTCTCTTTCCCTCCAACATTTCTCTTTCCATGTATCATAACATCAGGGTTACACACAGCGCAGACATATTCTGCAAGGTTAGTGTAAGCTGTGATAATGCTGGAAGAAACATGCTGGGTGGGGAAAAGACTTGCTGTATGGATAATGTCTTTGCTACTCGCAGATACAGAAACGTCTTAGCTGGAGAGATACTGGAGGTGGGGGGAGAAGGAGGGAGGAGGGAGGGAGATAGATAAACAAGTGCACAGTTGATTTTTTTAGTTCAGGGTTTCTTAACCTTGGACCCCCAGGTGTTGTTGGACTACAACTCCCAGAATCCCCAGCCACAAAGGCCACGTACTTGGAGACCCAAGGTTAAGAATACCCTGCTTTAGCTGATGATGAATGGCAAATACACTTTAATTAATGTGGGCCAATTACCACCTTAAGTGGCGCAGTGGGGAAATACTTGACTAACAAGCAGAAGGTTGCCAGTTCGAATCACTGCTGGTACTATATCGAGCAGCAGTGATATAGGAAGATGCTGAAAGGCATCATGGTAAACCCCTCCTGTATTCTACCAAAGAAAACCACAGGGCTCTGTGGGCTCCAGGAGTCGAAATCAACTTGATGACACACTTTACCTAATGTGGGCCAAGGCTACACAAAATACAGCCAGCCTAGGATAGCCTGACATTAGAACCCTGTCGATTTAGGAGCCAGGGGTACATGGGGCAGTCCTTGAGTACATGGGACATAACTCAGTGGCAGAGCACATGACTTGCATGTCAAAGGTCCCAAATCCAGTCCTCACATCTAAAAGGGTCTCAGATAATGGGACCCTTGCCCACGGAAAACTACAGTCAGTCAGAGGACATAATGTGGGTTAGGCAGAACAATAGCTTGTCCCAATATAAGGCAGCTTCGTATATTTGTTTATAGTGTGATTTTGAACAGTACCCAGATGCACAGCTGGTTCCACCTTTGAGGGGGCCCTCAGCAAGAGAATCTCTGGTGGGCCTTTTCCTACATGGATGTCCCCTCCCCTTAGAGTGGTGGCAGATGTGAGTTTCTTTCATTTTCAGTGAAACAGCAGCAGTGAACCATACTAGCTGGTGGCTGCCTCTTCTCTCTCTTTTACCCACAGTGCCCCAGTAGTATAGTAATACTCCATGGAAAATTGTGCGTGTGTTTATGTGGCGGGGCGGGGGTGGTTTGTCAGCTAGAACACGACTGTTCTTCCTACTAAGAATGGGGAAGGGAGGAAGTTCCTGTCATTATAATGGAACGAGGTTCACTCAGCCAGCAGTTGACCTAGTCTTCCCCTGAGGACCAGGGCAGAAGTCAACAGTGGGTCCTCCTAAGGTGCTGGGCTCTCAGCAGCTATTGAAGGGTGCTCTGTGCTTACTCCAGTCCTGCCCAGGTGTATAAATCACAGTAGTTGCCAGCAAGCTGGAGTTCCTGTTTCCCCCTTTGGTTGTGTGTATACTTTGCAAGTGAAAGCTGCCATTTTTACACATGCGGGTACCATTCACAAATTGCCTATGTTTTTTCTATTAAGAATCTGGAATCAGATCCCAACAAGAATATTGTAGTATGAAGCTGCTCTTCACAATAGATCTTATGGGACACGAGTTATTCTCTTCACTCCTTCCGGAAGTGCCTTCTCCAGTGCTCAGTGCCTTCTCCAAGGTTCCCTCTGGTTTTTGTTTGAGAATGTCCTCCATTTTAAAAGCCCCCCTCTCTCCTCTGAATCCCATGGCTCCATGCATGTATGCAGGCATGTGCAAGCACACCCTCCCTTTCTTCTAACTGCTGGGGAGGGAGCAGAATTTAGGAGGCTGGGCTGGTGATGAAGCCTTTGCTGTTACTCCCTGGCAAAGCACCATACCGCACCATACCACAGGGGACCCTCTTTTAGCTCTAATTAACAGTGCACTATGTTAATCGGTATCTTTCCTGAATGATTAACATGTTTCAAGTCCCATTAAGAATGGTTATGACAGGAAGAGGCAGGCAGCTGTCGTGGGTAATTACCATATACTTGAATGATCCCGTAATCCAGTGCTGGCTGGAGAGGGGTGGGGGGTGGGGTGGGCATGGAGGGAGGAGGATTGGGACTGGAGTAAACCTGAAGGAGTGGCTGGCAGTGGCAAGTACTTGATAGAGCACATCGTGGAACTGATGGATGTTGTACAGAGCATCCTTTGACACAGCTGAGAGTCCCTGAGAGACTTCTGCGAGAGCAACCGATGGTGAGATGGATGGTGCTGGGGCTGAATCATATTTGCATATGCTGCAGCTCAGACCGTGACTGGGGTGTACAAGCTGGAGAAGTTCAAAGGAAGTGTGTGGTTTCCAGCCAACAACATACAGCATTAATGCAGGCCGAGGAGGGGTAGCAAACCGTAGACAAGAGCTGGTGTTGTAGAATTTGGGATGAATCTGGTCCTCCAGGACCCTCAGTGTCTTGTGGTGAAAAGGACTTTAATAATCTAAAGCTCTTCCATGCAAGCTATTGGTGAAGCTGTTGGTGTGGTGAGGATATGTTAATGGGAGACCTGGAAACCTGCACTTTGCTTTGAGTCCTTTCCTTTTAGATAATAAAGATGGTACTGAAAGGCTACTTTTTCTGATTCATTATGTGTCATTATGTCTCATTATTATTATACCACTTTTCAATGGGTAGATTTTGTTATTTACATAGCAAGAGGAATAAGAAAATGGGTTCCTGTCCCAAAAGGGTTCACAAGCTAAAGAGACACAAGGGAGACACCAGCAAAAGCCACTGGAAAGATGCTATTCTGGGTCAAACAGAAACAGTTGCTCTCCTCCAGCTTAATATAAGAGAGTGACCATTTTAAGAAATGCCTCTTTGCCCATTGAGCAGGGGCTGCACAAAGCAGCATAATGCATCTTTGGGTGATGGATACAAGCTGCTGGCTCACAGTGTGAACTAAATAGTGTGAACATTATGTTAAATAATGGAAACATGATGCTCCACAATTGTGGACACGGATGTAGATGGACTTAACAAGTCAAAACAGGACACAAAGAATACTTTAGCATTCATGGATTGAAGCAGCAGAAGAACATAAGAACAGCCCTGCTGGATTAGGCCCAAGGCCTTTCTAGTCAAGCATCCTGTTTCACACAGTAGACCACCAGATGCCTCTGGGAAGCCCATAGGCAAGAGCTGAGGGCATGCTCTCTTATTGGTCGAGCCAGCTATTTCAGCGAAACAAACTTGAAACGTGTCAAGTGTTATGGCCATAGGGAACAATGGGAAAACCGGAGACATCACATTGTTTCCCATGGGTAGTTCCTATGGACACCAAAGTGGGTTGGGTGGTAGGGCATGACTGGTGCTACCTACCACCCAATCCACAAAAGGAATGGGCAAGTAGGTGATATTAAACAAATTTTTAACTTTCACCCCAAGCTCCCATAGGATCCATACTGCTGCCTGCCAGTGTCTGGATAACACCATGGCTCAGATTGGTGCTGATTGAGGAGCATTATGTTTCTGGCTGACAGCCTGATACATGAGCCAGGGCACCAATCCATATCATCATGGCGGTGGCGTGCATGTCTGGGTGTGACAGCAGCACTGACGGGCAAACTGTGACACATCTGGTTTTGGATGAGACAAACTACCAGTGGTGTTGCAGTGGGTGGGAGTTACCATGAGTTACTCACCCTCCATGGCCAGCTCTGGATAGCCCAGCAGGGGGAGATTGGCCTTCAGGAAAACCAGCTGCTCCACCAAGCCAACCTCCAAGCATGAGTGATGGGGTGTCACCATGTCCCCGGCCATGGACACATCCTTCTCATGCTCTGGATGCCACTCAGTGGGCATGAGAGGAACTGTCCAGCAACCATCGCCAAGTCTGGCCAGACTAGGAGATGTGTTATCCAAACCTAGATTGGCTCCATCTCCCAGCCTGCCACCAGTTCCAGCAGGTACTGCAGAACGCACTGCTCAGCACTGCTGCAGGGCTCAGAGGGCTCCTCCTTTACCCCTGGCAAGGCACCCAGGAAGCCCTCTGTGAACCACCAGGCGGAACACTGAGGCAGAACTACCGGCTCACTTGGCCCTGCCAGGGACACCACACTGCTGGACTGGGAAGCAGTGGTGATGCTGCTGCTAGGAGTGGACTGCACACTATCAGTAGGTGCTCCAGCACCCTCCTCCTGGTTGTGTTCCAGCTTCCTCTCCTGGGCTTGCCTAACCTCTTCAACCAGTAGGGCCCTCCACCTGGGCAATTGGTCAGGGGTGACATAGGAGTCACATAGGCAGGGATCACATAGGTAGGACAAAACATGCTCTGCAGATGCTCCCAAGGGTGTCTTGAGCCAATCCACCATTCCAGTCCTCAGCTGACCTGCCTAGGAAATTGCTTTCCCAGTGGTCAACATAGACTGGAGCTCACCCATTTGTCATCTTGAGGAGAAGAGTGGTGGGCAAAGCCTGATTCAGCATTGTTGTCTCGGCACACAAGCTGTTCATGGCAATAAAGAACAGTCTGAGTGCCAAGACAACGTTGGAAATGAGCGCCCTTACCTGGTGGGATAGGCTGCATACTTCCAAGCCATGCTTCCTTGCCTGGCCTTGCATGGCTGGCTCTTGCTCCTACAGGCACTGCCCAGACAGCCATCCCTCCACTTGTCGATCCATGGCCACTGACAGCTCATCTGCCATGGGAGGGGTTGGTGCCACGCCACCAGCAGCAGATGTCCCCTCGCTCTCCTGCCCCCACCAGGGCACTGTGAGGGTCAGAAAAGCAGTGTGTAGCCCACTGCAGCTGGTCCACAGAGCTGCAGTAAAAGGCATGCTGGCATCAGGCGCTGCAGTGCACAGCAGCCCCAGCACAGCCTCCCTGCATGCCCCGTACCACCTGCCTGCTGACAGTGGTGCATGAGGGGATATTATAGTTGGGGGCAAGCAGTCCAAAAGTGATCATCTTGGCAATGGCCTGGGTGATGAGATGAGACTCTGGGCAACCAGACCACTTGCCCACCGACTGCACCCACTGCTCAGACAACTTCCCCTGCTTGGGAGCAGGTGCCTTGCTGGTACTCGAGGGCACACCAGCAGGAGCAGGGGCCCCCAAGTGATGCTGTTGAGGGGGTTCACCATCCCCAACATCAAAAGATGCTTAGGGTCCTTCCCCTTGCTGACCTGTGCCCCACAGTGGACACAGACAGCATGGGTTGGTTCACCATGGTGGAGCTCAAAGTGCTGGTCCGGCCCCATTTGGGTGGTGGTCGTATTGGGGCTGCTGGTTTCTTTTGGGGGACACCACCACCTCCGCCCTCAGTCTGGGACTGAGAAGGTCCAGGAAGCAGAATGTCTTCCTGCTCCTCCTCAGTCTCCCCGTACTTCCCTGCCGCCCCGTTTGCTCTTCGGCCGGAAGTGGCTTAAAGTAGCTGGTGTGCATGTCGCGCTTCTGCTCGCGCATGTTGGAAGGCCTGTAGGTGCTCGTGATGTGTGCGCTCTTGCGCCTGGCGGGTGCACATGTACCAGCTACTTCTGGCCCCTTCCAGCCAAAGAGCAAATGGGGCGGCAGGGAAGTACGCTGCCGCCCCATAGGACCTGTAAAATATCAGGTGCCGGCAGGGGTGGTGTGGGGGAGCAGAGGGAGGGGTAAGTGCACCCTCCCCTGCTCTTAAAGTGAGACACCCCCCACCATCAAGCCACCTGTGCCAGCTTCCGTGCACATCCCTAAAGCCCAGGAGTCACTCTCTGTCTCTCTATCCACTGAGCCAGGCAGGCCCAAACCACCACCACCAGTCTGTTTTCACTTGCTGCTGAAGTTTCTTTTCCAATCCTCTGATGTACCAGACACCATAAGGGCTCTGTCTGCCCTAGAGTCTCCTTAAATACATTTTGAAACTCCCTCCTTTGGCCTCCCCCTGCCTCTGTCTCCCTCCAGCCAATGGGGGCACAGTTGCCCATGACAACGCTTGATTTGTATGATAACAAGCCAACTAAGAAGCAAGGAGATCACAAGCCAATCAGAAGCCGGTGCCAGAAAACCAATCAGCAAGGGAAAAACAGACATCCAAACTGGTGCTTGAAACACTCAAAACATTTTGGTCGAAATGGGATTGTTTTGTTTGGAGCTTGAAACAGGCCCTTTATTTTAAGGGTCTTTTGTTTCAAGCTTGAAACACTCAAAACAACCCATTTCGAGTCTAAACGTTTTGAGCTTGAAACGTTTTGCACATCTCTAGAGCCTGGCATGCCAGAAATGAATGCACTCGTCCTCTGCCAGCAAGCCAGCCCTCCCATCACATTGGGAGTCCCAACTACTCTAATCAAGTATCTTCAGACAATGTCACTGTAACAGCATAGAACTCCACAAAGGGCATTTCCACACATGAAATTGAAATAACTCCTGAGCCTCTGTCCCTTGCTAGTTTCGAGAACACACAGCCATTGATAATGTGATACAGAAGGGAAGTGTCCACAGTTGGAATGTGCAGGGTTGTGTTTCCTTTCACTTTAGAAATCCATTCAGGCAAAACCTGCTTTAAGTCTCATGTGAGAAAATGCCTGAAGTTCTGCTCCTTTATTCAGGACCAGTCTACACGTTGGCAGAATGCGTGGCATTGAATATGTTTGTGACTATTGCTGTCCTTTTCCTGACAGCCCCTCAGCAGCGCAACTCTCTGGCTTTACAGTGATATTCTTTCCATGTCTGGGTCATAAATTATGTAAGAAAATAATGACATTTCTTTCTTTCATTTGCAGCAAACCAACTCTCTCCCAGCCCTTATTGCTTTATCTGTTCTTCTCCTATCTCAAAGCATGCCTTCTTCCAGTGGGGAAGGCCTCAGTGAACATCCCTTGCAAGAGGAAGAGGTACCTTTTAAAGACTATCAGGCCATACCCCTGGCAGTAGCCTAATTTCCAGGAAAGGACATTCTGCATCAAATCCCAGATTGTAAAGGAAGCAGACAACCCTGGCTGTGTCTACAGTTGCTAACAGAAACATGTGACAGAACCCTGTGCTGTATCTTTTTTGTTCCAGATCGTGAGCGGATTGGCCAGGACTCTGCTTATGAGCAGGAGGGAAAGGTGCAGTTTGTCATCGATGCTGTCTATGCTATGGGCCATGCATTGCATAATATGCACAAGAACTTGTGCCCTGGGAAGATTGGCCTCTGTCCCAGGATGGACCCAGTAGATGGTGCCGAGCTGCTCAAGTACATCCGCAGCGTCAATTTCTCAGGTTTGTCCCTATGATTGGGATTGCCCTCATGGCCAGATTATGGCAACTAGGGGACTCTTGTTGGGGCTTTTTCAGGCTTAATCTTTGGTTTAATACACACACCTGGGTGAATTTAAGTGCCTCATTTGCAACCTCTTGCATGGACTTTTCTCCTCCGTCTCTGCAAGGGTTGGTTAGTCTTCCTTCCTTCCCTCCCTCCCTCCCGTAGAACCCAGAGGAAAGAGTTGTGGCATGCAAGGACAAGGCAGTGGAGTAGAATCAGGAATATTAATGGTTTAATGAAATAGATATTATTTTCAGAGAGGCAAGTGCAGACTGCTTTCAGTGCTCTTGCTCCTGTTGGTTTCTTAGCCTTGCCTCTACTCCTCCAGGACTGGACTAAGAGTAACTAAAGTACTATTCAAAAGCTGGCCTGGGTCAGCGAATGGATTAACCAAAAAGACCACACCTCCCTGCCTCCCTGCACATATGACTTGATCAGGCTCAAATGACCTGATTAAGAGTAATATTATTAACGTTGAAGTCTTCTCAGCTGTCCCAGTTGACTTCAGCCAAGCCCCTTTTTCCTTTTCCTGAAGTCTGACTAGCGGCCCTGCTATATTACTCCAAGCTATTGTGTCTAATTGGCTACCGGTCCGCTTCCTGGCTAGATTCAAGGTGCTGGTATTGAACTTTAAAGCCCTACACAGCTTGAGGTCGGTGTGCCTGTAGGACTGCCCCGAGCAGTAGTGCACTGGAGGGGGGGGTATACATATTTTAAATTAATTAATTAATTAATTAATTAATCAATTAATTAATTAAAGAAAGTCCTGCTCCATTAGGAACTCCATAACAAAAGTAAGACAAAAGTTTACAGGCCACACTTTCCCCATCAATACATTTCTATGGGGGTGGGGCAGGAAATCAAACTTCTCAGTGCATTCAGTGTTTGTATATCTGGGTATTTGGATAACTGGGATTTTTTAGACCTGCCCATATGCGTTGACCAGGGAGCCTGTCGTAAAACCAGACCCAAACGCCTATCTCCTGAAGCCCCATACTAACTCTGTCCACTTTTAATAGCTTTTATTTCCTTACTCCCTTTCCTTTTTGCTGCTTCTTTTTTTGGTAGAAAATGTTCCCTCTCCCCTGATTAGTGATTCCTTTACATCTTCTAGAAACACATAACTTCCTCACATTATATCTTTGTAATATACATTTTCTGCTTCTGCTTTCTTATTACATCTATTTATCTCTCCTCTACAATCTCTTCACAATCTGCCTCCCTTATTTATTCCCTCCTTATCATGTTGTTTGATTTTCCTGCTTTCTTCTGTTATTGGGATTTATTTGTGCAATTCATTTGATTTTATTTTAAGATAAACTTTTGAGGTGGGGGAGAGGGGTGGAAGCACCAACAAGCCTTGGTATGAAGCAACTTGCTAAATAAATCACTGTAATTAAAGGTTTCATAGTACTTCTCATCTGGTCATATCCCTCTTTGGATAAACACATTTTGACTGAATGCCATAAACCCCCTTTAGTATGTCAGACTGTCCATTTACAGTCAGCCAACTGGGTTTCTGCTCGTAATTCTGCTTTATTTGGTTGAGTATGTTGCAGGATATATATGTGCTGATTTTTTCTCTCCATTTAATGAGCTTACCAAGGGGCTAAAATCAGAGGCTTATTTAGGGAAAATAGCGCCTAGGGCAAGCACTGAAATTGCGCCCCCTGTCCAAGCATCTGACACCCATCTTTCAGATAACTTTACCATAATATCAGCTGAAAAGTACAAGGCAAGCTCGTTAATCTTTTAATCTTTCAAAAACTATTTAGCAGTGAATGTAGCCAGACCAAAAAATGCTGGAAAACTACCAATTTCAGTATGCTGGGGCTCATGAAATACCCAAATACTATGTGGAGGTGTACTTGGAAAACTAAACAGAAGTGCCTGTCTAATTCTTTACTATACATTGTAGCATCACTATTACATAAGTTTTTAAAATAGATAGAGAATTTGACTTTTCCCAGATACTCTTAAAATAATTAAAGGATATGCAGAGTAAACTGTGTCACTGCTTGGAATATATTCTAGTCTTTCAGAAAGACAGTTAAAATGAGAGAAAGAGAGCAAGAAACTCCCAGTGAGCCTTAATATTAAGGATTTCACACTGATTCAGAGACAAACTCACCATTAATAGCCATATTATTAAGACATCACATTTAACTCACTTATCACAAGAAGCAAAATAAGAGCAAATGAATACAATCCTAGCTCATAAGCTTCAGCTCAGTATTCACAAGCCCTGATTCTCTGTACATAGTGCCAATCTGAATATGTGTACAGTGACTTATATTATATTAATTTTTTTTAAAGTATTTCTTTACCTGTAGCTCCTTTGGGGGCTTCCTAAAGGCCATGGGGGGTCTGCAAAGGTTTCCCCTCCCCCCACTGGCCTCTAGGGCCTCACAGGGACCATTTGAGCATGTGCTGTGGCCATTTAAATTTTTTTTAAAGGCTGCTGAAAACAAAATGGCTGCCGTGCATGCTCAAAAGGCCTCTGCAAGGCCTGGCATGGCCTAGGACCTCACAGAGCCCATTTGAGCATGTGCGGTGGCCATTTTGTTTTTGGTGGCCATTTTTAAATTTTCTTTTAAAAAATTAAAAATGGCGCCCCCTTCAAGTGGCGCCCAGGGCACGTGCCCTGCCTGCCCCACCTAGATACGCCCCTGGCTAAAATTCCCCCACAGTTCTGGCATAATGAAGGGGTCTTCTGGACACATTTGACATATGAAGAGATTGCAACTTGTTAGGCATGTGCATGAAACTGGTATGCCCGGTTTGATTCGAGTCTGAAGTGGACTCGAATTGAACTGGGCATGTTTGGTCCCTCCCCTGAACAGACCTCCCACTTTGTCTTGAATTCCAGGTGTTCTAGTGGATTTTTTTTTTTTTTTAAAAGAGCTCACGTCCTCTGGGGAGCACTGCAGCGGTCATGGTGGGGTCTCTGGTGGTTCCCCTTCCCCCTGCTAGCCTCTCCCTGGTCTCAAATTGGCCAAATTTGAGCAGTTTTCCAACTGTTTTTGGCATGTTCTGGGCCTCTTTGTGCCATGGCAGTGGCCATTTTGGAGGCTGCTGCCCATATGCGCTGGCCATCTTCATGACCTGATGGCAGATGGCCAGTGTGCATGCATGGTGGTCTCCAAATGGCCACCACCAGTGCAAAGAGGCTCAGAATGGGCCGGAAATGGCTGGAAAACCACCCAAACTGGGCCAATTTGAGACCTGTGGGCATCTCGCTTGGGGAGGGGAACCACCAGAGAACACCTCCCCCCACAGCTGCATCAGTGCCCCCCTGGAGCTGGTGAGTTCTTAAAAAGAAATTCCATTAGAACTCCCGGACTGACCGGTGGGGGGCGGGGATGGATTTGGCTCAGGTTCAAGTTGAACTGGGTCTGGTTCGGCTCAAGGGTGATCCATGGGGGGCAGGGGTGAGCCCTTGAGTCAGCCAAGTTGAATGTTGTTCCGGCTTGAGCCAGTCTGCAAATCCCTACAACTTGTCACTTTTTGGGAAATCTAAGAAAATACCTTGGTAAGATTTGATCGCACTACATGTCAGATCATTTAGGAAATTGCTTCAACAAAACAAACTAGATCATACTCTCGGTGCACCCAAGAGTCTACTATGTGCAAAGTTCAAAGAGTTCAAAGGAGTTATCAGATGACAGGAGTCTTTATCTATGATACAAAAGGGATGTTGGTGAGATACACAAGAAGTGCTAGTGAGCATTATTGTGGTTCCTGTCTACAGTTTTCCAGCTCTTGTTCATGCATCCCAAGCCCCACATATATTGGTAAGGTTTGGAGCCAACTATCAAGATCCAGAATGCTGCTTGAGACTGTTTTCCTATTTCATCCTGTCTGGTTGATGAGGAGAGAACATAGGAACATAGGAACATAAGAACAGCCCTGCTGGATCAGGCCCAAGGCCCATCTAGTCCAGAATCCTGTTTCGCACAGTGGCCCACCAGATGCCGCTGGAAGCCATAGGCAGGAGTTGAAGGCATGCCTTCTCTCCTCCTATTACTCCCCTGCAACTGGTACTCAGAGGCATCCTGCCTTTGAGGCTGGAGGTGGCCTATAGCCCTCCGACTAGTAGCCGATGATAGAGCTCTCCTCCATGAAATTATCCAAACTCCTCTTAAAGCCATCCAGGTTGTTGACTGTCACCACATCTTGTGGCAGAGAATTAACATATAGGAAGCGGCCTTATGCCGAGTCAGACCCTTAGTGCACCTAGCTCAGTATTACACTGTCTGGCAGTGGCTTCTCCAAGGTTTCAGGCAGCTCCCAGCCCTATCTGGAGATGCCAGGGAGTGAAACTGGGACCAGCTTTGCCACTGAACTACGGCACCATCCCCTAAGGGGAAGATTTTGCAGCAGACAGTGCTCACATATAGTCACCCATCCAAATGCAAACCAGGACAGGCCCTGCTTAGCAAAGGGGACAATTCATGTTCACTACTGCAAAACCAGCTCTCGTCCTCCCCATAGGAACAAAGGGAGACATATACCTATTCTATGGCATAGAATAGACATAGGAACATAGGAAGCTACCTTATAATGAGTCAGAAAATTGGTCCATTTAGCAGGAGTCTTTCCCAACCCTACCCGGAGATGCCAGAGATTGAACTCGGGGCCTTCTGCAAGCAAAGCAGATACTCTGCCACTGAACTGCAGCCCCAGACTTTCTCCATTCCCATTGGTTCTCCATCACAGGAGAAAAAAGATAGAGGGGAGACATGGAGATAGCTCTGATCCTGCTGAAGATCCACCAGGACAGAGCTTTGCCATCTCCTATGCATGTCTCTTTCCCCCCACAGCAAGGCAGAAGTCAGGGGGCAGCAGAGGTGTCTGCACTTTGCTTTGTTTCAGAACTTTCTGCCTCCAGTTTTAGAAGGATTCCTGCAAGCTCTGAATCTATTTGTGCTGTTCATAAGAATCACATAACTCCTGTTTGCATTGCTCTGGCCTTTGTGTGCGTGCAAGCACAGGAGAGAGAGAAAGCGAGAGCCAGGAGGAGTGGGCAAATGAAACAGTGTCTGCCCACTCATTGCTGGGCACTCAGCAGCTGGCGCAAATGCCCGCTCCGGCACTGACTGCTCTTGTATTGAAGAGCTCCATCTTGCCCCCACCCACTCTCCCTCATGGGCTGTATCCCTCAGCGGTCCTCTGTGACTGTCCCTTTGCACATGAGTGGCAGGGATGTCAATGCTAATCACTCACTGTGGACATCAAGTGTAATGAGCTGTCTGCAGAGGCACCCAGAACAGGCACGCGGAAGGCAGCCATCCTGCCTCTCAGCTTGCCTTTTGGCCTGCCTGGATCTATGTGTGACTGCAGGTGTTGTTGTGCTGAGCAGGTCAGCCTAACAGAGCTTGGAGAGAGCAGCTGGCCTCCCTCATCTGTCCGCTCAAGCATGCCTGCCACTTTCTAGGGACCCTTGTTTTCAGCAGAGAGAGAGAGAGAAGAGAGAGAGAGAGAGTTTCCAAATACAACCTCTGCTTCTTTCCTGAAAGCTGTAGTCGTGCTGTGGGTTAATGCAGTCCGGGTTAATGCAGTCTGGGGCTCCACCTGTGGCTGTTTGCCAGCCTCACTGTAGGAATGCTAACAGGGAGATTCTTGAGCATAGCCTGGAGGCTGGCAAATGCTTTTGAACCTGGCATGATGCTTTTAACATTAGCTTGATCTGCAATGATTAGCAGGGAGTTTATGTATTCGTTTAGTGTCATGGCTGTTTACAGAGAATAACAGAATAGGTTCCTGTCCAAAGAAGCTTACAATCTAAAACTGGACATGAGGTAGATAATAGAGTTAAAGGAGGACACAGACAGACACATGCGTGCACCCACATTCATATGCACACACATACATGCACATGCGCAAACACACACACACACACACACACACACACACACACACACTTTATAAGTAAGTGCATGGACATATTTGCACACACAAAGGTGCACCACTGTTGGGGTTGTTACTGTTTTCTCCTAGCTCTCCTTGTGTGCCTTTAAAAGCAGCCTGACACAGAGAAATTATGCAGGTGAAGCTTCCTTCATTTTATCTTGTTCTGAACTGCCCCTTGCAACTGGGCTTTTCATAGAGGTCTGGTTTGCAGGAAGTAGCAAACAAAGCTTTTTCATGGCATGGAGATGCACATGATCAGCTGCTAAGTGCTGTGGATTAAGCTACTCTTAAAAGCACAATCACTGGTTCAGAGGTTGGCGACCCAGATTCATGATTCTCCCTGCTGTCTTTCCTACAGTGAGGTTGACAAATGTTGCTTAATGCCGTTATGTCAGCCTGCTGTAAAGGCATAGGAGGCGCAGGACGCGGGGAGGGGCAACCATAGGCTCGGAGATACTAGGCTCCAGTGACTGTTGATATCAGGATATCGGTACACAAGGTGGAAAGCTGGTCTTGTGGTAGTGAGCATGAATTGTCCACTTTGCTAAGCAGGATTTCACTTGGTCTGTATGTGGGTGGGTGACTACGTGTGAGCATTTCTGCTATAGGATATTCCTCTCAGGAGATGATGATGATGATGATGATGATGATGATTTTGATTTGATTTGTATACTGCCCTTCCAAAATGGCTCAGGGGCCGTAACTCAGTGATAGAGCATACACTTGCATGAAGAAGGTCCCAGATTCAATTCCTAGCATCTCCAGGTAGGGCTAGGAAAAACTCCAGCCTGAAGGGTTGCTGCCAGTCAGTGTAGACAATACTGAGCTAGCTGGACCAAAGTCTGACTCGGTATAAGGCAGTGCCCTATGTTCCTATCAGGCCAGGACTGAAGTGCATATGCCCAGCACTGTGGGCTGACATCTGCCTCGTGGAGGGAGCTCAGTAATACCACATAGAGGTGGACCACACAAAAGGTGTGTACAGGAGAATAGCTTTCTGCACCTGCCTGTGCTCAGCCTCCTCCTTCCAGCGACTGCATTCAGCCCTTTGATTTCATGAAGTGCACATTCACCCGGCTCTGTATAAATGTGTTGTTATTTTCCATCTCAATCTCAGTGGTTGAATACTGAGAAGGGATTACTGCTTTGGGTGAATGAATGATGTAGCCTCATGATGTACTGTCACTATGCATGGATTCATTGCTCAATGGCTTAAGAGAGAAGAATACACTTGGACATCCAGTGGGGGTGTAACAATATGCAGGCGGATCAAGAGGCAGAGGGTGGGAGCCCCACATAGTGTCCTTTGGAGCGTGCTTTATGTACATAATGGAACTGATTGGGTGAATGACAAGTGAAAGGGAAGTGTCCTTCTCTTTGTTCCTTTTTCTTTTTCATTCCTAGCCAGGCACCTTATGTAACCTACTGTGAACTTTTTTCTTTTCTTTGCTCTGATTCCTACAAGAATTTTATCCCATTGGTGCCAATGAGAGCTTTACTTCTGGGGAAAATAACAGCCATAGGGGTGATCTGGATTGGGGCCAAAGCTCCCTTCACCCCATCTAGTCCCAATCCAGATCTGACCCTCTATGACTGCTGTTGGCTAAAGAAAAACTAGACCCAACCGGACTCATCAGGACTATTACATGTCATGCATCGTTTGTCCCCAGCTTTGTATGGTTGATGCTAAACACTTCAACGGATAAAATACTATTAGAGATTTATGCTCTCTGTGCCTGTCAGCTGTTTCTTATTTATATGCAAGTTATAAACTTGTTCAGGCAGAAACTTTAGGGTGTTTTTGTACATGTCACCCCAAAGCACATTTGAACCTCTCTGTTCCACTTTTACATCATTTATTATGAATGATGTGAATGCAGGGAAGAATCTGAAAAAACATGGATGTCTATGACAGCCAGTGAAAGTTTTATGTTGGCATTTGGAGCTGATTTTTAACAAGTCTCCATGTATATAAAATAGTCTCTTTCTTTTTAGTATGTACAGCACCTAATGGGGTAGGAGGCCCAGTCCACAAAGAAGGTTTTTGGTCTCCAGCCCAGCACAAATATTTAATTATATGAATTATCACCATGTGAGCAGAAAGGCCCAAGGGATTTCCCTTGGCAACACAGAATTTTAAGACTGATGGTCTTTTCTGCTTGCCCAAAGCGAATATAGCTATTAAATACTTCCTATAAGGATATGGGCTAGATTCTCATTGGGTTAAAGCCAACCTAGCTCAACAGGAAATTGACCTCTGAAATTCATAAGACAGGAGCTGATTTAACTAACTTCCAGATGTGGCCCCTTATCTTCGATGGAGATGTCCATATACACAGCAGCAGAGAATCTATCTCCTATATCATTCTGTTTCCCCCAATACAGTCAACAAGGAATGGCCTGGTTAGTTAATTGCTTGGATAATTTAGCAAGGATGGTTTACCTGCTAAATTGCATTTACTGAAAGGCTTCTGATCACATGGCTGAGGCACAGAACAACTTTGCCCCCCTGGGGAACAATCCAGCCAAACTTAAGCATATTTAAGTTCTGTTGATTTTAATGAGAGCTAGGAAAGGTGATAAGCCTAGCTCAGCCATTGAAATCAGTAGGATTTGTTTAATTTGGCTAGATCACACTCAAGGTTTCCACTGATTGTGTGTGTGTGTAGAAGAGATGGGGAGGGGAGAAAGAAAGAGAGAGAAAGAGAGAGATCAGAACCGGCTTTTGTTAGATTAGATACACTGCTCAAGCTAGCAGTGTTTTTCTTTCTAAGGCTAAATGCTTTGTGTCTTGCAGGTATTGCTGGGACCCCAGTGACATTCAATGAGAATGGAGATGCCCCAGGCCGCTATGACATCTACCAATACCAGATCAAGAATGCTACTCCTGAGTACAAAGTTATTGGGCACTGGGCTGATCACCTGAACTTAAAAGTAAGCAAGTTCTTTGTCTGAGTGTCGGTTTGCCTAGATGCTTATGGGGACAACCCTTCTCCTTGACACCTCAGTGTATTGATTAATTTTGTTTGTATACATACAGGCACCATAAAGATAATCTATGGTGAGACTTTTTAAAGCATTCAGCACTGATTGCTCTCTGATCCTATTCAGTGCAACAATCCAGCTCACACCATGGGTAGCAACTGTAGGCCAGAAAGGAGTTGGAGGTGGGGGAACCAAGGGCATAAAGGTATTGTCCTTGGCAAGGTGATGCTTATGTCATTCACTTAATATACTGGCAAGACTAAAGGGCACAATTTCAATGGGAGAGTTTTTAAAAAGTTAAGCACTTCCATTCTATTCCACTTAAAAGGGGCTTAAAATGTTTAATCTTGCCTGCACTGTTCTTTGGCCATTTTGTGAGGTCAGATTTCAAAAGTGAAATTTGAAAATGTTTGAGATTCTAAATGTTTGCAGAATTTCATTTCACCTCTCATTACAAGATATTCACAGTGCTGACTATGCATCAGGACAAAACAACAGCCTGTCAGGTGGGAGGGACAGCAAACCTGAAAGGGTGGGCCTGCAGGTCTGCAATAACTGTAGGAGCTGTGGAGGAGAGGAAGACAGAGGCGGATTAGGCAGTGTGGTATAAATGTGAAGAGGCAGGGGACAGGGCTAGAATAGCAGGTGTCATTTAGCAAGATCAGCATGGGTGGGCTTAATCAGCATGGGTGGATCACCTGCAGGGAATCCATGTCAGAAAAGCTTAGTATTGCAGATCAAGAAGTCCTGCTGCAGGACTAAAAGAGGTGGGGTACTGATGTTCTGCAAAGGTGAAAACCTTGGTAGAAGGGGGATATAGCTCAGTAGTAGAGTCCCCATTTTGCATGCAGAAGGTCCCAGATTCAATCCTGGCATCTCCAGGTAGGGCGGGGAAAGACCCCCAGCTGAAACACCAAAGATCTTCTGCCAGTCAATGTAGACAACACTGAGCTAGATGGATCAGTGGTCTGACTCAGTTTAACATGTTCATAGGAGCTGCTTCTGAGCTGGAGAGGGCAGTGCTAGAATAACTAGGTGCAGTATAAATGAAAAGCAAGCACTTTCTGCAAAGTTGGAGAGGCATCCTGGCCCAGCCCTTGCCGGAACTTTGGCGCTACTGTGCTGGCTCTTGTTGGTTAGTGAGATTCTTCCTCTCTCTCTGGTGCAGATGGAACGCCTCCATTGGCCTGGGGGAGGCAACCGGGTGCCCACCTCCATCTGTAGCCAGCCATGCAGGCCGGGCGAAAGGAAAAAGCTGGTGAAGGGTATCCCATGCTGCTGGCACTGTGAGCGCTGTGATGGGTACCAGTATCAGCAGGATGAGTTCCACTGCAAGGTGTGCCGCCTGAGTGAGCGCCCCAATGAGAACCACACTGGCTGCATCCCCATCCCCATCGTCAAGCTGGAATGGAACTCCCCTTGGGCCGTGGTGCCGGTTTTCATTGCTATTGTGGGCATCATCGCCACCCTCTTTGTGGTGGTGACCTTTGTGCGCTACAACGACACGCCCATCGTCAAGGCCTCGGGGCGAGAGCTCAGCTATGTGCTCCTGACGGGCATCTTCCTCTGTTATGCCACCACCTTCCTCATGATTGCTGAGCCTGACTTGGGCACCTGCTCCCTGCGGCGTGTCTTTCTGGGGCTGGGCATGAGCATCAGCTATGCTGCCTTGCTGACCAAAACCAACCGCATCTACCGCATCTTTGAGCAGGGCAAAAAGTCGGTCAGTGCCCCGCGCTTCATCAGTCCTGCTTCCCAGCTGGCCATCACCTTCAGCCTCATCTCCCTGCAGCTCCTGGGGGTCTGCATCTGGTTCATTGTGGATCCCTCCCACTCCATCATCGATTATGAGGACCAGCGGACTACGGACCCCCGCTTTGCCCGGGGAGTCCTCAAGTGTGACATTTCTGACCTGTCCCTCATCTGTTTGCTTGGGTACAGCATGCTGCTCATGGTGACCTGCACTGTGTATGCTATAAAGACCCGTGGGGTTCCTGAGACCTTTAATGAAGCCAAGCCCATTGGGTTCACCATGTACACTACCTGCATCGTCTGGTTAGCCTTCATTCCCATCTTCTTTGGGACGTCACAGTCAGCAGAGAAGGTAATGGAGATTTGACATGGGCCGAAGTGGCTGTGTGTGTGTGTGTGTGTGTGTGTGTGTGTGTGTGTGACCGAAGGTTTGCTCTCATAGTTCCTAGATGCACTTGTGATGCAATGTCCCTGGTATGTGCAAATCTGCATGTCTTATAACCCATCTGACATGGTGATCTGATGGTGCAGGGTGGGGGAACTATTTCTGTTTTCCTGTTAGATTTTCCTGCACTACCTGCTATTGCTTTTGTTTTTCATTGCAGCCATTATTTCTTTCTCTTCTATGGGACTCTCTCCCTATTTATCTCTCTGTTTTCTCTTTTTCTCCCACTCCCATTTTTTCTGATGCTGTGTTTATTGATGCACCTTCCTTTCCCCCCCATTTCTCCATCTCCCAGGAAGTTTTCCACACATGGCTATTAACTTGCATCTCCTACCTCTAGCAGTAAATGGAGGGTGTGAGTTCACATATCAGCTGGATTCACCCCGAAGTCGCAGCAGGCTATCAAGGACCAATTCACACATGATTCTGGTTTCCCCCGGATTAGGGCTGCACATTCTGGCTTAGCCTGAATTCTGTCCAGGGTAAAAAAATCCTCTAATTTTGGCGGTTTAATAAATAAATAAATCCCAAAAACGAGGTTTCTGGTATGTCCCGACACTTCTCTGTGATGTGTGGAGGGGCCATTGCCAATAAGAACATAAGAACAGCCCTTCTGGATCAGGCCCAAGGCCATCTAGTCCAGCATCCTGTTTTGCACAGTGGCCCACCAGATGCCGCTGGAAGCCACAGGCAGGAGTTGAGGGCATGCCCTCTCTCCTACTGTTACTCCCCTGCAACTGGTACTCAGAGGCATCCTGCCTTTGAGGCTGGAGGGGGGCCCACAGCCCTCCAACTAGTAGCTGTTGATAGACCTCTCCATGAAGTTATCCAAACCCTCTTAAAGCCATCCAGGTTGTTGGCTGTCACCACATCTTGTAGCAGAGAATTCCACAAGTGGATTATGTGGATATATAATCGGCTTTTTTCAAAACTCACACTTTCGTGGGGTTTTTCTTTTTTAAAATATTTGCTGAGTGGACTTGTGGAACACCAAATGTCAGCAGAGGGTGCTGCTTGTTGTTTTAACTAGTCAATCTTTCAGAATGCCGACTGTCAAACTGAAGAAGAAGAAGAAGAAGAAGAAGAAGAAGAAGAAGGTCTTGCGCCTCCTCCTCTGGGATGTGATTGATTAGTTGGAGAAAAAACCAAGCTGTGGGAACGCACACAAAAATGATTTGTAGGGCCTATGTGAAAGGTCCATTTAATCCCCCCATTTAAACAGGGGCAAATCTGCTGCAAAGCAGGTTCGCTCTTCGGATACCCTGCAGCATAAAGCCATGTCTGGATAACTTCCTGGTGTTAACTTCACGTAGAAGGCAGGCTATGTAGGCTAGTGGGTGTCTCCTCTAGAACTGTGGCCCTTAGGCAGGTCTTCATGAATCAAGCACTTCTGCTGTTGTACTGTGCAAGTATGGGTTTTAGTCAGGCACAGTGCAAAATGCAACATACTTAGAACTTCAGATTTCTCTGTTTGAAAATGCCAAGTTTCTAGCCCTTATGGCTGAAGAGATAGCCTTGAAAGCAAATTGATACAGCCTTGTGGATTCTTAAACTCCAAATGAGGATTTTCCTGGGATTTTGTTTTAAGTGTTCAAATGGCAGAGTTTCAGTGTTCTGCAGAACCACTTCTCCCCCCACCGAGATGAGCAAAAGCAGAATAACTCATGCAGTACAAGCAAGTGATTTGTCTTAAATTTGGCTTCTCTTTGTGCAGAATTTGTATTACTTTGACACAGAGACTTACCCATAGGGAGAGAGCAGCCTGTTTTTTGTCTAGCAGGGCTGTTTACTGGCAGGCAGGAATAGTTTGCTCTTTCTTTAGCTCTTCCTGGATCCTGGAAAGTCTTGATCCTGGAGTCCTCAAACGATATTTAGATCTCATAGTTTTTTCTTTGTGTTATGCTTCCTAAGAATTTTGCTTTGGGACTTTGTTGCTCTCATTCCTGAAGGTAATGGAATGGTGAATCGTGATGGGATAATTTGGCTGCTTCTCAAAGCTCAAAGTTTTACTGCTAGTAGTAGGAGTCACAAAACAGTACTCATAAAAACATGAACAATGCAGTGTAGGAGCCTTTTTTGACAAAAGCACATGTGCAGACTTTCCCCTTGCACTAGCGTTGCCTAACGACAGGTGCCACGGCCCAAAGACAGCCACTGTGTTGATTTTGGAAAGCGGATCCACACCTGCGTGCACGTGCAGAACTGGAGAAGCAGCACCTGAGGGCAACTCACTCACTGCTGCAGTCATTCTTGATGCTTGAAATGGGGATCTGCTGTTGGTGGTAGCTGTGGCCAACTGTAAGGCCACTGGGACCAGGAGCAGAAAATGTAGCTTCTGTAGTCATGCATGACTTTTAGAGGAGTGTAATTTATGGAGGGGGGAAATGAGTTAACTCCTGGCATACCTCATGGGTCTTGAGACTGTAAGCCCCAGGATATCCCCTTGTATGCTGCAGGGGAAGGTAATTCTTGCCTGGTATGTTGCAAACTTGATTGCAGGCCAGAAATGAATTGTGAGTAGAGAGCAGCGTTTCTCAAATCTTTAGTAGCAAATCTCTCCAAAAAGAGTAATGAAATAAATTGCATTTGCTCCTTTGGCCCCATAATATAATGGCTATCAAACATAAACATTTTCTGCCCTATATCCTTCCTTCCATCAGTCCAGCACTTTGGGGCTCATTAAATACATTGTCACCCACCAGAATGGGTCAGACACTTCCATCATGTGGTCTGGTATCCTTTCCTGGTGGCCTTCTCTGCATGGCATCCTTACTGTACATTTATCTCAAGTGAATGTGACTTTGATCATCCCTTTTTATATTGGGGGTTAAAGCAGGTGTGGAAACATGGAAAGGTGTCAGAGCCAGCCCAAGACATAGTGGTTATTGAGATCTAAAACCTAAATGGATCTCTACAAGCACTGAATAACACAGAGGGCACAAACCATCAAGTTCTTCTGCATAAGCCTCACTGGAATGAATGGGAGCGCATCAAAAACATTACCACCCTCTGAGGTCATTCATACAACCTGCCTTAGAGAGGTAGGACGGGGCTACCCCAGGTAGGGCTGGTCGTGTGCTGTGCCAGGATTGCTCTTGATCCCAGTGCTCCACACCCAGGTAGCCCTGCTTTTGTACCCAGGTTAAAAGTGAGGCAGGAGGACATGTATGTGCCTCCTGCCTCTCATTCAGGTCATGTGGGCACTTGGGCTGCCGGCAGCCAACGTTTCCATAGAGCTGGTGGGGGAGTGGCCCAGCAGTCGGAACTTCCCCTTGCACTGTGCATTGTGGGATTCCAGGAGGCCTGGTTCCCTTCTCTCCCTCCCTCCCGCTCCTGCTTGCTGCGCTGCTCATCTGGGCACACAGGCTCCAATTGTGTGGGGGAAGACGGGTAGGCTCCTGCCTCTCCCCCCAGCCCACCCCAGCCCCAGCCAATTTGGTTGTGTGAACAACCTTTCTGTTGTAGCACTCATTCATTTCAACCTGGCCTGCAGAAGAGAATATCTTGGCAGTTTCTGCCTATGGGTCACATCTGTTTGTCTATGAACCTGCTATTCCTAATGGTGCCCAAAAGACATCTTTTGATGCGGTCACCTTACCTTATAGAAGGTATGGGCCCTTGCCCCCCCCCCAATCTCCCTGCCATCTTCTTCAGAGAGATGGGAGCAGGAGAGCGGAGAGCAAAATGTTGCTCAGCTGGTAGGCTCCCTCTCTCTTGAGAGCCCAGGGACATTTCCCCCCTCCCCCTCCCCATTTAATTATAGCTATGCCCCTGGGATATCTTGCAACACAAATAAGGCACCATTAGATAGGCACCCACCACCACCACAACCCGGCAAAGGAATCAGATATCTCACTTAAAACATGGACATAAAAGGATGGGACTGGTGGGTGCATGGGCTGGTGGATGCTGTTATGCTTCCCTCACCACATTCAGTGCACATGTGTAGGGAGATCATCTGAAGAATCCTTGGATGGGCTTCTTACAATGCTTTGTAGATTGGGAATTTTGTGGCGGTTCTGTGCAGTGGAGAGGGGTTCTTGAACTGGGGACTCTGGCAGCCAAACCCAGGAGTCTCATTCTCTGCATCACCATGGTAGCTTGCCAGAAGATGGAGTTGCTGGCCTGCACTCTCCTGTGGCTGGCTGCAACCAGTGTAGCTGGCCAGAAGACTGTACAGCAACTTCTAGTCCAGCAATTATCAGGTGACACCAGGGAACGGTAGGATTTCACCTGGCCGTACATAGTTACAAACTCTGGCCTGGCTCCTGAACCTTGGCAATATGTGTTTTGAGCAAAGACCAGACTTCTCTAGATTGTTCATAGTCATATGCCCATTCAGTGTTTGCTTTTCCTTACAGACCACCTGGCAAGGAAAGTCGTATAAGGGAACCTGGATTAGTCTCTCGCCTGCAACACCACTTAATACTAGGGGTGTGCAATTCGGGATTTCGGGTGATTCGGCTCGGACCCGAACCGAATCACCCCTGTTCTGTTTTGTGCCCGAATCTGGGTCACCCGAATCACCCTTGATTCGGTTCGGATTCGGATTTAATCCGAATCCGAATCGATTCGGGGGGGTAAAAAGGGTCCCAGGGGCAAAATTTTGGGGTGGGGTGGTAGTGCCCAATGGGTAGAGTCTACCACCCCAATTTCGGGCGGATTGGGCAAAATCCTGATTTTTGGTGAATTTTTAAAGTTTTAGTGACTTTGGGGCAGTTCGGGGGCATAGCATGGGATCTGGGCAAAAGGAGTGGGGTGGGGTGGTATTGCCTAATGGGTGCAGGCTACCACCCCAATTTCAGGGGGATTGGGCCAAGGGCTGATTTTTGGTAAATTTCTGAAAATTTCATGTCTTTGGGGCAGATTGGGGCATATTGGGGCAGAAAGTGGGGCCTGGGGCAGAATAGTGGGGTGGGGTGGTAGTGCCTAATGGGTGGAGGCTACCACCCCAATTTCAGGGGGTTTGGACAAAGGGCTGATTTTTTGAGAATTTTTGAAGTTTTAGTGACTTTGGGGCAGTTTGGGGGCAGAAAGTGGATCTGCCCCAAAATAGTGGGGTGGGGTGGTAGTGCCTAATGGGTGGAGGCTACCACCCCAATTTCAGGGGGATTGGGCAGAGGGCTGATTTTTTGAGAATTTTTGAAGTTTGGGTGTCTTTGGGGCAGATTGGGGGCAGAAAGTGGATCTGCCCCAAAGGAGTGGGGTGGGCTGGTAGATAGTGCCTAATGGGTGTAGGCTACCACCCATCCCCAATTTAAGAGTGATTGGGCAGAGGGGTGAATTATGGTGAATTTATTTGTATGAGGTTTGTCTTCATAAGGTGAAGTGTGCTAAATTGATTACTTCCTCATATTATTCATAGTAAAGGAAAGTGTGAAAAAGTGAAAGTGGGGTCATGAGAGTTGTTTAATTGAAAAAAATCTCATTTGCTATGATAGGATGAGAATTCACACCTCAGAAAAAGGTGTGAATTCTCATTCTATCATAGCAAATGAGATTTTTTTCAATTAAACAACTCTCATGACCCCACTTTCACTTTTTCACACTTTCCTTTACTATGAATAATATGAGGAAGTAATCAATTTAGCACACTTCACCTTATGAAGACAAACCTCATACAAATAAATTCACCATAATTCACCCCTCTGCCCAATCACTCTTAAATTGGGGATGGGTGGTAGCCTCCAGCCATTAGGCACTATCTACCAGCCCACCCCACTCCTTTGGGGCAGATCCACTTTCTGCCCCCAATCTGCCCCAAAGACACCCAAACTTCAAAAATTCTCAAAAAATCAGCCCTCTGCCCAATCCCCCTGAAATTGGGGTGGTAGCCTCCACCCATGAGGCACTACCACCCCACCCCACTATTTTGGGGCAGATCCACTTTCTGCCCCCAAACTGCCCCAAAGTCACTAAAACTTCAAAAATTCTCAAAAAATCAGCCCTTTGTCCAAACCCCCTGAAATTGGGGTGGTAGCCTCCACCCATTAGGCACTACCACCCCACCCCACTATTCTGCCCCAGGCCCCACTTTCTGCCCCAATATGCCCCAATCTGCCCCAAAGACATGAAATTTTCAGAAATTTCCCAAAAATCAGCCCTTGGCCCAATCCCCCTGAAATTGGGGTGGTAGCCTGCACCCATTAGGCACTACCACCCCACCCCACTCCTTTTGCCCAGATCCCATGCTATGCCCCCGAACTGCCCCAAAGTCACTAAAACTTTAAAAATTCACCAAAAATCAACCGTGAACCGAATCACCCGAATTTTTCATGCCCGAAATTCGGGTGATTCGGCTCGTGCCCGAAAAATATCGGGGGACATCGGGGGTGATTCGGTTCGGCCCCGAATCACCCAAAATTGTTCGTTTCGGGCACAGATCGTTCTGTGCCCGAAATTTTTTGCACATCTCTACTTAATACCTGCCTTTTTCACTCCACTTCCTTGAATCCTTCTACACAGTCTTCCCACAAGACAAGACACCCCTTTCTGATTAATTAGTTGGGACTGTGAGAAATTATGTGGGAAAGCAGATTTCCCCATCCCTGTTGTGTGTTTAAAAAAGAGGTCACCAGCCTACACAGCCACCTGGCATTTACCAGCACAGCACTTATTTAGTCCAGAGGAGTCCCCTTGCACATGCCAGCTACCTTCATTGTTAGCCCAAGAACTCTGTGTGTGCGAGAGAGAAGAGTGGTTGCCATGTTGTTGAATGGTGCAGCTCCTCACCAGATTAATGTGCTGCTGAGATTTTAATTAACATTTGGGTGTTTTGGCCACACTGTGCTCCACTGACAGATTCCACTGCTGTGGGAGAGGTGGTGCATCTTGTAGAAGCAGCAGCAGGGCTAGCAAATGAAATAATTCCATCATTCTGGTCACAAGCTCTCCAGGGCCTTGTCTTCAGTGGCAGATCAGGTTGTGTAAAACGTGACCCGGAGGAATCGCATTAGCTAATCCAATGTTAAACACAACTTGGCAGGCAGTGGAGAAGAAAGCACATTAAGCTTGATTCACAGCTGGTGTAGATCAGTAAAATGCCAGAGATTGTGTGTCTGTTCTGGCCCTGTTGAGAATCTGTCCCTTCATGCTCTGTTAGCAATTCAAGGAGAAGCATTATTTTGGGCCCTGAGCATTCCTGACCTAATGACTCTTGACATCTGTATAAATCTCTTGTATACACAGGTTTATTAAGGAGGAGGTGAATGTTGCCCAACCATTACTGATGCTGCACAACCTCCATTTGTATTAATGAGGCTTCAAGGGGTTCCTAAGCCAACCCCATAAAAATGGATGAAGGTTCCTCAGCACTAATCCCTAAAGAAAGTGACCCTTTTATTACCCTGTAATCATTTTCTGCAACAGCCAATGACAATGAACGTGCTTTCTTTTTACTGAGTTAAGACTTTCCCAATATTTCTTAAATCTGATCAACCTTCTTGTAAAAAAACAAAAAAAACTGGAAACCTTTGTTCCACAATGTTTTTGCCTAAAAGATATAGCCCAGATCCAGAGAACCATATGATTTCTTCTGCATGCTCAAGGGAACATTGGTCTTGTGTTTCTCAAGCAGCAGTTCCCCCTGGTATCATGCAAATTAGTCTGAAGACTTAAATGAGATGGAAACTTTTTCCTTAGTTAAGTGCTATTTAAGATGTTGCTCGCTGCTGAGATTGTTCTCCAGTGTATACATTGGAGCATGTATCTATTTGGTTGTGATCATGTAGCAGTATGTGGAAAGAGTCCTCTTATCCAGTGGCTTCTGTAGATTTCTAACCATCTCAGCTGCATTTGTTTTCCTTTAAAAAAAAAGTTCTAAAGTCACCAATCAGAATAGTTGGGCAGCTGCTGGGATCAATGAACTAGCAGGAGATCCAGTGATGAGCATCATCACCCCAAAACTCCACTGCATCTTTATTGGTCCATGGTCAAACCTATGCATAAGGCTACAGACATTTTAGCATGATGACTGTGAGAATCCATTGCCCAGTTGCCAGTATAGGGAGCATAGGCTGCAGGACAATATTAGCAGCTTTTAAAAACATAGATGCCAACTATGTCACAGCTGTTCCTCACTCTGTTCCTCACTACCTGGCCAGTAGCCAGTTGCTCTTTCAAGTGGGTGGCAAGGATGCCAGTTCTACCATCCTGCTTGGGTTCAGCTATAGTACTTCCTTCTTCACTCAGGCAGTAGGGATATGCACGGAACTGCAGCAGGGAGGCTCGAAGGCGGTGGGGGTCTCTCCCTAAGCTTGGGGAAGAGTGCACTTACCCCTCCCACCACATTCCCCCCATGGCGTCTGTATTTTGCAAAGCCGATCAGGATGGCAGCGTACCTCCCTGCTGCCCCGTTGCCCTTGTCTTCCGGATATGACCGGAAGTCGCCGACACGCCTGCCATAAAGGGCCTCCAAACCAGTTCTGTGCACATCCCTATCAGGCAGTAGCTCTAGTCCATTCTGCACTTGCCTCTCTGAGGGCAGGCATAGCAATCCTCTAAAGACAGGGGAAAGTAGTGATGCAGGCAGCCATCTTGAACTGCTTGCTCTCCCACAATGCATGTTCTGCATCCATCTTTTACTCCTCACGAACAGTACCTCCTGCCCTTAATTCTCAGTAACTGCTGCCACGGACTGAAGCAACCAGTGGCTAAGCAGCCACTGGTACCTTGAACAGGGGAACGTATCTCTGGACCAGGATTCCCATAGCCCTAGCATTTCTTCTTTCCATAGGACAGCAACCAGATGAGTCAGGCAGGATCCCCAGTCACACGTCCCCTTTCTTTTCATATTAACTCACTGGTGGTGGCATTAGCAAGAAGAACATCAACTTCCGTGCTGCTGCTGCTGCTCCTCCTCCTCTTCATATATAAGCACGGGGAGCAGAGGGGAGTCCCAGCCTCCCAGGTCAGCAGTAGCCACTCTTGTGTGTGCACAAGGCAAGAAGACACTGGAAGTATCTTGCCAGATGTGCACAAAAGCCTGCAGCCAGCCTTGATTCTGGTGCTGACAACTCTTTAGGAAAACCTCTGAAAGTATATTGGTATATCTCAACAAATATTTAGAAAAAGACAGAATGTGTGGCTCAGGTTTCTAGTGATGAAATGGGACTCAGATCCAGGAAGCCCACTGAGAGTTTCCCCTGCCCCACTGGCCTGCAGGCAGGAATATCCTGCAGCAACAGCAGGAGCCACGAAGAACTCTTGGCCTGTCCTGCTGACCAGCAGCGGCTTAATGCAGTTGGCTGCTTGAAACCATATGCCCCACTCCCACCCCCGGGCTGGAGCCCACCATCCCATTTCCCCCTTGCCTTTCCTCCTGACTCCAACCCTCTGCCCTCTCACTTGCATTGCTATTTTTAATAATTAGTTTTAATGTCATAATTAATATGCTTAAAATTAACTTCATCCCCTGCACATCATGTCATGGTTGGTTCCGGCCTACTAGGGCATTTGCATTGTGCACCCCTGACACAGATGCTCTCTCTATGATCTTCAGTTCTGCCTCCCCCCCACCCAACTTCATTTCTATGAATCTATCCAAATCCTCGAATGATAGAATGTATAAGCAAAGTTTGTTTTAATTGCAGAATCCGGGTCTTCAGGGTGACAGCTGCATTGTTGTTGTGCTTTGTTGCTGTTGCGGTTGCTGCTGCTGCTGTTTTAGCATATACACTTCAAGAACCGGGAATAAAACAATTCTCTGCAACACAGACCAGAACCAAGAATAAAACTTTGCATTAAGACTTCTGAATCAGGATCTAGCTAGCAAATAAGGCTATACCTCTGACAGTGGCTTTGTACATTGTAAACAAACAGTGACACTGGAAGTGTGATTGACTTGCTCCTCCCTCTTCTCACCTTTCCTCTGTAACATGCAAAGCAGGAAGTTACGCATTGCCCCCATTGTGATGTGTTTCAGGTGTGCACAAAGACAATGCAGCTCACTGTGGGAGAGGTTTGTATGTTACCCAAGAAGCACGAGAAGAGAAAATACCTCCTCTCTTGCTGCTTTGCAGCCTCTGATGCCCAGCAGTGCCCCAAGATGTTGGATTACCCCAAACAAGTACACAATGTGATCCAAGAGGAATGACCCAGGATCTTTGCAATGTTGAGATTTATGTCCAAGCATTCTTTGTGAATCCCTAGATGCATCTCTCAGACTGCACACTGCTTCACTAGTTCCCCTAAAAATATTGCTGCCTCAAGCACCCACTTGGGTTGCTTCTGCAATCAGATCAGCCCAGCTGAAGCATCCCTAAAGGAGTATATGACAAAATGCAGACTGTGTTTCACTTAGAGACGTGTGGTTCTTATTCAGCTCTTTGCCACCAAATTTGTCTGGAAGCAGGATATGACTGCCCTTGTTGCTCATCGTTACTTGATACTGAATGTGAGGTGTGCTCACTGGTAATTAATATCACTGAATAAAAGTCCTTGCAAGGATCGATGAAGAATAGGAAAAGGAAACAGGCTTTACTTTTTCACTACATAATACAAGTATCATAGGATTCTGCTTGGAAGAATGGAATGAAACAGTCTCAATTGCTTTCTCTTTCTGTTGCTTAGGGTGTCTGTTATCCTTTAGGAGTGTCATTTTGTGAGCAGTGTGGGTGAGATACGATCTCCAAAAAGAAAAATAGAACCTGATATAGTAATTATCTGTTTCTCTGTGGTATCTATGGTATCCCTGTCTGCTTTCTATATTGTCTACGTGACACTTAACAATTTGATGTATTTAGAAAAGCTGTGCACTAAATGTGTCCCTGCAGTGTTTAGCTTTTACAGATTCAGCTGCTGCTTGGGAAATTTCAGCCATTAGAATTCATGCCACTCAGAGAGGCCAATTCTCAGCGTATTTTTTACAAAGAGGTGCTGGGTTCAAGTTTGCCTGGAAGCACCAGTGACCTAGAATGCCTTGTCATTAATCCCAGAAGCATGGGAGTAAACTGTGGTTACTCTGGGCTGCTCCACATATTACACAGTAGTAAATGCAGGTTTGCCACAGGGATACATAAGGGAATTCATAGCTGACATTAAAATTTACAAACTTTTAGTGTGCTGCTAAAAGGCCCATAATGAGCCCATTGCTGAAGAAGAAGAAGAAGAAGAAGAAGAAGAAGAAGAAGAAGAAGAAGAAGAAGAAGGAGGAGGAGGCCTCAACAATGAGAGAAATCAGAGATCTTGTATGTTATTACGGCAGATATTCTGGATCATGCCCCAGACACTGAGAACAGGTTCTTGCTCTAAGCTCTGCCCCAGATTAATCCCCAAGAGCCATACTGTGACTCTGATTGGCTGGCTGAGTGGGGGCATGGCCATGCCACTTTTAATCTCTCTTTCTTCAGGGTTGGTTTTGCCATACTGTGAATCCGATTGGCTGGCTGAGTGGGGGTATAGCCATGCCACTTTTAATCTCTTTCTTCAGGGTTGGTTTGCTTTCTCTTCCATTAATTTCTCTCCAGTTTCTTCTCCTACAAAGCCACTTCTCTTACTCCCCCTCCTTCCTTGCAACACAATTCTCATGAAATTCAGGAATTTTGATGCTGATGAAATCCCATATTCTGTCTATGTACTTTACAAGCTGCAATTCCGTGAGAGATTCCAGCTCCCGAAGCCACCATTCTGTGACTGGCTCTCCTTTCCCAGACTGCTATTTTGTGGCTTCTGAAAGCCTTACGACTGCCAAATCCTGTGTTAGAGCAATCTCTGCATGGGATTTCAGCTCCTGAGAAACCTCATGGTCCAGGAGCAAATCTAGTGCCAAGCAAAGGTGGTCCAGTTAAGGCAGGCAGGAGAATGAACAGAAAATAAATAGTGCCTTTGGCAGGCTTTCCATTTTGATGAAATGGCAGGGGAGATGCTAACAAGAAAGGTTTCTTAAGAAATTATTCAAAAAACAAAAGCTCCCTTAAAGCTAGTTTAATGTGCTCAGCATACTGTGGGTAATAAAGATGGAAATGATAATGACTGTAGATTATGTGCAAGGTTGCTCACCTCCTCACTTCTGCTTGTCATGGGATAATTTAGGGCTGCCGAAAGCTAGCTGTCAAGTTGCAATTCGACAAGAAGCTTTGCCTCATTTGGGGGGCTAGTAATAAGCAGGGTTCCTCTTCTGTTAGGCTGCTAACAACCTGATTAGAGGGTAGTATAGCAAAGTTCCTATAGATAGAACAAGAGCCCTCCATGTTGAGGGTTTCTGCTGTCTGTGTGGACTACTAAGAACAGACAGGGAAGCCCCCAGAAGCTTCTTCTCCAGATTGTGGAAACACATTTGCTCAGATTGTGGACATGCTTGCTTGATATGTTGCTACCCAGCTTTGAAGGCAGGCTGTGTATTGCTGATAATTGGTGTAAGGCAAAAACCTTAACACTAAAATTGCTATCAGATGTTGGCTTTGGGTTGAAATTTAAGGAAGTGCCAAAGTGGGAAAAAATTACCAATTGTTTTTGTAAGAACTATACCATGTCCTCCTTGGAATTTCTCTGTTGCCTCCAGCATCAGCATGTTCTCTATTCTCATGACATTTTTATTATCACAGCATTCTAATCCTTTTGTGCTAGTCACATCTTGCAACTTTACAAATCCATTCTCTGTGCCCCATTTCAAATTGTGCCCATTTCTTCCTCAATTCATTTTTGGCTTTTTCATTCGATCTTTAAGCATGTTGTTTTGTCCCAAGTCTAGTATAAAGATTGTCAGTGTTTGCTGTCCGAGTTGTAGCACAACCACAAATAAGAACTAGTAAATAGTTGTGCAGTCTCAATACTACCAGTCCAATGATATAATGTGAGTGACTTGCACATGCATGAAAACCTCCAGGGCCTGCAACTGAAAGGAGCAATTGGCCATATTAAAAATGTGGCTGGACAAATAGAATTGGCTGAAATGCCAAAAGGCAGATCAGTTGTCCATAGATATCCATGTACTCATGGACAGTATGGGGATAGGGCTTGTTGGAACACCTCCATGAGCTCTGTGTCTGAACAGTGCATCCATATTTGCCTATACTGATAAATATTTAACACAGAAAGGATTTGTATGCATATTAGAGATGTACACAAATGGGAAATTGTGATTTGGTTCAAGGTCAAATCAAAACCTGCTCTTTCACTTAGAACATGAATACGAACATGAATCTGCCCTAAATCAGGCAGATTGGATTTGGATTTTATTAGCTCCAATTCGAATCTGAATCGATTTGACCTGTACTGTATGGGGGAGGGGGAAGGAGAGCCTCATTCAGCCTTAAAGAAACAAAAACAAAGAGGTGCTGGGGTTCCCCAAAATTACCTTTATTGTGCAGAGCGTACAGCAGAGGGGTGAGAGGGAGGTGGAAACACAACCTGCTATCCCCCTTTGAAAAGAAAGAGGTGCAGAGGTGCCTTTGAACCGCTCCTGGTGGGAGCGGTAACTGCAGAGCTGGCACCGGTGGGGAAGTGGCCAGTGACTGGACCCACCATCCTCCTGTGGCTGCCGACTGCTTCTTTGACAAAGAAGAGGCACCTTTGAACCACTCCTGGTGGGAGCTGTAAATATTGCATTGCTGGCAGTGATGGGGAGGTGGCAAATGGACCCACCATCCCTCCCTGCGGCCGACTTGGCCTGCTACTCACATTGGATTAAGCCTTTAAGCCCAGTGTGAATAGTATTATTATTATTATTTTACACAGTCAGACAGGTGTTATTGACTGGTTTGTTTTATCCAGACATGGAGTCCTTCCCAAGGACCTGAGATGCCAGAATTTTATTGTCAATGTTGTTGCTGTTGTTATAGATATCATCGCAGAATATAGGCTGTTCCCAGTAAAGCTGCTTTTTGTAATTGGCTGATGGTGATTTCTGTGGCCCCTATGGTGTTGAGGTGCTCTTCAAGGTCTTTTGGAACTGCACCCAGGGCGCCAATTACCACTGGGATTATTTTGGTCTTTTTCTGCCACAGGCTTTCAATTTCAATTTGTAGATCTTTGTATTTGGTGATTTTTTCTATTTCTTTTTCTTCTATTCTGCTATCCCCTGGTATTGCTATGTCGATTATTTTGACTTGTTTTTCTTTCTGCTCGACTACAGTTATATCTGGTGTATTGTGTGGCAGATGCTTGTCTGTTTGTAGTCAGAAGTCCCATAATATTTTTACATCTTCATTTTCTTCAATTTTTTTCAATTTTATGGTCCCACCAGTTTTTGGCTACAGGTAGCTTGTATTTTTTGCAGATGTTCCAGTGTATCATCCCTGGTACTTTGTCATGCCTTTGTTTGTAGTCAGTCTGTGCAATCTTTTTACAACAGCTGATTAGGTGGTCCACGGTTTCATCTGCTTCTTTACAAAGGCGGCACTTGCTGTTTGTGGTGGATTTTTCTACTTTAGCTCTTATTACATTTGTTCTTAGTGCCTGTTCTTGTGCAGCCAGTATTAAACCCTCTGTTTCTTTCTTCAAGTTGCCATTATTATTATTATTATTATTATTACATTTATATCCCGCTCTTCCTCCAAGGAGCCCAGAGCGGTGTACTACATACTTGAGTTTCTCTTTCACAACAACCCTGTGAAGTAGGTTAGGCTGAGAGAGAAGTGAGTGGCCCAGAGTCACCCAGCTAGTTTCTTGTTTCTTTTTGCATTAAATTTTTATTGATTTTAACAATATCATAAACATCTCATTACATTTAAACAAACCAAAATTGACTTCCAGCTCACCAATCAGCGCGAATCACTAACTATACAATTAACCCTTGCTATAATAATTCAAAACAATATAACCTATATCTTACCAAACTCGATTTTAGTCTACTTAACCTGCTAATATTAGTCACCCAGCTAGTTTCATGGCTGAATGGGGATTTGAATTCGGGTCTCCCCGGTCCTAGTCCAGCACTCTAGCCACTACACCATGCTGGCTTGGAATATAGTATATAGTATATATAAGTATAGGGGAGGCTATTCAAGGGGATAGCCTATTGATTTTTTGCTAGAACGCCTGTATTTTTATGGGAAAACATTGGTGTTCTAGCTAAAAGAACACTGGCCTATCCCTTTAAATGGCCTCCCCACGTCTTCACAGAGGCCATTTAAAGACTTAGTCCAGTATGAGCAGCCTTTTATGAGTTATTCAATTCAAAGGCGAAACACTCGAATCAGCCAGATTTGAGTCAAATCGAATGGAGTCCAAATCGATCTGCACATCCCTAATGCATAGCCATTTTAATCTGTAGTTATAACATCAGTGCTTTATCACTGAGGTTGCTAACTTCCATGTCAACTACTTGTCTAATCATTGCAGGTAGATGGAGCAATAACTATAGTTTTTCAGGGATACCATTCTATAAACAAAGGTACCTTTATGTCACTGGTAAGATCACCACATCTCCCAGAATGATGCGTGGAACAAAAACCCTTAGGCCGGTGATGGTGGGGGAACTGGCTTTGGTTAATTTGTTTTTGAAAAATCAGAATAGTCCATTGGTTTGCATTTGAGACTGAGCTGGGGGAAAATTCAGATAGAGTTTAAGCAAGCCAGGTAGCACTGGAAATACAACCAGCAACTTAACCAATGGTGCTGAGGGAATATAGCTGTAGGAAACATTTCTACAACCAACAGCATATAATTACCAGTACAAGGGCAAGAGTTCTCTAAATAAAAGAGGAGGGACAAACACCTTATAATGAAGGACACTGTGAGGAACATCAAACTTTTTATTAACAAGGAAATAAATTGTTTTTGTTTTCTTTGAGTGAGATGAAGTCCACTTTTGGATGATAAGAGATGGGAATTCATTGAACTTAATGATCCATACAGAGCTTTATGGCTAGAGCATCCAGGAGACCTGGGGTGCTCATGGGGAATAGCTGTTGAATGGAAGAGAAATGTTCCAAAATAAGTTTCATTTCCTGACATTTGGCATGAATGGCTTGTTAACTTGAAATATGTGAAGGTGTTTGGGCATGCACCACAATGGACTTGAACAATTCTAGGACTCCAATGGCAATCCAACTGGCCATTGGATTTCAGTCAACTCTGCGGGAAACTGGGAACATGAAAGAGTAATGAACATAAGAACAGCCCTTCTGGATCAGACCCAAGGCCCTGCTAGTCCAGCATCCTGTTTCGCACAGTGGCCCACCAGATGCTGCTGGAAGCCTACAGGCAGGAGTTGAGGGCATGTCCTCTCTGCTGTTGCTACTCCCCTGCAACTGGTACTCAGAGGCATCCTGCAGTTGAGGCTGGAGGTGGCCCACAGCACTCTGACTAGTAGCTGTTGATAGACCTCTCCTCCATGAAGTTATCCAAACCCCTCTTAAAGCCATCAAGGTTGTTGGCTGCCACCACATCTTGTGGCAGAGAATTCCACAAGTTGATTATGCATTGTGTAAAAAAAACAAAAAATCTCTGTTTTTTGGTCCTAAATATCCTGGCAATCAATTTCATGGGATGACCCCTGGATCTAGTGTTATACAAGGGGGAGAAGAATTTCTCTCTATCCACTTTCTCCACACCATGCATGATTTTATAGACCTCTAGCATGTCTTCCCACAGGAATCTTTTTTCTAAACTAAATACCCCAGGTGTTGTAGCCTTGCCTCATAAGAAAGGTGCTCTAGGTTCCTGATCATCTTGGCTGCCCTCCTCTGTACCTTATCTAGTTCTACAATGTCCTTTTTTAGTTGTGGTGACCAGAATTGTATGCAGCACTCCAGATGTGGCCGCAACATTGTTTTGTATAAGAGCATTATAATTAGCAGCTTTATTTTCAATCCCCCTCCTAATGATCCCTGTCATAGAATTGGCCTTTTTCACAGCTGCCACACACTGAGTCGTCACTTTCAACGAGCTGTCCACTACGACTCCAAGATCCCTCTCCTGGTCAGTCACCAACAGCTCAGATCCCATCAGCGTATTCTTGAAATTGGAGTTTTTTGACCCAATGTACATCACTTTACACTTTCCAACATTGAACTGCATATGCCATTTTGTGCCCACTCACTGTGTTTGGAGAGATCCTCTTGGAGCTCCTCACAATCCATTTTGGATTTCACTACCCAACAGAGTTTGGCATCAACTTCAAATTTGGCCACCTTACTGCTTACCCCTACTTCTAGATCATTTATGAATTAATTAAAAAGCACTGGTTCCAGTACAGATCCCTGGGGGACCCCACTTCTTACTTCTCTCCATTGTGAAAACTCTCCCTTTATGCCGACCCTCTGTTTCCTGTCTTTCAACCAGTTACCAGTCCACACATGTACTTGTCCCTTTATCCCATGACTGCTAAGTTTTCTTAGGAGTCTTTGATGAGGAACTTTGTTGAAAGCTTTTTGGAAGTCCAGGTATACTATGTCAACTGGATCACCTTGATCCACACACTTGTTGACACTCTCAAAGTACTCCAAAAGGTTGGTGAGGCAAGATTTACCTTTGCAGAAGCCATGTGCTTTTCTATGTGCCTTACAATTTTATCCTTGAGGATGCTTTCCATCAATTTGCCTGGAACAGACATTAAGCTAACCGGCCTGTAATTTCCTGGATCTCCCCTGGATCCCGTTTGAAAATTGGTGTTACATTTGCTACTTTCCAGTCCTCCAGTACAGAGCCTGATTGCAGGGATAAGTTATATATTTTAGCAAGGAGGTCGGCAATTTACCATTTGAGTTCTTTGAGGACTCTTGGATGGATTTCATCTAGTCCTGGCAGTTTGCTAGTTTTCAGTTTTTCCAGACAGTTTAGAACATAATCTCTTGTCACTGCTATCTGACTCAGTTCTTAAGCCTCCATCCCTGCAAAGCCTGGTTCAGGAACAGGTATATGCTCAGTATCCTCTGCCGTGAAGACAGATGCAAAGAACTCATTTAGCTTCTCTGCAACCTCCATATCCTCTTTAATAATCCCTTTCACTCCCTCATTATCTAATGGTCCAACCTCCTCCCTGGCAGGTTTCCTAGATCTGATGTATTTAAAGAAGTTTTTGTTATTCCCCTTGATGCTTTTAGCTAAATGTTCCTCAAACTCTCTTTCACCTCCCTTATTGTCATCTTGCATTTCTTTTGCCATGAAGAACAGCAAATCAAGAATTAAGAATTCAAATCAAAGCAGGAATCCCTACCAGTCATGATCCTTTGAGAAATTTACCTGTGATTAGTAACAACAGGGCATTTTCCGGATTAAGGGATTTGCAATGTTTAAAGTGTTGCAAAGTGCAGCAGAATTAAGCAGTGGTTTTAAATCACAGGCACTGTGGCTTTGATGCAGTTTTCTATGCAACATGACAGGGTTTTGACAGTCTGTATTGCCCACCACTGCAGCAGATTTTCCAGGCAGGAATTGTTCACATTCCATCTGGATTGCATTCATTGCCCCCCTCCTCCTCCTCCATCATTATTTCTAGCCAGTAGGGTTGTGGAGGGGGTGGGGAACCACTGATGCGATGAACTCTTTAAAAAAATTATTGGTGTCTTTGTGCAAAAGTACAACAATTTTCTCCTTTGCACAAGCAGAAGCACCGAACACATGGGGTGTGAAACCAATGGGATCAAAAGCCAAGGATGAAAGCGGAAATGAAACAGAACGGAAATACATAAGATATATTGGGGGGGGGGCAGGGGAATTGGCTTTGTATATCAAATTCCAGAGATAAATGTGACCAAAACCTAAGGCCGTAGGCAGAAATGAAGAACTGTGAGGCAACAATATATTAAGCAAAATATATTGTGTGGCTCTACATATCAACAGATCCTTGATCTGCTGAATGAGCCAGGAAATCCACAGCATGAATGTGTCAAAAAAAAAAAAGTCTTAATGAAAAACATGAGCAATCGAAATCAAAAGCAGATGAAAAACGAGTTGCACCCTTGCACCATTGTGGGTTGCACCCTTGCACAAGAACTCGCACTGAAATTTCTTTTAGATTTCTTTTTTACATGAGTGGTAACATTATTTCAGGAATGGGTGGAAAGGGGCTGTAAAAATCAGTAGATCCAAGTGAACTTGTGTGGTACACACCAGGCTGCAATGCATCAAACATGGGGCAAGCCTCCGCACAACAGAAAAACACAGCACTTTCCTGCAACAGTTTTTCAACATTAGAGGGTTAAAACGCATCAATGAAATCCAAATCAAGGCAGCAGAAATATTGAGGACACCCTGGTGATAGCACAATGACTGTGATGACACAACAGAAAAAATGCAGAGAGGTGCTTAACGGACATGTTGGGAAACTGTTGCAGTGTGTAATCTGGAAAACGCCCAGGTTAAGCTGAGATTCCTACTCCAGATACCCACTTCCATTAAAAATCCGCTTTGTGCCTCTTTCCCCTCAAGACTGAGAAGTACAACTTCTTCTTCTGCTGAAAGAGAGTGTGAAATATTCAAAGCAGGTACTGCATTTATTATTGTCATCATACAATGTAAATGGGGCTTCAGAGCTCATTTGGGACCTCCACTTGCAACTGTAGTACAAAAATTATGAGATTTCCTGGTCTGACAGTTTTCTGTATAGGTACCCTTTTAAAAGCCTTCAAAGTAGGTGTGTTTGTGTGTGTTGTGTGTGTGTGTGTGTTTTCACATGCCCTCTTACAAGCAGCACTGCAGTGCCAGGAGCTGAAATGTCACCCTGTTTGCCTTTTCACAGCATCTGTGCAAAAGTGTTGTTTGATCTGTGTACTCGAGTGAAATTGCCTCATTGTTTTCTCCTAAGGGAGCAACTGATTTTATCTCTGTGTTATTTTATTAATTTTTCCCACCCTGTGTCTACAACGTTACATGGAGGCAGCAGATTATTCTAACAAGTCCCCCAAGCCCTTTCTCAAAGGAGCCTCTTATCGTAACAGATCCCGGTGGATTACAGAAATTGCAATAACTGAGGATCTAAAGAAAGAGACAATTTCCTGTGCCGATAAGGAAGAAACCAAATAGCAGCGTCATTGTCTCTTCCACTGTTTATTGTCTGTGCACTCAGAGATACATCAAGGAGAAGGAAAATACACTGATGCTCCTTGTCCTGTTTGTTTCTTTAGCAAAGGCATGTGGTGATCATAAATAATGAGAGGGATAATTGGCCATTCTGTCCAGGTCACCAGGACCCCTTACTACTGGGCAAAGAGGCACCTTTCAAAGTAAGATTCTCTTTATATTAATCAGGGAGCCAGGTTTTTCAGGGATGGAGGCTGAAGAACCGAGTCAGATAGAAGTGACAAGAGATGATATTCTAAACTGTCTGGAAAAACTAAAAACTAACAAATCGCCAGGGCCGGATGGCATCCATCCAATAGTCCTCAAAGAACTCAAATGTGAAATTGCTGTCATCCTTGCTAAAATATATAGCCCTGCAATCGGGCTCTGTACCGGAGGACTGGGAAGTAGAAAATGTAACACCAATTTTCAAAAAGGGATCCAGGTGTGATCGGGGAAATTACAGGCCGGTTAGCTAAATGTCTCTTCCAGGCAAATTGATGGAAAGCATCCTCAAAGGTAAAATTGTAAAGCACATATAAGAACAGGCCCTGCTGGGAGAGAACCAGCATGGCTTCTGCAAAGGTAAATCTTGCCTCACCAACCTTTTGGAGTTCTTTGAGAGTGTCAACAAGTGTGTGGATCAAGGTGATCCAGTTGACATAGTATACGTGGACTTCAAAAAAGCTTTCAACAAATTTCCTTATCAAAGACTCCTGAGGAAACTTAGCAGTCATGGGATAAGGGGACAAGTACATGTGTGGATTGGTAACTGGTTGAAGGACAGGGAAAAGAGGGTTGGTATAAAGGGAGAGTTTTCACAATGGAGGGAAGCAAGAAGTGGGGTTCCCCAAGGATCTGTACTGGAACCGCTGCTTTTTAATTAATTCATAAATGGTCTAGAAGTAGGAGTAAGCAGCGAGGTGTCCTAATTTGCAGATGATACTAAACTCTTTCGGGTAGTGAAATCCAAAACAGATTGTGAGGAGCTCCAAAAGTACCTCTCCAAACTTGTTGAGTGCGCCACAAAGTGGCAAATGCGGTTCAGTGTTGGCAAGTGTAAAGTGATGCACACTGGAACTAAAAACCCCAACTTCAAGTATACGTTGATGGGATCTGAGCTGTTGGTGACTGACCAGGAGAGGGATCTTGGGGTCATGGTGGACAGCTCGTTGAAAGTGTCGACTCAATGTGTGGCAGCTGTGAAAAAGGCCAATTCCATGCTAGAGATCATTAGGAAGGGGATTGAAAATAAAACTGCTAATATTACAATGCCCATATACAAAACTATGGTGCCACCACACCTGGAGTACTGCATACAATTCTGGTCAACACATCTAAAAAAGGACATTGTAGAACTGGAAAAAGTGCAGAAGGGGGTAACCAAGATGATTAGGGGCTTAGAACACCTTTCTCATGAGGCAAGGCTACAACACCTGGGGCTACTTAGTTTAGGAAAAAGATGACTGCTGGGAGACATGCTAGAGGTCTATAAAATCATGCATGATGTGGAGAAAGTGGATAGAGAGAAATTCTTCTCCCTCTCACATAACACTAGAACCAGAGGTCATCCCATGAAATTGATTGCCAGGAAATCTAGGGCCAACAAACGGAAGTACTTTTTCACACAACACATAATCAACTTGTGGAATACTCTGCCACAAGATGTGGTGACGGCCAACAACCTGGATGGCTTTAAGAGCGGTTTGGATAACTTCATGGAGAAGAAGTCTATCAACAGCTGCTAGTCAGAGGGCTATAGGCAGGATGCCTCTGAGTACCATTGCAGGGGAGTAACAGAAGGAGGGAGGGCATGCCCTCAACTCCTGCCTGTGGCTTCCAGTGGCATCTGGTGGGCCAATGTGTGAAACAGGATGCTGGAATAGATGGGCCTTGGGCCAGTTCCAGCAGGGCTGTTCTTATGTTCTTAACTGTCCCTATTCAATCCCACCACAGTATCCCTCCAGTGGCTCTTACTGGTGTTTTCTTTTTAGATTGTGAGCCCTTTGGAGATAGGGAACCAACTTTTATTGTTATTCCTTTTCTATGTAAACTGCTTTGTGAACTTTTTGTTGTAAGGTGGTATATAAATAATAGTAGTTGTAGTAAAGGCAGGAAGGAAAGATGTATAAAGTCAACCAATGAAAGTACAAGCTTTGACTTGAAGAAGTAGATCCAAATTAAGATTGTCTGCATGGAGAGGGTTTAAATTAAACAAACAAATCAATGTTAATTACAAAAAGCTTCTCCATAGTGTCCATGCCTCAGTGCACCTGCCAGCCTCTTTGAAACCGCCCCCCTCCTATGCATGTACATTATTACTTTAATGTCCTTTATTGTGTGGAGTTTTCAGAGTGAATTTTGAGTGGTCTTGAGAAAGCAAACGAATGAATGATGGAAGCAAACATCTTTTAGTTATTTTATACGGGCGGACATATGTAGGCACTTGATTAAGGCAAAAAGAGGGCTTGCCTTTCTTGGGTGGGACTTCAACAAGAAGGGGTGTCAAGGGAGACCCAGGAGAGAGAGTCAGCAGCATTTGTTGTTTTGTTTGCTATTTTTCCTCTTCATTTGGATTTCATATGGGCTTCTTCTTTTTATGCTTTAATTACTGTAAACTGCTTTGTGTAAAACCTGTTGGTTTTTTTTTTAGAAAAGTAGTATAGAAACATTCTGCATGAATAAATAAAATGAAATGACCTTAATAATGTTGAGATAGCCAGAGGTGATTGGTTCACTGGAACAGCAAAAAAAAGGTGGCTCTCTGAGAAAGCCAGCAAAGTAGTCAGTTGGCCCTGTCGTATGCAGTCCAGGCGGCATGATCTGATTCTGACCATTCTCTCAGGCCAGCTTCTTTTTCTCTCAGCCCAAGCAATCAGCTGCCTTGGAGAAAGAAGAATCCCTGGGAAGCCTAGTTTAGAACACCTCTCAAGTACTTCTCAGAATCAGAATTACCACCCACAATGGAATAAGGGACCAACATGTACTTCACTGTGATAAGGTGTGTGCGCTCATCAGCAACAACTGGAGTGAAGAATTTTCCAGCCTGAACCACCACAGAGAGGATGTTGATATATTTGCAGGAGTCACATAGAGTCTGCCTCTAGAAACAGCAGTTGCTGCCCTTAAAATGTTGCACCATGCCCAATGCATATTTGATTATTCAAGGGAGGCAAAACTATTGTTTAAAAGAAGGCACTAGAAAACGCTCCAGTGAGAGCATCATCACTGTGGCTGCTGCCTACACAAACCCATTAGCATCCACTCTATACCTCCTTCTTCCGCCTCCTCCAGTTCTGCTTATTAAGAGGAGTTTCTTTCCTCTCAGCTTTTATCAATATCCCAGAGCCTGTGACAGAAGGTCTCCAAATGCATCCACCTCAGCAGCACATTATTAGCCATATTTATCTTTTAAAAGTATATTTTATTAAAGATTTCCAGAAAGTGATTTTTCAGCACAAATCAAATTTGTTTTAAAGCAACAGGCATACTAAATGGCAAAATACATAAATATTATAAGTGCCATAATATTTGACCCAGCAGGAAATATTCAACTTTAGAAAAATGGCAAGATGGATTTTAAAAAGAGAACACGGAACCCCATATTTCTCCCTTTCGTCTTCACCCCACCATGGCATGTGTTACTAGGAATTTTTCAAGAATTACCCTTGGCTGAATTTCTTCCCATATTTTGAACTTCCAAAATAATAGTTTCACTTTATTCTGCACTAGTTAAACCATATAATAATAAACTTGGGTTTTAGATATAATGCAAATGTACAGGCATATTATAATGCTCTCTAATGTGTCTGTGCCATATTAAAAATTATGAAAAGGATCATTTATTTGAAAGCACACTCATGTGAAACTTCCCTTGTACTGTGAATCTAAAATGTAGGAGAGAAACGTAGCTAGTAGCTACATGATAGTACACTATCAATAATACCAAATTCAGGTTACTGCCAATTGTTAGTTTTATTTTCATGATACTGTGCTATCTTCCAGTGAATTAACACAGGTACAAGAATAAAGCTTTAAAAACTTTTCCTGAACAAAACTGGATAAAAGATAAACAATGATATGCAAGATACAGCAATTGTATTAAAAGACAATACAAGGTTTGAATAACTTCTTAACAAAACACAAGTGCTGCAAGACTGGATATGTTGAATAAAAGCCCCAATGAACAAAAGTTTCCTTAAAAGAAAAGAACAAAAAAGAGGAACAGCTTTGTGCACCTATCAATATGAAAGCAAAAGCTGACTCCAGATACAGATCCATGGTAGGGTGTCCAGGTGCACAATGCCCAAATAGAGGACGTGCATTACCAAATAAAGATGAAAACAGGGTGCTAATTTGCATAAAATTTGTAAATGTTGATTAGATGTGTATATGTACATTAAGAAATTTGAATATAATGGAATTCACCAGAGTGGAAAGCCTATAACCAGGTGACCTGTTTGTGTTTAATTTAAACTAGCTTAACCCGTGTAGAGCATCTGCGTGCTAGTACTTGATTGTTCCCTCACCCTCTGCCACAGCCCCCCTCACCTCAGAGATCTCTCCACCCTCACCTGAGCTGCACTCCTGCTGCTCCTCCTCCATCTATTTACTCCATCCACCTCACCCCTCTTGGTTGCAGCTGCAACTTTGCTGCCACCTATTAGCCAAGCTGCAGCCCCCTATCCCCAGAGACCTCCCCATCCTCACCTGAGCCCCGCTCCTGCTCATCCCCACAGGAGCAGCAGCTGCAGCAGTGGTTGACCGGGCCTTTCCTCGCTGCTGCTACCACCATGGCCACTCATTCCCCTCAGGCTGCTGAAACGCCCAGGCCCGTCCCTTGCCTGCCTGCCTCCCTCCCTCCGCCAATGGCCTTGGTAGCACCAAACAGCAGCATTGGTTGACTGGGTCCTTCCTTGCTTCCAATAGGCGCCACCATGGCCACCCATTCTCCTCAGGCTGCTGACAGGCTCAGGCCCATTCCTCACCCTTCCTTCTTTCTCTCTTCCCTTCCCTTCTTGTTCTCCACTCGCTCTTCCCCTCTTTCTGTCTTCCTCTTCCCCCCTCCCTTCCTGAGTTAACATATCTTGTTTCCTCATCTAATTCACACAACAGCAGCCTCCTTCTCCTGAAGGGGCTATTTCCTCCCTCATGACCCCTCTCTTCACAGAACCTTGCCCACTATTATCTATCTATCTATCTATCTATCTATCTATCTATCTATCTATCTTCTTTCCTCTACAATCAAGAACATCTTCCGACCAGTAACAGTTGCATTCCAACTGACCTTAACCATCACAGGCTCCTCCACCCTATCTGCATATGGAATCCCCACTGCCCAATCACCATGGTGCTGCTGCTTTCACAGGCTCCTCCTCCCTATCTGCATATGGAATCACCACTGCCCAATCAGGTGCTTTTGCATATGGAATTCCCACTGCCCAGTTACTATGGTGCTTCTGTTCTCACAGGCTCCTCCTCCCTATCTGCATATGGAATCCCTGCTAACCCCTGCAGACTTGGCAAAGAGGAACCTTTTAACATGGTGATTCTCTTTATTTAGCAGGGGGAGAGTAACTGGCCCTATCCACCCCCAGCACAGTACCTCCAGTGACTGTTGCTGGTGTCTATCTTATGTTTCTTTTTATATTGTGAGCCCTTTGGGGACAGGGATCCATCTTATTTATTTACTAGCTGACCCCACACAGAACATCTGTGCAGTTGTGCACGGAATCTGTGGCACCCCCAAAAAACTCTCTCGCTCACTCTCTCCCCTGCACACACAACTCTTTTGCTCGCTCTCCCCCACCAACAGCTCTCTCACTGGCTTCCCCCCGCAACTCTCTCACTCGCTCTCTCCCCCGCACACACAACTCTTTCGCTCGCTCTCCCCCACCAGCTCCCCCTCAAAGCTCTCTCACTCACTCCCCCCACAGCTCTCTCGTTCACTCTCCCCAGCTCTCTCGCTTGCTCTCTCCATCCCACAACTCTCTCGCTTGTGCTCTCCCCCCACAGCTCTCTCTTTCTCTCCCCCACAGCCCTCTCGCTTGCTCGCTCCCCCCCACAGCCCTCTCACTTGCTCATCCCCCCCACAGCCCTCTCGCTTGCTCTTCCCCCCACAACTCGCTCACTTGTGCTCTCCCCCCCACAACTCACTTGCTCACTCTCCCCCCCCCCAACCTTCTCGCTCGCCTGTGTCGACCTGTCATTGTCCAATTGATCCTCAGTCTCCATTTCCCCGCCATAAGGTGTGGCGGGTGGGCAATAGCAATGTGTTCTGAGGCAGCCAACTGCCAGCCACCCCCTTCTGCCAAACTCGCTGGCACTTGCTGATGTGGCCCAACGCAAACTCCCTCTGCTCCAACCGACAGCCAACCCCAGCTACCAAACTCCCTCCCGATGGCGAGTGTGGCAGGTGGGCATTAACAACGGCCTCCCTGCTGCCCAACCGCTTTCCGCAGCACCCTTGTTCCAGCCTCAAGCTCCTTGGCACTTTTTGAGGCAGCAAACCGCCACCCACCCCTTTCTGCTGAATTCCCTGGCACTTTATGTTGCAGTCCTCCACAAACTCCGTCCCCAGTCCCTCAACTCCCTGCTTCATGACCCCAGCCGGAAAACTCCCTGGTTTTCACACTCCTCTCTGGCTCTTCTTGCTTTCCGAACTCTCATGCACTATCAGCCAATTTCCTCCCCTCATGTCAGCCAATCGCCTCCTTTCCTCTCCCTCACTCTCTGTCAACTAATTGCCTCCTTTCTGCCATGTCCCCATGCATGGCCCGTCTTGGAGAATTAATAATATAGATTATTTCTCTGTGTAAACCACCCTGAGCCATTTTTGGAAGGCCGGTATAGAAATCCAATTAACAATAATAATAATAATAATAATAATAATAATAATAATTAATAATCCCCACTGCCCAATAAGGTGCTGCATGGCAGCTCTTGAGAGACGAGCAGAAGCACCTGATTGGGCAGTGGGGATTATTATTTTTTGTTTACACAGTCAGACAGGTGTTATTGACTGGTTTGTTTTTGGACGGACTCGATGTCTGGATAAAACAAACCAGTCAATAACACCTGTCTGACTGTGTAAACAAGAAATAATAACCCTCACTGCCCAATCAGCTCTCACGAACTCTCGCAAGAGTTGCCATGCACGGGATTAGCCACGGGTATACCTTAGAGAAATATATATATATAGATTATTGCTTCCTGAATTCCCTCCTTTCTTTCTTTTATTTCTCTCCACATAATTTCCCCCCAACACCCAATCCTTCCCTTTACCTTCTAGTGTCTCTTATACCTTTTAGTTTTGCACTAGCGCCTACATTTTCCATGTACCCCTCACAACTCTTTTTCTATTCCTACCCACATATTTTTCTTCCTATTGTAATCTAACCAGGGTTTAATTTTACCTCCCCCTCCTCTCAATCCCTTGTCACCCAGTGCACCCACCCATACACCCTAGTCCCACTCACATAGGGTGCGCAGTGTGGCTTTTCTTCCAAGCAAGTCGGTCCTCTTTGGGCTATATGCTGGTATGTGTGGCTGAGAGAGGGAGGCCGTATGGGCTGGCTGCCTGAGTCCCCCTTTCTCTGCCACTCAGGCAGCAGTAGCTGCTGTGGTAGCAAATATTTGCCTCTCAGGGTCAAGTCCAGATGTTGAGGGACAGTGCAGTGGGGCTGCTGTTGGATGCTGCTTCATTGGACTTGAACGGAGAGTGGGAGCAGTAGCCAGCAGATCATATGAGCTCAGTGCTGCCAAACCTCCTGTTCTGCTTCCCCATGGGATACCACTATTCATGAAGCTGGATGTGGGGGGAGCTGATTGTAGTGCCAAACACCCAGCCATCAAGAGTTGGTTTTTTAACATTTAAAAATAAAGCCAGTGCTGCTGCTCCCAAACAATGAACACATGAATCCACTGGGCAAAATCCAGACAGCACTTCATAAAAGGGGATGGCTTGGTATAAAATAGGCCACATGGCCACCTTAATCCATGGTCGGAGACTGCATACAGTTAAAATCCTGTGACTTGGAAAGCGTGTATCCCTCAGTGTGTGTGCACTATATAACATGTCTCAGAGTGATTACCTCAAGACTTCTAAATTCAAAACAATTTTGCACTAAGAACATAACATAAGAAGAGACTTGCTGGATCAGGCCCAAGGCCCATGTAGTCCAGCATCCTGTTTCCCACAGTGCCCACCAGATGTCTCTGGGAAGCCCATAAACATGAAATGAAGTCATGGCCTCTCTTCCGCCATTGCTCCCTTGCAACTGGTATTCAGAGACATACAGCCACTAAACCTGGAGGTACAGTAGCATATTAGCCACCAAGAATAATAGCCATTGATAGACTTGCCCTTTAAAGCCACCCAAGCTGGTGGCCATCACCACATCCTGTGGCAGAAAATTCCATAGCTGAATTATGTTTCTGTCTTAAATTTCCTGCCAATTAGTTTCATGGAATGACCTCTGGTTCGAGTGTTGTAGGAGAGGGAGAAAAACTCTCTATCCACTCTCACCACACCATGCATAATTTTATCCCGTTAAAGGCAAACAACCTTTGATCTACAGGACAGTTATGGATGTGGCAACTGAGCTCTGAAAAACAAAGACATTTGATGACCCACGATGTTCACACCATGAGGGCATGAGATCTGATGACCAGTCTGAGATATTGTACTGGCCTACAAGACCATGGAAACACAATTTGGCTAGATCCTCCATGCTCCATTGCACTAGCTGTGTAGGCTGATGGCAGCAGCAAAAGCTGGTAATTAGTGAGCTGGGGATTAGTGTTATAGCACTGTTTAAGCAGAATTTGGTAATATGTTCCTCTGAGCATGTGGTGAGTGCTGTTATACAATCCCAGAGTCCATACTCCAGAGTCAACAGGGAAATGAATTCAGAAGCAATGATAATAAATCATATACAGTTAAACAATATTTATAAATCTATTGGCACAAATTATTCACATGTTTTAATACCTCCACACATTTTTTAAAAAAACTAGATGGTGCTATATGTGCTACACAGTATAAGTGTGAACAAGGAATTTTAGCCTTGCCAGATGTAATAAAGAGGCTGTGCTTGTGTTTAAAGTAAGCCATCACTTTATTTAACAAGTTGTTCTAGTAAGAACTAATCTGCCTATTTTTCGTTCACTATCCCTACAACTAGACTAAATTTTGTCCAAATCAGTTAGGAAGTTCACAAAATAGCCCACTCAAGCCTCAAATGTTCATGTGTCCACCATCTTGAATTGGGGTGGATGACATCATCAAAAACCATGTCATTGAGTTGTCCCTGTATGTCACTCACTACAACTGTACCAAATTTGGTTCATATCTGTTAGGCGATCTACAGGTTAGCCCCCTTGTTCCTCCAACGTTCACACATCTGCCATCTTGGATCAGGGTGGATGATATTATTACAAACTACACCCTTGAGGTATCCCTACACCCTTGAGGTTTCACTACAACTGTACCAAATTTAGTTCAAATTGGTTAGGCGGTCAGCTTTTCAAATTTAACTGCTTAATAACTTTGCCATTTTTCAATTGATTTGATTACAAAAACCTGAAACCTTTATTCAGCCAATGATTCTGAGTGTAAAAATGCTCCTTCTTCTAGCATGAACAGTGCAAACAGAAAGCTTTGAGAGGCCATAGAATAGGGGTGTGCAGAACTGGTTTGAATTGAACTAGGTTCTATTTGAACCAGCCTGCTTCAACCGGTTTGAACGTGAACTGGACTGGCCTCAGAGAAAGGTGGCGGGTCTCAGTTCAAACCAAACTGGCTCGGTCTGATACAGGCTGGTATGACCTAGTTTGAGGGCTATGCTTGTAAAGGGGAATCTGGTGAGGATTGGCTCGGGGCAGTTTAGACACTTAAATAATTATCTAAATAGCAAATTCAGAGGTACTTGCACATTTATCAACTGTCCATATTGCCTATCCCCCAAAACAAATATATGCTGTAGCAGATTTTTGTCCCTTAACCATGAAGTTTTTGTTTCTAGTACGGTTTTCTCATGGACTAGAATTCGATTTTGTCTTCTCTGTAAGATTCCTGCCCCCACCCCCACCGGTATTTTTTCCTCATGGACTAGATATCTGGCACTCTATTTCTAGGTCCCTCTGACACTAAAACAAAAAATTCCCCCACACAGCATTCCTGCTTTAAGATTCACACCAAGCTAAAAGAGTTAGGGGAAAATAGGTCAGTTCCATTCATAACATTTCTAACTTTCACATGGCAGAAACATAGGTGACAACTGAGCCAAGGATAACAGAAAAGAATCTTAGCAGCTTTCTCCCTCTCTGAACAGGGAGAGACCGGAAGACCTCCAAGGCAGGGCTGGCCTGATGAGACTGAATGAGGTGGTTACCTCAGGCAGTTGATTGGTATAGGTGGCAAACTGGTCAACATGATGCATGCTTTAGGAACCTGAATGCATCTCCTGACATATTTTTCTTTTGCTAAAGCTCCCCCATAAAGTTCTAGTTTGGACCAGGCTCTAGTTCTGTGCGAGAGAAGGCTCTAATCCTTTCTCCCAAACCACTCCCACCCTGTAACAAAGCTGCTATTAGATACATAGCAGGGAAACATACAGCCATAATATGCTCAGTCTTCATTCTTTTTCCTGTGGATTTGTATGGATGCTCAAAGAACTGTGAGAGCCAGTAATGGTGATACTTAAGAACCATATCTGCATTGTGTGCATAAACAAGCCCTTCCAGTCAAAGGAACATCAATACTTTTTAAAATGGTCAAAAAATGTAGATTCTAGTGCACATTAAACAAACTGTTTTTGTTGACTGTAGATCATTTATATTCTGGAGCAAAGTAGCTGTTGGAGTGCAATAGTTTCAAATAATTTTCTGTTCTCTTTGACAAGCTTTGTTGTGTGATGAATTTCATCGCCTGTGTCCTGGCTCATTCCCCAGGAGACACTGGCGTATCATAGCTGCCTAGATTCTGGAGGATATAGTATCCCTCCCCAAGGAATAAACTGCAGAAGAGAGAATGAAGCCAAAGCTTCATCTCCTGTTAGCAATTTGAGGTGTGCACTGAGGTGAATCTGTGGTGCACCCAGAACACAACGTTCTTGCAAGAAAATTAAAGACCTACTTTTTTTGTTTTGTTTTCAAAAACAGGGGAAATGATTAATCAGAAAATTCCAAATCAGCCCTGATTACAATTCCATTATTACTCTTACATCCTCTCAGATTGAATGCTGTATTTTGAATGCCTCTTTGTACCTCCCCCATCGCTAAGATAAAATCAAATGCATATCTGATGAAATATGCCAGGTTTTCTATGTCTCTAGCATTCTCAGTGTAAAGAGGGCTTTACATTTCCTGCCTCATCCTCACAACAATAGATTGAAGGTCGGCTAGAAAATAGTGACTTGCCCCTGACAATCCTGTTTGTTTCATGGCTGATCAGTTCTGCTTTTTTTCCTGGCAGGGTTCCTGTGAATGTAATAGCTTATGAAAACTAGAATTCAGCAGCAATCTTAGTGGAATCTGAGCCCCTTCCAATTTTTGTTGGGATCGGGCCATAGCTCAGTGGTAGACCATCAGCTTTGCATGCAGGAGGTCATTAGTTCAACCCCTGGCATATCCAGGTAGGGCTAGGAAAGACTCCAGCCTGAAATCATGAAGCCCTGGTAACCGTTAGTGTAGAACAGGGGTTCCCAAACAGTGGTACTCCAGATGTTGCTAAACTACAATTTCCATCACAATAAATTATTAAATAAAGCCACAATAAATTATGGCTGGGGATGATGGGAGTTGTACTTTATCAACATCTGGAGTACCGGTTGGGAACTCCTGGCATAGATCAAGGCTGCAGAATTTCAGCCCTCCAGCTGTTATTGGATTACAACTCCCATCATCCCCAGCCACAGTGACCAATAGTAAAGGGTCATGGGAATTGTAGTTCAACAACTGCAGGAGGGCCAAAGTTGTTTAGCTCAGGTACAGATGATACTGTGCTAGATGGAACTATGGTTTGACTTAGTATAAGGCAGCTTCCTATGTTCCTGTGATTGCTGTGTTTGAATGCCAAGAGAAACCTTTCTGGTTACATTTCTGCTTGTCATGCAGCTCTTAAAGGCACAGTAGAAGGGCCAAGAAAAGGTTTTTCTTGGCCCTTCTACTGTGCCTTTAATCCATGGCTGACCAGGAATTTGGAGTTGGATTATATATAAACACTATTTATGCATTTCTCCACAGAAGTCCATATAATAAAGTCATGGAAACACAGAGTTGGAGGCCACCAAAGGACCTCTACTTCAGCTCTCTGCCAAATGAAGAACAATATAACTGTTAGCTTCTAGAGGTTCAGCCTATTCAACCCACATCATTATGATGTCCCTGGAGTTCTTTCAAGGGTCCCTATTCTTCACCCCTCTCCTTATCCTGGTTCCCCTAGTAAACTGGATCAGATAGGGAGTCTAGTCACTGCAGTTTCCTGACTGGGACTAAATCCAAATTAAAATATACTTTAAATTGGTAGTTCTGAATGAGTATGAGGATTCTTAACAACAACTATCGGGAGGTTTTTTATTTTATTTAGAGGGCTACCTGGGCTATCAAATTATAACTCTGCCAGCTTCTGATCTCTAATCAGCCAGCCGCCCCTGCCCCCCCACCCACCTGAAACTTACCATACTTCTTTCTTATTAGCTTGGCTGAAAGGACAAAGTGTTTTATAGCTGCTTCCCTTGTAAACACAAAGAAATCTTATGCTGCCTTAACTAAGGCTTTATTCACAAGTAACTCAATTTTTCTCCTTCTTTCCTCCCTTTGTGATTCCGCCTCCCACACGCTACAGGATCCCTACTGAGACAAACAACAAAACACAAAAGATTACTAGATAGAAAAAAACAGCACAAAGGTAATACTGTGAGATGAGGACATGAGGTGAGCCTAGAATTCCTCAGGATCAGAATGCACAGGTATAATTCTCCAGGAGCTTTCCCAGACAGCAGGCTTTGCCCTGGGTTTGCTGTGAGGCTTTATTGCAAGTTTGAAGTTGCGCCCAAAAACCTGATGCAAAAAGTGGATTTTTTTTTACCCCAGATATAAATCAGGCTACAACCTAACATGCAGTGAATACCCCCAATCGTTTGTGAAGTGCTCCCCGATAGCTTGCAGGGACTATGGGGTAAATTTGGCCGATATGTGAATGTACACCTCCATTCCGGAGGAGATGTGAAATAAAAGTCGGGTGTGCAAAACTTCCAAGGAGCAAAGCTTTTGCTGTTGCAGAGAAATCACTTATCTTCTATAAGTAATTGTACAGGAAGCAACTTTAATTGAGAAACAAGAATATGATGTTTATTACTAACTAAAACAGAGGCTAAGAAAACAAACAGACTCTTATGCGGGGAGAGGGAGAATTCAGGACAACAAGTAAGAAGGCTAATAGAAACTTAGATCCCACTGCCCAAGTCTGAACATAGACACAAAACATACAGGCAAGCATACCCCTAGACTAGAGCAGAGAAAACACTCTGCTCCAAATTCCAACCTCCCCCTTCTCATTGTCTCACTCTTCAGCCATTTATCTGTCTCTGAATCAGGCATGCCTTCAGTTTTGTGCAAATCTGTAAGTTCTGGCATTTTCTTCTTCTTCTCTGGCTGACAGTGATAATCTTTTAGGTGAGACCCCTTTATTAATTTGGCTTGAACATCTCACTTCTTGTTCCATCTCAATCTCCCCTTCTTGACAAACCCTCTGGTTCTGTCTCAGTCTACCCTTCTTGATGGAATCTCTCTGGTTCCATCTCAATCTCCCCTTCTTGATTGAGTCTCTATATTTTATCATCGTCTATGCTTACTTGTTCATTTTGCTGCTGTGTAGCTGTTTCGCCTTTTCACTTATTGGAAAATCCAGGTCACAGTCAGAGATCACATTGCCATATGACTTTTGCCTCTCATCAAAATATGCACAGTGTAACAGTCTCTGTGTTAGGATCAATTATTCTGTAGCTTTTGCTATTCAGTGCACAACCTATGAATATTCCTTCTTCACTTCTGCAATTTTCTTATTTATTTAAGAATTTATGCATATGTTCAGCATCAAAATACTCTAATATGTTTTAAGTTAGGTTTTGTCCCATTCTACATTTCAAAGGGTGTTACTCCTCTAGTTTTAGTTGGAAGTCTATTCTGCAAATAACTTGCAGTCATTACAGTTTCTCCCCAGTATTTGTTTTCCAGACCTGAGTCAAGAGGCATACTTCCAGACATTTCAGTCAAAGTTCTGTTCTTTCTCTCTGCTACTCCAATTTCTGCTGGAGTATAAGGTATTGTTCTCTCATGTTTAATTCCTTGTTCTTTTAAGTATTGCTCAGTATCCTTCCCAGTATTTTCCCCACCATTATCAGTGCGCAAAGCCTAGCAGAAATACATAGGAACATAGGAAGCTGCCTTATAATGAATCAGACCATTGATCCATCTAGCTCAGTTATGTCTACACTGACTGGCAGCGGCTCTACAAGGTTTTCCAGCAGGAGTCTCTCCCAGTCCTACCTGGAGATGCCAGGAAGTGATCCTAGGACTTGGGCATACAAACAATGTTCTACTACTGGGTTACAGCTAGGGATGTGTCAAACGTTTCGGGTACAGAACGATCTGTACCTGAAACAGCCGATTTCGGGTGATTCGTTCCCAAAACGAATCACCCTCCTAGCCCCCTGAAATGTTTTGGAGCGGAAACTAATCACCCCTGTTTCGGCTCTGAATTATCTGTTGTTTTGGCCCTCCATTTTGTGGCAGATAAAGTGCTTCTTCTTCCCCCTCCATTTTGAGCAATGACGTCTATTTGAATTTCCCACCTTTTTGCCTCCCATTGACTTTAATGCAAAAAGGTCCGATCTTACGTCTACTTGAATTTAGGGTCCCAGAGCCAAAAGAGTGAGGTGGGGTGGTAGTGCCTTATGGGTGGAGGCTACCATCCAAATTGCAGAGGGATTGGGCAAAGGGCTGATTTTTGGTGAATTAATAAATTGTATTTGTAACTCTGTATTGTAATACTATGCACTATACACATGGGCAGTGCAGAAGCCTGCTTGCAGGCTTCTCTGATGTACCTGGTTGGCCACTGTGCGAAGCAGGATGCTGGACTAGATGGGCCTTTGGCCTGATCCACCAGTGTTTTTCTTATAGTCTCATGTTCTTATATCTGTAGAGAGAGAAAAAGATACAGATGGCTCAAACAAGCTATTTACTATAAAAGAAGGCACATCTCGCAACCCTCATTCTCTCTTACACAAACACAGCAGGGTTCTATCTCATTTGAGTGGGGAGAAGGGATTCCATCCTGCCCAAAATTTTGTCTCTTTTTGCATCCATCCATCAGGAAGGGGCAGGGATGTGATTTCCCTCCAACAGATGTGTTCATTAGAGGAAAGTACAACAGATGTACTAGCTGTGGGGAAGACATTTGGATCCAAGACAAGAACTGAATAACAACTGTTGTGGCACAGTAAAATGATTGTCTGGACAGGCCTTCAGTGTAAAGGTGTGACAAAAGAATTTAGCATCTGTATTCAAATCCCCAGCTGATGTAAATTGGCCATTTGGGACTATGCCCCTTTAGATCACCTTGTCTCAACTGAATAATGTTCTGGTTACAGCCTATAGAAAGAACTTCTCCTTTTCTCCCTTATTAGCCCTATAGCTGGCAGCAGAGCTGTCTGACTGTCTCTTCCCAGTGATGCTTGCAATTGTTTCTGGATCTTCCTGGTGAATTAGTTGTCACTGACAACCTGATTGGTGCCTGGCAGGGGAAGATAATGCTGCAGTCATCTCAACATGAATCCCCTTTTGTAAGCAATGCAATTAGCAATTTGTTGTCCCCCCTTTTGTGGAGAGATGGAGATGGTGGGGGGTGGATTGCATGCCTGGTAGAAGTGGGATGGGACTGATCTGTGTAAAGAGTTCTGCAGAATGTCAGCAAATCTGTCAGCACGGACCGCATGGCTTCTTTTCCATAGATATTCGGCACGTGTGCTTTCCTCTTTGTCTGACAACTCAGTTGATCTAACCCAGCTATTCCACTAGCTCTGCTTGGTAGCATACCAGTAGTTTTGCTTTCTAGTAGAAGAGAAATCTGGTCCATTTTCTAGGTTCATGCTAAGGCCATGACCATAAAACTTCCCTCTGCCATCCCAGTTTGCATACAATGAAGTAGAGGAAGTATCCCTTTAAAAAGACATATTTTGCAGAGAGTCACTCCATACCCAAAGTTCCATGAACCTTGCCAGCCATGTGAACCAGTAGGGGTATTGCCACAGATTGAAGAACCCTGACTATATTTAGCGCAGAAAATGGATGGACCGAACCAGTGAATCAAGTCCACTAAAAATCTGTATTTGCAGATGCTTTACATGTTGTCTGAGGTTGAAGAAAATGGAGGGCTCAGCTCCCTTTCAGCTCTCCCATATATCTGTACCACTTCTGGGTAGCAATTTCCCCCAAAGTGCAGAAAGGCTCATGGAGTGGAGCAGAAGAAAGAGAGATGGGACTAGGGATGTGCACGGAATGCTTCATGCATATCCCAGGAGGCTGGGAGGTGTACCTTTAAAAAGGAGGCAGGCAGGTTCTGCCTGCCTCCTTTTAAAAATACTCCTCACTACAGGTGTGCACAAACCTGGATGGCCCGGTTTGGGCCAATTCAGTTCCCCCCCCCCCGAACCTCTCCTGGTTTGGTTTGGCTCGGGGGGAGGTTAATGAATTTAAGTACCCCTCTCCAATTAAAAAGTATATTCATGAACCCCCTGAACAGCTGGTGGTCCGATGTTGAGCCGGAATTCGGTCCGATGTTGAGCCGAACACTGAGGTGGTGGTGGTTTCAGCTCAACACTGAGCTATCAAACCAAACCACTTCAACTTCGAACAGGTTCAGATTTGAATCTGTTTGCAGACCCAGACTGGGGGCACTGAGAGGGCGGTGGAATGTATGTGGGGAGGGCGCCGGGTTTTGAGCAGAATGGGTGCTTAAGGGTGGGAGTATTCATTGCTGCTGAGTGCGGCGGGCACAGGGCCGCCCTGTGGGTGGGGCGCACAGGGAATGTGCCCTGTTGCCCTGTGGGCAGTCCGAGCCTGCCTGTTTGCACATCCTTACCCCTTACCCCACACCAAAACATTTCAGCTGGAGGAGGCCGAATCATTTCGGCGCCTTTCTAAAGAGGCACCAAAATGATTCGAGAACATCCCTACATGAGACTCCATTTGGACACGCTCTTTGTGAAAGCTGCTCAATATGTAATATGCTAACATCCCCACTGTTTAAGAAGATTGTATAGTATCATCTTTATTTGTGATGGGCTCCCATGGATGGATGGACTGATCCTGCCAGTACACCATTGATTCACTTCAAATTTGCTTAGCAACTTAGCCCCATGAATGTGTTGAGTATCTTGATAGAAATGGTGTATCAATATATTTGTTACTTCTTGTCTCCAGTGCTTGAGAAGAGTTGAGTTTGTAGATAGTTCGAGTTTACTTTGGGGATCACTCATCTGGGTATCACGAAGATTGTGTTGCTCTGGAGGTGTAATTGCTATTCATTTACCTAGAGGACCCTTGGTAATGGTACAAATCATTCAGAGGCACTGCAGACAGGACAGGCTTGAGCTGGCTTCCTCTCGCACAATCACCTTCCACACTTGAGGCACCAGAGACAGCTTGCAACAGTGTATTCACATCTGAGGTGCTGGAGGGCACAGTTCCATTTACTAGAGTATTTCAGCCCGAACATACCAGTTCACTTTGTGATGCGACTATTTGTGAGAGACATTGTGCTGCCGTTGGTGGAAGCTGCACCAAATTCCATCATGACCTTGTTTACTACAGTTCTGGCGTTTTGGATCAGTCTGCACCAGGGCTACACAACTTAAGCCCTCCTGCAGATGTTGGACTACAAATCACATCACCCCTGACTATTGGCCACTCACTATGGTTGGGGATTTTGGGAGCTGTAGCCCAATGACAATTGGAGGGCTCCACTTTAGTGCAGCCCTGGTCTATACAATCCCAACTGGAGTAAAACTGACACAAAGAGCCAGCATGGTGTAGTGGTTAGAGTGCTGGACTAGGACCGGGGAGACCCAAGTTCAAATCCCCATGATACTTGCTGGGTGGCTCTGGGCCAGTCACTTCTCTCTCAGCCTAACCTACATCACAGGGTTGTTGTGACTAGAAACCTAAGTATGTAATATACTGCTCTGGGCTCCTTAGAGGAAGAGCGGGATCTGAAATTTAAAAAAATGAAAATATCCCACTTCGTTTCAAATGACAACAGCTTAGCAAAGCATCTCAGAACAGATATCAAGGCAGAGAATAACATCTATTTGCGGAATTCGTTGTCTGCAGAACATTGTATGGAACATTTCACACGACTGCACTGGCGGGCAGGGGGAAGGCAAGGTTAAGCTTACCTTCCCCACAGATGATACTGGATTGGCCCCAGCTACACTGCCATGTACATAGCTGCTGCAGTGGGGACCACTGCAGCGTTTCGGAGGCCAGAGGAATTCCACAATGCACCACATAATGAGTGCAGTGCATTGGGGGATTCCCCTGGTGGACGGGGGCTCTAGGCAACCATCTCTGTTGACACACAATCCTGGAGCCTGGGTGGACGGAGTGTTCACTCAATTAACCCTGGCTAAAAGCCAGGCTTGAAAGCTGGGTTTGGCGCTGTGGCAGCACCAGGATTCATGTGACTCCTGACAGGTCTCATGGGCGGCTCTTGAGAAAAGTCTTTATGTCTCTCACATTAACATTATCTTCAGTATGAGATATCGTCTCAAACCTTTGCTCTCCTCCTTCTCCTCCCTCCCCCCTCCCCCTCCCCCCCCCACACACAGATTTCCTTTGGCTTACATGTCTCAGCCTTGCTTGGTGATGCAAGACACAACAAATATAATACCCTTTGTCTTCAGCTCTTTTCCCAACTTCTTAACTAAAATTCCCCCCTCTCAGTTGGTTGGCAAGCATGTATTGTTACGAGGCCAGAACTCAAACTAAAATACTCTGATGGGTGTCTCTGTAAATAAACTAGAAGGTGGGGATGCTTCAGATGAACAATCAAGTGATTTAAAAAGAAAGCTTTAGAAATGGTTTTCAATTTGCTTTCCAAAAATTAATTCTTAATTCAACGTCATTATTTTCAAAATATTCAAAGTAATTTTAAAACTGATATTTAGCACATATGTTACTATTCCTTCAAGGAGTTTAGGAAGCAGTTTATCCTCATAACAACCCTGTGAGATAGGGTAGGCTGAAAAACAGTGACTTGCCCAAGGCCACCCAGAATGCTTTCTAGTAGAGTGTGAATTTGAAGGCAGATCTCTCTGGTCCAAATATAACGTGTTTTCTACTTTACTACAGTGATTTATTTATTTATTTATTTAGCACATTTTTATACCGCCCCAACCCAAGGTCTCAGGGCAGTATATGTAAGATGGCCTAAATATAGCACACAAGTGGAAGCTTGAAAAAAATTATAAATGGCTTCATCCATTCTCTTCCCTTCATCCATTCAACCTGTCCACATACACCGATGCTCTCCCTCTTTCACACACACACCTGTCAAGTCCCTCCCTTGTCAGACATGCACACTTCCCATCACTACTCATTCCCCTTAGACCGAGTGTTCTTAGCCCAGGAAGGAAGAAGCCTTACTAATTAATTGGTACTTAATGTGACCAGGGCAAATAGCAGCTGCAGTGTGTGCACGTGCGCATGCTCTGGATCAAGAACATGGCCAGGCAGGAGGAAGTAAAGTTCCCCTCACCCCTCTGCAACTATAAGCTGAATCAGGGCTTTGTGTGACTGATATTTACATTTTTTAAAAATGGAGTCACCAAACGATGATGACAATACTACTACTACTACTACTACTACTACTACTACTACTAGTAATAATAATAATAATAATTATTATTATTATTATTATTATTACTATTATTACTTTTATTGTTCTTAATAATTCTTTATTCACTGTTAATAATTAAATTTAAATTACATTGAATAATTTCTCTACGAATCATTACATTTATATCCCACTTTCCTACAAATTAGAGCTCAAAGCTGTAGAAGACTCAGTCATGCAATAATTGTTTCATTAAGTTTGCTTTCCTTGTGCTTTTAGGTTTGCTCGTTTGGAGAATGGGAAAATACAGGCTCCTGCTCTACCCCAGCATTCACCTTTCTGTATTCTAGTGGCTCTGCCTCTCCCTCCATGTATCTCTTGCATGTCTCACTCCAGCTAATGTTAGAGGTTCGGGACAGGATTATACATTGACCTAATTCTGTTTGAAGCTACCACTACCATGAGACTGTCAGAATAATGTAGTTTGGCAGAGTGCCTAGTGGTAGTAAGAAAGACTTCAGGGTAATGGCTCTTCCTCATCTTTTATCTATATCTCTATGGACAGCCACATGTGGTCACCTGTGCTGAGGTCCTTTTTAGAACCCTGGGCACAGGGGCAGAACACTCAGACAACCACAGGGCTCTGTGGTCACCAGCAGTCAACACTGACTTGATGGCACACTTTACCTTTTTCTTCTTTCTAGCTGCTGTGCAGTATTATGCACACAATGGAACATAATGTTTTTGCAGTTGCACATGAGTGCTGTTTTCCAAGCACAAAAATTGTGCAAACTGAGTTGTGGGACATGACAGTGAAACTATTATACATAATGGCTGCACTATCGCAAAACTCCATGTGTGCACAAATTTCACAAGAGTGCTCTAGCACAGCTGCGAAAATGTTCCATTCCGCTGCGTGCGTAACTTTGGACAGTATGTTAGCCCCTGCATCCTGTGTCAAAATATAACAACCCAAAACACTGATATAGGTCTTGCTCCTGGGGCTGTATTTTAACTGATTTGTTTTACTGCCTTAAATGAAAAGGATTGATGTGATCATTTCAAATACTGAACTGTGTTTGGATAGGGGCCCCTCCATGTGTGGGGCCTACAGCAATTTCCCCCTTCTCCCCTGCAAGGCCCTGCCTGTGCTTGCAACTTCATGTGGCTGTATGCTAGACATTGAGCTTCTAAGCATGGAAAACACAGACATGCTGCTAAAGGGGCAAAGTTAATTTGTTTAGAAAAGACACTCAGCAAATGCCAAGTGGCTGCAGCATCTGGAGTTTGTAGAAGCATCCAGATGGAATAAAACCAACACTATCCAATTCTTAGCAATATCTACCTGGAACTGTACTTCGACCAGGAGACATCAGCTGCATTCAGATGATTCACAAAACCGCAGTTAAATGGGGTAGAAACTGAAACTCCATTTTGTCCGAATGTGTTCAATTGTGGTTTTGAGCTGAAAGTGACCTGTGGTTTGCCTCACCAAACTCCAATTTGAACCTTCGGTTTGCAGTAAGGTGCACCGCTAAAACTTGAGGCTTGGCCACCACAGCATTACATCTGAACATGGGCAATGCCATAAATGTGGTTCTGTGTAGTTTCTGGAACCTCAGTCATAGTGTTGCCCAGCAACAGGAACACCACCATGCCCCAGCCCTGGCTTGTCAGCCTGACAAACAGCAAAGTAATACAGGGACATTCCTTCTCCCCACTCTGTCCCTGGAAGGCAGGAGGGAAAGGGGATGGGATGACAGGATGGGCTCCATGAAAATGAAGTGACAATTATGTATGTTCACAAGCACTCCAAGTAGCAACATAAGCAGGACACCCCATTAGAGCACCAGAATGGAAACATATGGCAGGGCAGGGATATCTGGGGTTGGGTTTAAAAGGCCGCCCCCACGAGGGATTCTTGAATGGCCAAGATCTATTTTTTTGTACAATGATGTTGGAGAAGGGGGGGCAGCCCCTTCCCCTTGGGGGTACCTGTGCAGTCTCTAGGCTTACACATGAGAAGGACCAGGCAGCAGGATCAGCTTTGCCCCCGCTTAAGGAGCATTTCTACATGTATGACAATGACGAATGCTGATCCTAAGTGGACCGCTCACTCATGAGAGTGTAAGGCCATGGGGATACTGCCTCACAACTCATGAGAAGAACTGACTTTAGCGACATGGGTGTCGGGATGAATTGGGATGTGCAGTGACAACCCCCCTTTCCCACGGACCACTGTGGCACGAGAGACTGTCAGGCCATAGGGGCCAAATGCCAGGTGCCGCCAAACCAGAATGCTCTATATAAGCAAGCAATGGAGATAGGTACCTAGCTCTCCTGGTCTTGCCGACTGTCACCAAGAAGCTGTCAAAGTGTGCCCTCTGCCAGCCTGTCCACCCATTTGGACATGTCCACTTTTGCTTGTGCCCCGAAACGGCAACCCCACTCTCCTGGGGTCACCTGGAGCTTCCCTCTCCCACAATTCCCTGCAGTGGCTGATTGGCATAAGTCACAATGCCAGTCCAAAATCAGGAATTTTGAATGACAGTAAAGATCCATTCCTGCAATCAGTGTTCTGAGATGCGGGAAGGCTCTGACACATGGAGCATCAAAACCTCCTTTGTGCCCATTCAAGGCTTCCTGGGGGAGGAGGGGGTTGCAGTGCAATAGTTCTATCATTAACCAGCAAGAGTGGGGGCCCCACACAAGCGGGGGCCCCTTTGTTTCATTTGCTTGACTCATGAACATGCAGTCCGACCTGATACCATGGGTGTTTGATCGGACTCCTCTCCAGTGGACTGGCCCTCTCATAAGAATGCTAGTCCACTGGCAGCAAGCCATCAGGGAAGCAGGAATGTGGTTTGGTCTGCATGGACTGCTTTCCTGGGGTGAGCCCTCACAAGAGCATCCTTGGTCACTGTGGACCAGACCCCCCAGGATCCTTTGCCCTCCCTCATATACATATCTGCTCCTAGGAAGTCATCATGTCCCCCTCCCTTTCCCAAGTAACCAGAAAATAGTGCCCCCCAAGACCTGTCTCCTTCTCCCTAGAAATCATGCATGTGTGAGACAATTATGTTTTGGGGCTCTTAGGATGGTGGTGGTGCAATTGCTGTCAGAAGCAGCACTGGCATGGCATGGCATTTAAAGGGATTTAAATGCCCCTTTAATGCCAAAGATGGGCGGACCATTCCGAAAGGCACAGTCACACTAGGCTTGCCCCCTGTAGTATTGTGGCCAATTCATTCATTCATTCATTCGATTAGAGAGGCCAATGGCAGCCACTCTAGTGACGTGCTGACACCTTGCACACAGTCTGGCAGCATGAGTGGTACAGAGCTTGGTGGGATGTGGCCTTGGTGGACCAGGAAGAGGGAGAGGCTCTCCTGTCTTGAAAACGGAGGTTGCTGGACTACGGTTAGATGAATGTCTGCAATGCGATTCTTGGTTTCAAACTGAAACTGCGGGTCCGACGACCTCCAGTTTCACATTACATGCTAACGTGGCCTCTCTGTGTCATTCCTGCTCCTCCCTAGAGGAGGCTAAGGACCAGGTGCAGCTTGTTCTGAAAAAGAGCAGCATCTGCTGAAATCCCCCACTTCTTCCCAACTGTGAAAAGTGCAGGAGCCCTGCTCTGCTAAAAGCACTTAAGAAGTATATTCAAATTTATTAAGGCTCTACACATGATCTCTGTGTAGAGCCAAAATGGGGTTGATGATCAGGCAGCCCTTCCTGGGAAGTCGGATCTGCTGCCTAGACAATTACTGGCTCCGTCACGGAACCGGTTGGGGCGGAGGGTTAAGGGGGGCTTCCGGCCCCTGGAAGTCCCAGGATGACCCATGTGAGTGTGTGGGGCATTTGGGGGAGCCTCCTGATGCCAGGAGGCTTATAGCCTTCCCGTTGGGGGGCTACTTGTGAGTTGCTCTTGCGCCCGAAACCCAGGTTAAGCAGCAGACTACCCAAGAGGGTTTGCCACTGTGCCACTGCTGGGAGCTGCATGGTTCCTGGTGGTCCCCACGCGCCGTGGAAACTGGGCTATGCTCCCTTATCCCAGTTTCCGCTGCTCGTGAAAATAGCCTCATTGTCTTCTATTTGTCTACTTAGGAGGCTCCCCCAAGGTCCAGGATTTATGATTTTGGAGTCTGCCTGCTCTCTCTGAATCCCACAGCTTTTGAGAGTGGCAAAATATACTTAAATCAACAGGAGAGAAAAATGAAGCGCTTTATGTAACCTGGGCTGCTCAACACAAAGAGCCATTTCATAGAAAATGCGGTGATGTGATTAGGTGCTCAGCCATGCAGTCATACTGATTGTGTGACACCAGCAACAACAACACTAGCAATCATGCGGTGCCTGTTTGCTAATCTCACTCCCGTGCCAATGACCGGTTTCTCTCTCACACAACCCAGAGTAGTTCCTAATTATGAAATCCCTGGGCACAAAAGGATACTGACTCCTGCTCCATAAACTGGGATCCAGGCCAATTGTGCTGATCAGCATTAAGGCATCTCCAATCAGGGATTACTCCAAGAGCTAGCAAAGGCTCCTACCTCCCGCCAAATGTTTCCTGCTCCCCCCTCCACCAGAGTGGAATTTTACATTGTGTCAGACAATGCAGTCATAGCATATTATGGTTCTATAGCTTGAATAAATTATTTTAAGAAATCTCAGACGTTTCAAAAAGCCTCATTAGTTCACTCCTCTACCCCAGAATAAGCTGCAGAAGTCAATGCAACTAGGTATGTAGGAAATTGATTAATTACCTTAATTTCATTAATTATCTTACCACTGTAAGTATATAATGTATAGCAAAATCACCACTCCTTTAATAATGTTCTTTGCTACTTCTTTGTTCCCCCAGACTAGTTGCTCTAGAGTTGCTCCTGTCTCCAATGAGCAGCTGTTTCAACGGTTTGGCCCAAATACTTGCCTAATTCTTTTGTAATCCTGTGATTCCCCAGAATTTCCAGAATGTCTTATCAGGTTCACCTTGACACCTCTAAAGACCAGCAGCATCACCATATTGGCATGTTGTGGAAAAAATGTTAGTCTGTGTCACATTGTCCAATGAGCAATAGTCTTTCTGAAAATGAGAACTCCCTGACTATAGCAAGGATCTGAAATGTTATCATACTACTATTGCTACTACTATGACGATGATGACTATTTCTATACTGCTCTTCAACCAAAGTTTTCAATGCAGTTTAAATAGAAAAATAAATACATAAATAAGGTGGTTCCCTGTCCCCAAAGGGCTCACAATCTAAAAAGAAACATAAGATAGACACCAGCAACAGCCACTAGAGGGGTGCTGTGCTGGGTTGGATAGGGCCATTTGCTCTCCCCCTGCTAAATAGAGATGTACATATCAGGCAGTATAGAAATGTGATAGATAAATAAATAAATAAATAAATAAATAAATATAAGAGAATCACATTTTAAAAGGTGTCTCTCTGCTCAGTTAGACAGCAAGAAAAAAAGATTTAGCTCTTTGCTGAACTTCCTAAAGGCAGGGGCATGCACAATCACTTTTATAGCTCCATCTGCTATAGTTGCCCCTGGAAGGACTCCTTCATTGATGGCATTCTGGATTGCTGCCTATATATATTTTTAAAAATTATTTTTGCACCATGACATAATTTTTGTATTTATCTTTAGATAACTATCCTTAAGCAGTGGCAGGAGTATTTTTCTAGAAGGTAGTATGAGACTAGCATAGGTTTGGACCAAAGTGGGAAGGCAACCCTAAGGATTACCTGCGCATCAGTTTTAATTAGAAGCTATCACTTTGGGCATGGCAGATATAGGGGAAGTTGTGTAGTAGTCCAGAAGGGTTTTCTTTGACCCCATTTCTTTTTAAAGCTGTCAGTTTCCATTCCCTTTAAAGATGAACTGGCCAGAGGAATGGAGAGCAAAGCAATCTCTGCTTTCGTGCACACACACATGTGCAGACATGCATACCACAGAGGCATGAGCTGGCATTAGAAGTTCCCTTTAAGGAAGCCAGGCAGATTGGAGCGGTCAAAAAAAGAGGCCCTTGGCCAGCAGCTGCTCTAATTTAGCAGATCATGGTGCCTTTCTCAAAATGCTTCCACCGGATAGGATAGATTTCAGTAGCAGTCCATTAAGATCAAACCATTAATGTGAAACATAGACTTGTTTCTATTTGAGACGATAACAGTGTATGAGTGTTTCTCTCCATTTGCCTTGCCTCTTCATTGCTCACCTTATTACATTTTGTCTGGAGTGACCTCTGGTCTAGCAAGGGAAAACTGACTGCAGCTCATATCTAGCACAAGGTGAGAACAGATGCATTTTGCAAGGTAATGCTATCTTGGGGTAAATGATGCCCCCCAAAAATGTGTATCCCAACTCTAGTCCAGCCACTGTGTGTCTACATGCCAAGATGTAGGATGGATCTATGTCAAGACAAATGACATAGAATAAAATGTGGATCTTGCATGTCATTACTTGGTGTGTGATAAGGATTGATTAGGCTAATGGTTAAAGAGGGGGAGGTGGGCAGACCAGTGCTCAAATCGGGAGGATAACTTGTCATATGGAGGTGTTGAAGGATTGCTGAGCCTTGCCACTCCTTCTATGAATGGGCAAACTGAAAGGAGCTTCCCTTCCTGGTCCTATCTGATTTACACATCCCCCCACTTGCAAGATGCCTGCCAGGCCCTTTCCATAGAAAAATGGATTATTCTGCAGTCAGATTAATGGGCTTTCATTTTGCAAAACATCTGTCACCGTTAGTCCTGGACAGTGAGCGTGAAATTAGTTTTGACTGCAGAAAGGCTACGTCGGTGTGTAATATGTGACTAACATTACAACGGCTCAGGAAGCAAGCTGGTGAATGAAAATTACCTGTTGAAAGGATTAAGGGCTTTGTCTAAGTGCACAGGGAGGGGGGGAGGGGAGGGGTGGGGTGGGGTCATGTGTGGAAGCTGCAGGAGGGGCTATGTCCAGCTATATATATGATGCCTATCCATTTCTGGGAGCACAATATTTCTGATGTGCTCACACAAAAATACCGTATTTGCTGCAAGTTCTACATAGAATGACTATAAGAGAAAGGTATAGTGAAGGGAGGAGTAGAGGGGATGCAAGGGGTACTTGCATAGATGTCTGTATGGAATGAAAAAGCAAAGATGCAATGTAACCTGCATGGCATAGAACTGTCTGTCTATCTGTCCCCTTTTCGATCATCTCAATTATCGACTGTGACATAATGTAGACCTTGAAAAAAAAAATTCTTTGAATCTAGGAGCCAGTCCAAAAAATTGGGAGCCAGACAACAGATATGTGATGAAATTACCAGATTTAGTGATGGACTTTGTGGAGGGGGAGGGCAAATGAGCTTTTCTTTATTCCTGTTACAAGTTCATTAGCCCCATTTATACATCATATTCAGCACTCATATGAGTGTACACTATACACTGGTACAGTTATTCACGTGTTACGTTGAACACAGGTACAGCATATCTGTAGCATATATAGCATAACAGGTACTTCCTATCTGTGACCTTAATTTCAGAGGTTGTGTACCTAAGTTCACTTCTATCATAAATGAAGCTAGGTCATTCACACAGAAACATATATGTGTGTACAGACATCTGTACACTCATACAACATAATGTCCAAATAGGGCTCTCTTTAGAACATAAATATGACTGCCTGGGAAAAATAAAGATTTTATTAAATAACTCTACCTTTGAATAACCTTATCAAGGTACAGTTAAATTTCTAGGTGCCCTGGCTCCCTGGTGCCTGGGATTTGTCATGCCCTGACATATGGGATTGTGTGCAAAGTGTCCCCCTGTGTAACAGTGTTACACAGCTATTCAGCAGGTCTGCAACTTATAATCAGTAGATTAATAAATCAATGCTTGCTTTAATTAATTGGTGGAGGGGCAAATTTTGATAAGCAGGGGCTGTAAATTGAGGATGTAATTTATTTTTTGGAGACTGGTGCATTTACTATATTACTTTTGGTTCTACTATGTTACTGTAATAGGGAATGAAATTAAGTTGGTCTTTCCTTCTAACCATGAATGGTCACATCAATTTAAGTTACAGATCATTTAATATTTCCTTCAGTATCTCCAAAAGTCACTTATTATGAGGATTTTCACCTATACAGAGGTTTTACAGGGGCTCCATTCCCCAATGACTTGCAACTTGCCAAAGCTTAAGAGCTTTTTTAGACTGGCAACAGGTGATGTGGTTTAATGCTGGAGAAGCATTAGTGTATGTTATCTTTTTGTTTTCATGTTTTTGTTTTCATGTACCTATTTTTAGTCTACTTTCCAGTAGGCTTATGAGATCACCCAGCATTCTGTGTGTGTGTGTCCATATGTCCTCCTCTATCAACTTCACAATGCCTGTACCATTATGAACCAAATCAGGTACAGCTGTAGGGACACCTCAACTATGTAGTTTGTGATGACGGTTACATTGAGGTTATATGGGGAAACCTCAATGGCATGGTTTATGATAATGTCATCTACCCCAAACCAAGATGGTGGATGTGTGAATGTTTGAGGCACAGGTGAGCTAACTTGTGGACTGTCTAATCGATTTGAACCAAATTAGGTACAATTGTAGTGAGTGACACAGAGAGACAACTCAGTGGCATAGTTTGTGATGATTTCATCCATCCCAATTCATGGAGGACGTGTTGACTTTTGAGGCTCAATTGGGCTAACTTGTGAACTGCTTAATTGATCTGAACCAAGTTTTCTCCAGCCTCAGGGGCACACAGGGATGCTTCCTCCACATGGAGGAAGGCCAGAAATGGGTTGCTCAGCAGAGAGGCAAGAGGTGTGTGCAGTCACTTGGGAGGAGGGAGGGGAGCTGGAAGGAACTGACCACCTCCCATCCTGGTAACAGGGGGAACTCTCCCCTCCCCGCCCCTCCAACCTTCCCTGCAGCTGTCACCACTGCACCCTCACTGGGTAAATATTTAGGTAAAGGGGACTCTCCCCTCCTCGACCCCACCTTCCCCGCAGCTACTGCCACCACCGTACAGTGGGGTTTGGTGTGGGGGTTTTTACGGTGCAAGGGGGGGCTTTCTCCTCCTCCCATCGCTGCAGCCTCTCCAGCCCTCAGAGAGGGGTGGCAAAATGAGGAGCGGCAAAATTTGCCTCTCCTCAAATTTTGCCGCCGTGGGCATTTGCCTACACCACCTCTCCTTTAATTTGCTACTGGCTAAGCAGTAGGGCTGTGCTTGAAGATGTGAACTGGATCAGATCAAATCTGATTCTGATCAAGTGTGTTGGTGCACTGATGCATTGGAGGGTTCCTGCACTGAACTGGACTGAATTATGATTAGCTCCCCTTCATTAGTCAAACAGCACCAATGGAATTTAAAAACCTCTGCTTTCCTCCCTATCAGCTAGTCCATAATGCCCCTGGAGGCGGAAACAATGCCACAACTTTTCTGCCTCCAGGTAAACACCCCTCACCCACCAATCCAACCTGATCCAGTGCAGAGTATATTGTACATCCTGGTATCAGATCAGGAACATAGGAACCTAGGAAGCTGCCATATACTGAGTCAGACCATTGCTTCATCTAGCTCAGTATACGGTCCACAATGAATTGTTGGCCCAAATTGATGCAGAGCTCTACTAAGCAGGCCTGGTTCTGGTTAGTGCCTAAATAGGAGACCATCTGGTAATGCACTGCCTTGAGTTTTTTCCATGGAAGAAAGGAATGATATACATGTAATAAAGAGATGAATTCCCTACTTTCTCAGCATTTAATTCTTTGGGTGAAGGAAGTTCACAGAATGTGGTATGGCCACCAGCTTGGATGGCTTTAAAGGGGGCTTAGACAAATTCGTGGAGGACAGATCTATCAATGGCTACTAATGTTGATGGTTATAGACTAGTTCCAGACTCAGAGGCAGGATGCCTCTGAATACCAGTTGTGGGAGAGAAGCAGTAGGAGAAAGGACGTGCCCTCATCTCTTGCCTGTGGGTTTCCCACAGGCAGCTAGTGAGCCACTGTAGGGAACAGGATGCTTTGGACCTGCTCCAGCAAGACTATTCTTATGTAAGTTCTGGCACCCAATGCTATGTGTTTTTGTGTTGGAATGGATGGGGCACCCAGGAGCTATATGTGGTACACAGAACAATTATAATTTCAAGCTTACCCTCACTGGTACTCACTTTCCCTACTTTCCCCACACATTCATTTTTCTATTCAGTTGAATTAGTCCATACTTTTCTGTGTTCTCTTCTGCTCCAAACAAGTATTTCCACAGAGTACACTTACAGAAT